>NC_133396.1:116226989-116851989 GCF_047511655.1 Castor canadensis
AGCCTATATTAGTGTGTGGCACTGAATACATATTTATTGAATGTCAAATGAATTATTTTCTTAATATAGTTATAGAAGTCTTACCTGTTATTAATTTCCAGTATTTTAAGTATTCTATTTCTATTTTACATGGAACTACTTTTTTATGTTTCTTAACTGGTTATTGGTAATATTAAAAAATGACACTTTTTAATAAATGTTTCTTACCGAAATTCCAATTGTTCTCATAGATTGTCAGCTGTTTCTCTTGGAGTCACATAATGACAATTACTTATTTTCTTCACCCATATTGTATATCTTTTTTAAGTCTTATTACATTGCTTAGAACCTTCAAAAAATGTAGAATACTAATACAGATAGCCTTATATCAGTCCAGAAGCTAATATATTTTAGTAACAGATGACCCACATTTCAGTGACTTCCCAAGCAGAGGTGCATTTCTCACCCACGGTTCTCAACCATCATCCATCCACGCTAGCTCTGCTCTATGTTGCCTTCTTTCTAGACCCAGACTGTGGTCACCTCTAACTGGGACACTGCAATGGAAGACGCAAGCAGAACATGGTGGGAGTCTTAAGATGTCTTTTAAAGTTTCAATTTATGATTGTCATCATTAGTCTGTTCACAATTGCCCAAATAAATAATATAGCAGCTATTCCTGTCAGTAAGATCCTGTGAGAAGGGACTGAGTATAATCATACCTTTAATAAATGAAAAGTTATGTATTAAATTGATTTTTATGGTATTGACCCACTTTTATATTCTAGAAATAAACCTGTATGTTCAGCTGATTTTGTTCCTGATAGATATTTTTGAATCTATGTGTTTGCTCCTTCATTAAACACATATTTATTAAATGTCTGAATTGTACTCGGAGCTGAGAAGATAGCTATGAATGAGATTCACAGTGCCTGCCTTCCTAGGTTTTGCAGTCTGGTGGGAAATCATCCATTTTTAAAACTAATTATTCAACTATAACTGAAACAGAATATGGGGTGCTACAAAAGGCTATAGTTGGGAGGGAATCTGCCTTAGTCCAGAGAAGGCTTCAAAATGAAAGTGATGTTTGAATCAAATCAATTAAGGATAGAAAGTATTTAGGCAGCAGTAACAAGGCATAAGTAAGAATGTAGAGAATCCCAAATAATCAATGCACAAGCTTTAGAATAGAATGAAGAATGTGGAATTTGATGAATTGGGAAAGAAGGCCAGTGTGGCTGGAGTACAAAGTGCAAATGAATGGCCAGAGATGAGGATGGAGGTAACAGTTCAGCTGCTAGGTATACTATCTTTTTTACTGTTATGCTCTTAAAATGCAATCCCAATCTCCATCCAAAAAAACTCATGATCTTTTTTATAATGTTATTCTTCCTTAAGTAGTTGCCTCATCGAGAACCTTTTTTTATATTTGTTTGTTTTTGCAGCACTAGGGTTTGACCTCAGGGCCTTACTCTGGGTAGGCAGGTGCCCTAACTTAAGCCACACCGAAATATCCAGTTTTACAAATTATGAAACTCTCATACCTTCTTTGCTTTCACTCCTATATGTCCAATTATCAAATCCTAACAGTTTACCTCCAAAATCATTCGCGTCTATCCATTTCACTGCCAGAACCCACAATCTCCTAAGTAAATAAATGTATTATTCTCACTAATCACCATTAAATATGATTTTTTTCCACCAACCTTTCTTGATTCTACAGCTAAAACAACCTACATAAAATCCTTTATGGCTCTAAAGACATAAAGCAAATGATGAATCTGCCCTACGAGACTCTCTGAAGTTACCTTGGTAATAGTCCCCTACTTGTTCTTCCAGTCCAATCTTTTTGCTTCCTAGACCAATATGCCACCACCCAAGTCTCCCCAGTGCTGTCATTATTTGCTCCTCTGGCACACAGCATAGCTAAGATCACTCCACACCTGAGAACTAGACAAATTCTCTAGTCTGCAATGTTTCATCTTCTTTGAAATCTTCCTTCTCTCCTTTTACAGTCTTGATTTTCACTCAAATGCTTCATTCTAATTGAATTATTCTCCTAACCTAAATCTGTCTATCAGGTATACTCTTCTCTATATTATGTTCAGTCTTATGCTTTTTTTCTCCTCTTCAAATCCTACTCATTTTCCAAGATTCAGTTCAAATCCCATCTTGTCTGCTAAAGCTTTCTTGGGCATCACAACCAAACCTTCTCTTCTCTTTCTTATAAATCCTAGTTCTCAATATCAGTATTATTTTCATCCTCCAGTATATCCTTTCACTTATCCCAGCAACTTTGAGGTAATCAACCATTCTCCAAGCAAACTTTATCTTTGCTCAAGCTATTCTTACAGCCTGAAATACTTTTCCTCTTTTTCTCCTACTATAAATGTTACATGTCATTGGAGACACAGCTCAAAGTTTTCTTCATTCTAAGTCTTTCTTCATTCCAAAATTAAGATTACGAGCTTTTCCTATGTAGTTTATCCACTACACTGTTTGTTTTGCTTTTTCTAATCCAAATGCTCTTTGTTTACATGAGCTTTCCCTACAAAGACCCACAACTACTAAGAACCAATAGAACAGGTACTGTATCCTCAGTTTATAATTCATCAAAGCGTAGCTCTCTATGAGAACAAATTTCTGGCCATTTCATCCAAACCACCAGTTAATCAAAGAAATAATAAGCCTGCAGACAGGTAGTGACTTACACAAAGTCACAGCATTCAGCTCAGGGCCCAATTCTGTGTCAGTGCTCAGAGTAAAAAGATAAATGAGAGACAGTTCCATCCCACAAGGAGCTAAGAATTTAGCAAAAATGTCAGACACATTAATTAATAAATCACAGCTCTATTTTGGGGAAAATATTGTAAAAAGCATGTTCTATATAACTTCTGAAGCTTCCATAATGCAGAGGGGATTAATTCTATTTGAAGAGACAACTGTAGAAAAATTTTAAATGTCAACAAATAAATTAATTTCCTACTAATTTAAAATCTAAAAGAGATGACCCATAAAAATGAATCACCAACCAAGATCATCTAAATCAAATCATATTTACAGCATTGTTGTTAATTTTGCAAATGTCGCTATTGTTACATTAGTAAAGTGATACAAAATTAAGCAGTATAAGCAAAATGTATCATATCATATCTTTATTTTAAATTAATACTAATAGTATTATCCATTGTTTACTTGTTTTAAGAATAATAAAAAAAAATTCTCCTTCATGCTTTGATACTCATGTTTCAGTCTATCTACTCTTTATTTTGCAAGACAGCCATAATGAAAAATGTAAGTAATTTACCCAGGATCCCTTAATTGTTTAGTTTAGCCAGTCATTGATTTTTTTTTTTTCTAGACTGGATCAGTGAATTGCTAGTACAATCATAATTACAATTAGAGGACATTCCTTTCCATAGTCAGAATCAGATAATTGGGCCATGTGTATTAACACCAAATTTCTATTTACATGACTTCCTGTTTTTGCATTGCCTACTTATATATTTGTTATATTTATTTGCATAAAAAAGAGCATGCTTTGTATATTAGATAAAATATTAATAAAATTAATGTTATTCTGATTTTCTTCCATGTGCATCCCAATAATTTTTATACATTTCAGTCTAAATTAAGTACAAATTCACAGAAGGAAAAAGAATTATTCTTAGACAAGATCAGCATTCCATGAGAGTTACTAATGATCAAATCCTATCAGTACTTAAAGAATAGTGTATGATGCCATTAAATATGATCTTGCATTTGCTTAATCTGGTTGCATTAAGTACTAGTGTTAGTGTGTGGGTGGGAGACCGAGAGAGAAAGAGAAAGAGAGAGTACATGTGCATATGTGTGCCCAAATCTGGAACTACCCATATGTCATCTTCTCCAGTAAACAGGGCCTTAAATTAAATGGTTGGCAGGAGCAATAGCTTTGCTTATCATAATTTGAAAGGAAGACTGTTATGAAAGGTGAACAGCTGGTTTATTTTACTTTATTAGTGAATAAACTTCAAAAAGACGTTAGAGATAGAGAGAGGAGGCTAGGCTTAAAAATTCTCAGTTACTAATTTCTGGGTTATTCTATGCATTCATTTATTAAAATTGAAATAAAACTTATTTATCAAGAGTGACTGAAGATGTGGACTTTGGGTAAGATGTATTAGGTCTAAAACTCTGGACTGGGTTCAGACTGATTTTGACCCTTGGTAAAAGAACCTGGGATCACCCAAAGTAAGTTCTAAGAACATTTGTAAGAGAAAACCCAAGTTCAACTGACCAGCTTTGTGTATACATTTGACAACAGTTGACAAATCAAAATAACTAAGAGATGACAAACCAGAATAATTAATCAAGCTCTGACTTAAGCGATGGGTGACCAAGTGAAATCCAAGGGGTAACGACACTTGTATTTTATTTATCCTGGTGAAACAATTAAGGAAAACTTAAGTTTCATTCTCTCAGTTGGCCTCTGTCTTAATCTGTTCAAGTTACTATCAAACTATTACAGACTGGCTGGCTGAACAACCAATATTTATTGCTCACAGTTGTACAGGCCAGAAGTCCAAGATAGGAGAGTCAGCAAGGTTGGGGTTTTGGTAAGGGCCTTCTCCCTGATTTGCAGACAGCCATTTTCCATCCACGTCCTAGATAATAGGAGAGAGAGAATTTGGGGTCTTCATCTCTTGTGAAGGCCCTAATCCTGTCCCCACTTCCTACTACAGTCACAATAGTTTCAGATTTCAACAGTAATTCTAAGAGGACACAACATGAGTCCATAACAGCCATCAGTTGGTATCGGTATCACTGCCTGAAGATTCTAGCTGACTGCTGTCCTCATACACACAACTGATTGACCTGAAGCGACAGAGTAACTGAACACCTTCCAACCTAATAGACTCAGGCTCACACCAATGCAGAACTTTGGCTTTACGCAAAGATCGAAACTCAAATTTCCATCTGTGCATTTTTAACCTTGTTGCATAAGACAAGGTTGTAAGTTGCAATTTCTTATCGCACTTACAACAAATGTTTTTGACTCTTTTGCCAAAGTACCCTTTACAAAGTCACTTGCCTGGATCCTTTTTTTTAAGGACGAACTTCTTGCTCTCTTCTGGACATATAAAGTAGGACTAAAGTGGTAACTGAATTTAAAATGCCAACTGGTACTTGAGTAAATCTCTGATAACAAGTTGTTGTGTTTTCCTGGTTTTTCGTTTGTTTGGCTCACAGCGATCTCACCAACAATCTGTTTTGCCTGGAGTGGCTGACAGTATCTCCAGAGACCTGGCTTAGTAAGATTGATTGGAACTTCTAACGTAGCCATTTCTTTAGAGAATGGCTACTTCCCTTCCTCCTCCTCCCCGTTTCTCTTCTCTTTCTTTCTCTTTTTTTCCCTCATGATGTTACATTTGTCCTGTGGATGATATAGAGTGCTTTGCTGAGATGAACGGCTGGGTTCTGATCGCTCCTTTCTTGGCAAGCGCTCACATTTCACACCAGCTCTCCTCGGCACCATTAATATTATATATAGATACTCTTGTCACAGATTTACATTCGGTGATCCAAAATCAGGACGGGAGGGTGAAGCGTGTGTGAAGAGAGGGTGGAGAAAACTGGGCTGATTTATTATGGGGAATGTTAGAGAACAAAAAGGAGGTGATCAAATTTATATGAATGTCCTGACTTATATTCTTAAAACTGTTTTTTGCTCATTTCAGTGCTTAAGCATTTTGATGCCTAAAGAAAGTCAGAAAAGAAAGAGGAAAAAAAATTCAAATGCTATGTTGTTTTGTTATTCACTAATTCTTTTTTGTACTGAAAAACTGTTCAAGCTGTCATTCATGTGTAGTCAGAGAATATGGAGAGAGATTGTTATGTAAATTGAAAGGCTTGTGCCTCCTTCTTCAAGGAAGTAGACATGAGATGAAGGTATGTGGTTTGTAAATTAATAGTCTGAACCAACTCAGGGAATATTTGTCTGTTCTGGTCTATTCTCATTTTATATAGCCCAGGAAGACCTTGTAGTGGCCTAACACAATTTTATTATATGTAGATCATATTTTGAAGGTCAAAAGGGAGAGATAACATTTGCATGGTCCTCCAAATTTGAAATATATTTTCTGAGGCTGGACCCCCAAGTTTTCAAACAAAATTAGAAGCAATTATCTTGAGTTTGTTTTTACTTTAAGGCAGTAAACAAGATTCTACAATTCTCTGTATTTTATGCATGTGTCTATATTTGTATCATTCATTCTGTAAGATATTTTTCAACCCTACAACCTCAATCTCCTATTTCAAGTTCAATACCGACTGCTCTACAGTCAATGTTTGGGTACTAACTGGAGAACATGTAGAATTCCTTGTTTTACCCATGGTAGTGATTTCTGAATCTCACAAGTTTTTATTTGCTATTCAGTTCTCATTACTGAAACTAGTTGCTGAGTACAAAGAAACTAACATTTGAAAAGTATTTTTCAAAATGCTATCATGTTAAGCAGGCACACCACCACTGAGCTCCCTCACCCACAGCCTGCAGGGCAGCTTTTCAAAGTACTTTTTGTATTTACTCCCTTTCCAAAGAGACTCTATACAGAGTCAGAATCATTTCATCCCAAGGATGCATAGCACAGCCACTGACTAAATGGGTAGTCAATGGAAGAGTGGAGAATAAGGAGTGATAAGGTCAATACTAAGAGACCTGCCTATTTATAGATCAAAATCATGTTCACATTCAGAAAGACTTGATATTTGTTAGTTTAAGAAAATTTGATTTGGTAGGCTTTTTTTATTTCTTGAAGATCGGTTACGTGCAGAGCTCTGCAGTAGGTATTGGACTAAATCTTAATTTTAGTAGTTATGTCCTTTCTTGTTTTAGTTTTTCTGGTACTTCAGGTATTCCTTTATCTTAGTGTCTTGTTCCTCTCCTGAGTTCAGCACAGGAGATAATAGGCATTCATGGGCTTTGCAACTGAAGGTGTTTGTTCCATGAGTCTGCTACTTCTGTGTGGTATGATGAATAAAAACTGCAGATTACCATTAATCCTTCCCAGGCTGGAAAAAGTAACTGCCAATACCCAATGCTACATAAGGCTGCCCCATAGTCTGAGCATGTGTTCTAGAGCTAGTGCCCCACCATAATTACTTTCTCCCTTAAAAGCTGAGTGCCAGCCTCCTCTGTTCACGGTTTGATAGTAGATGACTATCCTGCTACTTAGAGATGGACTAGTGGCTGCTAAACTTGCTGACTTCATTCTTCCTCTACAGAAAATTCTCTCAGAATGAGACTGGATGGGCATGCTCGGACAGCTAGAGCAGAGGCCAGGGTCAGGGGGTGCCTGGAACTTAGGGCCAGTGATTACATCACACTCCTTTTGGTTTGTAAGTGGCATCTTCAGACCTCAAAGTGGTGGAACACCTTCAGTTCTGCCTGTAGCTCTACACAAGAGAGGACCCTGGTCCTGAGTCAGCGTAATAGAGGGTACTGGATATCATAGATAATAAAGCACACACCAGTTTAGTTCCTTCAAAAAAAAGTTATTTATTTACTTATTTGCAGTACTGAGGCTTGAACTCAGGGCTTACACACATACTGGGCAAGTGCTCTGGTACTTGAGCCACGCCCTCAATCCTTTTTGATTTAATACGTTTTCAAGTTAGTTCTCACTCCCCTAACCCACCCCTCCCAGGCGAGTCTCAGACCACAATAGTCCTCCATATGCAACCTGCGTATCAAAGATAACAGCTGTGCACCACCGTGCCTATCTTGCTCATGGCATCTTGTTGACTTTTTATGGGCAGGCTGTCCTCAATCTCAGATCTGGTTTCCAACCTCCTGCATAGCTGAGACTACAGGTATGGACCACTGCACCCAGCTGTTTTTAATTTTTTTTTTTTGCTTGCTTGTTCATTTTGGACTTTTTGCTATGTAGCCTATGTTGGCCTCACTCAACTCTCCCCCCTCAGCCTCCTGAGTGCTAGGATTACAGGCTTGCACTCCCACACCCTGCTTCCAAAGCAAGTTTTTCAGGGTCTGTAACTAGCTGAGCAGTCAGTCATTAAAAACAAGCCACTCCCAGGAGGACCTGGAGGTAGGTGCCTACAGGCTGAGAGCCTGCAAGTGCAGACCTGGCTCCTCAGAGGAAGAGAGGTCAATGCTGTTTGAACTTGGCTGCTCCAGTCTCCAAACTGGGTGTCTAGGCAAATGTTTTTCTTCCCACCTTTGTGCTCAGGGGTTTAGTTTTGGGGAGACGTTTAGAACTGTGGAATCTGAGTGGAAAAAGTATGGGGAAGGGAAACTTGTCTCTCCTGGCTTCCTGAGGAACTAGATGTTGTCATACTTATTCTGGGTTTGGCCCCATCCCTGCTCAAGCACCTTGGGAGAGGCCTTGCCTTGGCAGATGTGGGTTTCCACTCAGGTCACAGCTGGCAGTCAGCTTCACGTAGGCATCCCTAGGCAGTGGGCTGAGGCAGAGCTTGAAATATTTTAAGTGTGAAACTTGCAAGATATGGACTTCCATTTGTACTGTTCTGCTCTGGACCTCACTTCTCTTGAAGGGTGGTCACAGGTGCTTTCTCTAGACAATTCAGATTCTGATTGTTCTGTGTCTTTACAGTCTGACTCTGACCATGCTGCTGATTTCACTTCACTTTTGTATTAAGAGTATCGCTATGTAGCCTTGGTTGGCCTTAAATAGGCAATCCTGCTTTGGCCTCCTGAGGACTAGAATTAAATGTGTGCCACCACACCCAGCTGCCTCCCCTCTCTCTTTCTTTTCCCTTCTCTCCTCTCTCTCTTTTCCTTTTCCTCCTTTTCCTCCTCCTCCTTCTCTCTCTCTCTCCCCCTACCATGGGACCCAGGGTCTTGTGTTTGCTAGGCAAGCATTCCATCACTTGAACTTTGCCTCCGACACTCCTGTTTGTAATTTATTTTTGAGACAGGGTTTCACTAACTTTGCCTGGTATGGCCTCAAATTCAGGATCATCCCACCTCTGCCTTCTGAGTAGCTGAAATTACAGACATGCCCATCTCGCATCCCTTCTCTTTTCCTCATATTTGACATTTGTATTTTGATCCAAGCTTCCTACTTAAAGCTTTAATGGTGCTTACACTCTCCTTGCCCTGGCCTAATAGTCATAGCAAATATACCTGTTGAGAAAGGGTTAGCCAGGAAGACCAGTATTTCTACCTTCATGTGAATATTCTTTTGGAATGAAGGGAGCAGTAAGCTATACTAGATAAGGAGTAAGCAACTTGAAAATAACCCACAAAGGAAAGAAAAAAGGCACCACTAGCAGGGTGTTCTGCTCAGACTCAGCTGCATGCTTTTGTTAATGTTGGTAACATTGATGGAGAGTCATGAGTCACTACTCAGGCCCCGGAGTAGAACCTGGTTCATGCCGCCCTGACACTTACTTGGTGTAATATTAAGAGCACTATTCAATTTAGATTAAGCTGTTCTTGCTCAGTGGCTGTTCGGTGGGCGTTCCTTGGGTGATTGTAAAAGGCAGGCAGCTAATGATACTGGCATCTTAGCCAACATTTTTGCTGTGGGAACCAAAGTTGCACATACAAACCATTCACATTGACAGTGATCCACTTACTCCACAAAATCATTGCAAATTAAGTCAATAGGTTTTCAGACAAAATGAGTTAAGAGTCAGGGGGGAAAACACCACTATTTTTGACTGTTTATCACTTTTTTTTCAACATGATCAAATTTGTTGTCTCTTTCTGAATGACTACTGAAAAAATGGTAATCAAATTTTCTTGGCTTTTTATTTTAGCCAACATTTGAACAAGTCTAACAACTTGTAAAAGTCTCAAAGATGGAGGCACACAGACTGAGTGTGCTCTGAGATCATGACTGCAAAGAGCATGCCAAGTTCACAGGAAGACCAGCTTGCTTTCTCTCATACTGCCAACCACATTTAAAAGTAAAGAAGACCTGTTCTAAAGAAACAAGACAGCAGCAGCTACTGGATACATTGCTTTGTCTTCTTTATATCTACTTATATCTCCTTATCTTTTTTTTTTTTTTAATAGCGCTGGGGTTTGAACTTAGGGCCTCATACTTGCTAGGAAGGTCCTCTACCACTTTAGCCACTTTGCCAGTCTTGTTTTTGTGTTGGGTGTTTTCGAGATAGGGTCTGGCGAACTATTTGCCTGGGCTGGCTTTGAACTGCGATCCTCCTGATCTCTGCCCCCTGAGTAGCTATGGTTACGGGTGTAAGCCACTGGCACCCAGCTCCTCTTATCTTTTAAGTACTCATTGCCCATTTTCCACTTATCCAAAGTTTAAACTGATGGAGGAATGTTATTTCAGGGAAAGGTATAGTACAGTCAGACAGAGCTTAGTTTACTACCAACTCTGCTTCTTGCTAGTTGTGTCATCTTGGGCACACTAGTGACCCCAGATTCTCATTTTCCTCATTTCTAAACTAAAGATGATAGGACTTTCTCCAAAAGAACCCTGAGAGGATAAAATGAGATAACCTGAAAAAAGCAGTAACAGAAAGCATATTAAGTTATAATTAACCAAATGTAGATGGCTAGAGGTGTGGCTTAAGTGGTAGAGCACCTGCTTAGCAAGTACGAGGCTCTGAGTTCAAACCCCAGGTAATGCCAAAGGTAGATAGCCACGAAGAAAGACATTAAGAAGCAAGAGAGCACAGGTGTTTCCAAAGCTTCCTCTTTGCTCTGGAGAATATAGATGTGGTCTGCACCCCATTGCTGTGGTCTTTATGCAATTCTCTTCACCAGTGGGGCAATAGTTCAGTGTTATATGTGCATCAAAACAGACCTTATGAGCTGGCTGTAAGGAGATTACCTTAATGCCGAGCTGATTTAGTCTAAAGAAATACTGAGCATGAATAGTGTCTTTGTAAACAAAGGCAAGGAGATGTTTCTTACTTCTGAGAGCTCAGCAGACAACACAATGCTTGGCATATCAGAGATGTTCAGCAAATATTTGTTACAAGGTTCAAAATTTGCAGAGAGAACTTTGAGACTGGGTAAGAAGCTACCAAAATTGGAAAGTTTGTATCTCAGAGTTATGCTCTTCAGTTAGGACAGGCAAGTGAAGCTTGCTAAGAAGAAATATACCCTCTCTCACACTATGGCCCACCAGAAAGAAAGGAAGAAAAGAACAGAAGGGAGGGGAGAGGAGGGGAGAAGAGGGAAGGGAAGGGAAAAAGACCTTTTCTAAAGAAATCACCATGAGACTAAAGAAAGCAGCTGTTAGATAGGGTTTTGATTTTTGTCTTCTTTATATCTATTTACCTATTTTAGGTGCTTTACCTGTAATGTCCAATTGGTCAATTATTTGAAAATAACAATAATATTTTATAATAGGTCATTCTAAATGCATATTTCTCACCTTTAAAGCAAAAAAGGGAAGAAAAGCCAACATTTCATTAATGGGATATAAATTTAGTTGTGCTCAGGACATCAAGTGATTATTGTTAACATAGTTACAGATAAATTAATTTCCTTCAGTTTTATTCATAATTTTTTTAAATGCCTTTTAATGTTTTAAATGTTAATTTTGTTAGGAAGTCAGTACATACAGATTAGGGAATTAAACTGAATTAATTTCAATGCCCACGATTCTTAATTGCCAATCATAGAAGTCTCCTCTTGCCCACTTTATAATTTAGCCCTAATTATAGGTCTATAATATGTTTATTTAGCTACTCAAAGCTTTTCGTGCTTTGCAATGTATAACAACACAGGAGCATTTAAATTTGCAGGAAATAAGAGACAAAAAACATTGTGACCCCAAAAGTAACTCTTTAAATTATCTAGGACATTATTTACCTTCCTACAGAAACACACAAATATTTTAAATAAGTCTCAGACTGAATGTATAGTTAATAAAGAAAAGATAAATGAGTAAATTGCAATATTATACTGTTGTAAACAAAAGAAAATAAGGAAACCATTCATCAACCTGCTTAACTTCAGTGGATGTGACTACTTATTGAGCTATCATGGAATTAAAGAACAACTTTCTTATGTTCCTTCCTTGGTATCCAAACAATTCATGGCCAGGGTCTGAAAAGGAAAAAAGGAGTATTGAGAGATGGGAAATAGGAGAAGATAGAACAATTGTTAGAACAAAGTTTCATAAGAGAGGAGGAGTCTTAATCATGCAGAGGACACAATCAAATGAATTATCTCCAACTTCCAGTAAAGGAATTTTAACCTCTCACTCAGATGAAAAGAATGGGAGGAGATACAGAGATATTTATTATGGAAAGCAGGAAACTGGGAAAATTTTATAGTGACTGTTCTCCCCGTTTGGAAGTTACAATCAGCTTAATAAAGTTCAGAGTAGAGAACAAGGACCCTGGGTGGTGGTGAGACAGGACGCAAGGTGTTCAGGGATGAGCTAAAGACTTGAGAAGATACTTCAAGGATCCAACAATTCATTCATAATGGACTCAGCCACTGAGTTCAGTGAATCCGTATTTTGAGATGGGACATTAGATCCATAATCATAAAATGAAGTTATCTAACGTACTGAGATAGAAGGGTTGACGTGGTATCTATAATCCAGAACCCTTTGCATTCTGAGTTTTTACTAGGGAAGCAAATAAAGATAAGAAGCACCAGAGAATAGGATAGGTTAAATGCCTAGAAATCAGAATGTGTTCAGGGGAAACATGGCAAGATACCTGGTAGAACAGCCTGGTTTTGGTAAAAAGAGGTGAATTTCAGAATTTATAATCTCAGAGGTGGTAAACTCACACATGGCTGATATGATTGCACGGGAGAAAAGCTCCCATCTGTGCCCCCTCCTCATTGGAAAGGAAGCCTAGAGTTGGCAGTAGTAAGACATGCCAGACATCTTAGACATTAACTGTTTTAGATTTGACTTAAACTTGTCATAACTGCATACTTCCACAGAATAAACAGAGCTACGCTTACTTCCGCTATTTAGGCTACATAATCATGCAGTATCACCCTGATGCTTATTTTCCCTTCATATGCCAGGATAATGTATACATTGAGATGGTTTTTCTTCTTGTCTTTCAGGGTAATATGATGGGATGTTGGTATTCTTGTACACCAGGACAATATGTTGATAATATATCAGCCTCATACACCATAATAATATGAGGATTTTATTTTGCAGTGGACAGAGTGCCACTCCACCCACAAACTAACCATATCCCTTTTTAAGTTCAATCACTTTGATTATTTACTGCTTTTATCTCCATGAGAACAGAATCTGTGTCTTCCCTTTGTATTCTTGACACATTTCCAAAGGGAAATGCTAGATAATATTTGGTGACTGACTCAACTGAGTAAGGAGAACAAGGAAAGAACAGAAAATAAAATTGTGATTCAAGTCTGAGAAATGTGGAGAAATGAGGATGGAGTTCAGTGGATGGCATGAGGATGGGGAAAAGGTGATCTAATTAAATGACATTAACTTCCAATGAGGGAGTGCTATTGAATTACGCTGTGGATGTAGCAGTGGGAAATGAGGATTCAGGGCCTTCCCTTTAACGTTGTGGAGAGGGCATGAAGAGAAACTAGAAAAAGTGGTAAAGGGGGGAGGTGTCACCAGGGAATCCCATCAACAGTGCTGAAGTCCTTCAAGGAGAAATGATTCACAGTAACACTGTGGACCTATTAAAAGAACGTGACATTTTCCTTGGTGCTTGGCAAGGCATATATTTTAGAGTTTGCTTGAGTGTGGCTTTGATCTTTCATGAAGTCTGAGGGAAGATTAATGCTTATTTGCTAAATATTTCTTATAGAATTAAATTTTCAATCTTGTTCTTTATATTGCCACACTCTGCATAACATGATTTAAAATTCTGGTCTCATGTGGCTAGTTCCAAAGAACAGTTTTGATTAATCAGAGAATTGGTTTAATCATTTGTTGCAAGGAATCATAAATTACCACAGCTGAGGACTCAAGGGCTGTCTCTTGAAGTGGGTCTGCTTGGGCTGCTCTAAATATTTGACATACTGTGTCATGTTTCCATGTTCAAATAGGATTGAATTATGTATAAGCTCTGAAATGAAATATAAAACAATGGTATAGAGATTAGAAGCAGGAAAACATATGAATTGTATTAGGCTGTTATTGTTCTACCTAATGAAAGAGAATAAAATGGAAAATAGTGGCAAAATGCCAGAAGGCTGGCTCCTGAGGGGGTGAAACCACACCTAGATTGCAAACTAATAGAGCTCATGAAGTTCAAAACCAGATTGTAGCAAGTTCACAAATAATTGGACTATGACACTTCATGTTCTGAGTTTTTACTTATAAACCTCTACTAAGCAAGATAAACACCACCCTCCCATTCCGACCATATCCTAACAATATGATGGGTTAAGTGTTTATCGTAGTCATTAATACCAACTCCTATAATAAAAGGTGAAGACATAAATGTCACATAGCATCAAACAAGCTAAGTAGCAGAACTGAAGTGCTACTTCATAAAATATTCATAAAACAGGTGTCTGTTTTTACAAATGACGAAGCTGCCACATACAATAAAACCCATGATGGTTTCTGATGTGCCTCTCAAATTTTGGGGAAGTGAGGAATGGATTCAGAATTCCTGAGAAGTGAGATAAGTGATTTTATTTTTCTGGGAGAAGTTTCACCCAAATAAATATCAAGTGTCAGATCCTGGTGACTTACACCGAAAATAAATACAAGACTGATGTTATCCATCACAGACCTTCTTACAAAGAATTTTGTTTCCCATGATGGGTCAAATTTGTAGAAAGAAAGGACAGGAAATCAATGCCCAGAGTAAGAAATGCAATAAAAGTGGGCTCTGTCTTAAAGTATGCTGTTTCCTTTTATTTTATCATTGCATCAATCGACTTTGGTTCTGTTTCATCCTTACAGTGGTAGATTTTCTCCTTCTTATCCATGTTCCCCAAAAGTGTCTCAGTCCTGAAGCATCTCAAGAACATTCCAGAAGAAACTTTGACTCACTTCTCTCCAGCTTCACTTTGAATATTAACTAAACTTATGGTTCTGTATTGGGCTGGGGACAGCACAGACCCCCAGAGGGCATTTTGGTTGTCACAGTGAAATGGGAGTGAGAAGACTTGGCATTTAGTAAGCAGGACCTGGGAGGTGAGAGGCAGCAAGAGAGCTGCTAATTTTCTGCCTGAGTTCTTGAAATCTGGGACATTTTATTTGTCTGATGAATAAGGCAAAGAATGTATGAGAAAAATGAGTTTGTGTGTGATGGAACTAATAGATTCTAAGATTTTTACTCTGCTTTGCTACATAAAAGATTTGAAGGACACTAATGAATTTAAGATTTAGAGGATTTACAAACTTCTGAATGGATAAAGCACCATTTCTTCCCCATTTTTTCTTTATGGTGCTGGGTGGGGGTACATTGTAGCATTTACAAAGCTTATTACAATGTATCAAAGAGATTATACTTGAATTCACTCCTTCCACTGCTCTCCTTTATCCTCCACTCCATTCCTGGAACAGTTTCAACAGGTACCATTTTTGCATTTACATTCATGTGTACACGCATTCATTATTTGAACCCCTTCATCCTCCTACCCCTTTTCACCACCACTTCCCCCCTCCCACTGGTGCCAACCCCCCACTCTCCTCCGCAGGACCTGTTCTGCCCTCCTATTTTGTAGAAGAAAAAAGATAAAAGATAAAAAGAAAAACACGACATTTTTGCTAGCTTGAGATAAAGATAGCTACATGGTGAGTATCCTTATGATATTTCCATGCTTACATGTATTACAACCTCAACTGGTTCATCTCCTCTAGTCCTCTTCATTTGCCCCAGTCCCCTTCCCATGGTGACCCCGACCAATTTAAGATTTCTATATTCATTCCTGTACAGTGAGCACATCAACATATTCAAGTTTTCAGTTTGCTTTCCTTGTTCTGTCCTTCCTGTGTGCAGCCTCCCCTTAGCCTGACCCAACTCCCATCATAGGTCTACTCCACTGAGAACATGCGGTTTTTGGCCTTCTGAGCCTGGCTAACTTCACTTAAGATGATGTTCTCCAATTCTATCCATTTACCTGTGAATGACAAAATTTCATTCTTCTTTGTGGCTGAGTAAAATACCAATGTGTATAAATACCACAATTTTTTAATCCATTTGTCAGTAGGAGGCAACTTGGCTGTTCTTTCAGATTCATTTACTTAAGGGAATCCTTGTATTTTAAAGTTTTTGCAGTAGATGAAAATAGCCAAGGAAATAATTGTCTTATAAAAGTAAGAGACTCTTGAATCCCTCTTTTACAAAAAAAAATTTTTTTTAAAAATCTGTTTTCCTAACTGATGAAATATCAGATTTTGCTTGAATGGTGCTTGAATGACCCCAGGAGGAAACACATTCAGAATCTTAAAGGCAACTAACTCAAAAGAAATCCTGTTTTGGGGAGCCTCACTCTCCAAATGTTGTAATTTCCTTTGGAAACACCAGCTGTTCCCCAATGCAGTTAAATTAAGTATAAGAGCTGTTAAATAAGAGGTAATATTGGAATACATACATGCATCTATATATATGTGTGTATGTGTGTATGCATATATTTATATTAGTATGACTAGCATCCAGTGTTTTAATCAAATAATTTACTGATTACTCTCTGTGTCATAGCCTCCCATCAATTCCGTGACTTGGTCCCCCTGGTTGCTGAGACCCTCCCCTTCCCCTTCTCTTGACTTTTCCCCCTCCCCCTCCTCCCCTGCAGCCCACCAGGCCCGGATTTCTCTTTGGAAGGTTCCTCAGAGCCCATTAACGAGGGCTTTAATCCAAGGGGATCTAGATGATCAAGAAAAATTAAGCTCCTAATAACAGCAAAATCGTAAGAAATTTGGACAAAATGACTCTCCGCATCACAGATTTTGTTTACTAGTGGGTAATTAATTCTCCACATATGCTGGGAACATCTGTCGCCGTGACCTGCCATCGGATCTGCGAAATGACTGCTGTGCGGATTCCCCGCAGGTCATTAGCAGCGCTCTGAAAGGAAACGCCTTCCTCCTGCCCCAGGCCAGTGCATCCTCTTTCCCTTTAGCCAAGACATTCTACTAGTAAGTTCCTTGGCGTAAGAGGCCCTTGCCACTGTCCCCTGTCACCAGAGGGCATTTCTGGCTGCCTCCTGTTCTCCCCTACCAGGTTCAAAGCCGAGGAAAGCAACCTGGTGGTAGAGAAAAGAAAAGGTGGGGTCTGACTGACTTGCTGGATGGAGTGAAAGACTTCTAGCACCACTGAACAGGATCTAGCAGAAGCCTGGATGTGTCTGATTTGTGACTTCCCAGTCTAATTGGTGAAAACTTGGCCTCAGACTTCTAGGG
Source organism: Castor canadensis (assembly GCF_047511655.1). Taxonomy (NCBI): domain Eukaryota; kingdom Metazoa; phylum Chordata; class Mammalia; order Rodentia; family Castoridae; genus Castor; species Castor canadensis. The sequence goes on from NC_133396.1 coordinate 116,244,293, forward strand.
GATCATTGCCAAAAGACCTTGTCTTGATGGAAAGTAAAGATGGCATAGCACACATTCCCTGATTGGCATTGGGGCGATTCAAATAGAGAGGAGGGGAAGCTTTCGAAAAGGGAGAGCATTTGCCTTTCTCCCTGAGGTTCTGATTATAAGCCAGCTTTCCTCCTGGCAGCAGTAGGGACCACCAAGAATCTAGGAAGCAGACATGAAAAATTGCAGATGTAGAGGAACTTCTAAAGTAAAATGACGGAAGGAGCTCCGCTGACCACCAACTATGGGTTTCGAAATATGTGAAAATTGTATTATTATGTGCATAATATAGACATGCATGTTATATTATTATGTAAACATGTGTCTTGATACAGAGCTAGCACGTTGAGTTCATTGCCATGTGTCAGGAATTTGCCCTTTGCCTTGTATCTCCAACATCTTACTCCACTCAGTTGTAGAACACGTACTCAAAACCAATTGACAAACAGGTGAATGTCACAGCTGTTCCTCCTTGCAACCATGTAACATAGATGTAGACATAACTTCCATTTTTCTAGTAAGGAACTGAGGCTCGGATATCTAGTGTTTGAGCTTAGCTGTGTCTGCATACAGGCTTTTCTCAATTCTTGTGTCATCTGAATAACAACTATCTTCTGGGAAGGCTGGGTGATGTTCTCCCAGGAAAGAGAGAATTAGAACTTTCTTTTCACTATTGGGCTGTAGTGATTAAACCCTTCTAATGTATTTATTAAGCATTTAGAGCAGAGACAAGCACTGACTTGAAGAGGAAATGAGACCTCCTGGATTTCATTCCTAGTCCTGCCATCATTGTTGACAAGTACTTGGCCTCTTTGTGCCTTAGTTTTCTCCTCTGCAAAACAAGAATACTAAGTTTCTAGTTGATAGGATCACCACCACATCAACAATGCATGAAAAGCACCTAGCACAGTGTGTGGCACATAGTAAACACTCAATTAGTTATGCAAATGAGAGCTCTACTGTTTCCTGTGCTGTTTTTTAAAATTACACTAAACACATGTTATAGCTGGCATTTATCACCTGGATATGATTATAGCTCTTATCAGTAACTAGATCCCCTTCCTAGAATTGCACTTAGCACTTTATTATTACGAGAGTAGCTATTTCTCTGAATTTGTTTGGGACATGGTTTCTCTTTTGGAAAATGTACCCCATGGCACCAGGGGTTTGTTTATATACATTGGTGCTCCCTATCCTGAATGAATTATAAAGGTTTTATAAGGAACTGAGTATACACATGAATAAGTATTCATCAAATTCTAAAACTGGATCATGAAATTGTCCCCTCAAATAGTTTCTTAGACAGAAGTCTAGAAAAAGTCTTCCCAGTACTTGAGCCAACTTTTTCCCCCTTAGTCAGTTTTCAAACTAGTTTTTTGTTTGTTTATTTGTTTCTGAGAGATATTTTTTGAGCAGGAGCAAAACATAAAGTTTGTGGTATAATTTAGCCTTCTTGCATAGAAATTAGGAGAAATTTTGGACAGCAAAAGAGTCTTGAGCTTTGGAAACATTGAAAGATAAGACCTTTCTCTCATCTTAGAGCTGTGTATTCTTTGTATCTCACTTTTTTTGACAGTACTGGGGTTTGAGCTCAGGGCTTTGTGTTTCCTAGGCAGGCACTCTATGGCTTGAGCCACACCCCCAGTCCTTTATGTCACTTTTGATGGACAGGTCCATCTAAATTCCATGACTTTCCTTTTGTGCCACCCATAGTGACTCCTTGTTAATGAGATTAAGATAAATGGGGAATGATGGGCACAATGATATATTTGTAAGTATCAAGTTCAGAGAAAATGAGGATGTATTGGAGTCAATTCTACCACTTAAGAAAGTGAACATAGAGATTCTGGAAAAGTAAGAGCGGCAAGGATACCTTTCCAATGCAAAAATGAAAACTGTACAGCACATTACTATAGAATCCAAAGAAGCTGGGTGCCTGTAATCCCAGCACTCACGATGTTGAGGCAGGAGGATGGAGAGTACAAAGCCAGCCTGGGATACAAAGGGACAAACTTTCTCAAAAACACAAAGGGAAGGGGTGTTTGAAACAAATCCTATTGGCCTTTTCAGTCCCTCAATCTCTTTCTGAAGGATAGGCAATGGTTGCTGGCTAAGAGTTTCTAGTGAGTGTCACAATCAAGTGACCCTATTTGTGACAGAGTTTATAATTCCTCCACCTAGTATTTTATTTAATCTATAATGATTCTGGAGCCTGTAAACTGATATTGATTTTTTAATTGGTGTTTGGTGTTTCTTTTGAGCAATCTCTTTTTCACTTAAATTCCTTCCACTTATTTGAATTTTTCTAAATTCCACAACTGGGGGAAAGAGTACATAGATTTCTAACCTAATCCCAGCCATTGAGAAGTATACCACAATAGGGACTAAATTAAGATAAAATGAGATGGATAATACTAAGGAGTAGTTCCAGTGTTGTTCCATCACTGAAGTGGTACATGTAGGTTTAATTTTGGTGACCCTGAGATGTTCCATATAAGAGGTAATACTTGCGTCTTCAAGGATGAATAGGAGTTACCTGAGTTGCATCAGGTTTAGGAATATGGATTCTGGAGCTGCCTGGGTTCAAAATCTTGTCCTGACTCTCTCTTAGCTTTGAGACCATCAGCAAGTTTTTTAACTTTCCTGTTCCTCAGTTTCCTTACCTGTACAATATGTATATTCATAGCACCTATCTCATACTGTTACCAAAAGACCTCAAAGATTTATATCAGTAAAATACTTAGAAGTCTTACTAGTATGCTGTCTTATTAGAAAAGTGTTAGACAAATGGAGACAAAAAAAATATTTAAAGAGAACCAAGGAGTGAAAACCATGGTGTGTTCAAGAATCAACAAAAAGTTCTATGTGCGTGGCACGTGTTTGTTACTATCTGGTCCTCTCTGGAAGTGAATCATGAAAACCTAGATAAACTACTGTGCACTGAGATTTTCTTTGCTACCTGATTGTGGTTTACTCTCATACTGTGATTGAGTGTCCTTATCTATCTACTGCAGCCGTTGTTTCCTCTTCTGTTTTGTAGCTGTCACTGCATCTCAGGTGGACCCTCACAGGCAGCTCACTCACTTCTGCTGAATCTTGTGGGTATGTTTGTCACCAGTTTTTACTCTTGTCTGACATTCCTAATTGGAGAACACTGGGTCACCCATGTTTGTAGAGAGATAAGCAACAGCATGGGGGAAGGCAGGCTAGCTGCTCTTTGAACCTAACCTAGGGAACTCTATGTCTTCCAGCAACACAAATGGGGATCGGTCCTCTTTCTTTTACTCATGAACCTCTATTTACCACATGTAATGGCCAGTGCACATGTCTCTGTGTCCTCTGCCTCCTAGACTAACATCCCTGATTCTAAACCCTAAGGACAGTCTGTGGGGTAGCTTAGAATAGCAGGCTGAGGAATTTAAACTTAACTCAATGAACTATGAAAGTCTTTGTGCAAGAAAGTGATATGATACCTCAGCAGAATTTAAGATTAGAAAAATAGGATAAGAGACTAAGAAAAAAAAACTTAAAGGACAGGACAAGAACTGATCCAGCATGGAAGGCAGATAAGGAGGAATTTCAAGTATAAAAATGTGGTATCCAATACCAAGACTACTCTGTTCTCAGATGATGCCTGAGATGTTAAATTGTGTGATAAAATGATCTTTTATGACAGTCATTTCAACAGAGTTCTAGCAATGGAGGGAGGGCTGGGTGTTAGGTCAGGTGTTAGGACATGGAAGCAAGTGTGGCAGATCGCTCTGGAGAGCCTGGGAGTGAACGGAATGAGATGTGCAGTACTGCGTGGCAGCTTAGAGATTTCACTAGTTTAGGGAATGAACTTTCTACCACAGAGGAATACGCATATATATAGCCCGATATGGAGGTTTCAGCAGAAGAGAAGGAACAAGAAGAAAGGGTACAACTGAAGGGAAATGACAGGAGAAGCAAGGGCTAGTTTTAAATGTGCTGTGATAAAGCGCCTAAAACAAAAATGTGTTTTCATAACCAAAATGGTCCACTATTGAGAACAAAAGATGCTGTGTCAATTTATTCACTGAGAATAGCATTTTGACTCTCCTCGAATACATCTGTTAAACAAGATCAAGAGGATTAATATTTTTTAATAATCTAGCCATTCCTAGTATCTATTTTATGTAGTGTCTAAGTTAATACCTAATTCTTTGATGAGTGTACAGGCATACTTCAGACCATTGCCATAAACAAGTTGTACAATTTTTACTTTGGTTTCCCAGTGCACATAAAAGTTATGTTTGTACTACACCAGAGTCTGTTAAGTATGCAATAGCATTACATTTAAAAATAATGTCATACTTTAACTTAAAAATATTTTCTTGTCAAAAACATTTTTATTGTCAAAACATGCTAACAATCTCTGAGCCTTCATGGAGCCCTGCTGTTTTGCTGGCCAAGATGTTGGTTTAATGCTGGTGCCTGCTGACTCGATCAAGATGGCTGTTAGTGAAGTTTGGAATGGCTGTGGTTATTTCTTAAAATTGATTACTGTATCAACTGACTCTTCCTTTCATGAAGGACTTTTGATAGCTATTTGATAGCATGTAAGGCCCTTAGGACAGTACCTGATGCATGGCAAATATTCAAAACTCCTTCGGTTGTTGTGTATGTTTGAATATGATACAAGAATCATCAAAATTATTTTCTGCGTTGTTAACATCCATGTGAAATACATTGTTTAACCTTCACCTCACTCTGTATGAAGTAGCCCCATTTCATGGATAAGGAAATTGAGACTCAAAGATGTGAAATAACCTAATTGAGATTATAGAATTAAGGTGGTAAGGGTGAGTTCCCAAGCCTGATAACTTGAAAGCTTAGTCTTGTGATAAATCTCTTCTCTACCAGAGCCATGTCCACTGATTCATTTTATAACCCCCACCCCAGAAGTCTTCCAATAGCATAGGACTCTTGCACATAGTTTCTTGCTATTCAGACCATTTCAGTCTTTAAAACAATGGATGAATCAGCAGCATCACTGCGCCCCCACCCTGCCACCGTCTGCTACTTTTGCTTTCCACAGTTTCAGCTACCATTAGTCAATTGTGATCCAAAAATTAAATGGAAAAATTCTAGAAATAAACAACTCATAAGTTTAAAATTCCGTACTATGGTAACATGATGGCATCTCACACCATCCTGCTGTGTTCCAACCTGCATGTGAGTCACTCCCTCAGTCAGTGTGAGTGTATACACACTGTATGCACTACCTGCCCGTTAATCCCTTAGTAGCTCCCTCAGTTACCTTAATAGACTGTCAAGCTACAGCAATGATTGTGTTCAAGTGGCCCTTATTTTACTCAAAAAATGGCCCCAAATGCAAGAGTAGAGATGCTGGCAATTCACTTATGCCACAAAGAAGCCATGAAAGTGCTTCCTTTAAGTGAAAAAAATGAAAGTTCTCAACTTAATAAGGAAAGAAAGAAATCAGGTGCTGAGGTTTCTAAGATCCACAGTAAGAATGAAACATATTCATAGAGTTCAGTACTATCTGTGGACAAGAGGAGACTATTGTGTGTATATATAAATGTATGTGTCAACATACACACACACACAGAGTTGTGCTTCTCTGAACCTGACTAATATAATCCTTAAAGTGACCTATAAGGCCTGGCCATTTTAAACCCTGGCCTCCTTCTTCAACTCATCTCTCGTTTTCTATACCACTTATGCAGTTAGCTGCAAGTAACAGAACACTTGGTTAACAATAGCCTAGAAGGGGATAGGGCTTTTCTCCCCATATATAATAAATTTGAATCAGTTCTAAAAGAAGTCTAGGCTTGGAAATTCCACAGAACATCTCAGGGACCCAGGCAGTTCTCCTCTATCATCTTCATCTTGTATTTCTCACCTTATTATGGCAAAATGGCTACAATAATTTTGGTCATCAAATGGGGAGTGGTTTACAAAATAATAACCCAAAATGAAATGACAAAATGGCTCTCTCATTGCAAGTCTTTGTGAGGTCTTTGATTGCTTGTTTGTTTTTGTGTGTTTTGTTTGGTTTGGTTTTTGATTTGTTTTTGCTTAAGGGAATGGCTGCCTTTAGCAGGAAAATTCTCTCTATGTATCCTACCAGAATTGTGTTGCATGTTGCATGAAGGTCAAGTTTTTAACTTCTGGGGTCTCCAACACAGGCAGGCAAAGAAGAGGTAGAAAATTGTGACTGAGTCAGCCAACTGATGGTATTTTCCAAAGTTCCTCTCCCCTCTTTTAAACTGTTAACTCCTGTCTCATTCTCTAATCTCCATGTAAATATCACCTGCTCAAGGGAGCCCTTTCTCATCTGTCAAACCACATTGAGTCTGACTGTTAAAACTGTTCTCCTTCACAATAGTTACACACCAAAGTGTGTACTAGATCTTCTCTGGTAGATTGCCAGCTCTCCAGAAGGTTAGAGACCACATGTCTAATATTCTTAGCGTTAGCACAAAACCTAAAATGTATATTTGCTTCACAATCCTGGCAGGTCTGGTAATTACAGTAGGCTGTGAAACAAGGCCATTTGCTTTTTTTCCACTATATTGGTATTCTCAGAATTTCCTTTTAAGACTCAGAAAATAGGAATTTAGTGAGATTACCAACAGGGCTCTTTTTCTTATGACTGGAGTTTTCACTTTTGCAATGCTAAGAAAGCACCAGTACTGATTTCTAGCTTGTGAGAGAAAAAGAATCACTTGCATGCAGAACACTGCTCCCCCCCCCACACACACACACACCCCCACCACAGTCTCCAAGGCAACTCTCCTACCATATCCTTATAAGAATACCCTGGAGATCTGCTTGTAATCGGCTGTCATCATTTGCTGGACAGACTTCTTCACTACACTACACTTAAAATACACACAAGTATAGTTCACTAAAGAAGATTCCTATACTACAGTTATTCACCACTCATTCTTTTCGACTTCACAAGAAGGCTTCAGTCATTCCCTTGGCTTCTTGGATATTGCAATGGGATTGAGAATGGTTGTTAGAGCCCTGAAGAGGCTTTAAGGACAATCTGGTAAGCTAAAATCATAGCCAGTCTCCCTTATGCTCCCCACCTGGAGTCTATCTCATTAACTGGACTGCTTTGCTTACAAAGGAAATTTCAATAGGCCAGAGTTGTTCTTATTGTCAGGAAATTAGATTTATATTGATGAGGTTTTAATCATCTACTTAGTGAGATATAGCAGCTACTGTTTTCTGAATTGAAATACCTGACAGATATCTTCACTTGAAACTTTCCCATAGATCCAGATTCAGATGAATAGAATGTAATCCCCATGAGAGCAGGGACCTTGTGTTACTGATGTGTGCATGTGTGTATGTGTGTGATGCTGATATGTTTATCCTACCATACTGAGAGTCTTGAGCAGTTCTTGGCAGGTAGGAAGAACTCAATAAATATTTATGGAATAAATATTTATAGAGTTGTCAAGATGGTATTATGTTTATACCTGTCACTCTTATCCTATCTATATAATGATTCATAGTGATTGATTTTTAAAATGTAAACCAAACATGCATATTTGACATAAACCCCACTTGATAATTCAACTAACACACTGAGCTAACCAACTTCCAAGATCAAGCTTTACTAACTCTGTCAAGGATACAAGCAATCAAGAAAGGTAAATGAGGGAGGGAGAGGTTTGTGAAAACTCACGCAACTCCTCAGTTGCTTCCTTTCTGCACTAAATATGCATTTTCTGGCCCAGAAAAACAACTGAGGTCCCTAAGTGGCCTCATCTCACAGATATTTGTATAGCCCAAGCACACCTCAATTACTGATTTTATATATATACATACATATATATATATATACACATACATATACATATATACGTGTGTGTTTCTCTCTGACACTCTCTCTCTAGAGATAGAGAGAGAGAGAGAGAGAGAGAGGTGTCCTAAACCAGGGACATCCATGAAGGCATTCCATAGATAAGGACCTTATCCTTACAAATATTATTAGGGTGTGTGTCAGGAATCGCAGCTAGCATGTTTACAAGGAGATTATTGGAATCATTTGCCTGATTTCCCTGGGTGAGACTCCCCACCTCACCACAGTAATTCAGAAATCAATGGATAACAGTTCAGTTGTTGTAACTCACCCCTCAGTTATAAAATGAACCCACATACATGTACACACAAGCTGGATTCAAGTAGCTAATATTTTGTTAAAGAATTTTCACCTATGTTCATAGCCTGCAATGATCCTTCTTTCCAGTGTCTTGGTATGAAGTTAACATGAAACTCATAAATGAGTTAGCTTGCATTTCTACCTTTTCTGTAGTTTGAATGAGTTTGTATAGCATTGGTGTCAAATCCTCCTTAAAAGCTTGTGAGAGTTTACTAACAAAGTCATGAGGACATAGCATGTTCTTCAGAGTGAGTTTTTAAATTACAAATTTAATTTCTTTAGTTGACATAGGGATATTCAGGTTTTCAGGTTTTTTTTTTCTTAAGTTAGCTTTGATGATTTATGTCTTTCAAGATATTTTTCTGTTTCATTTACATTGTCAAATTTATTAGTCAGTTATTGATTTTTCTTGTCCTTAGAACATGTAATTGTATTCCTTCTTTTAGTTCATATTAGTGTTTTATCAGTCTAGCTAGAGGGTTATTGACTTTATTGATATTTGAAAGCTGACTTCTTGTTCTATTGCTTATCCCTGTCATTTGCTCATTTTCTATTTCATAGACATCCATTCTCATCTTTATTTTCCTTCTCTGTCCTTAATTTGAATTTAATTTATTACTCTTATCCCAGTTTCTTAGGCTGATTGATTTTAAGTTTTAAGTCTGTTTTATTTTAAGTCTGTTTGATTTTATTTGTCTGTTTTTTAGTTTGTTTATTTTCTAATATAAGTATGTTAAACTACAAATTTCTCTATTTATACCCAGTTATTCTCAATGAAGTGAAAAAAAAAAAGGAAAAAAGAAACCCTGGTTTACAACATCTGCAGTATAAATATTTCACTATGGTTAATTTCAAGTTACCAACGTGATGTCACTGAATGCAGAGTTAGGAAGGGATGCACCTGATTGGCTCTTGAGAGTTGTATGAAGCAATTCTAGCACACTACTGACTACATCCACAGCTTTTGGTAGTTATCTGTTCATTTTCATCTGGTTCAAAGTGTTTTTAATTTATCTTATGACTTTCCTTTGATCCATGGTTTTTACTTTCCAAATATTTGGGATTCTAATTATTTCACATCTTTCTACGATCTATTTTTAATCTAACCCTCTGTTTGGGCTAGATAACCTAGTCAATATATTTCATTCCTTTCAGGTTTACTGAAACTTTTTTTATTGAGACTGGTTAGAGTGCTCTATAATTACTAGTTAGATTTAGTTAGGATGCTATTATTCGTCTTCTATATATTCAGTAATATTCTATCACAAGAGTAAGCAAATGATTTTTATGTGGCCTGCAAGCATAGTATTTATATTTTTGAAGGGTTAAAAAAGAATATGTATCAGAGATTGAATGTGACCTGAAAAGTTTACTATTTGACCCATTAGTGGGGCAGTTTGAGACAGGGTCTTGCTAAGTAGCCCGGGCTGGTCCTGAATTCATGATCCTACTGTTACACCTTCCCACATGCTAGAGCTACAGGTATATGCTTGCACATTGGCCTAGATTGGCTTTTAAAGAAAGTATGTCAACTCTTGCTATATTTTCAGGGTGGAGGGGTGGGGGTATAACTTTTCTTGAGCTTAGCCATCAGAGTGGAGATAATGTCTGTACAAAACCAAATGTTTGTTACTGTAACTTCTGCATCACAGTTAAAATCTATTTTTAAAAAAACAGTCAACTGAATCCAAGCCCACTATTTCAGAATCAATAGCTTCTTTGAGGTCACAGTAACACTTAAATATGGTTAAAATTTTAACACGGAAATTTGGTTGGTTAGAGAGCTAACTTGCTCAAATAGAATTATAAAAGGTAAATTTGGGTTTTTCAGAGAGCTACAGTCCATTGGAATCACCAACACTGTGCAGCTGTTAGAGTGTTTTAAAGTCCTGAGATCATAAGGAATCCAGACAATTCTTCAGATGGTCTTCTGTTGTCCTTTCTTCTCAGTCAAAGGGTCATGGGTATGTGGGATGACACCACCGCCTGCATCTGCAGCCTGGACAAGAGAGTTCAATTCTTCATCTCCATGAATAGAGGGTTGTAAGTGACAAAAGGTAGTACACTTTACTTTCAGTTTTTTGATGCATTTCTTGATGTTTCAAGTACCTCTATGGTAAAGTTCTCCAGGATGGCTGCCCTGTACATAGTGGCAATTGCATCCACATGTCCATGGTTGATTGTCCTAAATGTCAGGTGTCAATGAATAAGCCCATAAGGAACTAGAAACTGGCTCTCTGAGTGTGAGAAATTGCCTTCATCTTGGCCTTTCTAGAGTCCTTCCCAACCTTACCACCAGCCATTTTGAAGTCAGCTGAAATTCAAATAAGCAAAGCAGAAAAAAGGCTGTTCAGATACACAGTAAGAACCCACTACCTACTCCTCTGTTACACCATGATTCAAACTGCCCTGCTATATCTTCTAATCAGTTACCAAGGCGGGGAGGTTTGATCCTAATACCTACAACTGTGTACTTGTCCTTCCCTTCAGTCTCTCTTTTCACTCATTCTTTCTTCTTCCCTCCTTCCCCCTTTCTCTTTTCTTTCCTTCCTTCTTTCTTTTTCTTTCTTTCTCTTTCTCTCCTTCCTTCTTTACTTCTTTCCTTCCACCCTTCCTTCCTCCCTACCTCCTTTCCTTTCTGCTTCATTCATTCATATATATATTCATGAATTCCATGAATTCTTACTAAGATACTACATTTTTATTTTAAAATGTTCTTTCACTAATCCTGACAATATTCTGTACTTGACATTTACTCTGTCTGATACTAATAAGGCCACTCCAGATATATGAACACTATTTCATTCTTTCACTTTTATCTTGTATTGGCTTTGTACTGAAAGTGGGTTTCTTATATACAGCATATAGTTGGATCTCACTTTTGTTTTTTAATGTCCCATTGAGAATGACTGCCTTTTAATTATAGCCTCTAGGTCATTCATATTTGTTATAATTTTAATAAAATTGTATTTAAGACTACAATTTGCTTTTTATTTGTCCCTATTTTTGTTTTTTATTTTCCTGAACTGGGGTTTGAACTCATACTTGCTAGGCTGGCACTCTAACACTTGAGCCACACCATCAGCCCTGTTTTGTATTGCATATTTTTAAGATAGGGTCTTGCGAACTATTTGCCAAGGCTGGCTTGAAGCCACCATCCTTCTGATCCCTGCCTCCAGAGTAGCTAGGATTACAGGCATGAGCCACTGCCACCTGGCAACCTGACTTCTTTTGAATTAAATAAGCATTGCATTTTATTCACCATTATTATCTCCTTAGCAGTACCTCTTTATTTTTAAGCGGTTACTATAGGGTTTGTAGTATGCATCTTTAATTGATCAGAGACTAACTTCAAGTACTACCATGCCACATATTATTTAAATGGAAGAATCTTATAATGATATATAATAGTAAACTTCAATTTCTCCCTTCTATCATTTATTATCATATGTCATACTTCTATATGTGCTATGAAGTCCACAATTTATTGTCATGACTATTATTTTAGATGACTATCTTTAAAAGAAATTTACAAATGAGAAATTTTATTTTCTAATTATCAACACATATGCCTTTTCTGGATATCTTCATTCTTTTGATTGATATAAGTTTCCATCTGTCGTAATTTTATTACTCCCGAAGAACTTGCCCTTTCACAATCAGCATTGAGCCAATCATGAAAGCGAGCACTAATGACCTTAACACCTCCCATTAAGTCCCACTTTCTAACCCTGTCACATTGAGGATGAAGTTTCCAACACATGCTTTTAGGGGGGAAACTTAAACCCATTGTAGTCTCCTAGTAGCTTTTCTTGCTTCCACCGTTCTTTTCTTACATATCAGCCAGATTAATCCTTTCAAAAATTAAGTCAGATCACATTCCTCAAAACCAAATAAAACCACACTCCTCACTTGTCTACAAGGCCTCATATGTGCTGGTTCTCTGTAATCTCTGACTTCAACTCCTACTTCTCTCCTCCTTTCTCTTTCTGTTCTAGCTATAATCGCTCCAATTCTGTTATTCCAACATGTAGCCCACATCCCCTCCCTTGTTAGTGTGTGCTTGCCTTTAATTCTCTTTGATCAAATATATGTTTGGTTAATGCCCTTACCTCCTTTAAGTATTTAAATATTTGTCCAAATGCCTCCTCAAAAAGCCTTCTTGACCATCATATTTAATCTCTGTCACCCTAACTTGATCTATATTCTGTACAACTTTATATCTGTATTGTATCTATGTTTTTATTTTCTGTATCCCTATGGTACATTAACTCCATGGGCCTGGCTTTCTAAATTAATTATTCATCTCACCTCTTGTGCCTGTTATTCTTTAACACTAAAAAAGATGGACTACCCCTTTTCCAGGCCTTAATGGTATTTTCTTTGTCTTTACATTTCCTACAAGCTCTGCTGTTAGTGAACTCTAGGATATTTACCAAATCATCAACTTTCTGGCATTTCTGCTTTAATTGTAAATAAAGGCAGCACAAATGAAATGCCTCAAACTATGTATCAATCCTTATGTTTTAGCTGCTCGGCATTCTCTCTTCTTGCCTCCCAAACACCACCTGCTACTTAACTTGTGGAAGCCCTCCTTCATTAAAAAAAATTTTATATATATATATATATATATATATATATATATATATATATATATATATCACATTGCTCACCTTTCCAACTTCCACTCTGCCACCATGTGTTAGTTTTTATTTTTTAAAATTATTTCTTAGAGTATGGCAATTTTATGATCACAATAAAATTAGGAAGAAGGTACAGATAGTTCCCATACGTCCCTTGCCCTAACCTCCCTATTTCTAAATATACTATGTACCAGGGTGAGTTATAGTTGGTGAACCTACAGTGATGTGTCATTCTCACCCCAAGTCTGCAATTTATATTAGGGACATTGGAATGTACACTTCTGCTACCATAATCCCCTTTTATTTACAGTTGTGCTTTTTACGGTCTCAGTAACAAATGGCCAATCACAGTCCAAAAATAAGACAAGACAGAGAGAGACCACATTCACATAACTTCAATTACAGTATATTGTTACAATTGTTTTATTTTACTATTATTCTGTTAATTTCTTACAGTTCTTATTTTATAAATTAACTTTAGCACAGGTTTGTATGCAGAGGAAAAAAAACATAGTACAAAGAAGGTTCTGTATTATCTGCAGTTTTAGGTCTTGTTATCACCCATGGTTAAAGGAGGAGAAATTGTATTGTATGTTCTATGAATTTGGACAAATACAGCAACATGTATCCACCATTATAGTGCCATACAAAGTATTTTCACTGCTATAAAAATCCTCTATGCTTTGTCTATTCATCCTTTTCTCCTTACCCCTCACCCCACAAACACTGGCAACCAGTCACATTTTTACTGTCTCCATAGTTTTGCCTTTTCCAATATGTTATGTAGCCAGAATTATTTAGCATGCAGCCTTTTCAGATTGATTTCTTTTACCTAGTAACATACAGTTCACTTCTGCCATGTCTTTTCTTGGCTTGATGTGACATTTCCTTTTAGCACTGAATAATAGTCCATTGTTGGAATATACCACAGTTTATTTATTTACCTACTTAAAAAAAAACATGTTGACTGATTCAAAATCTAAGCAATTAACATCCATGTGCAAGTTTTTGTGTTGAAAAAGTTTTCAAATACTTTGGGTAAATACCAAGGAATACAATTGTTGGATCCTATGGTAAGAGTATGTTTAGTTTTGTAAGAAACTGCCAAACTGTCTTCCGAAGTGGCTACTCACTCCTCGAATTGATGTGGGATCAGATACGTTTTCACTTTCTGGTTAGAGTTCATGGTCATGAATAAACAGGCATGATCAACCACAGCTACCTATAGTGTCTCATTAACTCTGAGAGATACCTTTCACATGTTAGAATCTCTGAAATCAAGAAGTCTCTTATGATAGCATCTTATTTAATGAAACCTAGTACTATTTGGAGGTGTTTATTATAGATTAGACACCATTCTAATTATTTTGTTTAATATTCCCATTAACCTATTAGTGGGATATCATTAATTCCATTTTGCAGGTGGAGAAGTTTATGCAGAGCACATTAACTAACATAACGCCCAAGAGGCCAAGGGATGACTGGCCTAACATGTGCAAGGTCCAGGGCTCAATCCCTTCATGGCAGACAATAAATAAATAACATATACAGACCTACACATCCAATGGGTGGCACAAATAAGATTTGAATCTTGAGGTCTGACTCCAGAACTTGTGTCCTTAACTAAATAAAACATGCACCTATTCATTGCTCCCAGGAAGGAACGGTGAAAAGATCGACTCATGACTGAAAAGAAACTGAACTCACAAGGTGAATTAAAGCTGACTATCTGGGCATAACTTCCTCCCCTTATTCTCATGCCTTCCTTCCAAAACTGCTAGAAGTGCTTTTTCATTAGAATATTGGGTTGATTTCCACAGTGTCAAGACTATGTGAAGTAGCAAAGGAGAGAGAAGCAGACATCTGAAGAATGTAGTTATGACCCATGTTTTTCTCCTTGAAGAAACTTGGCAATGTACCAATGCACACCTAGGATAAGCTACAACTCTCTGACTTCTACAGTTGTTTTTTCCTCCCATCATTTTGGTCCTGAATTCAATGGAAATTTTGTTTTTCATTTTGTGCAAAAATCAGAAGACAATTTTTTCATTCATCCTGCTTAATCTTCCAAACTGTGGTTAATGTGAGCACTAAAAACAACTCAAAGCCTCTACAGACGTAGTTCTCATGATAAATCACTTTTTAATCAGTCATAATTTTGCATTAAGTGCTGAATAAATGCCCTTTGTTTCATACTTAAACTGTCAGTGGCTAACATCAGGAGGGCAGACTAGTGCCCATCATTAGAGCAAAGAAAAATCAATACCATTTTTAATTAAAGTCAGGCACAGCCAAGCTTTGAGACAAGGAAATCCCCTTGTCAACTCATCTCCCCTTTAAACTCTTCCAGGAGTTCAGTTCAGAAGTTGAGAGACAGCCAAATGAAAGAACAGGGTGACACATGCTTAGGGGGTGGGAGGCAGGCAAACAAATGGAGATGACAGAAGAAGCATGGGCAAGTGAATGCTTTGTACTTGGCCTGTTTCTGAGAGACAATCTGAAGGTGTGATTACAGGTAGATACTGACTTATGCTGTTGAGATGGTCTTTTCATTTGCAGATTAACAGAGCATCAAAGGACAGTTAAACAGACATTCTTGTTACATATTTTATTATGGTTTAGAAGCTAACATATGGCATTTTTTTATAATTCCTTTCATATTAAATTTTTACAAACTGGAATTTTCTTACTTTGTGGAGAAATAGTCCAGAAAGCCAGAACTCATGGTCTTATGTAACCCAATGACAGAAGTGACACTTCATCACTTTTGCTTTGTTCTGTTCATAAGAAGTGAGTCACTAACCAATGATACTCAAGAAGTAGGGATTGTACAAGGGTGTGAGTACAGGAGGTGGAATCACCAAGGGCTTTTCTTCAAAGATGCTGACCAGGTAGTTTGATCCTGACATCAGGAATCTATAATCTATTTGGAGAGAGAATATAAATAAATTTGAAACAATATGAGAAACATTTAATTAAATCCCCAAATAAGACGTAGTCTCCGAGTCCTAGGGATATCAGAATGGAAAAAAATTGGAAGACTTCAACCAGGTGTGTTGGTGCACATCTGTAGTTCTAGCTACTCAGGAGGCAGAGATTGGGAGGATTGTGATTAAAGGCCTGGCCAGGCAAAAACATAAGGCCCTATCAGAAAGAATAACTAAAGCAAAAAAGGCTGGAGGTGTGCCTCAAGTGTTAGACTGCTTGACTAGCAAGCACATAGACTTAAGTTCCAACCCCAGTAACCACAACAACAACAAAAAAATGAAAGACATTAGGTAATGAAGGCACTTTGGTAAAGTACCAGGAGATCTGCAGGAGCCTCTCTCCAGTTTTCAGAGTTCTTATAGGTGGCATGTCCACCTTCTAGTTATTACTATTTTTTTCTTAAGATGAAAATTCCCACTAATATGCGTTTACTGGTCAGCACTTGTATCAGTTAGGGTCTCTGGTTCTAAGTGAGTTGTTTTGTTTTTATTTTTAAATCTACTTAAAATGGCATAAGGATCCAGTAGGGGTCAGTTCAGTTGTTCATGTAATTCAAATCTTCACAGACATGGTAAAGCTCAGATTTGGTATGATCAAGAGACCAGCTCTTGTGATTTGGGGAGCATTGCCCTCCTTGGTGTGCTGGTTTCATTTTCAGGATTTTCCCAGCCTAGGGTCAAGTATGTTGACATCGATCAGGACAACTCACATCCTCATTCACATCCAGGAATTCCCATAGGTCCATCCCCCACAAACTCAATATATTACTTTCACATTGGCCACTCATTTCTACCTAAATTCCAACACTTCTGTAAAACCAAACAGAAATGGCCCCTATTTTAAACTGAGGCATTCATATAGAACAGAAGCAGGATACACAAAATCTATTAGGAAATCAATAAATCAACAATGCACTATTCTGTTGCTGTTATTAAATCACTTTTTATAAGAGTGCCACACACTATCCCTTAGGCCCAGAATACAGATGTTCATTTCCCTCTGGTAATGTCAGAGACCCTCAGAAGCCTTAGGCCACTCTCCCTGTCCCAGACCAAGCAGGAAATGCAGGGCCCCTGTCTTTGTCTTTCTGGGGGGTCACTCTCTAATGCTACTTTCTGCATGGGTCAGGCAGGTGCAGCAGGCCCCCATGCACTGGTTCAGGGCAACACCCACTCAGATGGGATACAAGGAAGAGTTAAGTTAGGGTTCCGGATACCACAGGCCATTGCCCAACCCCTCTCTGTTGGAGATTTGCTTCTGTTCTGCCACCTCCCAGGGCAGCTGCCTTCCTGCCCTTTATTCTTGCTGCCTCTGCTGGCACCTAGGGCAGTCATCACCCTCTCCATAGGCTCTGCAACCCACGCAGGGCAATCCTGCAAAGGACACTTCTTCACCAGGTCAACAAGCTCTTGCAGGATCAACACACATTCTGTCCTGAGTTGCTCTTTAAGAACAGAAATTTCCTGTGGGAATGGGACTGTCCTTCCAGCATGGCCCACTAATTGCTGTTAGGAAGGCAAAGGTGTAGTCAAGAATGAAGGATGGCATTTCAGGAATGTAGAAATTACAGTTCAAGGGTTTAAGAGCAGTCATCCTGATTGGTGAATTTAACATGACCAAGAAATAAAATATTTTATATTTTCCTGTATAATCTGAATAATCTTGCCTTAAAGGTCATCCTCAATGGAGCACAGGGGCAACCACTGAGAGAATCACTGGAAACCAACATTCACGTGTAGCACCATGGATGTGATAAGGAGTACTGAATCAATGATATTAGGAATGGCAGAAGCAAAGATCTGCATTGCTTCACTACAGGCC
Source organism: Castor canadensis (assembly GCF_047511655.1). Lineage (NCBI taxonomy): Eukaryota > Metazoa > Chordata > Mammalia > Rodentia > Castoridae > Castor > Castor canadensis. The sequence goes on from NC_133396.1 coordinate 116,261,936, forward strand.
GGTTCTGAAGAGCTGTGGAATTTTGAGTAATAAGAGCATTGTTACCTTTTTCTCAGGGTAGGAAACATGAAATTAGCTGGGAATGAGAATTTGACATTAAGATCACAAAGAGATGGCTTCTTGAACAGGCACCAATGAGACCTATACACTAAGAGAATTGCCATGTGCACTGATGGGACCACAGACAAACTCACAGTGCCTATTCCCCACCCATTTACTCTAGATCTTCATCAGTAAACCACAGCATCTCACAAGGTAATATAATTTTTTAAACAAATTGTGTATATAGACAGGAGCTCCCCAAAGGATTTGTCACAGGTCCTGAACACCCTACACATCAGATTACTAACTTTGGAATGACTAGTTAGATGTTATGAAAAAGGTATCTACCAATCAATTCACCAAAAGATTGATAGATAATTTCTGAAGATAAACCCAAACTAAATATATCGCAACTAGCCTAAAAGGTTGTAGTGCCCCGGCCAGTCATCAGAAATTATTGCATTTGTTGTTTATAAAAGTTAATTGCAACACAGATGTTGACATTCCTTCTTTATCTTACCTGTTTCTTTAAGCTTTGTACTGTGGTCTATTCCCTTTTGTATTACCCTGAGCAACTGTACAAAGTTGATTGTCAGTCTACAGGTTTTGATTTGTAGGTGAATGGATTGTGTGGAATTCCAGATAGAACTTTGTCCCAGGAGGTGATTGGATCAGCTACAATTATCATGGTAGGGTTGGGTGAAGGAATTGAGAATAAAGTGTTATATGTGTGAATGAGAGAAAGTAAGAGAGAAATGCAGGTGGCCACTGAATAGTATTGTATGCGATTTACTGGTTTGTGTGAATAGAATTTAATTAATAATTACCCAGTGAAATAAAACCTGTTTCTACATTAAAAAAAAAAAACTCTTAGTGGATTTCTTACAACCTTTCAACCTGAAATTATAGTACAAATAATACATTAGTAGTTTCAGATGATATCAATAATGATTCCCTAACTTTTTAAATCTTAAAATTAAATTAAGTTCAATTTGGCAGTTTGCTAATTTGATTTTCTGATGAGCATAAGGGAAGGGAGTTTATTATAAAGATCTCTGGATTATTTCCCCTTTGACTTGAAGGACAAGAGAACATGGCTTTGAGAACAGAGCCATGGTCTTTGTTTATTTTAGTGGGTTTTTCTCTTAGGATAGTATTTGATTTACAGAAAAATTGAGAAGACACTTACAGAGTGTTCTCATATACCCAAACATCTATTTTCCCCTACTATTAATATATTATATGCTTGCTACAAGTAATTAGCCAGTGTTCAGACTTCATTATTGGCTAAACTCCACATTTCACTCAGATTTCTTTGGTTTTTACCTACTGTCCTTTTTCTCTTCCTATCTAGGATACCACATTACATTTATTCATCATATCCATTATGCTTCTCTTGGTAATAACAGTTTCTCAGACTTCCCTCATTTTGCTAACCTTGACAGTTCTGTTGAGTACTGGTCAGGTATTTTGTAGGCTGTCCATCGATTAGAAGTTGTCTGTTTTTTTCTGGTGAATGGACTTGGGCTGTGGGTATTTTAGGAGTATGATCACAGAGGTAAAGTAGCATTTTCATCACATCAAAGACATGTACTATCACCATGACTTATCACCATCGATATTGACCTAGATCAGCTGACTGACGTAGGATTTGTCAGGATTCTTCATTGTGAAACTAGCTTTTTTTCCCCCCTTTTTTTCATGTAGTGCTCTTTGGAAGAATGTCACTATGCACAGCCTTCATTTAAGGAGTGGAGATTTTATGCTCATTTTTCTTGAGAACAGAATACCTGGATAAAATATTTGGACTTTTGTGCATAGTACTTGTCTTTTTCTCCAATTAATTAATTAATTAATATCAGTATGAACTCATGGATATTTATATATTTGTTTTGTATTTCAAGTGATAATCTAATACTACTTAATTTTGTTCAAATTGTTCTAGCTTTGGCCACCAGGAGCTCTTTTAGTTGGTTTCTGTGTGCCTCTCCCCATTTCTTCCTTGAGACAAGGTCTCACTATGTAGCCCAGGGTGGCCTCAAAATTGCAGCAATTCTCTTGCCTCAGTCTTCTGAGTGCTGGGATTATAGATGTGCACTACCACACCCAGCTGTTCTATGCCTGTTTCATCCACACACATTATCATGCAGTTTCTGTGGAGTTGTGAGTGCTTCCTTATTTTGTGGCACCTTCATTGTAACTCCTACAGTGTTCATCAGCTTTCTGTTGCTGTCATAAATACCTGAGATGAATAATTTATAAAAAGGAATGGTTTACTTTGGCTCACAGTTTCAGAGATTTCAGTCCATGGTTGCTTGGGGTTTTTTTTTGTTTTGTTTTTTATTTTTTTTTGCTTTGGATTCATGGCAGTACCATATATCATTGCAGAAGCATGAGACAGGGGAGACCTATTAACATCATGGTGGTTAGGAATCAAAGTGGAAGAGAACTGGAGTCCCTATATCCTCTCCAAGGGCAGAACCCTGACCTACTTTTTTTTTTCAGTAGGCCCCACCTCTTAAAGGTTTCCCTACCTCCTAATAGTAGGGACAAAGCCTTCACCCCATGGGTTTTAGAAGACATTCAAAATCCAAGCTATATGACCTAATAACTCAATTATTGTGAAATAAATGTAGTATGTATTGAATTATAGTACAGTTTATTTTACTATCATATTTTTCCACAGTATAATTCTCAAAACTTCTGGGTATAGTGTCTCTCATAAAAATACTCACATCATCTGTTTAATATTTATATTTGTTCCTTCCAAGTATGTTTATATTTTTATCTCTGTACATTTTTTAATTATTAGGAAGAAGTCCAGAGTCCTTTTAGCAACATTTTTGTATTTACTAAGCAATTCTAAAGGCTTTCTGAAATTTACAGTACAATAGCAAAACTCTTGGAGCTCCAAGTTAGTTAGGAGTTTTGTTTTCTCTCCTCTTGCTTTTGGTCTGCCTGTTCCATCTCCCACACAAACTTAAAACAAGACATTGACCTAGAAGTCGAAAAAGCAAAGAAAAGGTCTTAGTATGAGTGTGGGTAGATGTCATCAATTTATGTCTGATGTCACACAATTTACTCCGGTGCTCCCCCCCACCCCCCCCCTCCGCCAGTCTGCCTTCGGATGATGAATTTCCAGGGAGGTTTTTTTGGTTTTTTTTTTTTTGCCTTTTGGTCTCCTCACTGATCTAATGCAATTGTCCACTGGCAGAAGCGCTGTGAGGTGCAGAATAAAGTAATGGAGTTAATTTGATTTACACTCAGCACCCACCCTTAAGATCTACATGTCTTTATTGTATTAGATTCCTAATGAGATTCTCTGTCTGCACTCCAGTGGGAGATTGGGAGCACAGAGGATGTGGGAGGGGCTCATGTCAGGAGATTTCTCCCCATTTACATTCCATCTTTAATGGATATGGACCTGACTCCTCTGAGTCATAAGGTGATCATGTTTCCCTTCCTGAACTTTGCTAGATAAGAAATGGGGAAGCAGCCACTGCTGCAGAGAAATGTAAGGTTCCTGTCACTTCCAAGGGAAGGAAAATAAGACTGAAGGTCAGTGCTAGATTCAACCCTTCATAGAACGCACCAAGTAAATATCAACCTCAAGTCATCTGTCCCAAAGAGGTTTGTTCCTTTGGGTGGAAGTACTCTCACTCTTATTTTGTCACCAATACTATACACTGAGCCACAAAACCAACATCTCACATGGCCTCACCGGGCCACCAGGTTTCTTGGACCATTTCAGTCGCATTGAGGGGATTCCAGGGATTTCAGATGAAGTCCCATGCAAAGATTGGCTAGCCAGGGACCACTTGAGCAGGACAGAAATATGAGGTTTATTCTGGAGAAGCCTGTCCTTTCCAACACAACACTCACTCACTCAACCCTCCCACCACCCACATGAGAGATTTAAATCATCTCACATATGTCAGCACTGTATGCCTCTAGCCCTCTTCAGATCCATCAGTTTTTTTACAGTGCCACTGACATTACCTATTTTCCAGGCCCCAAATGTTTGATTTACCTCTGTCAAGTTACAACATACACTGGAAGTACAGTGTGACACAATTTTTCTCTCTCTCTCTCTTTTTTTTTTGTATTTAGTCAAAAAGCTGCTTTTGACCTGGTTGACAACTTTGTTGAAAACTCTGACTTAATCAATATAATGCAGTTATTATACAGTTTAATGAATTAGCTTACAACTCAATTGGGGGAGGGTAAAAACATCAGTAATTCACAATTCCTAAGTTTGCTACTCCTACTTAAAGGGTTTAGGACTATTTCAGATAAATTGAAAGGAAAGTGACACCAGAGTGCTTCCCTAAAAATCATTTTATGAAAGCAAACATGGCTCAGTTTGTTTTCAGCCTCTCTCAAATCCCTGAAATCATGGGAGAAAAGGAAAAGCAAAGTGATTGGCATCCTGACGACTTTTCTAGGGGGAAAAGGTAGTTTATATCTAATCTAAGGTCTTTAAGAGGAATCTATCAGCTTTGTTTTGGCTCTCAGTGGACAGGTGTCTGTATCATAGAAGCACCATACATAATTCACCACCAGAGAGCCCCAGAACTTAGCAAGAAGGCTAAATTACCTGTCACTTCCAGAAAAGGTGTTCCCTGCAGGTCAAGGTTGAAAGCTTTGGTAAACCCTTGTGAGGAAGAGCACATCCATTCGTATTTAAGTGTCAGCACTGCTGCTTAGCTCTAACAACGGCAGGCTGATTTTACCCCTTGAATTTGCCGAGCTCTTTTGCAGGGCTAATTAACACGTTCCCCTTCTGAAGTCAGATGAGACAGAAGGGAGTAGTGTTACTTGTTTTAATGACCAGAGACTACTTTGTTGATGTCAAATCAATGGAAGAACTATGCTGTCTTGATGGAAGGATGGGCTGGGGGTGCTGTCAGAGAGGTGAGCCATCATAGCTTACACTGAATACAAAAACATCTCATCATTACTGGAATAGAACACAGAGTCTAGTCCCAGATAAACTCTGACTTAGGAACACAGTTCATGAAAGGCAAGTGCCATCTGGCTGTCATTAAGCTGCTGATTGTACCCCTTTCCTTGATTGGCTGCTGATTGGCAGGTAAGAAGTGGAGGCCAATGAAGCCTGCACCAGGAAGATGGGAGAATGTTTCACTTCTGTAGTTTTTGGGGAACCTGTTTAAGGCACCAACCATGATTTTTCATTCATATTTAGCACCTGTATTTCAGGAACTTTGTTTTTAAAGCAATATAGCACAAAACAATAAATCAAAACAGGTGTGTGAGAGAGAAAGAGAGACTTGTCCTTTTAAAAAAATATTTTCTAGGTTTACTTCCAAAGTCAGTGAGAGAAATCTCTACAGTACTTTGAGGACTTTCACTGTTTTACATATCCTTATACTTTTGAAGCAAATTTTGAGTTTCAATTAAAGGACCAGTTTTATAAGTTCTTTATTTCTAATAAAGTGAGAAGGACGACTGCTTAAGATTTCCAAGGATGTCTGAATATAGAAGGATATTTTGTCATATAATAATATTTTAATCAACTTCAAATGTTAATCACATTAATAAAATCAAAATTAGGGATTAATGAAGCAGTATGTGAGAAGTTTATTGCTTTAGTAATATGGAGGAGCAGGAAAGAACAAAAAAAAATCATAGTCACAAACATTTGTAAGGTCAGGAAGCAAAATTCAAGGCAACTTGGCATTGGGATTATTACATGTTACTTGATAAAACTGAGTTGATTAATTGATTCAGAACTATTTTTCCCTGTTTGGAAAAATCCTCAGTGTTTAAATTCAAATGATCTTTTAGTTAAGAATACCTTCTCAGAGAAATTCTAATGGCCAAAAAACACATGAAAAAATGCTCACCATCCCTAGCAATAAAGGAAATGCAAGTTAAAACCACACTAAGATTCCACCTCACCCGTGTTAGAATAGCCGTCATCAGCAACACCACCACCAACAGGTGTTGGCAAGGATGTGGGGAAAAAGGAACCCTCATACACTGTTGGTGGGAATGTAAACTAGTACAACCACTCTGGAAAAAAATTTGGAGGCTACTTAAAAAGCTAGACATTGATCTACCATTTGATCCAGCAATACCACTCTTGGGGATATACCCAAAAGACTGTGATACAGGTTACTCCAGAGGCACCTGCACACCCATGTTCATTGCGGCACTATTCACAATAGCCAAGTTATGGAATCAGCCAAGATGCCCCACCACTGACGAATGGATTAAGAAAATGTGGTATCTATACACAATGGAATTTTATGCAGCCATGAAGAAGAATGAAATGTTATCATTCGCTGGTAAATGGATGGAATTGGAGAACATCATTCTGAGTGAGGTTAGCCTGGCCCAAAAGACCAAAAATCATATGTTCTCCCTCATATGTGGACATTAGATTAAGGGCAAACACAACAATGGGATTGGACTTTGAGCACATGATAAAAGCGAGAGCACACAAGGAAGGGGTGAGGATAGGTAAGACACCTAAAAAATTAGCTAGCATTTGTTGCCCTTAACACAGAGAAACTAAAGCAGATACCTTAAAAGCAACTGAGGCCAATAGGAAAAGGGGACCAGGAACTAGAGAAAAGGTGAGATCAAAAAGAATTAACCTAGAAGGTAACACACACACACAGGAAATTAATGTGAGTCAATGCCCTGTATAGCTATCCTTATCTCAACTAGCAAAAACCCTTGTTCCTTCCTATTATTGCTTATACTCTCTCTACAACAAAATTAGAAATAAGGGCAAAATAGTTTCTGCTGGGTATTGAGGGGGTTGGGGGGAGAGGGAGGGGGCGGAGTGGATGATAAGGGAGGGGGTGGGGGCAGGGGGGAGAAATGACCCAAGCCTTGTATGCACATATGAATAATAAAAGAAAAAAAAAAGAATATCTTCTCAGATATATATCAGTAAAATGCAGTGCTTTCAAATTGTGTAAAACTATCATTTTAATTTGGTAAGCTCAGAAGAATCATAACTGATTAAATCAACACAGAAAGTTTTCTATCCTCTATCTCTCTATCTATCTATCTCTTTATTTATTTTATGGTGCTGGGAATCAAATCTAGACCTTCTACATGCAACACAAGCACTTTGCCACTGAGCTATACCCCCCAGACATTTTCTCTTTTTGATGGTAGAATTTAATACTTCTTTCAGAGTATTGTTTTAGGATGATATGACATATAAGATATAGTTTTATAACTAGCTTTTATAAACTTACCTAATTTATGAATAATTAAATATGAAAAGAGTTTATAAACTACTGACTTAACTGAAAAGCTAATTTTTCCCTTTTGCATCTATTATTTATGTAAGTACATTCTTTATACATAGTAGCAGTGTAAATTCTATTTGTTTATATGCATGCTTCAAGTTCTCTGCTTTTTTATTTCTAAATAATTCTTTGTGTGTGTGTGTGTGTTTTCTAAGTAATTCTAATAATTATTTTAATAACTCTAATTTTGGTTACATTCAAATGAAAATTGTTTCATTAAAGATTATCTGAAATGAAACATCTCTTTGATGTGTACATACGCCTATGCAAATTCATAGGCGACTCATTCAGAAAGCCACTGGGACATGTATGCCATTGACATAATTAATATAGGATATTTGCCCAACAGGGATTATTGCACAGGAAAATTCCCAGGAAGCAGGATGTGAAGGGAGAATATTCCATTGCTGTCATTAAATGTCTGGAGAAGCTCCTCTCATGCCTCTAGAGATTTCTGGTGTGTGTTGCTGGGGAGGTGTCATTCCTGAAAGCTTAGTGCTGTTTCTGTCCTCCAAGTATGGGACCATCTGGATGCACCTTAGGGGCCTTCAGATTCCTGGTTTGGCAAAATGATTTGAGTGAGTCTATGACTTTAAATAACATCTATATACTGACCACTTCTGAATTTGTGTTTCTGCCTCGGGTGGCTCCCTGGCTTTCAAACTCATATATCACACTGTCTACCAGATATCTCACTTGGAAATCCACATTTCAAACATAAGTTCAAAAATGAGTGCATAATTTTTGCCCAAACCTGTTCCTCTACATCTACTCTACCAAGACGTACTAGCAAATCCATTTTTCCCGGTAGATCAGGGCCAAATCCTTGAGTCTCCATTTCTTTCACACTGTAAAGCCATTTTGTGATGAAATCCTGTTATCTTTACTTCCAGATGTACCTAGAATCCAAAACACTTCACCAACTCCACCACCACCACCCGGTTCAAGCTATTCTCGTCCCCCCTTGGACTGTGATAGCCTTCTGAATTATGCCCTTCTATTCTCTTCCCACCCAAGCCATACACTAAAGTCCAACAGCAGACAATCTGATCCCTTTTAGAGGTGGTAAGGTTGTACTGTCTAAGGTCACGTATGAAAGGGGGAGGACAAAATAAGGACATTAACAAGGGGAATATGACTACCATACTCTCGATACAAGAATGAATTCATAATTTTTAAATGGGTGGAAACCACCATAAGAAAGGACTAAGATAGAAAGAATAAAAATAGAGATGAACCAAATTGGGCTGTAATACATGTATATGTGGAAGTGACACAAAGAAACTCCCTGTGTAGCTATCTTAAACAAGCAAAAATGTCACTTTTTTCTTCTTCTTTTTTTTCATACAAAATCAGAGAACAGGTCCTGGACGGGGGAGGGTGTTGATAATGGGGAGACGAGGGAGGAGGTGGGGAAGTGGTGAAGGAGGATGAATATGGTGCAAATACAGTGTACACATATGTAAATGGAAAGATGATACCTGTTGAAACTATTCCAGGAATAGAGGGAGGAAGGAATGAAGGAGAATTGTGGAGGGGGTGATGTGTTATAAGAATTTCTATAACTACCACAATGTACACCCACCAAAGCACAATAATTTTTAGAAGAGATTATACTTTCCTCCTGCTCAAAACCCCCAATATTTCTTCTCACACAGAGTAAAGTCAAGGAGCCTCACAACACCCGCCTTCCTGGCTTGTCTTATCTCAACTCCACAGCTCTCCCTCTGGCCTTGTGGGCCAGCCAGCTCTCTCCGAGAACATTTTCCCTCAGGGCTTCAGGGCCTTTTATTGATGTTCCCAAAATGGCTACAGTCTCAGCCTCTCATCTCTTTCAACACTTGCTAAAATGGTACCTTCCCTGAGAGGTCTTCCCCTTTATTCCTCCTCTCTGCTTCTCTTTTCTCCTTAGCACTTACCATGATCTAATATATCTTAGTTAACTTTTTTTGTTTAATGTCTTCCCTTACTAGAATGGAAACTCCCTGAATGCAGGCATTATATGTGTTAAGCGCTCTATCATCAGGGCCTGCCAGGACCTAAAATACAGTAGTACTCAATAAATAGTTGTTGAACAAATAAATATATTTTCTTAAGATAATGTAAAACTGAGGTCTGATCATTTTTATAGTCTAAACACTTTTGAAATTTTAATGTACATAAAACTTACTTTTGATGTATAGTTGTATGCATTTCATAAATGTGTAGACTCATGTAACCTCTCCCTCAATCAAGATACAGAACAATTGCATCATCCTCAAAAAATCACTCATGTTGCCGGATGCCAATGGCTCATGTCTGTAATCCTAGCTACACAGGAGGCAGAAATCAGGAGGATCATGGTTCAAAGCCAGCCCAGGCAAATAGTTAGTGAGACCCTATCTCAAAAAAAAACCCATCACAAAAATAGAGCTGATGGAGTGGTTCAAGGTAAAGGCCCCAAGTTCAAATGCCAGTACCACAAAAAAAAAAAAATCCCTCATGCTGCTTTTTCTAGTCAAAACCTTCATCCATCTTTCACTCCTAGACACCACTAATCTGTCCTGCAGTCTACAGTTTTATCTTTTTTAGAGGTCTTATAAATGCACCCATACAGCATGTAGCTTTTTAGGTCTGGGTTCTTCTACTTAGCATAATATATGTGAGATTCACCCCTATTGCTGGGTATATTAATAGACTGTTCTGCTTATGGTTGGTTGGTACTCCATTACATAAATATACTAGTTGGACTTGGTTTTTTCAGGAGATGCGAATAAAAAGAATATACCCAGCTGGGAGTGTAGCTCAAGTGGTAAACTGCTTTGTTTAACATGTACAAGGTTTTGGGTTCAACTCCTAGTTAAGAAAAAGTGAGAGAGAGAGAAAGAGTAATATACCATCAATTTGTATATAACAAAATCAAGTCTGTAGAAGAATGTGTGTACCTTTACAAGGATTACAGAACTAAACTTAGATGTTTGTTTTTAAACAAACTATATCTAGACCCAAAGAAAACATATCATAACTTCTCTTTTTTCTATTCTTATTTGTCCAGTTTTTTCTTTGTAAAGGTCACAAATCTTTGTTTAATACAAAACTTTATTTTGCAAAAAATGAGAAGTTACGTAGAAGTTAAAGTATCCAAAGGATGATTTTAGGAAATGGAAAATCCATTTTTTTAATTTAAATTACATCAAACTATGTTAGCTACCCTTTTATAGGAGAACAAGAAAAGCATTGAGTTCAACCAAAAGTTCGTTTAACCCAGAGGAGGAAAGTAGATGCTAATTTTAAGATTATAATTTACAATATTCTCAGTAATAATTTTATACTTGCAATCAAGATGGGTGCTGCTTCTTTAAGAATTGAGGGTCTCCAAACAGTTTATGCTGTAATAGATCATATATAAATAGGTTGTTTGCTCTTGGTACAGATGCTATCATTACTAACTACTTTCAGCTCTTTGAGAGCTAAATAATTCTGTAATGCATCATTGGACATTTAGTTGCTTCATAGCAGATGGTTTCAGGGGTCCATCTGCTCACAGCAATGTTTTCAACAAGCCCCCTTCACCTTCACCAAAAGGTTTGGAAGCATTAGAATATTCATCCTCTACCACAGGTGCATTTCCTTAGCTCCCCTGAATTAAGAAGGACCACTGTCTTCTTCCTCCCCCAACTCCCCCAGAAAGTAAATACTGGCCTGTCTAAGAAGGCTGACTGTGTCAGCAAAGTAGTTAGAAGAGTTCCTGGATTTCAAGAATTTGTGAACCTGCTGGGGTGTGTGTGTGTGTGTGTGTGTGTGTGTGTGTGTGTGTGTGTGTGATTGCTTTGCTTTCCTGAGCTGACTATGTTAAAAGTGAGATATTAAGCAGTCAACTTTGTTCTGTTAACTCCTGCCCCTGATCTGTGAGGAAGCCCTGTCAGCTTCTTGCAGGTTTGCTGGGATAAAGAATATGCTCTCCCTGCCTTTGAGAACATGGGGGAGTCCCTCAGGCAAGGTCAGGATGAACACATGAAATACATGAAGGAGCTCCAGCTAAAACCATATGGATAAGAGCAAACTGAATATAATATCTGAATGCCGAGGGGATCATGGGGTAAGTGTTATGGGGACACAGCTAGTTTTATTCCAGAAATCCCAAATGCCCCATTACCTATGTGATCACTGAAATTTGCAGTCAGACTGCTGGAGAAGCAGAACGGTATTGTGCAATGAATAAGACATGTGCAGCAGCTGCTCTCTAAGTATGTGGAATTTTCTTTTCCAAATTGGAAAATAATAAGGAAAGACAAAGTTGGTGAAGAGGAAACACTGAACATTAAAAAGAAGACTCTTTAAAAAAAGATCACAAGAGATGAACGGGCAATTTATTTAAATTGAGTCATTGGACACCCCCAACCCAAACATATTGAATGCATGGTTTCAGCTCTGTGGACGAGGTAAATACCTTTCAGGTATTGAATAATTAGAGAGCTGTCACTTTACCACTAATTCATCAGCAAAGGGAGACATGAAACACTGCTATGTCAGAGAATGGTGTGAATGGCAACTATTGCTCTCTGTGGCACAGAGAGCTCAGAGAAGCGTGTATTCTGCTTTGTGTTCAAGTAGCTGTGTTTTAATTTGTCTTTCTAAAAGGAACAAATGGATTTAGATTAAGAAAATTGCTGTTGCACTCCATGTCATATTTCAGAGTGCCGTTTTAAGCAATTTAATTATGTTATCTTCTTTTTATAAGAGTACAAAAATATCAGAAATATGAGAATTTTTGACTTACTGAAATGAATGTCATTTGTGCTTTGCAGTCACCATCAACATTGGCTCTAGCCTTATAATTAGTTCATTCATTTGTAACAGGCATTTATTAAATATCTACTAATTGCCCAGAACTGAACAAGTTTTGTTCTAGAAGCCCTATTTCTAGCCTAAAGGGCCTTCCTGTTTTCTAAGCTGAAGCTCCTTTGCTAAATGGTTCATGTCAAAGGTGAATGATTTATTGTCAACCACCAGTCTGAAGGAGTGGCCTGCATTAGAAGCCTGAGAGCACACGTTCCTGGTATCGCCATCAATGTCATCTTGATTGTCCTGTCAAGAACAGTCACTGAAACTGACTTTACCATCACTCCTCCTTTTGTCATCAAAGCAGAAATACTACTACAGGTGTGCTTTCCATGGTTGTGAATGTTTTTAAATTCAGGTAGTTAATGCAAGGTTCTTTTTGAAGCATGAATTGCATTGTTAAGCATGGTCAGCAGTATTCACTCTGTGCAGAACCCAAATTTAGGAAAGAATTTGTTCCATGTCCTCATGCAGTCTATAATCTAATTGGGGAAAGAAGATAGACCTACGTGAAACAACTGTAAGGGACTGCAGAAGTGCACAATTCAGGCCTCAGCACATTCTAACCAGGGACAAAGGAACAGAGAGTGAAGTTAATTGGAAAGGCATCCATTAAAGGCTTTATCTTTAAGGAATTTAAGATTGATGTTTATTTGGTTTTTTGTTGCAAGATTGTACCCAGGGTCCTGCACTCACTTAGGCAAGTGCCCTTGCACTGAGTTACACACCTCCCCCCGAGCCGGGTATTCATTTTTAAAAGGTGTTTGGGTCAAGACACATCCTGAGTGAATACACAAAAATCGAGTATAGTAATACTCCATTTATGGAATGAAGTAATAGCTATGTATGGAGTGAGGGAACACCTCGCTCAGGCTAAAGGGTCATGTTTTGAGGTGATGAGAAAAGAGAGTACCAAGGTAAGTTGGAACCTGAGAGTGGTCAGCCTTGTGTAGGGAGGTGGAAGCTGGACAGTATTCACCCTGTGTCCTATGCAACCCAACATAGCACAACCGAAGACAGCACAGCTGTTGGTACATTCAAGACTGAGAGACAGACCTGTTCAGGAACCATCCAGAGAGAGCACTAGAGACCCTGGTTGTAACAAGTGTTTCTTGCATTGCCTTACAGCTTAAATGAAGATGGCCAAACCCTAAGGATTGACCTTATATATCAGAAAAAAATAGACTTGGTTATAGAATACAGCAACATTGCTTCAAAACTGGAAGAAGAAAAGCTACTTATTAGAAAACATTTTTAAGAAAAGGATCATTAAAATGAGCTGAAGTTTCCCAGAGCAGGGTTGAGGGTCCTTGCATTCTCAAACCAGATAATAAAGATACAAACAAACAAACAAATTTGGTTCTTTCAAAAGGTTTGAATTCAGAAAAGTAAGTGATGATGAGAAGAATCATTGATTTCCAAACATGAATTTAGAAGTGTTCATTCATCCAGTGCTTTTGAGGGATTCTGTGAAATCACGTGAATTCAAAACCCTCATTAACTTTGGTTTGCTCTACCTACCTATTTATATATTGCCTACTGTAGGGCAGACAAGCTGGAAAAATTATGTCAGGAAAAACAAACCACCAAAGCAATGGTATGAATTTTTTTTAAGCATTGTGGTCTGTTTTCAAATAGAATCATATGTAGGAATTACCTACACAAAACCACTAAGATAGAAGCTGTGCTTGCTGATGCAAAGGTATACATAGCACCCAGCTCCTCCTAGCAGCCCAGGAACACTACTGGCATGCAGTCAGCTTGAATTCTTTTCTCTTTTTTAAATTCTGTTTTCTTTCATTTAAATTTTACTTCTTTTTAAATTCTTAATGGACAAATAAAAATTCTTTATGTTTATCGTGTACAACATGATGTTTGAAATATGTAAACATAGTACAATGGCTAAATCAAGCTAGTTAACGTATGCATTACCTCGCATGGTTATTTTGTGTGTTTGTGTTAAAGACACTTAAAACCTGCTTACTGTCTTAACAACATTCAAGTATACAATATGTCATTATCAACTCTAGTCACCACGTTGTCCTCTAGGTCTCTTGAACTTATTCCTCCTGTCTCACTGAGAGTTTGTATCCTTTGGCCAGTGTCTCCCCAGCCCCTACTTCTCTTTGCTCTCCACTCCTGTAACCACCACACTAATCTCTACTTCTATGAGTGTGATTTTTTCTTTTTGAACTTTCACATATAGGTGAGATGACATGGTCTATGTGGCTCTCTGAGCCCCACTCAGTAATCTTTCCACATGGTACTGGAACTGGTTGACCTAAACTTTTCACTTCTAATCCATTTCTTTGAAGTACAGAACAAAATGGTACAGATGATACTGCATTTGGGTCTTAGCTGACTTCTATCTTTATTGGTAAATATATCCATATTTTCCTTGTTTACCTATGTAATAAATGGTCATGTTTTATAAGCATCTTTAATGAATATTCCACCATACTATCCTAACATATAGTTTATATGCATAGTATTCAAGAGATAATATGTCAAAATGACTTTCTTTTAAGTAATCTAAAGTTAATATATTTTCTTCACAAAATTTGTATACAATTATCCAGGTATTTGTGTCTTCAGACTAAAGAAAAAACCATGAAAATCATCATTTTCCTCTTAGTTCTAATTAGAGAAAGAATTTCTGTTTAATTAAAGGTCATTTTCTAGTGTAAGGTGACGCATTCATTTCCTAGGGATACTATAACACAAACTGAAATAATAGACATGTATTATGTCACAGTTTTGAGGCTACAAGTCCAAAGTCAAGATGTCATCAGGGTTAATTCCTCCAGAAGGCAAGAAGGGAGGATCTGCTCCAAGACTCTCTTCCAGCTTCTGGTGGTTTTCTCACCATCTTTGACACCATTGGCCTATATAAGCAACACCCTCTCCTCATCTTTGCCTCAGAGTACTTATTAGGTATTTTGCACAGGCAGTCTCCATGCTAGGCAGTCTTTGGTGATAGAAGGAGGAATAATTCGTGTGCTGGATCTGATGGATGTGTGAGGCAGAAATACCATGGGATATGAAGTCCTATAGCTCTGAATTCAAATCTGGACTTCATCCTGGAATAATTAGATCATAAAGGACAAGTTATTTAACATATCTGCCCCTCAGTTCTCTCCTCATCTACAAAATGAGTATGGTCTTACTTTCCTCATCATGGGAATGATACGGCATAGCATATTTTAGTGCCCACTCAGGACCCTGCTGGGTTTCAGATACTCAAAAGTATTTTGAAATATTCAATTGGGGAAATTAGTCCACACTGAAAGATAATGACTAGCAGGGAATAGCACATACGTGAATATGAAGTGAGTGATCTCCACTTGGTATAGGATTCAGAGGAAGGAGGAGGGTAACAGGGCCTCACTTCTACCTGGTGACCTCTCAGATGATCTGGATAACTAACCAGCAGGGGACAGCAGGACTTATTACTCTCCAACACTAGATGAACAGGGGTGCCCTGTGGCACTTGCTATGATGGCTAAAAGTTGAAGAGTTATAAAACACAGAAATCAGTCCTAGCATATGAGAACTTAAAATTCTTACCAAAAAGAAAAGCTATATATTGTGACATCAAATTTTGACAACCTGTCACAAAATGAACCCTGGAAACCAAGGTGAACTTATGGTTCTAAAAAAAAAAAAAAAATCTACCTCTTAACTAATCCAAGCTATAAGAATCCATGAATTAATTAATCGCAATTTCAAAACTATCTAGATTCAGCTTATTAAATTTAAGTCTTCTTCAAACTGCTATTTTAGACAATATAAATTTGTGTTTTAAAATCTATGAAGAATGTAAACCCACAACTATTTTAAATGATTCAAAACCAAGACAGAGTTGAAGGATTGAGCCTGCAATTTTACTACCAATAGAGTTCCAACTCCTCTCAGATCCCTGGTGGATGCTATTTGAAGATATCATGACCTTCAGTCCCCAAACGAAAGGACTCATTCATTGTCTTTACAAATCCTAGCATTGTGTGTGAAGAGCTGGTGACCTGTTCAAAATATTTCTGTTCCTAAAGTGCAGGTAAAGAAAATGTGAAGAATGAGTTGTATAGGTATTTTCATTACAATTCTTATTTTGAGTCACTGACTTCAATCTCCTGTGTACCTTGTAGCTTTGTATAGATCCCCTTATAGACACAAAGATAAATTAATAGTTTTAAAAATAAATAGATAATTTACCCAACATATACTTACTTAAACTACTCAGATAATTCTCTTATCTCTACTCCTTTTATTGTGGTAGTGGCAGTAGTAGAGGTAAATTTTATGATGATAGTCTGGGGATAATGTGGGAAAAAGAAAATTATGGAATGAAGATAACAGTTTTTCACAGTTACTACAAACAACTAAGTATTTTCTGTTAAAACCCCAATTATTAGTCTCAGTTACTAATGAAATCATTATTGATGAGGACTCAATCCTAAAATCAGACAACTCTTTGCAGATAGTTTTACTGTGGTCTACACGAGGAAACCTAATTATATTTATGCTTCATTGATAATTTTGTACTTCCTTAGAATAAATTGACTATACTTTTAGAGGTTATTAGTGAAAAAATATGCCTTTTGAATAAAAAGCACCACAACCAACAAATGGCTGGTCTACATTCACAAAATGACTAAATTACAGTGATTAAATCCGAGGCAATTTAAGCATTTTGTTCCAATAGGAAATTGAGCTTCTTGCCCGTGTTTGTTTACTGGTACTAGCTGCTCATTTTAACATTTTGGCTCTGTCTTGACTCTAAAATTAGCAGTGTTTTGTTGTCTTAGAATAAGAAACAAGAAGGATGTACACAGCTGATACAAAATAACACTTTCCTTGCTCCAAACAAAATTTGATTCAGTCACAGGCACACATTCCAAGTTATGAAAGCAGATTGTCTTCACACCAACACTGACATGGGTGGTGTTTTCTCCATGTTTGAGTACTTTGTTTGGGGATGTGGAGTCAACTACTTTCTATAATCACACTGTAGGTCACTCTCTCACTTCTTTCAGAGGCTCAGTCAAGAAAACCTACCTGTGGATGCTAAAGTAGGCTTTTTCCTACAAAACCTTCTCCCTCATTCCTGTTCCATTCCATTTATATACAGTGAATATCCAACCAGCTCTGGCTCCTGCCGCTTTGCTTCTTAACCTCTCCAGTCTCCCAACATTAGTTCAGAGGGAATCAGAGTCGTTTACTTTCAGCCTGCAGTGCCCCTGGTGCCAACCCAGCTGGAGAGGGTGACACAGCTCAGGAGCTTGCTAATCTCAATGGCCCTTGGGTCTTTCCTCTAAAAGACACAGCAAGCAAACATGCCAAGTGCTATCTATAAAAGGGTGGATGTCATTGCTGTGCAAAAACACTCACGGTGTTTTGCAGCCACCACCATGATTTTTGAGATCATGTACAGTTTGGAAAAGCACCAGTGGCAAGAACAGTTGCCACGATGAATCACAGTTCCTTTTTCCACATACAGCAAGAGAAGGGCTTTCAGATTTTGTCTGTAAATGTGTGCAGACAAGGTTTAAGATGGAACAATACAGCACACATCATCTTACTTACTGTGCAACTGTATGGACAGGAAAGACAAGTTCAGGAACAGGGAAAAGTCACTTTGGAGATGGCCAAGGACCATCTCTCTTTCCAAATACTGTTCCCAAAATGTCATCTTGATGATAAATGCAATCCTTAATTAGGAGAGGAAAATAGAAACTCTGCACTTTGATACCATACAATCAAATGTGCTCTGAAAGTCACTGGATAAAACTAATCTTTAGAAATCTCATTCTTTTTCTTTTTAATTATCATTTCTATGAATTTAGGCAATTCTTATTTCTTTTTTTATGAAGAAGAACAAGTATGTTGTTAAATATTAAATAATATAACTAATTAGCACTTGTTGTAGTGAATAAAATTTTCTAGGGGCTGTACCAAATCGTGTCTCAAATAAGACAAAAAGCAGATGAATTCTGACTTCCTCACCAAATATACTTAGGATAAAGTTTAAAGATTTCATCTAAGTAAATCCATTGTATTTTTAAAACTGTATGTTTCTCTGCTTTTGTCTCCTTGGTTTATTCATGAATTATCAAAAATGAAAAATTTTAAGTTGATTTAAAATTTAAAATCATGAATTATAAGAATTATAAGTTAAATGTGGGTCCTGACTGTAAACCTTAAAGGCTAACACTAACTGAATAAAGTATTTAAAATTGTCATGAAAATAATTCATAAACGAAAAGAAATTTTAATCATTCAAAATATTGTCAAATTAAAAAACATCCTTTCTTGGAAAATAATACCTGACTATATTGACAAGATAAACATGTTAAATTTTATTCTTAAAATATAGCTAATTGAAACTTTTTTATTGTTATTTTGTGAACATTAAATTATTTTCTAGGAATGAAATGTAATATTATAGGACAGAATTATTATCCTCACAAAATCATAATTTTGATTGCATAAAGTTTGAAAGTTATCTTAATTTTTTTACTATGCCTGTATGCTTGTTTATACAGAGTAGGAATTCAAAAGTGGTATAATTTTAATTCAACTACTTGCTTAAAAGATTCAAGGCATCCACTGCAAGAAAGAAAAGCTAAGATTTTTTTTTTTATTTTATTTTATAGTTTTTGCATTTACCTACAAGTGTGTACATTACCGGGGCATCTCCTACCCCTAGATGACTCCAGTATTCTTTTCTCTCAAATGAATACATTTTAAGCCTAGAATCTTCACAGAAGTAAAGATCTTTTTGTTGCCAAGATGCTGGATGCTGGAAGCCCACGTGAGGTTGGCAGAGGGAGAGGTTGAGGATTGAGGGAATCCTGTTTTCATTTCTTTTTATTACTTGTGAAGTGCTGTTCACCTTTGGTAGCCATCACTCTAGCTCTTAAATAGTTTGGCCCAACTGCATTTGAAACCCTATAACCTCAATTTTTAAATGGTGTGCTTCTCGGGCCTAGTTGGGCTGTGACATTATTTCCTCTGCCTTTGGAGTTAAGAAAATTACTTTTAGCAGGTCATAGTAAAGGCAGGATTATTACATAATTGGAAGAAGCATGTTCCATTTTTCAGGAACCAGACAGCATTATCGGGGTGCACGTGTATGTGTTTTCTTTCTTCTTCCAGCATTTACACGAGTGCCCTGTGTTCCTTTTGGATAAAGACAAGACTTCTCAGCACCCATTTCGCCTCCAATTTAATGAAGTTGTTAAAGTAGCAAGACTGACAGGTTAATTATCCTTTATAAAAGGGGACAAATTGAACTGTGTCTTTCCATCATTTTTTGATATATCAGGAAGCTCTGGAGGTGCCCAGATGCGGCTCTGGTGAATAGAACAGCTAATCCACTCTGCAATTCTTCGCTGACCTCTCTCTCCCCACCGGGGCCTCACTATATTACAGTTGGTTTTTGTTTCACATTCAACAGATTCTGCTTTATTATAAATTCAGAAGGATTTTTTTTTTCCCCTCACTCCATATGTTGGCTGACAGCTCCCTGAAATAACTGATGGCTAAATTTAAACTCTGATGAAAATTA
The DNA here is from genome assembly GCF_047511655.1 of Castor canadensis. Lineage (NCBI taxonomy): Eukaryota > Metazoa > Chordata > Mammalia > Rodentia > Castoridae > Castor > Castor canadensis. The sequence continues at coordinate 116,281,658 of NC_133396.1, forward strand.
ACCCAAGTGTTAAATGCAAACAGGAGCTGCTTGGAAGAGAAAAAGAGTTATCATAGTAGATGCCAAACAGTGGAAAATGTGTGTAAATTAATGGGGCCTCGCTGGTGACAAGCCGTCAGGCAGTTTGATGGCTCTTGCTAGTGCTTTAGTCTCACTGAAGTTGGCCAGAGGGCAGAATGGACAAGTCCTGCTTTTCAAAAAGACCGCGGGAAGCTTGACAGTAACCTAACTAGATCATCGAAAGTTCATGGTCAAATAAGAGATTTTTTTTTTTTTTTGCAAAGCTTTGCACTAAACAGAGTTTGCAGACAGGAGAGCCATGAATGAGATATTAAATTGCAAGTGCAGCAAAATGATCAGAAAAAGGGAGGGAAGCCAGTGGGGAATGATTTAAACAACAACAACAAAAAAAACCCAACCTGACTCATTTTAAAGTTAATATTGAGGAATTGGTTTTGTTGAACTTGAAACATTTTCTACTTAGAGAGTAATGTTTTGCTCACGCTAGACATTTTTCACAGAAATTACACTTGTACTCAAATTTCCAGGTTAAAATTGTAAGAGATGTAATTTTAGTGAAACTCACTGAAAGGAAATGGAAATCTAAGCAAATGTAACTTTCTTATTGTGATGTATATGTGACATTCATAAGAATTCAAGAGAAGAAGTTTGGCCATTCATCTATTCTTATCCATGAAGAAGGCAATATTTTACTTCTCTAAAAATAGAACATTTAATAATGGGCTATTATGACTTAATATTAGTAGGGTGTAATGGATAGGCCATTGAAACAGAAAAACTACTTTCACTCTGGGCTCAATATCTTATTAGTACTATGACAAGGAGTGAGCCTCAGTTTGCTCATTTGTTAAGTAGAAGTAACAGTACTAAAACCAAATGGGATTCTGAAGGTAAAAGCCAATCTTTTACCAAATGAGCTACATGAAACTTGCAAAAACTGAAGGCAAACTTCTGCACACCTAAGAAGGATCCTCAAAAGAAGAAGGTGAGATTTAGACTCACACGGGTTGTGTCAAGTCTAGGATTTGCAGCTGATGTGCTGCATGTCTTCGGTGATTAGCAAAAAGGGACACCCAGCACCTGCCTAGAGTATTACAAACATTGAGTGTAAGCACATATATGCAAATGTGTTCTTTGTAAGCTGTAACATCCTACAGAGCTATAAACTTTTATTGTGTTGTCTTCTTCCTTCACCTATCTAAATCCTGCCAATCAAATGAAGGTAAACTTGCGAGCTCACCTGTCTCACCTCCAGCATGGCAGCCTCTTTCATTTGGTGTGCTTCTCTTCAGTAGGGCTCAGCAGCCTGGGAACAGAAGTAGAGAATTTAGAAGATTGAGGTTCTGAAGAGTCAGTGCATTGGAAAAACAAGGAAGTGTGCTAAGTACAAATTCCAGTTCCCAAAGTAGGTATGTGACAAGGTGTTTTTAACTATGACTAAGTGCAAAAGGTATCTTGAGTCCCCTATTCCTTCTTCATGGCACACAACTTAACCTGGTAATTACATGTAAAGTCAACAAAATCCACTTACTAGTCAGTCTTGCTAGCTCCAAACTCAGGTAAATTTAAGGCTTTCTGGTCTTCCTCTCTCCTAGGGGTTTCACAGTGTCATGCAGCCCTCCCCTGGGGATATCTGGTCAATAGTTGCGATCTTCAGACAGGAGTTCTACTCCACTGACCTATAACTGTTCCCTTCTGTTTTTCAGACATGTCCTGTCCATGTGACTTCTGCTGAAAAACAGTGACTGATCTCTACTGTCTAGATCAGGATCTTTCTTCTCCTATAGTTTCTCCTCATGATGTCCATACAGGTAGACCAGCAGGCTCATCTGACTTTCACAGCTCGTTCTGGGTCTGGAAGGGACATAGAGAATATCTAATGCTCTTTTTACTATTCTAGTACTGCAGCAGATTCCACCCTCTCCCTACTCCTATAACATCCTAAAAGCCATTCTGCTTGGCAGAGCACCTGTACCTCTGCAAGACTTCCTCCCTCTGAGGACTCCAGATGGAAACCGAACACTTCCTCAATGCCTTCACATTTCCAAATACCTGACACAGGGGAGTTGTTAGCCCTGCCTCTCCAAACACACTCACATTTCATTTTTTTCTCCTTTCTTACGCTCTCTCTTCTTTCCAGTTGGAAATTTTTTTCTTGAGGGTCAATGAGAAAAAAGAACTATGAATCGCTACATATAATTTTCAGCCTTTCCTATTTGATACCAGGATTAAGGCTTTTGAACAAAAAAGCTGAGAATTTAGTATCTTCAGAGGCAACTTTCTAATTGAAATGGTTGATCATTTGTCTGGTTGCTTAAATTGAAGGAGGTCAAAAACAGCACATCAGTTAGATACTGGTTGAAGGTTTCTGTACATGCAGTGGACAAGAGGACAAGGCTGTGATTGAGTTAATAGTTGAATGAAGGAAAATAAAAACTTGGTTAGAGAAAGTAGGAAGTGAAGACAGATTGGGAGGAGGTTAAGTAGAACGAGGGAAGAAGACAACTAAGGGGTTGCAGGTCATGTTAAGAGAGCAGTGAATGCTAGTTAATATTTCTAAGATGGAACAGTTCTGAACATTTCCAGCAAAGTGGATTCCTGGAAACGAGGTCATAGAAATTGAGGAGAGCAATAAAAAAGTTAGAAGGTGAGCAAGTTGGGATTTTGAGCTTACCTTATTCATCCCTGAACCAATTATATTCAATACATGTATTTTGAAAAGTTGTCTTTTCTTGTGTCATTAGTGTCCTTTCACATGAGTTAGAGTATTAAAGTCCTTCTCGTTAGACTTAAGAACTGTGCCTCCTTTTGCCCACCAGAGGACAGATTTATACATAGTCATATCTCTCTATCTATCTATGTATCCATCGTCTGTCTGTGCGCTATTTGCCTATGTGTGTATCTATGCATCTATATATTTATTTATCTCTGCATCTGTCTACCTATTTATCTATGCATCTATCTATCTATGCACCTATTTGTGTATCTACCTATGAATCTATATATTTATCCATCTCTGCATCTGTGTATCTCTCTATATATATTCATCTATGTATCTGTTTATGCATGTATCTATCTACCTATTTGTCTATGCATCTATTTATGTAACTATCTTTCCAAGGAGAAACAAAGCCATAAATATCACATGTAATGTTACATTTTAATAATTTACTATTTTGAAGTATCTATTTCTTTCCCATATAAAAACTTCAGAACTTTAGAAGGCTCACTCTTTTATCACCCTGATTTTCAAATTTCTTATGTTTTAAAATGCCTTCACTCCCAGTAAAGCTGGAATGTATTCATAAGTTTGTCATTGGTTTAATCAAATAATAACTGAAAAGTTTATTGTCTGCCAAACCATGGGATATATTCTAGAACTTGATAAAACCACTTGAATTAATGGTTTTGTGGAATTCTATGTCCATTTCTCAGTTCAAATGGAATTAACAAAATTAAAAGTTGATTGAAGAAAAAATAGACCAGTAGATATTTAAATCATCTGAACACTACCTGGCAGGAAATACTATAGGGAGAATTGTTAATACAAAGAGAGATCTCCTTAAAACAATTTTTATACGTGGGAAATATTTGTTTTATTTTACCATATAATTCACAAGCAATTTTTGCAGAATTTCATCACCTACCCCCATCAGGAGAGCTATATGACAATTTCTTTTCCCCAGATATGTAATGAATTGGTGTATGAGAAAGCCTAAAACGTGTGTGCATTCTTTCCTTAAAATGCTCTCAGAAGGAGAAGCTCCTGACTATGTCAAGGGCATTTTCTTAGTCTGAAAAATGGCCAAAAGTTCGTGTCTTCCTAAAGAGCTTCCCTGGAGTCCTGCCTTAGTGTACCAACGTCCAATGTGTGCTACATCCTGGAAGGGGTGGGAGGTCCTGTGCGGCAGGAGGGCGACAGGAGCTCTGGTGAGCACTTGCTGAGGCCCTGCAGAGTCGGGCCAGGTGCGGGGGAAGCCCCCTGCCCGGGTGAGAGTGATGGAAAGCTGCTGACACCTGATAGCCCTGCCAGTGGCCTCTGCCAAGAGAGCAGGGAGGCGTTTTGGTCCATGCGGACCCATCTCCACATCACAGCTTGCACTAATTGGTCCTCTCGCTGGCTCTCGCGGCAGGGAGGCTGGAGATTGGCAGGGCGTCTGCACTCCTGCAGGGTCATGAAGTGCCAGGGTCCCCCGGCCCGGCCACGGGCGCACAGAGGCCACCAGCGCTGCAGAGCCCCGGCTGACTCAGCGTGCACTCCAGCCAGCTCCCGTGCGCGGTGGCGGTGCGCGCAGCTACAAGCACGCAGGTGTTCGGTTTTTAGAAATCCGGCATTGGGAACTAGGGAAAGGGTGCCTTTAAAAGAGAAAAGAAACCTACTCACTCACATTGTTTTCTTATAAAGCTTGTCCTTTATGTTGTTGCTATTTTTTAAAAAAATGATTTTCTGTTTGTCTCAAACTCCCAATGTGGTGATTCCCTCCACTGAGGAGTCCCCTTCTCTGTTACTGCACGAAACCCGCATTTCTAGTGGCATGTTCACTGCAGCTAACTTGGCCTCTGCACACGCAGTGGGATGGAAACGTGGGCTGCTGGGGCGAGCTCTCCTGTGGGTCTTACAGGCGCATCCTATGTAAGACTCCAACCCCTTCCCATGGGCGATGAGTTTAAGTAAGTCCTGGACTTTAAATCCTCGCAGGACCCGCAAGGTCGACTGTTCTAAATAATAGTAAGGCTGGGGGAGGTGGGGGAAGGCGCTGTGCATCCCTGTTTTGGGCGGTACTGGAGTTTGAACTCAGTACCTTGCTCTTGCTAGACAGGCGCCCCCAGTCTCTCATCTCCTTTCTGTGACATGTGTAGTTTTCTGATGACTTGGTTCATGTAAATACATTTATGCCTGTCTCCTTGTGCCCTTCAATGCACACATTTGCACACACACAGATCATCCAGGGCCGAAGATCAGCCTCTCATCAGCCGTTTCCTAGAAGGTGCAACCCTCACATTTCATTAAAAAAATGATAACTAAATAAAGTATGAGGAGCTACTCCGGAGGCAGAAATCAGGAGGATGGAGGTTCGAGGCCAGACCAGGCCAGCTCTCAGCAGGGTTCCAGTTAGTTATTTGTACAATAAGCTGTACAGTTACCTGCTCATGTTCACCAAGCCAGTCCTCGCATATACCTGATGTACACGTGCATACTCATGAGGATCACATCTGGAGAATGACTAGCATGTGTTCATTAACACGCAATCTGTCCCCAGGGTTTAACTGAATAGTCACACCCCACCCTGGTGTCATGTGATTTCCCACACACAGCTATGCCCACTATCCCCTTGGCCTGGAATATTTGATCACCACTCCATAGCTCCAAATCAATCCCATCCTTTTCAGGTTCTGTCTCTCCATGGGGCATTTCCCAATGTGCTAAAATTAACTCTAGCACTTTATTAGAGCTTCCAAGTCATACCAGCTTTCTACACAGGCCTTTCAGGATCTCCTATTCCTGGATCCGCTGGTTATTAGTTATGTGACTGTCAGGAAAGGCAGTCACACAGATGGAATCCTTCCACCATTAAGTGGTTACATAAAAATGTTCATTTGCCCACAATATTTCCATAAAGAGTCTCCCAGGTTGTGCTGGGTATAACTCTTTGTTTGGGAAGATCTTGTTCTCGACATGATACATGCTGTGCTCTGCTTAAGTGTATGTGTCATATGGCACCTAGTCAACTCCTCTGCTACATCTATTTTCTTGGGAAAAGAACAGGGTTCTTTACCTGTTGCACAAGAGGGGTGCCTGAGACCATCTTCCCAGATGGACTCTGCTGACTGTGAGAACCAATGCTCACTACTGAAACTGATCTTGCTTTTTCTCTTCTCTGTGTGATCAGTGACTATAAGTCACATCTTTCTTGGTGTCTCTGATACTTGCAAACTATGCAGTACAGTGACATTCTGGGCCTATAGTTTCAGGTGCCAGGCATTGTTATGTTCTTTGCTATCTACCTCGCAGGGGGATTCCAACCCTAGAGGTGGCAACAGTTATCATTTGCTTAACAGTGATGTTTGGTAAGTTGCCTATCCTTTCTTAAACTCAGTTTCTTCATTTTAAAAATGGAAAACTCATCTACCTCACTTACGGAATTGTTATTAATAAAAGCTAACACCAAATGTTTTATATATTATTATCCTTATTTTACAGGTTAGGAAACTAAAGCATGGAGAGGTTAAATGAGTTGCCCAAGGTCTCTTTGCAAGAAAGTGAGATGAAGTATAATGCCTGTTGTAGTGATTGCTCAACAACTCTGAGTTACTGTGGTGACATTACTGGTTATTATTATTGCTATCATTAAAGTGAGTCTACTAAAATCACATAAAGAAACTGGGCCTGGTGGAGCACACATGTTATGTTGGCCACTTGGGAGGTGTCAGTAGGAGGATCATGATCAGAGACCAGCCCAGGCAAAAGCCCAAGATGCTATCTTGAAAAACAAAATAAAAGCAAAAGGGCAGGAACATGGCTCAAATGGTAGAGCACTTGTCTAGCAAGCAAGAGACCTTGAGTTCAATCCCTACTATTGCTTGCCACAAGGAAAAAAAAAAAAGACATACTGAGAACATGACTATTGCATGTTCATAATCAGAAATCCCCATCACATTAGGCCGGAGATGGAGGCAGAACCTTATTGTCAAAGTATGCAAGGGGCTCCAGGACTTCCGCCGTGGTATTCTTTCAAATTCCAGTGCAGATACACTTTGTTAAAAACCCTGCTCCTCCAAGATCCTCCTCCCTAGGGCTCCACATGGGAACTCTGGGATTTCCTCTCTTTCAAGCATCTCTAGCACTGGGTACCATCAAGGGGCAGAAAGCCCATTCTTTGTAGCCATCACTGGATCCCAGAACTTTGAGGGTTTCTAGCTGCTTAGGGCTTGCTCAGAGGTTCTTTTGGGTGGGAAGAATGAGGAGAACAAGGGTCAAGTTATAGTGTTCCAGGTCTGCCCATAACAACCTAAGTCGCTTCAACAACAGAAATTTATCATTTCATTGACCTACAGTGTAGAAGTCTGAGATTAAGATGTCGGCAGGGTCACGCTCCCTCTGCTGACTCTAGGAAAGGACCCTCTCAGATTCTTATATTCCCTTGTCTGGTGGCTGGGTAGCTCCCTTCTTCATGTGACATTCTTCTGTGTGTCTCTGTGTTCAAATTTCCATTTTTAATAAGGATATCAGTCAGATTGGATTAGAGATCTACTCTAGTCCAGTCTGACCTCATCTTAACTAGTTACATCTGCAGTGACCCTATTTCTAAATAGTGTGCTCTGAGGTACTAGGAAGTGGGATTTCAACATATGGATTGAGAAACTCTAAGATCTTCCCACAACAGTTTCAAACAAGGCAAGCCCAGAGTCAGCAGCTCAGCCCCCTACTTCTGGCCCCCTAAGGGCAAAGCCATAGACACAGGCAACCAGGGGATCCCTCTAGCCAGAGTGGAGCCAGCTCTTACCACAGTGGCCTGAACACACAGATTTCACAACAACTTAAACCAATTGCTCGTCTCTCCCTGGGCTAGCAGCGTGAAAGAAAGCATAGCAATAACTAAACTTCAGAAACCACCCAGGGAGGCAGCAGGGGAGAAGTGAAGAAATAAATGGCCCAGCTGCCGAGTCATTCACTGAAAGGGCTTCCTTGCAGAAGCCACAGTAACTTCAGTATGGGAAAGTGAATTAAATGAGAATGAAAGCTCGCTACCGTGTTGTTAGCTCACTGTTACAATGCAGTGTGACGTTTACTTTAAAAACCATGTGGAAGTGGCTAACAAATTCTATTACAGTATTTACAGAACTTTGCAGCATCTGCTTTTCCCTGAAAGGGAGGAAAAGCCATTGAGCAGAGAACGTGGCAGGCCAACTGCAGGGCAGAGGAAGAAGACTCTGCAGGCTGGGTCTAGGGGGTGTAATTTTCAGAGCTACCATATTTGTAGCTGGAAAAACAGGATTGTGATAATGCAATAGTCTGTATCAGAATGCATCATAGCCTGTAGCACAAAAAGGTATGCACAAGAGAAAAAATAATTAAAGGTAAAAAGATACATAAATTAAGATCATTGAATTTGAAAACACTGTTTTTTTTCCATATGGATTCTTCTGACTTTGGACCAAAGCATCCATTGTGCCCCAGTTTCTCCTTCTTGTTGTATATTATCAAGAGTAATAGAGATCAAAGCCTTCGATGTTTTGAAGGGAAATGACATTTATAAAGCACGTTTATCCTTTTCTCTGCATAGGCTTCAAAAGACTTAAAGAAACAGGATGATTTCTACCTTACTCCTATAAAAGACAGAATAGTGTTGACAGTCAGCAGCAAGATCACTTTCTCAGTTGCCAGAGTAATTCAAAGTATTTCCAGTAGATGGCAAGAACTAAGATCTGTTCAGCATTTAAAATGATTATTGTCATATTTGGGTCCCATGGATCAGGGATCCAGGATTCGGGAAGACTTTTCCTCTTGACTAGTTGTAGGGTGGAATGAAATCATACCCAAAGAGTTAGGGACAAACAAACTTAGAGACAAAAAGTGCTGGCCTTCTAGTATGGAGTGGAAGAGAAGAAGCTGCAGAAAACTCCCGGGTGAATGAGGAGGCTCACCCGAGTCACTAAGGACCCTGGTCCTTACTTTCCATCTCTGCCTAGCTCCTCATCTTTAAAGCAACCCTATTTCACAGGATTGTGAAACAGGTATTGTGAGTACAAAGCAAGATAATCAAAACAAAATTGTTATAAAATGTAAAAGGCCAAGTGCAATCGAAAGTGATGATTACGAGTCTCCAACAGGCCTCTCCAGGCTTTCGGTAATCAGTGGGTGATTCCATCCCACTGTGATTAAATCTATGCATCAAGCTCCTCCTCCCTTCCCCTCCCCCACCTGCTCAACAATGCTGTCCCTGCAGTTTCCTGCAGTTTAGGCAGATTCAACTTTTCCAGGATCTTGGGTGTCGCAAATTAGTCCATAGAAGACCAGAATGTCACTAAATCCCCCAGGAGGGGACACTCCCCCAAGAGAGTCTCTTGTGGTATTGTGAATGGACAGGATGGCCTTGACCAACCCAGACATCTCATCAGCTAACAGAATATCTCAAGAAGATCCAAATTCCAGATTCACCCTAACTGGATTTGACTGAAGGCTCCTGTTCTCTATTCCCATCTTTTCTTCTTTTCTGTGTGACACGTAAATATCAACAAAATACTGTCTTGTTTTCCTTACTAGCTTCTTTTCATTGGGCCCAGGTTTTAGTTGAGATCTTGGGAAAATACAGAATGAGCAAGGACAAGGTAACTGTGACAAACTGGATAAAGACTCTCTAAGGTGACTTGACAGGATAGTTAGGAATGTGTGGAGTTGGTGAAGCCTGCTTCTGGCCTAGTGCCCATGGGGGAAAGAGGCAGGGAGAAGCTAGTCCTTGTGAACCTGAATGTCAAAGGGCTGAATGGAGCCAGCATATCACACCCAATGCTCCAGTCTTGCACAGCTTTGGGTGCTAGACTGAGCTGTTTGTACCAGAAGGAGAGTAAGTAAGAATAAGAAATGGAGCAGCCACTAAGGCCTCCTCAGAAGCAATCTGTCCAGACCAACAACCAAGGGAAGGGGACGATGGACACTCTAGCAGAACACAATGTGGACAGATGACACAGGACCTAATGTATGTCCCTTGAAATTTTCTATGTCTCCTGGTATTTCAATGAATTCCAGAAGAAAGTAGGATGTTAAATGGAATAAAGTTTTTATCACTCCAACAAGGTATGACCACAAAATAAAATTAAGCTCGAGACTGACTGAGATTCATTCAGGGTAAAAGTAAAGGGTTCTTAACCCTTTCCTTTATGCTCTTTCTCTCTTCCTCTTTCTTTCTTGAGTACACACAGGCAATTTCTCCTGTTGGACAGGTGAAGATGTTGAGAATACAGCAGAAGATGCCACCTAGACCTGGCCATGCAGAGCAGAGCAGAAGTACCCATTGCCAGCCATCAGCAAACAATGCCATGAATCTGGGGGCTACACCACTCTGACAGAATTGATGCTGTTTAAGGGCTGTGCGTGCCCACCCCTGTCTTGTGCACTGCATCTGACTGCCCAGCAGCTGACACTCTGCCTTTCCCCAACCTCTCCAGCAAGTTGGGCTCCTCCATCTTTCCCTTTCTAGCCATCTGTTCCTGCTGCTCCTGCAGCCTCCTGCTCTCCACCCGCCCAGGCCTGTCTGAGCAGGAGGGTGTGAGGGCCTCTGATGAGGTGGGCCTCGGCCCCTCCATCACTCTCAGCCTCGAGGAGTGCACCAGCTGTCTGGCTTCATTTGCATTTTTCTCTCCCAAATAATGAAATTAGCCATGAGTTTCCTGAGGTGATGCAAGACTCAAATTTAGGCTAGATGTGTCAGTGTGTGATGGAGAGGCAAGGAGAAGGTCAGGGAAGCACTCTGATAACCAATCCGCAGCACGAAACAGAAGGGAAAATGTTAAGTTTACTGTGACGCACCTTTTTAGCTCAGAGGAAAGTTAGGTGAAGCCTTTAAAAGGTAATTCCCCGCCCCCAGAAAGGTACAAACATTTTATGAACAAACAGAAATAGATGACCACCAAGGCTGAAGTGATTCTCAATTACTGAACATTTCTTTGGCCACATAGAGATCTGTCCTAAAATATTCGACATTTGTATAGGAGCAGGAAGTCTGGCACTGCCACTAAATGTCAGCAAGGTACAGAAATAAATTGACTTTTTCTCTCAACTATCATGTGAACTTTTGGGGTTAATACCCTTTCCTTTGTCGTGAGGATTTGGTTACTGGTTCTATGTATGGTTCTAAAATTTGTCCTCTCTTTTTGATCTTTTTAAGTCAATTTATTAGTTACTATCCCTGAAGCAAAAATGCCATGACTTGGTTCTGTTCTTTGATTCTTTCATTTTTATTAGGATATATTCATCGTACAGGGGGAGTTCCATGTGACAATTCAGAATAGGCTTACATTGTACGTTGGTTAGAGCATCCCATCCACCTCCCACATCCCTCCCTGCCCCACTTGAAGCAATTGCAAGAGGTATCATCATTCTATTTCCTGTATGTACATTAAGCACATCAACCACATTCCCTCATCTTCATCTCCTCCATTCACCCTTCCGCCTTCCCACCAGTGCCTCCACACACACTGCCCCTATTTTACAGACCTCTCTTTTGTTATTAATTTCAAAGTCAATGTTCAAAGGAGTTTCTTGATGTATTCCCCTCTGTAAGTATACTTCGGTCAGTTCAGTCCCTTCCCTTACTCCTTCCCTCCCATGCCCCCTTATTCAACAGCCTTCAGTACATCTTCTTATATCTTCTACCTGCACATATGACTTGGTTCTATTCTGAGGCAAGTTCACGCACAGGATTTTATTAAGACACTGATATTATCAAGTTCACAGAGTTCTTCAAATAACCCTTTTTAGAAGCAGAAAAATCGGACCCTCGTGGAAGTAGAGAAAGATTAAATACTTCTCTCTTCTAACTCAGAATGAAATTTAGATTCATTCCCAGACTGCAAAATCCCCTATATATTTGTCCTCTGACACCTCTCTAACCCCTCTCTATTAGTTCTCTTTCATTCATTCTTCCTTTCTTTCCCTCATTCATCCATTTATAGAATATATTTGAATGGCTTCTATGTTTTGAGCACCCTCCTGAACACAGGGAGCAACATCAATGTACAAAGTAAAGATTTCTGCTTTATGGAGCTTACATTCGCTGAGTGTGAGGCGGCACAGACAGCAGGCACTATACCCACTGTTAAGGACTTCGGGTCTTACCCTATGGAGACTGGGACGTTAGCTTAGTACTTTGATTAGAGGACTTGGGCACTCTGATTTGTATTTTTAAAGGACCATTCTGCTTAATACAATGAAAAGAGACTGACAAATTACAGGTAGGGCAGGGGGCCAAATGAGGAGGCTACTGCAATGGTTTCTTTGAGGGTCGCAGCAGTGGAGCTGGCAAGAAGAAGTTATACTCTCTGATATATTTTGAAAGAACATTGTGTTAGTGTCCTAGGGCTGCCAAAACAATTTACCACAAAGTTGCCGGGCACCAGTGGCTCACGCTTGTAATCCTAGCTACTCAGGAGGCAGAGATCAGGAGGATCGCCATTGGAAGCCAGTCCAGGCAAATAGTTCATGAGACCCTATCTTGAAAAAAACCTTCACAAAAAAGTGCTGGTAGAGTGGCTTAAGGTGTAGGCCCTGAGTTCAAGCAAACAAACAAACAAACAAACAAAAAAACCACAAATTACCGGAAAGTTGACCGATTCAAATAACATAAATCTAATTCTCTCATTGATCAGGAGGTTAGAAGTATTTAATCAAGGTATCAGCAAGATTGGTTCCTCCTAGAAATTCTAAGAAACTGTCCTGTGTCCTATGTCTCTCTTCTACTTTCCAATGTCTGCATCGATCTTTGGCATTCCAGAGCTTGTGCCATATAACTACAATCTCCGCCTCTATTGGTACATTGAATCCTTCTCTGTATCTCTTGTTTCCTCTCCGTTCACATACAGACACTACTCATTGGATTTAGGACCACCCTAATCCAGGATGAGGTCATCTCTATCTTTAATTACGTCTACAAAGACTCTTTTCCAAATGAGGTCATGTTCTGAGGTTCTTTGTGGACATGCATTTTGTGCAGGACACTACTCAACCCACCAGACGGCCAACTGGGTTTCCAGGCAGGATGAGCGAGAGTTGTGAGAGAAGGAGTAGAACTGAAGACGATCCCTCTGGAAAGTATTCAGCTAAGGGTTCTTCCAGTCATCCTAAGCCTTGGGTGTCGGGCTCCCCAAACCTTCTTGCACCTTCAAACTTGGGAATTATCTAGCCTAGTCTCTGTGCTCCTGCACACTGTAATTTTTGCCTTTATTTCCTAGGACACTAATTTTAGAAAAGAATAGCAAAGGATGGAGAATCTGTGCATGTAGAAGCAAGACGCCACTCTCCTTCCCCACCCCGTCCTATTTAGACTGTTCTGTGCCACTGCTCACAGGACAATAGCCTCCTAGGAGTAACATCAGTCTTTTCCTTTTATATATAATTCCAATTTCATTACAAAGCAAGCCTTCCAGTATCTTTGGGCTGGTTACTTAACCCCTAGTTTCCTCATCTAAAAAACAGCAGTGACAATACCAACCTTGTTACAGCTCTTGACGTGCAAAGGTACCTGAATAAAAGAACTTGGCAGACTTTAGTTGGCTAAAAATAAAGAATAAATGATATTGCAAAGTTATGACACACAATCATTCCCCAGGAAGAGGGCACGTGTCCAAATGCTAAAACAGAAAGAGCAAACACCAAGGTGCTCGGGGACCTCTCTGATACTCCAGTGTAAATTTCTATTCAAGACTGAAAACTTTCCTATAATACACCACGAGCAAATTTTGTTTTAAATTTAGTGTTTTTCTTATAGCCATTTAGATTTTCTTTTTCTTTTTCTTTTTTTTTTTTTTGAGGTACTGGGGTTTGAACTCAGAGCCTCACACTTGGTAGGCAGGTGCTCTACCACTTAAGCCACTCCACAACTTCTCCTAAAATCATTTGGAATAGGGAATAAAAATAGTATCAGTGACAATTTTGTATTGATTGAGGCAAACATTAGTTTTTCCAAATCCCATTCATGGACCTCTCAGATTTAACTGGAACCCTCCCATCCTTTATCCAGCATAGGTGCGGGACACCATTATCAAACATGAAGCTGCCTGGGTGCCTGGGGTGTATCTGGGGGACACAAGGAGTGAGATCCATCCCTGGGTTGCTCTTTTCTCTTTCCTCTCCACCTGCCTCATTGTCATCTCTGGAAAAGATTTCTTCCTGACAGCACTTCATGTCAGTCAAAAGTCTAGGTCAGACACTTATCAATTGACCCAGTGTTAAAAGTAGACACTCATTTCAGCATCTGTCAATAGCCTCTTTTGATCCATTTAGACTAGAGCTTGCATCCCTGCGGTGAATTCTATGCAAGCGTGCATGGACTTTTAAAGATAGGGAAGTAGTTCTAGAATTGTAGAAATCAGCTGGCTTGCGTGCTGCTGCTTCTGTGGCTCTCACTGCTCTCCAAGGCCCAGGTATGGAAGGCTGGACTTCATGCTGCAAATCGTGCTTGTGGAGCCCATGCTCTCACACTCTTAGCAACCTGGGGTGGCCTCCACCACAGGAGCTGAGCAAAGTTCTGAGTTGCCAGGCTGTGGAGCCACACTTCCAGAGAATGGAAGCCACAGCTAACTTATACAGCCTCTCGGCAAAGTGCACAAATCACAGGAGAGAGGTCCAGTGTGTGATGTCCCTCTGGACTGGTCTGGCCTCATCTCCCCTCTGATCTGGCAGAGAATCAGGAGACTTCCCATTTGAGCTCAGGTGTCTTTCACCTCTTCACCCCTCCTACCCCCATTCCTAACAGGGATGAGGCACATTTTTCTTTCCCAGGTGTTTGTCACAAAGCTGCCAATCCCTCCCTAGTTGTGAGACAGGAAAAGAAATGTGAACATATAAGAAATTCAGAAAGGCCGAGGAAATTTTCCTGACACGCTCCTGCTGTGACACCACGGCAGTTGAAGAAGGCCTGTCATTGGACTGTCAACCTTTAACCTCCCCCAGACGTATTTTGAAATGATGTGAAAAGAATTGCTGTGCTGTACCACTGGCTCCTTCCAGCTCTGCATGTCTGTCCTTGATGTCTGTCAAAAGTAGTTAACTGGCACCCATGGAGCCTTAAAAAAAAAAATCACAAAATATCAGTAATGACTTTAGTTAGGAAGACTAGCTCTTGTCAAGTAATGACTTTTTGACATAAGGTATTGTTTACCTAGGCAACGTTTTCTTACTTGCATTTTAATGAGCCTAATTAATAATAAGTTAGGAATCCTCCGCTATTTCTTCACAGCTGGACCATATGCACTAATTACGCTAAATGTGCAAACCTAAAATAATCCATTTAGTCTGAAGAAATACTTTAAAGATAGGAAAAAAAGCACGGTTATGTATTTTTTTCTTCATCCCCTTCATGATATCAACTGTGATATCACAGCAATTTGCAAGTGATTTTGGCAGACATCATCTTGGTAATGCAGGTTTTCTTTGTGGTTTTTGGTTGACATTTTCACTAGTAAAAGTTTCAGGAGTTTGCATGAGGTATTGATTGACAGATGGGCTTCATGTTTCCTATGGGTAAGAAACAGAATAGTTGTCAAGTTGAAGGGTAAACACCAGGGATAGTGAAAGGTAATCTCTTAATGAGAGTATTCCACTTATAACAAGTAAATAACCTCCAAAGGCCCATTCTGGAACATATGAAAGTCTTTTGTGTGTCATATAAAACATCTTTTTATGAGCTTCCATTAATATTAAGTTCCCAGTTAGTTTTATGCTATCCTTAATCCAACTTAGGAACTAAGATAAGTATTTGGAACCAGAGAAAGACAACTTCAAAGAAAACATCTCTCTGTCCCTCACTCTACCTGGCTTGCAAAAGAACAGGGTACTCAGAGGGAAATCTTTGGGAAAATGCAATGAACACAATTACCAGTTACCATCCAGTCCTATCCTCAACTGGACACAGAGCTATTGAAATTTTAGTGTGACTGTTTGACTCTTCAGGGCACAGGTATTTGGACTGTCACAGGATAGTATGAACTGAGGAGCAGCTGGTAAAGGAAAGATAATCTGTGATATAATGTATCATTGATCCTTCGAGCACAGTCAGTTATTAATTTTCTTCAAAATGAATTGTGCAGTTTAGCGCTTCGGTTGTTGAAAGATGCTAGAGGAAATGCCAGGAGGCATGCTCTAGTGAAGGCATTGCTCACAACTCTATCAGAAGTCACACTGAAAACTTACTATAAAAAATGCAAGAGTGAGGAGGTACCAGCATCACCGTGTATTAGGAGGCTTTGTTCTTAGAGTGACTTTTGGACTTCACCGGGTCCCTATCCACCCATGTTTTAACAAGACAGAGTTCAAAGCAGTCAGAGATGATTTGAGCTAATTGGTTGATTCAGCAAGAAACCTGGGAAAAGGTGGTGCTGGGGTTGGAGGCATCAGGCTGGCAGGGTTAGCAGATGCTCTCCAGAAAGGGCCTCGGAGTGGAGGCGCACCCTGCCAGGCACCATATGTGTGATGGACATGACAGAGAGCACAGGATGCCTGAGCGAAGGTGACAGCCCGACTCTCATTCGCAGAGAAAGAAACTTCCATTGGAGTGGACACAGGGAAGTAATGGTCACAAAGTGGGCACATTTGCAGGCTGCTGGCCACTTGGCAGTATTTTTCCTGCTGCACTCTTCTTCCCCAAGGGTCGGGGAAGTGCCTGTCCTGGTCACCATCCAATACACTAGAAGACACAGAGGAGGAATGACAGAACACAGAAGCACGACTCCCAGAAACATTTGTGAGTGCGTTCAGAGATATTGTCTCCTTACACACATAATCCCAGTCAAGGGAGACACAGTTTGTCAACTAGGAGGCCAGAACTCAAGCTTGGCTCTTCCTGACTCTATGGCCAAGTCATCATTACAAGGTGTTGAAAACTGCCCTTCTTTTCTAATGGGACAAACATCATTCTCTCAGGACATTTGCTGGCCACCAAATAAACTCCATGCTCCCCCTCCTACTTCTGCTGAGAAGTTCTCTCCATCTCATCCTTCTTACCCAGTCTCTGCACCAAAACCCTTCTGTTAAGAGACTGTCCCCCCAACCTAACTCTATCTCCCCTTACAGAGAAAATTCTTGAAAAGCTGTCCCAGTATTGCTTACAAGTATTGTTATTGGAACTCAGCTAGGTGGGTGGAGTCCAGATACGTACTTTTGAAGACTGAACTCACGAGAGGAACTTCAGTCCCTTGCTGTATGGCTTGCAAGTAAAAATCATCATTATCTTATTTGTCTGCATCAGGATCAGAGAACATCAGTCAAGCACCTCAGTGACTGTAGAGGAAGGTGGCAGAGGAGTCTCATAGGCTTGTTATCTGGCCATTGGAGCTCATGGTCATCCCCTGAGATGAAACAAACTTCTGTGGGAGGTGGTCACCCACCACCTCAACCAGGAAGTTGCTATTATTGCCTTTATTGCAAATGACCAGACATCCGAAACCCCTACCACATCCTCATTCTCACTGCTTATCATTGACCTGTATCACTGAAGCTGTCTACTCCATGTAGGCTTATAAATTGCCACTAATGCACAGGTCCAAGTCCACTAACTGATTCTACACAAGCAGAAAATGATCATCTTACTAATTTTATTCCCCAGTGTACTTTTCAAGATAATAGAACTAGTAAAAGTGAATGGATGGGTTGGATATTATTTACTGAGGCAAAAGGTTGGATACCAGCCAGAGCCCTGGCATCTACCACTGTGTACTCACTTCCTCTTACTCAACCTCCAGCACCAGCTTCCATCCAGCTGAGCCAGCCTCAGGATAACTGTTACCTTGCCTCAATCCTTATATCAACATGTGTAGAGAGAAGTTAACTTGGTATTGGGCCCAAACTGGAGGTACCTTCTTTAATCTCAGCTAGAGTTCTCAGTATGGGACTTGATTGACAGGAGGCCTAGAAGTTTCCTTCTGAATCCTCTCCCTTGAATGAGCCTGCACCAGAAAAATTCCCTACAACTCAGATGCAGAAAATATGACCTGTGTGTGTTCAGAGCATTTTCTGGTTCTCAGATCTTGAGCTCCCCTTCTCCTCCCATTTTTCCAGGTGGCCCTCTTTCTTTCCATGCTTGCACACGTATGCCTGGTTTTAAATTTGAAACCTACCCTTTGGGAATGACATTTAATCCTATTTCTTATCTAGAAACCTTCTGGGTACCCTACTTGCACAATGCTGTGAATGGCATTCCTTTGTTTCTGTCTCTTTTACAACCCATCCTCTTTGTATTTATTTGCTATTTCTGTCCTAACAAATGACCACAAATTTAACACTGTAAAATAATACACATTATTACTTCCACTCTGAAAGACAAAAGTCTGCCTCCAGTGTTCTCACCTGGGGTTCAGGTGCTCTTCCACTGAATGAATGGTAGAATGTGTTTTCTTCTCACATATCCCCCTCCACTTTCAATCCACCAACAATGTCAAGTCCTTCTTGAGCTTAAAGCTTCCTGATATCACTTTCTGATCCATCTCTCCACCTCCCTCTTCTGCTCTGAGCAGAGAAAAAGGTCCTGCTTTTGAGAGCTCATAATTACCTTGGACTGGCCAGGGTAATCCAGGATCATCACCCAATCTCAAAGTTCTGATTAGTGTCCTCAATTATAATTGCAAAGTTTCTTTTACCATGCAACACAATACCAGAGGATGATGGCTATGGAAGCCATTCTACTTCTGACACCTAGCAAGTAACCCCTACTGTGGTGCTAGCACAGAGAAGTGCATAGCAAACTGCTAAGGAAACATGTGGACTCCCATCGCACCTCTTATTTGATTGTCCTGGAAAAGATCATTCAAATGCTATAAGGTGTCTCTCGGAGGTCCCCCAATGTGTAGGAATGGTCCCAGAAGACTTAGAATTTCCAAAAATGAACTAAAGGAATCCTTTTATGTTGTGCCCATAAGTAATGAATATCATCTAAGTCTTCACTTCTTTTTCCTTATTTGTCAAAAACCAAGCTCTTGGTCTTGTAAGTTGAAAGTGGTGCTCTTTTGGCAGCTACATCTCATAAAATAATAATTCCAATGAAACAATGAGACATTTGTCACCAGTAAGCATTCATTAAATACAGTGTGTGAGAGCTGCTAAATCATGGCTCTGAACTTGAAGACATTATACAAACAGAATACACTGAGGAAAGTTGCAAATGTTTCTTAATTGCTGATGGATTTCTTTCCTTTTTTTTTTTAACAAAAGGATTTAAGAAAAGTCAAATCATTTAAGCAAAGTTTTTGGTGCCTAGAGAACTCTTGATAACTTTTTATGCTGCAACCTAGCAAATTTAATCAAAGGACAGATCACAGTCATTGCAGATTGAATAAAACTTTATTCAAAAAAAGAGTATTTTTATAATTTCAGAGTCACTTACTGCAATCTTTGCTCCAGACATTATATTTTGATGACAGAAGTGTGTAGTACATTTATTTGTTTTCCCACTGAGATCTTTTTTGAAAAATCTACTGAGTTCTGCCAAAAGAAACTCATGACATGTTGTAAGTTTAATTATGTTCAATTCATTAACACAATTAGAGCTGTGAACAAATTTATTGACACAGCCAGAATCACTTAGTAACAAGCAGTAAGTCATAGATTAAAAAACTCATTCTTGCAGGCCTCTAAACTCTGGGAATGAGAAATGGGAAATTCATCTTTAGTTCCTTGGAACAGTTGTAGGAGACCTGACCAGAGGTTGCCACTAATAATTCATTGCAGGAATTGTTCATATTTTAAAAATGGTTCTTATGTCCCTTGGGACATAAATTGAATGTCTTTAAATTACTACTTTTCATTTTAACATAATAAGTGACCCAAACAGGGAGATTTGATGACTATCGATTAGATTTTAGCTTAGCTGAGATGCCCTCTTTTACAAACAGGGGATGGACTCTCACTCATGGTTTTCTAGTAAAGGCCAAGGGATACTGTAGGTTGAGAAGAACCTAAGATCAATTACCTTTCCAAGTAAATTTCTGATCTTCCTCCAGAGTTGCTTTGCACAAACAAGTGGTGAGGAAACTTGATGTAAAAGTATGAAGCAAATATTCTTAAAGAAAGATTTTAGGATCTGAAATACTTTTATGAATGTTCTTTTGAATAAAATGAATCTTTCTCCAGGCAAAGAATTTTTAAGGTAATAAGTTGTTTTGTTGGTTCATTTATTAATGAGTTTACTTATTAGTTTACTAATAGTTCTCATAAGTTTTCTTACTAATCAAAGAAAAGCTTTTACTTAAAATACATATAATTAACTACTTTTTTCTAGCCAAAATTGTCTACTTTGCTGAGCAACCCTTAGTTGACATGATACTGTTAGCAACTTGACTCACAAGGAAAATTTGATAACTTAGGCTAGGGTAAATATTTCACATATCGTCTACTTGAATTTACCTATATTTTCCAAATGTAGAGTTGCAGAAACTTCTCAGTTTCTAAAACTGAGAAGTGCCAAAGTTTGCATGTTCTTAAATAATCTCTTTAGAGTTGAGCCTTTCACTCTGCCAACTTACCAACTTGGACTTGTTTTCAATGTTTCTATGCCTTAATTCCTGTATCCATAAAAATTCTGAAGATAGGCAGGCATGGTAGTACACATCTGTAATCCCAGCTACCTGGGAGTCAGAGACAGGAGGATCAAAGTTTGAGGTCAGTTCAGGCAAAAGTTAGCAAGATCCAATCTCAAAAGCAAGCTGAGTATAGTGTCAGAAGCCTGCAATCTCAACTAGTCAGGAGAAAGAGATGGGAGAATCAAGGTCTTGAGAGCTAGCCAAGGCACAATTAGCATGAGACTCTATCTCAAAAATAAACTAAAAGTAAAAGGACTAAGGATGTAGCTGAAGTAGTGGAGGCCCTGAGTTCTGTCCCCAGCACCTGGCACTTACAAAAAGGTGTCATTTATCACCACATACAGCCTATCATCAATCCCACCCCACCCATATAATAACTGAAGTAGTCCTTTCCCCAGGGGTCTCTTGGGTTAATTCCTGAAGTTTTGTTGTTATCACACAAGTCCTTTGAATACACAAAGCTTGCTACCCTTTGCAAAGTAAACAATTTTTAATTGTGAAAAAAACCCCACATTTTATTCCCTTTTTAATACAGTCTTCAGCTGTATTTTCAGTTGACGTGTGGTGCAGTTCAGTGAGGAGATGGGAAACAGTTACAGAGATAAAGTTAGACATGCAGCCTTAAAAACTCAGAGATGTGGCTTGGAAAACACACCAAATATTTAATAACGTGATGCTTAGTTCATAGCTGAATCTGATAGAAACATACACACACGCACACACACATCCACGAGTGTACGCAACACCCAAAATGTATTGTATCAGGTTTCCATTAAAAAATATCTTTGGCTCTCACAAGGTGGGGGGAAGTGGATGTTTTATGTGACAAAAATTAGCTGGCCTCTATGCTAAATATATGTGGTGATGCAGATGTTGAGTGGTAAAAGGAAAAAAAGCAGAAGAGTGCCTATACTTCAGGAGCAGATAGGTGCTATCATATTAGAGAAATTTCAGGGGAGATCAATAAAAATGATTAAGGGACTCACAGAATTGATTTTTGAGAAAAGATTAAGAAAAATAAATGTGCAACCTGACACATAGCCAAGAAGGAATATGATAACTGGGTGGTCAAATGAGGTTGTACGACCCTGACAAGAAGGCACTCTCCAATGACATGGAGACAGATTTCCTAGCGAGGTGTCGGGGTCCAGTTTCCCTAAGAAGGGGTGGGAAGCTTGATCCTAAAAATGCTGGTGACTCACGTGTGTCTTTTTTCTTTTTTTACAGTGAGATTTTATTAATTCCTAGGAACAAGAGAATGAATGAAGACAGAGTTACAACTTCAACCAAGCTCTTCTTCTCAGATTGGTGATATTGTAGGAGTGAATTAACCTATTTCAGATCACATAATTAAAATTAAGAATAACTAGCATCCAACTTGATATATCTGTGCCCTTAAAACAAATACATAACACTGCATTTGTATATGTCAACATAGCTGTATTATAAATATCCACATTCAAAACAGATATGCATGTGGCACACACATATGTGTATGTATGTGTAGATATAGCAATTAAAGTGTTTGTATTTAGTGATGTAACCTCATTTCCAAATTGGATTGGGCGATGACGGAGCTCCTTAGTGAATTACCTTTGTCCTTTGTTCTGGCAGTTTCCAGAAATGACTTCTAAGCCAAGTATGAATCATCTTTTTCTGGCACCAGAAAAGTCATTTTCAGCAGAGCCACATTGCAGGGTCATTATTCTTTACACTGCATTATAGGACACGAGAGGAAATGACATAACCCAACGCAATTCACAAAGAGTGGCAAGTGAAGGAAGCTTGAGACCACATCTTACCATCTATATATTCTCTTCCAAAAGTCACAAAACTTCTTAAAACAGACCCTAAGGGAGGAAAGCTCTCTAAAAAGAAATGGGGGAAAGGGCTGGAATTTTGCCCTTTTGGTATAAAACTTCCTTCATATATTTATTGCAATAATGGACATATATATATAAAATAATACATATATATAGTACTATACAGCACACCTTTATTTATATTATCTAAAGAACCTAGAGTCAATGTTTGTCTGCCATTTTTACACTTTCTAAACAGCATATAAGACCCTTTACTAGCCATCATAATAATAAAATGCATGGAGGATAAAATGACTGTGGAAAAAATGTCAGGGGAAAATGTTGACCTATGAATTTTTGACGGTGTAGCCTCAGAGTCATCGTGCGATGTAACTTAGATTTACTTCCCACATTATTGGAAGGATGCAGGGGGTTAATGTGCCACATTTTCGCTCTCGAGGACTGGAAGGAAATTTGATTTTCCTCTCAAGTGAACTGTGGGTTGGGCTCCACTGAGCAGTTTTCCCAACAGGCCCCTTACTGCTATTATCCCTTGAAGAGTGCTTAACCCCACTCAGCGTGGAAGGTCGGGGTAAGTGGCTATGCTATTGTTAGTGTGTGTACCAAACACACAAAAGCCAAAATTTAACCCTGGACACTCTCACATTATTTCTTGTGCATTTTCTATCAAACATGTTTGCTGCTCCTTCACTGACTCCTCTGAAAATGTCTAAACATTCCTGCCAATAATTTTAAAAACAAAACTTACCCAATAGCCATTATGATCAAAAGTATCTTCTACTCTGAGATAATCACACTTAATTACTATGTGAATAAACAGAATGTGGGAGGCAGGACACTGGCATCCAAGACAGAAAATTAACAAATAAAATTTAAAAAGTATTTCTATGAAACAGGACAATTAAATGGGAATTAGGGCTGAGATATACATGTTAGATCAAGGGAAGAATTTTTTTTTTTTATGATGGGTGGTTAAGACTCCACTTCCTGACTCTTTAATCTCCCACTTGAATTGCAAGTATAAAAGGGTTAGGTGTACTAGATCAGAGAAGGATTTGGGGGGAATTTCTCATGGAAGAATTGTGAGTATTCTGTGAGTACCACCCCAACACAGAGAAAAGGCAAAGGAGTCCTTGCTTACCTTAAGCCAAGAAACAAAGACTTTAAAAGACAGCCTGGAGAAATTACTACATATCCCATGCAGCGTCAGGTCACATGGAAGGTGGTATGAGTCGTTCCTGAGAAATAGAGTAACTAGATGGCTAAGATGGCCCGTAAGTGACAAAGTAGAAGACTGTGGTTTGTCAGTAACTCTGCTTCCAGAAATTTTCAGTGCAAACTCTATGTGAGAATTTTCTGCAAATCAGATGAGGATTTACAATAGAGAGTCAATCTGAGATTTTCTTAGATCTTACTCTTAAAAACCACGTGGGGAGACAAGAAGACCTCAAGAGAAGCTAGAAGTGGATCCTCAGCTGGCTAGGGACCGTAGGAGCTACAAATCAGCCCAAACAGGGGTGAACTGAAGGCTGCTAAAGGGATATATCTGTGATATAAAGTCATTGAAAGAAAAATTCAGGAAAGATTCCCAGAGAGGGCTACCTGAAGCATCCGCCTAGCCTAAGAGCAATAAGTAACATCACCTAGAACCGCCAGTCAGGTGGGAACTTTCCTGCTCTTCTTCCTTTTCCTTCTCTTCCTTAAAAAACAGGGGATCAGATGTTGTAATTAGCAAGATACAGGACGAGGAGGAGGAAAAGAGGTTGGAGGAGGAAAAGAAGCAAACTAAATGGTGAAGACTCAAAATAGGGAAGAGGAGACACCTCCATTCTAAGTTTTAATTATAATGTGCAATGAGATACTTTATTGAAATGACAGTGTGTTTCATGGGCTTGAAGTGATTATAGGAATTTTCATATGACTAGAGAAATCTCTGTCTGCATTCTTATCTCAGAGCAGAAAATTTAGACCAAAAAGAACACTTACAGGAAAGGATTCAGCTTCCCCAAGAAGTGGTGGGAAAATTCTGCCACTGGAGGAGCTAATGACTTTTTTTTCCCCTCAGCTCCCTTGTATTTGTCATTGTAAAATGCTCTTGAGTCATCCTGGATTTGTGGGGAGGAAAGAGGTGGCAGAGGGCACCAGCCTAGAATCAACTATTTCTCCAAGGAATTCTGGTTCCTCTTACTTGAGAATGGTACTTAGAAACCATTATTGAACACTGGTTGTGCTCATTGCTGCTGAGTGCCACTGTTTCTAGGCTACCTCAGGACTTATGGCTGGAATATATGTATAGTAAGTCATGTAGAAACATACACCTATATTTACTGACATATTTAACTATTTGTATATGTGTTAAAATAACAATACAATTACTGATATCTCCAAGTTTAAGCCACAACTGCAAGAGCTATTGCAGCCTCCCCCACCAACCTCTACCTACATATTTGTAACTTGTTTCTCTAATAATAATGAGAAACTTGGTTCCCATTATCTGCAATATTTTTACATATTTGTTTGACCCTCATATACAAGTAAATTAGTGTCGTAATTGGTAACTGACACCTCTGAGAAACAAATTTACCATACAAAGGGCAGTGATTATTCACAGTTCTTTGGTCTTTAGCTTTACAGTATCCAGTCCAAACACCATTTTCCCAAAGTTACTTAGATTGGCTCCTTTTTCCTTACCATTTCATTTTGCTGTATGCTGATGATACAGTTAGATAAAGTTTTCATTTTATCCTAGTGTCTCCAACATCCTGGTTGATTTTATGCATGCAGAAAAGCATGCATTGAATAGTTTTATGGGGTTTGACAACTTCTTAGAGTCAAGTATCCATCAAAACAGTACCACACAGAAAAGTCCCTTCTGTGACTGTATTAAAGTCACATCTTCCCCATCTTCTGAAAACCACTGACATATTTTCTATCCTTGTAATTTTCCCCTTCTCATAATGTTAATTATGTAACATTTTGATTCTGCCTTCTTTCACCCAGAAAAATATATTTAAGATTTTCCTGTTATTTCATGAATCAACTAGCTCATCATTTAGGGGATTGTTTTTTTTCCTAAATAGTATTTCATTATATGGATATATCATCTGTTCACCTTTTGAAAGACATCTTGGTTATGTTTAGCTTTTAGTAGTTATGCATAAGTCATTAGTAAACAAAGTTTTGTGGAAGCATGAGCTTTTAATTCCTTTGGGGGAATATCTAGGATGGGGTTGTTTGTTATATGTTAAGTGAATGCTTAAAAATGCAAGAAAAATGCCAAATTGTCTACCAAAGTGACTGGACCAGTTTTGATCTTCATCAACAGTAAATAAGGATTCCCATTGCTCTAAATCATTGTCATCATTTGCATTGTTAGTGTTTATGATTTTAATAATGTCAATAGGTGTGTCCATATTATCTTTGTATTTTTAGTTTGCATTTATCTAATGATAAATTATGGGTGAGCATATTTTCATGGATTCATTTGCCATCATCGTATCTTCTTTGGGAAACTATCTGTTCATGTTTTGCTGGAGTTTTTTGCCAAATTTTAAATTTTGTGGTTTTTCTTATAAAATTAGTTGTAATAAATATTTTTTTCCTACCCATATGATTTCTCTTTATGTAACTAGAAAATCACATGCTAAAAGCTACAGTTTTTACTAAAACAGAGCACTCCAATCCCATAGGGAGCCACCAGGGTCATCTCATCCATTTTTCCCTTCCTTTTCCAAGAATTTCCGTGTTCTTGTCCTCTCCCCTCTCCCTTTCTGAGAACTGCTTTGCATGTTTTCTTTAAATTATCTAACCCTCTTTCTTCCAAGACTGCTAACTACCCCATCTGCAATAAACTAAATTCCTGACAACTGATATAATTCCTCTCTCCACTTACACTTTTTGCAACTGAAACTCTTTACCACTCTGTACGTATCTATGAAGGAGGCAAAAGTGCCATGGGTATTTACTTTGAGGTTGCAAATAACTTTTAGTGCATACAGAATTTGTGAATAATAAGGATGTACTTTGAAAGGTTTGGAAACCAACTCAAGCAGAAGCTACTATGAAACAGTAGTTGTAACTTTGAGCTTTACCTTAAACAAAGAACTTAAAGGGGGTGCCAGAAGTGAAGGGAGATCACCCTTCATTCTCTGAATATTTGTTAATTAAGTCTACTTAAATAAAATAACATAGATTAATAGAGAAAAGGCACACACCAATTTATTTATGTGCAAGTGCCCAAAATATGAGACTCAAATAAGGGCCAGACCGTTGAAATTCAAATAGCATTCTGAGCTAAGGAAAGAATTGGGATTAGGGAGGTGGGGGTGGGGAGCTAATAGGCTATGGGAAGTTGGTGGGAGGAAGCAAGTGTTGAAAAAAGACTATCTTGCTATGTAAATAAAGTCTTTTCAGGTGGCAGACCTCTGAAGAGCAGTTGGTGGCTTGTGACAAAGGCTGTCTGACCAAGGTGGAAATATCAGACCTTTGGTATGCTTTCCCTGTGAGCTAATCATTTCTGATTAATGGAATACCAAGAAGAGGTACCATGACAACTGCATTTCTACTGCAGAACATTTCAGATAAGGAAACTTCAAGGAAAACCAATATCTAAACTTTGTGAAATAGACAGGAGCAAGAAGCAGGTGTTGGGAGCAAGTCAGACACCTGGATTCTGAGATTGCTTTTTGGCTTTTGAAATGGAGTCTCACTATGTAGCCCAGGCTGGCCTTGAACTATAATATTCCTGCCTTGGTCCTCCTCCCCCACCCCTACCCCCACTTCCTTACAGTGCTAGACACTATAGGCATGTGGCACTGTTCCCAGTTTACTGAGACTTTTTCTTTAAAGTACTCAGCATATCAAAGTACCACCCTTCGCTGTATCTAAGCTCCAACAGGGGCAAATACATTAAAAATATATACTAGTTACACTCTTGCTAATGGTACTTGTGTCCTTATATTCCATGTGGCTTGCAGTATGCACTGTCTAAATTATGAAGAGCTGCAGTTCACTCTGTTGTATACAATTTTATGTCTATGATTAAGGTGCTAGGACAACATCAATCTACCTAGGCCTGTGGTCCAGTGAGTCACAGCTCCTATCTTGGAGGAATAGAGACACTCAAACATCACCAACATCAGTGGTCAGTCAGTCTCATGGTTAGAGGGATTGCCACAGCAGTGTTCCAGTTGTCAAATGTCATTCCTTTGACTTTTGGAGCTAATATGCCCCAGACCCTTTATTTTCCCTAAAGCACAAGAACTATATCTGTTAGTAGCGGTATGACTGGGGTTGACTTGAAAGAACAGACTGACTGATGGAGCATCGTACATCCCTTAATTAAGCAAAAGCTACAGTTAAAAATAAACTCACTGGATGATTTTTAGAGTCCTAGCCACCACTATATGTGTCTCAAAGAAATAGGAAACAGGAATAACACCTGGCCAGTGATGGAGATAAACATATTTTCTTTTTAAAGGGGACAGAATTTCAACCTCTTTTTGAGGCAGGCTAGAATTAGGGAAAGTTTGGAACCTTAGAAAGTATATGACTTAATAATGTCTTTCTCTGAGTCTTTTCAATTGCAAATATGTGTAGGTTGTTCACACCCTAGTTCAGGGACAACTAAAATCACCTTCACCTGGGGACCACCCATGTCCCTCCCCACTCATTAATTATTGATTAGAAATCACTAGGTTCTTCCCCTCTCATAAGTTCCCAGAAGTTTTAAAAGCATCTGGAAAAGAGAGAGACTCTCTGCTTCTAAATTCCACCTGGTCCTACCATGCCTGCTTTTGTAATTCCCCTCCCTAACTTTCCCACCATGCCCCCTTTTGTAATTTCTCTCCCTAACTTCTAATAAACTCCATTTACATCCATATGTCCTGCCATGGACTCTTCCACTTGGGACACAAAGAATTTAGAAATCTTTTGATTAGAGATTGTATCATTGCCATTAACATTTTGGCTTTGCAGAGTGAAAAATTGAGAAAATTAGACCTAATAAGTTGTTTGTCTTATTTATTCTCTTGTGAGTAGCTGCTCAGACATTTGCTCCATACTTTTGCCCTGCCTGCACTACGACTGATCAGCCTCAGAGTCTCAGTGGAGTTCTGTTTAGTTCCCCCAGGCTCCAAGTGGGACTGGATAGAGGAAGCAAGAGAAGTAGAGAGAGTGAGGCACTAGAACAGGAGGGCAGGGAGAACTGGCTTTGCCTGGCTTCTGAAAATGCTCAGCCAATGTATTTTATGGAAAGGGGACTCTGTCCTGAAAAAATTATCATTCCAGAGAACAGCTGTGCGGTCAGATTAAATAAGCCTCTTCAAGGAGCTCCTTCACTGTCACTTCCTCTAAGATGACACTAGAATGGAGAGTGAGCCCAACACAGACCCTTGTTTCTTGGCTAACACCTAGAGACGCCTTGCACAGTGCCAAGGTCCAAAAGCAAGTGTTCTTACTTTCTCTGTTGCTGTATTGGTGAGCCAGATAAGCTAGTACCTATCCATTTGTGTAAGTCAGCTTGTTGTCACTATGACTGAGAGAAACTTGTCACCTGAGAGAAACTACTTAAGGGAAGAAGGATTGATTTTGCTCACAGTTTCAGAGGTTTCAGTCCATCATGCTGGGAAGGCATGGCAGAGCAGAGCAGCACACATCATGTGACCAGGAAGCCGAAAGACAGAATGCCTTCTCTTATAGTAGTCTTTCTCTCCTTTTTCCTTTTATTCCATCTGGGCCCCTGGCTATGGGATGATACCACCCACATTCAGGGCAGGTCTTTCCCCACTTAGTTAATGCTCTTTGGAAACACCTTAGCATACACATCTAGAGTATCTAGGCACTCAATCCAATCAGGTTGACAATTGTTAGAATTAAAGTCAGTGGTGTTCCATTTTCATGATAAGGCATTTAATTCTGGCTGTTTGTTTGGGTATCAGCTTGCAATGTTAGTGGGGGGTCAACTTAAACTGGGAGGAGTAAATCACAATAGAATGAGGAAATGAGTTAAAAACTGTGTAGGTGCCAGAAAACACGTATCATAGGGAGACCTTCCTACCACAAAGGAAGGTAGATATCAACTAAAATGGCCTAGAATTTTACCAATACCAAGAGAGGCATATTTTGAATAACCCAATAGGAAATCTAGGCTACATCAAGGAAAAGAATTACACCCCATTATACTCAGCCAATGAAGAACCAGGGGAGGGACTTGTATACTAGACAACTGTAATACTTGTTGTAACTGCTTCTGGTGTGCCTGCTTCCCAGGCACTCTAGACCACCATTAAATTTTCACTTCCACTGTACTCCATGTGTCTCTAAGTTCATTCCTTGAGTTTGGACAGGTGAGCATATTTCTCATAACTATCAAGACTAACCATCACACCAGTCATCTCCACAGTGAGGTCCAAGATGGCAGGCTCCAGGCAACTACACCGTCCTCTGATCCTCTACTTCTAATTTCAACCCTTCCTCAACACCTCTTCTTTCCATTCAGCAATGGTAAGTACTCCGTATATACACTGATTTGGTACTTATCACTTACTCTCTATTCACATTTTACTTATTCTTGATTGTGTCTCCCTAACTAAAATACAAGCTCTGTGAGATAAGGAATTTGTATTTGTTTTCATTTGAAATTTCATTTCAAATTTGTATTTGTTTCTATAAACTATGTCCCCAGTTTATAGAATGGTGCCTGGCTAGAAGGAACTTAGTAAATAGTTACTGAACATAGCAAACAAATGATCTTTGCTAGATAAATTTTCCAAAGTCAGCACATGTGTCTATTTAGTTCACATTAAACAAGCCTTGGCAATAAATGGACATTTATTAAAATGTCTTCAATGCTACTAAATCTGAGGATTTGTCTTTTACTTGGGGTACATGCTAAATATTTAGAATAATAAACCTGGTTCTACTTCTAGAGTCAATAAGAATAGCCATTGTCCAGACTCTCTCTTCACAGTGAAATCTGCAAAGCCCTCTGCTGACTCCAAGGCAAAAGGATACACGGAAATCAAAGTCCATCAGGTTTGTTTTTTTTTCCAACCTGAACATCATTTCACCATCTGGCTGCCCAGGGCATTTAGTGTCTGGATCAATTGTTGAGACTGAGTTAATGTCAACATTGTTTGAAATAAATCTTTTTTTTTTATATTGGTGGGTAACAAACAATACATATTCATAAATGCTGATGAGGTGGTAGATCTGACATGCTTTACAAAGAACAGCAGAACAAGTGTGAGTAGAAAATGAACAGACAGTTGTGAATGTGCTGTGGACCTCACCAAGGATGGAAGTCCAGTTCTATAAGCCATTTTCTTTTTGAAGGTTGCATTATTTTCTTTAGTGGACTTGCAGTGAAATTTTGGGTCTTTTTGACTATGCCTTTTTTATTTTAATTTTTTTGTAAAGGTATCATACAGCAAACATTTCTTTAGGGTTTATTATGTAAAGTGTAGTGTGTTATAAGCCAGAAACATAGAGACATGCACAGCCTTGCTCACCCAACCAAGAATCACATGTTGAATTTTATTTGGGGCCCAACAAGTACTAAAAAGTGACTCTTAAAGAACATTAGTAAAATAGCTGTGAGGGACTTGTAATCCTGGCAGGGAAGTGAAAGTTAGAGGGAACACTGTAAGAATAATGCACACTAACTGTTGTAGTTGGTAGCTCTGTTATTTAATTCTCAGGAACTGGAGAAGGGAAACAAACTATGCATGACATTATGATGCAGGGCACTTTGGAGATTTTTAAAAATTGTAATTTATGGTCCATCAATACCTTACACTGGAACCTAGACAATAAGGTGACCTAACTAGATTATTTTACATAGTTTATAATACAAAATTTCTCAAACTCTTTCAAATATCTTTTCTTCCATTTATCATGAAATCTTTTTAAAAGAGGGGAAGAAAGAAATGGAAAAGAGTTGTGCTTCTAGGATGAAAGGTGTAAAAAGCTTGTATCTTAAAGCCTATGTTATTATGGAAAATAAAAGGTAGTATCTTTCCTGTACTGACAGGGGTCAGCAATTTCCTTTTTCTGTAAAGGTTGAGATGGTAAATGCTTTAGGTTTTGTGGGCCATGCAATCTCCGTAGAAAGTATAGTGTTTATCTTGCCATTGTCATGCAAAAGACCCACAGATAATAAATAGAGAAAGTAAAAGCTTGGCTCATAAAAACTTATTCATGCAAACAAGTGGCTGGTCAGATTTGCAAGCAGAGTTTCTCAAACTTGAATCATACCTGAAACCTCCTACACAAGAATCTGGTGAAAATGTAGATTTGGATGCTGTAGGTCTGCACTGGGACGTGATTTTCCATCTAATAACTTTTCAAATAGGATTTTTGCCTTAGTATTATACCTGTACACGCATTGTACTTAAGTCAATGTAAGCCCCTCCACTGCACTTCTTCGCCATTTTCCCCCATCCTGTGTTTAACAATTTTCAGTGTGTTTCATTGTGTCCTGTTCCTACACAGATGTGATATATTTCATTAACATTCCATTAATATTCACTATCTTTTTTTTCTTCTTTTCCTCCTCCCTTGGTCTCTTCTACCAGTAACACTTTTGGGTATACATTCTGTATATATTTATATGTATATATAACATTGCTTGTATTCGTATTCCACATTTGAGAGAAAACATGTGGCCTTTGTCTTTCTGAACCTGGCTAATTTCACTTAAGATGATGTTCTCCAGTTCTATCTATTTACCTGTAAATGACAAAACTTCATTCTTCTTTATGCTGAATAAAATTCCATTGTGTATAAATACCACATTTTCTTAATTCATTAATCAGTAGTGGGGCATCTTGGCTGTTTCCATAGCTTAGCTATTGTGAATAATACTGCAATAAACATGGGTACACGGGTGTCTCTATTGTCCTGACTTACATTACTTTGTGTATATCCCTAGGAGTTGTATTGCTGGGTCATATGGCAGTTCTAGTTTTAGTTTTTTGAGGAGCCTCCATACTGTTTTCTATAGTAGCTGTACTAATTTACATTCCCAGCGGCAGTGTATGAGAGTTTTTTTATCCCCACATCCTCACCCACATTTGTTCTTATTTGTGTTCTTAATGGTAGCCATTCTAACAGGAATGAGGTAGAATCTTAATGTGGTGGTTTTTATTTGCATTTCCTTTATAGCCAGGGATGGTGAGCATTCCTTCATGTGTCTTTTAGCTATTTGGACTTCTTCCTTTTGAAAAGCTCTGTTAAGATCATTTCATTGGGTCTTTGATATTTTGAGAGTTCAGTTTTTTGAGCTCCCTGTATATTCTGGTTATTAATTCTTTGGCAAATGTATAGCTAGCAAAGATTTTCTCCTATTCTGTGGGCTGCTTCTTCAATCTGGTGACCATTTCTTTTGTTGTGCAGACACTTTTTAGTTTTGTGTAGTCCCATTTGTCAATCCTTTCTCTTAGTTGCTGCTGAGGCATTGGAGTTCTATTTAGAAAGTTATTGCCTATGCCTATAAATTCCAGTGGGTTCCCTACTCTTTCCTGCCCTAGCTACACATTTTCAGATCTTATATTAAGTTCCTTAATTCACTTTGAGATGATATTTGTATAGGGCAGAAGACATGGATCTAGTTTCAGTTTTCTGCAGGCAGATATCCACTTTTCCCAGTAACATTTGTTGAAGAGGTTGTCTTTTTTTCCTCGTATGTTTTGGGCACCTTTGTCAAAAATCAGGTGGGCATAGTTGCATGGATTCACGTCTGGGTCTTCTATTCTGTTCCATTGGCCTTCTTGTCTGCTTTTGTGTGAGTACCATGGTGTTTTTATTTCTATGGCTCTGTAGTATAGTTTGAAGTTAGGTATTGTGATACCTTCAGCATTGCTCTTTTGCTCAATATTGCTTGGCTATTCATGGTCTCTTGTGCTTCTATATGAACTCTAGGGTTGATTTTTCAATCTCTCTAATGAATGTCATTGGAATTTTGATGAGAATTGAATTGAAGATGTAGGTTGCTTTTGATAATATAGCCACTTTTATAATATTGATTCTGCCAGTCCATGAGCATGGGAGAGTTATCCTGCTTCTGAAGTCTTCAATTTTTTTGTTCAATGATTTAGTTTTCATTATAGAGGACTTTCACTTTGTTAAGTTTATTCCTAGGTATTTCATTTTATTTTTTTTTTGAGACTATTGTAAATAGAATTGTTTTTCTATATTCCTTCTCAGTCTGTTCATTGTTGATGTATAGAAAGGCTACTGAATTTTTAAAAATTTATTTTATATCTTGCTACTTTGCTAAAGCGGCTTATGGTAGCTAGGAGATTTTTGGTGGAGTTTTCTGGGTCTTTTAGGTATAAGATTGTGTCATCTACAAATAGGGATATTTTGATTACTTCCTTTCTAATTTTTATCCCTTTTATTTCTTCTTTCTGTCTTATAGCTCTGGTTAGGAATTACAAGACTATGTTGAATAAAAGTAGAGAGAGTTGACGCCCTTGTGTTTTCCTGACTTTAGAGAAAATGGTTTCAGTTTTTCCCATTTAGTATGATGTTGACTATAGGCTTGTCGTATATAGCCTTTATTCTCTTGTGGCACATTCTTTCTATTCCTAGTTTCTTCAGAGCTTTTATCAGAAAGGACGCTGAATTTTGTTGAAGGCTTTTTCTGCATTTATTGAGATGATCATGTGATTTTTGTCTTTGCTTCTATTAATGTGCTGTATTATATTTAATGATTTGCATATTTGGAACCATCCCTGCATCCCTGGGATGCAACTGATTTGATTATAGTGTATGATCATCTTGATATTCGGTTTGCCAAAATTTGAGAATTTTTGCACGTAATTTCATTAAAGAGATTAGTCTATTATTCTCTTTTTTTGTTGTGTCCTTATCTGATTTTGGGATGAGTGTAATACTGGTTTCATAGAATGAAACCGCTTCTATTTCATGGAAAAGTTTGAGGAGTGTTGGTATTAGTTCTTCTTTAAAGGTCTGGTAGAATTCACCAGTGAATTTGTTAGGTCCTGGGCTTTTCTTTTTTGAGAGACTCTATTGCTGCTTCAATTTTATTACTCATCATAGACCTATTTAGGTGATTTGTGTCCTCTGGGTTCAGTTTTGGTTGGTCATATGTCTCTAAAAATTTATCCCACAGATGCTGCTGCTGATTGGACTCAAGAGAGCATGTGCACAGGGCAAACTGGGAAGTGGTCTGGTTCTCAAACCAGGAGGATCTCAAACTACTGTATTTATTTCATTTGATTGCTTAGATCGAGTACAACTTCTTGAAATTGGTCACCTAACTCATATTAAGAATATATTTGCCATTGCTTTGTCTGTGCATCTTTAATGATCTGACTTTGTGTCATGAACTTTGTTACTTAGTGAATTTAATGCTAATTGTGCTTAGACCAAAAACATTTCTTCCTTGGCAAGATTATATTTTTCTCTTTCTCTTGTTTTGGTAAAAACTGAGCTCTTAAATTAATGGGGTTGTTCTAGATTATACAAACCGTGAACTGGACATTACACCTCACTTTCAATGATGATTTTAAATGATACATTGTCCTTATCTACACTAGAAGTAGAGATTTACTCGTTAGCCTCCCACACCCTCTGTACAGATGCAATTCTATAAAACCAGTGAAGGAAGAGCAGGAACAGTAAGCACATTAGTGCATGACGCTGGGGCTCAGAAAATGATATCTCAAAGTGTGGCACCTTGACAGTTAAATACTTTGAAAAACAGGAGTTCGGAGGAAGCTGTGGCATTTCTATAATTCCAGCTATTCAGGAGGCAGAGGAGGAGGATCACAAGTTCAAAGCCAGCACAAGTAAAGTTGTATCTCAAAAACAAAACAAAGGGGCTTGAGTGTGGCTCAAGCTGTTGAATGCTTGCTTCTCGAGCCTGAAGCCCTGATTTCAAACACCAGTACTGCCAAAGTAAAACAAAAACAAAATAAAAACAAATGAGCTGGGAGTCTGGCTCAAGTGGTTGCTCAGGCTGTAGTCCCTGGGTTCATGTCCCAACACTGCCAAAAAGGGGGTGGGGAGGGAGACTCAGAAACAAGATTTTTCTTACCTTTTCCTGCTCTTTGTTCTCCTGGTCCTCCAGGAGAAACTAGAACCATCTGGCTGCCAAAAAATCAGAACCCTTTCCCCCAAAAGCCAGTCATGAAACCTAAAAATTACTGTATCTTCCCTTGTCTTTCTGTGTAAGAGCTGGTCATAAAAAAAATTACCTCAGACAAGCCAAGAAGGATCTGGACAGACAGGCCTTGCTGAGTTTCCACTCTCCATCTGTTACTATTAGGACACATTCTTTTCGTTCAATTGCTTTTACACACAGATATCCATTCTTCATGGAATCTAGGTATAAAAATAGACAGCTTCTCTGAGTCTTTGGGTCTCATTGCTGATGGATCCTGTGACACATGAAAGTTGGATTAAATAAATCTGGTATAATTCTTTCTTGCTAACCCAACTTTTCTTATGAGAGTGTTGGCCTCAGTTTTTATGATGGGTAAGAAAAGCTATCACACCTTGTCCAAAATTTAGTCGTTTACCTGCTCAACTAGGTACTGATTGCTTTGTTTTTTGAGTAGAAAATCTATTTTTCTGAA
Organism: Castor canadensis; assembly: GCF_047511655.1. Taxonomy (NCBI): domain Eukaryota; kingdom Metazoa; phylum Chordata; class Mammalia; order Rodentia; family Castoridae; genus Castor; species Castor canadensis. The sequence continues at coordinate 116,317,392 of NC_133396.1, forward strand.
GGCATGGTAACTGTGGCTTTTGGATTCATTTTAGCATCCGGTGAGCAGCTGCCTATGCGCTTCCATTCTTATCTCAAATATGTCCCCCCACCCCCTGTACAATACTCCAAATTTAATCCTGCTTGAAGCTGAAGCTTAAACTGAAAGGGAAGTGCCATAAATACACTCTCTCTATTAAAGAATCCTAGTCAGCTTTTGGAGCCTGAACTGCTGAGTTTATTTTGGGTATGGTTTAATTTCCAAACTTCCAACAAAAACAACACCTTTGTAAGGTCAGATGTAAACTTGAAGTGCCTTGAAATATATTTTTCATTAAAAAATTTATTTTATTTTATTTTTTCAGGCAAGACTCCAAACACCTTGATAACTCTTAGTTTTTCATGTTCTTCTTAGTTAGCAAATTGTCCTTAAATTGAACCTAAATTCTTCTTGCTGCAATATAAGCCTATCTCCTTTTTTTTTTCTTCTTCTTATTTTAAACAGCTGCTAAACCCTACTTATCCAGCAGCAATTAGCCTGAACTAATTTTCAAAGTCTCCTGAGAGGCGCTCATTTTCCAGAGATTTGGGTGGGTTTCTAGGCAGGGTAAAAGGGCCAGGAGGCGGTAAAAGTGTGGCTTGAAAAACACCATTTGTCTTTACAAGCTGAATGCAAAGATAAAGAGAACTATTACCTGATTGTAAGAAATACACAAAAATATGTCCTCTCTCTACATTCTGCTGTGTGTTCAACTATTTGTTGAATTAGAATGGTCTTTATAGCTTACTAAACTTCTGTGTTGCTTAATTAAAACTTTAAATCACTGTAGCATTTTAAAATTATTATTATCTTGGTCCATCTTCACTTCAGTTTATAGAAGACAGCCAGGCAAAGAAAGGGGTTAAATGATAAACAATGTGCCCACATTGTACACATTCCAGCCCAAGGTTTGGGCCTTGCCAGACTCCTGGGAGGTAATCTACAAGTCCTTGGAATGTCCTGGCTGATAAGAGTGTTTGGTTTACCTGGGGACTTTGGGCCTCCATCAGATAGTCTATGTTAATAATGTGATTTATGGTGGGACCTTGAAGCACACCAGACATCCATGGAGTCTATGTTAAAAATGTGATTTATCGTAGGTGTCTTGGACTATGTGATACCCACTTGAACTTGGGCGGGGCTGCAGACTCAGGTCAACCACCGAGGTGGTCAGCAATGCCTGTTTGCCTAGCTTCCGGCTCAAGTGAGCTTCACCCTGAATGTTATCACATGTCCTTCTTGAGAGAAAGAAATGCTGTTCTCATGACTCACAAGGTTCAGAGGACCTTGCTCCCAAGGTTCAGAGAATCTTGCTCCCAAGGTGTCTTCTGGTCCCTGGTCTATGCTCCTCCTTTTTCTATGGTTCATTTTAATCTATACCCTTTGCTATGATAACTGTAACAATGATTGTAACAGATTTGCTGAGTTCTGTGTGTCTTCCTACCACACACCGAAACTGAGAGTGTTCTTACCCCTTCCTACCCCCTCAACACAAATGAATTTTTCCAAGTTTATAGTTATTTAGTGGTAGAATCAGAACAAACCAAGTCTTCACATTTATTTTTACAAGCCCACATAGCTAATCAGTTGTCCATTAATTGATTTGTACACATAGGCAGCCATCAAATACATCGGGGGAGTCTGCTATGACCACGAGCTAAGGTGACAAATGTGATGAGTCCTTTTGCTTAAAGAGCTTGCATTCTAGAACACTTTGATCTTCTTTATGATTTTGATCATGAAATTCTATTTTTAACTCATTGGCTCTCAGATTACTTATACCTCTCTTTGTTTTGCCATTGTGAATCTCTTAAGCACATCTATCATAGTCTCTTCTGCACTATGGCAATCAAAATGGCTGATTTGAAGTGTTGTCCAGATGGGAAATCTGTCATGCATTTTTGCAATCATCCTTCTCCCTACAACCACCCATGGAGAATTATATGCTCAATATACATTTATACATTAAATGAATCCATGCATGAACAAATGAGGAACTGCCGAATGAGTACGTGTTCGTTAGCATAGAAGATGCCTTCAATATGGAATTATCACAATGAAATCCCCTCATATTACTAATGTTTGACAAATAAAAAATAAAAGATTAGAACATTTCTTGTTTTTATACCAAAAAAAAGAAAGAAAATGCCTTTAAGTTCAAATTATAATCGAATGTTTTCCAAAGTCTCTGAGGACTATGGGGATAAATGATGAAATTCATGAAACTAAGATCTCTAGACACTTAACACTGAAGATGACAAACACCTATATATGCAAGGTATTTTCATCAATAAAACATATCTTTACATATTTTCTAAAACACAATAAATGCAACACTTTTTAAAAACTATGACCTGTATTTTTCAAAGTGAAGATGTCTCAGCCAGCCTTGGCTTCACTGAGTCTCTGTTTAAAATCATCTGATGTAACCTAGGTCCCTCATAAGTGAAGAAAGTTAAAGGAAACAGAATCAGTTTCTGAGACTTAGGATCATCTCAGCAAATAGAGAAATGTCATGCTGTCTATCCTACTTCCTGTAACTCCAGAGTGCCTGGAGCATTTGCCCAGGAGAAGAAAGCTCAGAGGGGTATCGATACTGGGTCACTCAAAGACAGTTCCAAAAAAGGAGAATAAAAGGTTGTCTCTGTTGAAACACGGAATGTGAAGAGTTGATTAGACTCACCATCATGTCATAAATACAAAAATTTTCTTATCTATTGACTATCAAATATAAATATTCCCAAGGCTTAGAAGCAGTGAGAGAAAACAAAATTCTCAAGTCATCAGTTCAAGGGTAAGTATCGGAGAGAACATCACAGATTAAAAAAAAAAAAAAAACAAGAAAACACTATACCAAGTATAGAGATTGCATTAATGAATGTATTTGCCAGATACCAATTCATCTTATCTCAGCTCCATATCCACCTCCAATGAAAACAGATTTAGCTCCACTAGAATTTCCCTTGTCAGCTGGCATGATACTAAGTTTTGTCAGTAGAAGGCACCAGAGAGAAGTATCAGGAAAGAGGCCTTCTTCCTAGTCCAAGTGTGCCATTAGCAGGCTCTTACAAGTGGGGTTTCTTCAGGATGGGCTGTCTCCAGTGCCTGGCTTTTGTGACTCATGTGCTGGACTCCTAGAAATGTAGGCTTCTTCTCTAGCATCTGATTCTTGCAGGATGGGCAACTTCTCCAGTGCTGGACTCCTGCAGCAGCTCCCTTAAGTAGCTCCTTGGGACAATTTGTAACAGAATGCTTCTTTTGTGACACCCCTCATGAAAAACTCTTCTCAGCATCATACAGGGTGGACTTACAGCATGTTCTGCTGGTGTCGCACCATAGTGATTTCTCTGCTACTCAGTGAGCCAGAGCCTGCTCTCCAGCTGTCCTAGGGGAAGGGCTCAATTTCAGTCCTAGAGGTAGTGGCCACTCCTTCTATCTGCTATTCCTGAATTTTTTATAATTCCTTATACTTCTTTCCAACCAATCTCTTGGTACACCAATCTTTTTTTTTCTTATTATTGTTGCACTGGAGGTACACTGTGACAGTTACAAAAGTTCTTACAATACGTCATAGTTGAATTCACCCCCTCCATCATTCTCCTTTACCCCCTTTCCTCCCATTCCTGCAATAGTTTTATAATGTCTTATTTTTCCATTTTCATACATGAGTACATAATATTTCCACTATATTCAGCCTTCTTTGCCCTTTCATTATATCCTCCCCCATCCCACTGGTACCAACCCCCAGACAGGACCTGTTTTACCTTCTCTGTTTTTGAAAAAAACGTACTTTTGTTTGTTTAAGCTACAGGGAGTTTCTTTGTGACATTTCCATGTATATATGTATTATAACTTGAATGGTTCATGAATCTTTCCTGTTCAAATTAGTGTGTGATTTTCTGTCCTGATTGGACCCTGAGTGATAACATTCTGGTTTCTGTGACTCACTGAAAAGCAACTTACCAGGGGACTGAGACTTACGTAACTGTTTTTTCTCCCTGTGAAATAAAGCAACATGTAATTTATAAATTTACCCCCTTCCCTGTGAGGCTGTGAAGGAGTAAGGGAAATTTCCTCTTTGCCATCTGAAAGTTTGCTGAAATGGATGAGCAGTTGACAGATTAATAAGAGAAGACATACACTGTAATTTTTATGTGGACATCACAGGAAATAGTATAAGTAAGCCAAAGAGATTCAGAAGCTTGTATATCCTTCTTTATAGGGGATTGGAAATTGGGGAGGCGATGTAGGCAATTTTGAGGGTAATAAATGATTTTCATGGAAATCAAATGGGCCCAAAGAACAGACAATAGTTTGTGAATCCACCAAGAACAGAAGATAACTATGTCAAAGTCTGTCTAGGTGTAGTGACATTCTTTGGTCTTCCTTCCTGAAATAAGAGTTTATTAGTTCCCTGGTCAACAGAATCTCAATGTGAGATCAAAGGTTATTGTGTGTATTTTTGGGGGCCCATAAGGTACATAAGGGATTATGTACAGTTTAGGTACATAAGAGATTTCAGAGAAAAGTCCTTGCCTGCACTTGAGGGAGGAGAAACAAAAGGACAGAGACACTTTGATTCTAAGGCCTTCTTGTTTTCTTTAATTAAAATCTTCACAATGACAAAGTGTCATAATTTGTGGAATCAGTTTTTTCTGAACTCCAACACCTGCTATTAAAACTGTTACTCTTGATGACAGACCAGACTTATTACTACAGAATTCTATACAAAAGTGCCTTCAAATCCATGGCTTTCACTAAACATAACACCAAAGCCAAAGTGACTTCACTGTGCAAGACTGTGAAAAGCAGTATATCAGAGAGCGTATAAGAGCTTTGGGAATGCAATCTCATTTACTTCTTTCTCCATCCAATTATTCTTATCTCACTAGACAAACTCTAAAAGGCCTTCCATTGCCCCCTTCTACCTTCTGTATTTGGGAATGGTATTCTGGCTTTTTTGGAAAAACTCTGGGGTGAAAAGGTGTCTAAATTCAACATCTGAAAGTCCAATGATAACAGAAAGATTAGAAATTTGAAAACTCTTCAGATATCCTTGACTTTAGTAATGAAGGTTTGAAGAAGTTGGAATGACAAGAGGAACATGATCACAACCCCCAAACTCCTGTTAGTGAGATCACAACAGGATCTCATGCCTTCGAGACTTATATAACTGAGACATGTTGCATCTCAAAAGGAGAAATAGATCACCTCTTTTGGATCTTGGGTTAATTTGAAATCTCCTTAAATGGCTTTGTATTCTGTTTACAAACTGCTATATGCATTGATACCTTGTTTGATAAGATATTAACTATAATTTTTTTGGGGTGACTTTCTTTCACTGATAGACATATTACATAATTTACTACTTTAAATACATAGCTATCTTATAATAATTTTACTCAAGAAATTATAGAGCATTATACATATATATGCATATTATGTATATACTTATATAATACTATATTAGTGTATGTATTTCTTTATCTGACAATGTACCTATATTACAACATACTAAAGTTCCAGAAATATGTATATTGCCAAGTAAAGAAGTGTGACTGACTTAGGAGTCAACTTGTTTAGTCTTAGGGAGTTTAGTATTATAGCTGATTTTCTCTCAATAATCTGGAAAGATACTAGTTTAGACTGTGAATATCGCAAGTATATAACGATGATTTGGCTGTATCTGTAAAAATTAATGCAGACTTTTTGACAGTGTATTCCAAGGGAAATACAAGATACTAGTTTTCTATTGCTGTGTAACAAATGACCATAAATTTATGGGCTTGTACCCATATCTTTTTATTAGCTCATGAATCTGTAAGTTGGAAGTCTGGTATAGTGTGTCTGGTGCTCTCCTGTGGAAATCACAACATGAAATCAAGGTGTTGGCTAGGCTGAGTTTATTCTTGAGTCTCTAGGGAATAAATTATCTGCTTACAGGCTCATTCTTCTTGTTGCAAGCTTAGTTCCTTGTTTTCTTTGCTGGCTGTCAGTGGCTCTCAGACCCCAGAGACCACCCACATACCTCACCATGTGGTTGGCTTCATCTTCTAGCCAGTAGACTCTTTTTGTGCTGAATGTGATTCAGCTCATCTGGATAACTTCCCTACCTGAGCCATACAAAATGACTTCATCACAGCGGAAAATCCACTTTACTTGCACTCATGGGGATCATGCATGTGTGGACATCACAGGACCAAGAAATTTTCAGAACTACCTTACAGTTCTGCCCAGCACACGTCTCAGCTGGGAAAAGAGTTGGACAAAGTAAATGATGTAGAGTAGCTTCTACAGGGACAGAAGTTCAAACAAGATGCAGGCAAAGAGATCTGAAAATCTGAATTAACAATAAATAAGATGCCGGGTGTGGTAGTACATGCCTAAAATCCCAGCACTTGGGAGGCAGAGGTAGGTGGAATGAGAGTTCAAGGCCAGTCTGGGATACATAGCAAGACCCTGTCTCAAAAAAAATCAAAATAAAGAAATAGATAAATATGGATATAGATTAGGATTGTTTGCCAAATGCCAGAATAACAGACCCAGAAAGCACATTGTAAAACTAAAAGTAATGGAAATTTTATAAAGAATAGCAAAATTTTAAAGTCATTACAGAAATGATAATAGGCCTTCACAATGGTAGGTTAAATAAATCAAATATTGGATTCCTACAATATGTCAGAATTTAAAATCAATAGAAGAGGAAGTAATAATGATAGCATTTGCTGAGTGCTTACTATATATGCTAGAGCAGCTAGGGCTCTATTATGAGTGATTTACATTTATTTTCATCTAATATTAAACATACCTAAAGACTAGTGTCATTATTTTGTATTTTTTAAAGGGAGGCAGAGAGAAAGATTAAGTAATTTGCTTAAGATCACATTATATTTGTTCAGGATTGAACCCAGAAAATTATGCCTGAGTGTCCAGTATCTTTTTTATATTTTTTGTAAAGAAGGGAAGACAGAAAACAGGAAGGGAGAGTTACAGGGAGAAAAGGTTGTCTACCTTCTCCTGTCACTCATGATAAGACCACCAGAGCATGATAAGTAAGTCCTCCCCTCGCTCCCAGGCATGATAGTGCCTGGGTGGGTGGGTGTCACAAGCTTTTGCCTTGATGCCTCTAACTAAGCTACTGTTAGATACACGAGTACAGTAAACCTTATTGCAGGGCAAACTTACTGGCATAGGAACCATCTGTCTCCTCTGCGTTTTTTCATACACTCATTCATTGATTCGTCTATCCAGCATGAGTGACTATTGTGTGTCAGATGTTTCAGATGCTGAGACACCATTAATGTCCCAACAGAAAACTTCTGATTCTTAGGAAGCACATATTCTGGTGTGAAGAGACTTAACAAACAAGTGAACATTAAGTGCAATAAGTAGTATAAAGAAAATAAAGCAGGGTTGAAGTGATAGTGACATTAGTGGTAGATAGATATGTTAGGTTTGGTTATCAGGGAAGATTTCTCTGACAAAATACTTAAATTGTGACTTGAATGATTAAGATAGAGACAACCTATACTTTTGTATATTTCTGTTCTGCTGTGTATTGGTTTTTCAGTTTGACTTACAAATGATGTATTTTCTTCTAATTCTTGTGGGGAAGCAATTTATAATCCCTCTGTTCTTGTAACACTAAGAAGATTGTTAGTCTTGCTTTTTAAAATAACTTTTGGATGATAAAACATCATTAAGGTAAATTTTGAATGATAAGACTTAAAGGACATTCGAAATTTGACTGGTGCCCCAGGATTCTCTCTTAAAGTAAAAAAATGTTCTTGGACTTATTCAGAATTTGGGGGACCTAAGATGTTGTACAATTTTAAAAAATATTTACCTGCAGCTAGTTTTAGAGTTCTGAGGATAAATACAAGTCATGAGCAGGCAATGGTTATTTGGCTCTCCACCCTAACTCAGAGTACTGAGTATAAATATGCTTCTTTTCAGAGTGAACCCACTGTACAAGTCTTCCACATTGTTGCTTCTAATTAGTTTTCTCATCAATCATCTGTACATTAGTTCATGACCATATTAACAAAATGTCTGCTTACTTGTAAGAATTTGGTGAAAAGTTTATTTTCAGGATGCTAATCCATCTGACCTTGTCAACTGCAGAGCTAGAAGGATAAGTTGGTGGCAAAGAGAATACCATCTGTTTCTGAGAATTAGTTGATTTCTACATGATGAGCAGGAAGTCCATCACAAGACACAAGAACCAAGAAGGAGAACAAGACAACTGACAAGTTTTTTGGATCTTCTTTCACTCTTGAGTACAATTTTTCCAAGATGGATCAATATCATAATCACTGAGCAAAGGTTTACTTTATTCAGCTAGTCACTTGGAATATATTACTTCCCATTTCTTGCCTCCTCTTTTCTCCTTTTTGGTGACAACAAATTATTAAATGGAGGCATAATCTTTCTGGTTAAACATAGGGTTCTTTGAATGGAATAATGAAGTATCCATTAGCAAGGAATCAATCAGGCACTATACAATGCAATTTGCATCGAATGTCTAATGATCTCAGCTGATCATAATGCTATATCAATGACCCAGTAAAGTTGGTTTACACAGAGACAGACATATTGCAACTAGAATGTTGTGCTTATCCTCAGCTAAGCAGCTGAATGATACCATCAGTGGCTAGAGGGTGATGCAGTCCATCACATTCATTCAACAAAAGTACTTTATGTTCATGTCTTACCGATGGTAATGTGCTTGAATTGTGATCATTCAGGGCAGCACATTACAAATATCAGAGAGAATGATTCAGTTACTCAATGAAACAGGGAGCCATTGGCAGAATCAGTGACAAGGAAGATGAGTTCAACTGAACTTTTTCTTCATCCATCTGACATCCTCTTCCAAGGCAGCATTTAAAGCTAAATGACCACTGTCTCTTCTAATTCTCTTTTCCTTAGGCTTTTGGGACAGCTAAAAAAAAAATTTTGACTATCATTCCACTTTTCTTTCCTTTGCATCCTTTTCTCCTATGCTCAATTACTAGGCTGTCTTTCACTTTTTTTTAAAAAAATGTTTTATTAGTGTATGTTAGTTGTATATAGTTGTAGGTTTCATTGTGACATTTACATATGTGCTTACAATGTGTCTTAATTAGATTCACCCTCTCCATCATTCTCCTTCATCCTCCTTCCCCCTTTCTCAGAACAATTTCAACAGGTTTCATTGTTCTATTTTCATACATGAATATTAAGCACATTGATCATAATTGCCTTCCTTGATCTACTCCATTTACCCTCCCTCCTCCAGTGCTACCTACCTCTGGACAGGACCTATTTTACCTTCCTGCTCTTCATTTTTTTTTTAAGTGTATATTGATTGTTCAGGAGAGTTTTGCCTTGGTATTTCAGACATGTATACACTGTACTTTAATCAGATTATTTCTTACTCTTTCTCTATTACCCTGCTCCCTTATTATTCAACAGCTTTCAGTGCATTTCAGTATACCATCTTCATATGCAGATGCAATGTATTTTCTTATTATTCACTCTCTATCATTCTTCTTTTCTCTCCCAGTCTCCTCAGATAAGCCTACTACTACAATCACATTCTCTCTTCTGATCACTCACTAATCTCCTCATCACTGATTTAAACATAACCTGTATACTGATTGATGCCTACATTTATATTTTGGTTTCTGAATTCTCACCGGTTCTAAATATTTTCTTAAGTTTACATTTTACAAAGCATTTTCATGTAACCATCATATAATCACTTTGAAGTAAATACATCTCAGTCATCTTCCTTCCTAAACCAGGTCCTTATCTAAGATCTACATGGTACCAACATTCTCCAATTTAGCAGGACTCTTTATCTAAGGTTCTTACTCACTTTGCCCTGAGGCTTCTTTTCATTCACCCAACCATCTCTCTAGAATTCATTGTTTTAAACAATCTTGTCATCAAAGGATCTATTTAAGTAGTAGTTTTTCCATTTTTACTAAACAAAGGAATTTGGGCTTTCTTCAGGGTTCCTAAATAAAGGGCTATTATATTTAATTAAAGCCATGAGCAGAGACATTTGATGTTTATTTAGTTTGTGACATCAACATATGTACAATACATAGGTCAAATACTCTACTGTTTGAAAGCAACTTGATGATTAAAAAAATCAAACTTAATAAATTTTATATTGATTTAAGTATCTGAATTTATATAACTCTTTCACAAAATCTTCCACCCAGACAAAAAGCCATAAAACTGTATGAATGATTATTCATCCATAAATTTCAATGGTTTCCTGGTGCTGACAGATGGAGAAGTACATACTCTGGTAGCCTCTCTGAAGGTTGGCAGTAACAATGCATGATCTCATGCAACAAAGACAGAACATTCCCCGGTTCTCTTGGCAAAAGATGCTGAAATGTGTAAAAAGAGGCTAAACTTCTAAGCAGTATTTTCTTCAAAAAAAAAAAAAGTTCTATAAGTATTTTATAAACACATAGTACCCCTGAAGAAGACCTAACATGATCTTAAGGGATACACTGCTGTCGAGGAGGTATATTCTAAATTCTAGGTGTTTGACATGAGCTGTGAAATATAAGGACTTGAATAAAAATGGAATAAAATTCCATTTCATTTCTTAAACTAAATGAACCTCAAATTCAGACATAATGTTTTCAGGTATCACTTAGTCATTGATTTTTTACCTTGTTCTCTTAATCTAGCAGTGAGGGTTTTGCCAAGTACTGGTATTTTAGTCCCAGGGAACAGCTCAGGATCAGTTTTTTTTTTTTTTAATGGAAGCTGCAATATGAAGGACACAATTGACATCCTATATAATTCCTTAGTTTAATTTGGAGTAGAGGAAACACGGACATCAACCTTGGACTAGTACCCAAAATAGAACGTGTTCAAATTATTAAAGATCTTAAATCCATTCCACATCTCCATCTGTATTGAACTTGATTATATCAAAACCAGAATACCAAGGATGGAAAATAGGTTTTAACATGTATTGCAATTCAAAAGGAACAGTGACAGCCTAGAGAGCCAGGTGGAGGATTCTCAGGTCAGTAAACATAAGGCTTGTGATTAGCTATGTTTACCATAGAGAGGTAGTGGAGAAACAATTAAAAGACAAAGTTGAGGAACCTAAAAATGTTTAACACAGAGAAACAAAATCTCAGTTATTTTTCCAAATGCTTGAAAGACAGTCATACAAAAAAGGGAACTAACTTGTTCTAAAGCATCAAATTTGTACCAATAAGTGAAGTTATAGGCTGTATATGGTAAACAACTTTTAAATAACTAGAGAAGTCCAAAATGGAACATCCTGTGTTGGGAGAGTAAATCCCAAGATTTACTAGGGCTCAGGAAGGGGGCAATGGATATGTAAAAGGATTTCAGCAGGAATGGGGGATTAGGATAAATGATTTCTTAAGGAATTTACCACATGCCATCAAATCTCTAACAATGGAAAACATTACCTTCTACAGTAGGGTCATTGGTCTTGTAAAAACAAGCATACAAAAATACACAACTGTCAGGTAATATATTTTGTACTCCCCCTGAAATTTCATTCCATATGAGGCAATGTCTGCATCCTGCCATAGTTTTAAAGAGATACTTTTTATTTTAAAATTCCTTAAAAATACATTTGAAATTGAACATCATCTTTTAAAATCTCAGAATTTAGGATTCCAGTGTATGAATGCGGACATACTTGAATTAACAGCCTTGCCAAAATGAAATTTAACAAAAGCATCTGTGCCATAGATTTGAAACCAATTGGTTGCCCTGGAAGGTTAGGTATATGATCAGTTATTGTCCCAGCAATCAGCATCTTTGCCACAGAATGAAAGAGATGGGGAGAAAATCACACAAGACAGAGATGAAAGCTGTGTAGTCAGAAGAAAAAAGCCTTCTTGATTATGCTGTGGACTTTCTGAAGTCCTTAATTCTCCTTCCAGCCCATCTTCAGAGTGGCACGTGGGACGTGCTGAGATGGATGGTGATGATCATCAGGAGAAGCACACATATATCTTGTGGCTGATTTTTTTATTTGCCAGCTCAAGAGGAGCAGGGAGATTTATTTGGAAGAATGGTAATGAAGGTGGGGCGGCACTAGTCAAACTGTAGTTCCTGTTCCCAACATGTTATTATCACTTTTTTTTCTTCCTGATACCAACATGCTGTTTTTATTTCTACTCATTTTTCCTTAATGGAGAGAATATTTTGGTATAAAAAGCCAGTGGCTTCAGAGAGCATGGTAGCAAAAATGTAGGACCGTAAGATTTTGGGCATAATATTTGTTTCTCAACAAATATTCAAATGTTTTAATTGTGCACATGTATATAAACAAATGCACATGTATTTAAACACACTTACATACTATTTAAAATAACTTTTCTTTATCCCAAAATGTGATTTCATAACCCATCATGCTCCTTTCTTTTAACTTTGTCTTAAGAGAATAATATAATTCACTGCAACAATAACAAAAAATCATTTTCTTCTTTATAACAATGGCATAAAGAAATAGTTGACATTGCTGGATCTTAAAAGTACAGCAAAACAGACCACTGTCATTACCCTAGTCTTAGCCAAAGAAAAGAACTGTTCCCTCAGAGAAAGGAGAAGGGTGTGTGCTTGGTTTCCAGGATGCTGTTTTATACCAAAGAGACTACATGGTCAATGGAACACTATTAACAACAGCACTAGGAGCAACATCCCAACCAAACAATTATGGGCTAGGGCTAGAAGCTCAGATTAGCCCTGAGTGCAACCTCAACTTTGCTGTTTACTTATTTACTTAGCTATTCTGCCTTAATGAACTTGGCTAAATATAAGTATGATAAATCCTAGCTTTGTAGGGTTTTAGAAATATTAATCAGAATAATTATGAACCACACCAAGCAACAAACAACTACTTATTGAATATTAGTAATTTCCATTGTAAATATTAGTAAAAGATGGACAAGTACATTTACATATGTTTTTGTATTTTGAATGATTAAAAGTAACTATGGATAGTCAAAACATGGTTGAGCAAATTGTTGATTTATATGTCATTGTTATTTGCTCTTTGATTTTCTTCTTTCTGCCAAGTCTTAATTTTTATTTCACTTGTTTATGCAGTAGAATCTTTTTGGTTTTTTATTCATTTATTCATATGTGCATACATTGTTTGGGCCATTTCTCCCCCAATACCCCCAGCCCCTCTATCTTCTCCCCACTCCCCCTTGTTTCCAAGCAGAATCTGTTCTGCCCTTATCTCTAATTTTGATGAAGAGAAAGTATAAGCAACAATAAGAAAGACAAAGCATTTTTGCTAGTTGAGATAAGGATACTTTACAGAGAGATTCCTAGCATTGCTTCCATGTACAAATGTGTTACATCACCAAGTTGATTCATCTCTAACTGACCTCTTCACTAGTTCCTGATCCTCTTCTCATATTGATCTCTGTCACTTTAAAGTTTCTGTATTAGTTCCTCTGCAGTGGGGACATCAAATACTATCATGTTTTGGGTTTCTTACCTCTCCCCATACCTCCTGTGTGTGCTCTCCCCTTATTATGCGACCCAAGTATGACCACATTGCTGTATTTGCCCTGGATCTAAAGTCCATATATGAGGGAGAACATACAATTTTTGGTTTTCTGAGCCCGGCTAACCTTGCTCAGATGTTCTCCAATTCCATCCATTTACTTACAAATGATAAGATTTCATTCTTCTTCGTGGCTGAGTAAAATTCCACTGTGTATAAATACCACATTTTCTTAATCCATTCGTCAGTAGTGGGACATTTTGGCTGTTTCCATAACTTGGCTATTGTGAATAGCACTGCAATAAACATGGGTATATGTAGTAGAATCTTATAAAAAATATACAATGATGGATTTAAGAATTTAAAATGTTCTTATTTACTTTGTGCAGTTTGACTTATAATCGCTAAAATAAACACTTCATTATCACAGGTTTTCATGTAATGAGAGTACCCTCACAATTTATCATATATGTGAAATTGAAGAATTTTAATATTGTGGTACAAAAAGTTCCATACCAAAAAGATAAGTATGCACCAAACTTTCTCCTTTAGGCAGTTTGAAATTGTGAGTGCATATAGCTTAGAAAATAATGCAGTGTTATACATCGTACTTAGGTATCCAGGGCAGTCCACAGAACCTTTTTTCAATGCATGCCCTACTTTCTCTAAAATATGAATACGATTTTAAAGATCAAGTGTCATATATGATAGTATTTCTGTGAGAAAAGAACGGGTGTGGAGGCCCCTTGTGGGAAACAGATACAGAAGTCTAGCTACCTTGCTTTTTTTTTTTTTTTTTATTCATATGTGCATACAAGGCTTGGGTCATTTCTCCCCCCTGCCCCCACCCCCTCCCTTACCACCCACTCTGCCCCCTCCCTCTCCCCCCTACCCCCTCAATACCCAGCAGAAACTATTTTGCCCTTATTTCTAATTTTGTTGTAGAGAGAGTATAAGCAATAATAGGAAGGAACAAGGGTTTTTGCTGGTTGAGATAATAGCTATACAGGGAGTTGACTCACATTAATTTCCTGTGCATGTGTGTTACCTTCTAGGTTAATTCTTTTTGATCTAACCTTTTCTCTAGTTCCTGGTCCCCTTTTCCTATTGGCCTCAGTTGCTTTTAAGGTATCTGCTTTAGTTTCTCTGCGTTAAGGGCAACAAATGCTAGCTAGTGTTTTAGGTGTCTTACCTATCCTCACCTCTCCCTTGTGTGCTCTCACTTTTATCATGTGCTCAAAGTCCAATCCCATTGTTGTGTTTGTCCTTGATCTAATGTCTACATATGAGGGAGAACATATGATTTTTGGTCTATTGGGCCAGGCTAACCTCACTCAGAATGATGTTCTCCAATTCCATGCATTTACCAGCGAATGATAACATTTCGTTCTTCTTCATGGCTGCATAAAATTCCACTGTGTATAGATACCACATTTTCTTAATCCATTCGTCAGTGGTGGGGCATCTTGGCTGTTTCCATAACTTGGCTATTGTGAATAGTGCCGCAATAAACATGGGTGTGCGGGTGCCTCTGGAGTAACCTGTGTCACAGTCTTTTGGGTATATCCCCAAGAGTGGTATTGCTGGATCAAATGGTAGATCAATGTCTAGCTTTTTAAGTAGCCTCCAAATGTTTTTCCAGAGTGGCTGTACTAGTTTACATTCCCACCAACAGTGTAAGAGGGTTCCTTTTTCCCCACATCCTCGCTACCTTACTGTTATTTTCATTTTGAATGAGTAGTGGTGGCTTTGGTAGCATTTAGGAGGGCTACAGAAGAGAGAGTTTTTGTTTTTGAAACATAATTTCACAAAAGTATTTCTTCTCTGTGGATATATTATGTTTGGGATTCTACAATGATAAAAGTAAAGATGGAACTGTTTTGAGTCTTATAAAAATTTCAAAATACTTGGATATTTTTAGGCTATTGAATGAATGAATAGATGAAAAACTAATAATTTACTAGAATTGATATACTTTCATATTACTTGAATATTATTTGTTGTAGCTTAATTCCATTCTCTAAGTTTTTTCAAATCAAACCACTTTATTTTTTGCTACCTGCCAAATTAAGATTTTTAAGACTTTCCTTCTGTACACATCCGATCACTTCTGTGCCTTTGCCTGTGTAATTTCCTTTGTCAGGTAATCCCATTCATTTGTATTTTCAAGTTATTAATTTGTCATCCTTACTCCTGTGAGGATTTAACATTTGCCTCCTCCAAGAAATTCTCTTTATGTCTTCTTATCCTCCTCTCACTCTATTTGTTCACCTTTAGGAATTCAACAAACTTTTAAAAAGAAAACTTCTTTCAGTTTTAGTGACTCCTCAGATTTAGTGATTTCACCTTCCATTTGCTAAAAAAATTTTTGCTCATATTACTGTTAATACAGTAATATTCAAAAATGAAAGATTCTATTTTGAATCCTTAAACTAGCTAGACTCCAAAAATCAAAAAAATAAACTTCTGTGTGTTCCCTTCTTCCAATCAATGTGTTAGTAGTTTATAACTGTAAGTATGAATAAAATACTGCACTTAAAAAAACTTAGTTTTTGTATTTCTGCATTATTTTCACATTGAGAGAGGAATGAAAACTAATTTCTGTTAGATAGTTTGGAATGAAATATGAATGCTTTGAAAATACATTAGACAGCACAGGCTAATTTCAAGTTGGAAAATAGGTTAACTATGGAACAATTCCAGCCTAGTAAATAATCATTATTTGGTTTCATTATAGAAGCTTGGGCTTCACTTGCAAGTTGTATGGTCTTACAATTCCCTCTATAAGATAGCAAATTAACTTTTCAACTTAGCATTTAACATACACTATATGTTTTTACTCTACTTGTATCAGTGATTTAGCTCAACCATTTTATTATTTCTTAATACAAAAATTCTTTAACACGTGGACATGTCACTTTTTGGCAGATTGCTTAAAGACACAGTTTGATAATAAACAGCCTCACTGATCAGGATATGATCAGTGTATTGTACAGTGCACTGTACTGGTAAGTGATTATACAAGCAGCAAGGTGATTTCCTCATTAAGGAACCCAAGAATTTGGAAGAGGAAAAGGTTCTGAGCAGTTCCTATGAGGAAGCCTGCTGGAGACACTGAACCTAAGAAGGAGAAAGTGAAGTCCTAGTCCCAGATCAAGTTGAAAAAGTTTTGAATCATAAGATGAGAGTAATGAGCACATATGTGTTTTGTCATTGTGCACTATAAGATTCATCAATAATCATTCCCATGTCAGCATAAATTAATGCTATTGTTCTCATTTTGAATCTTTCACTGACAGTGATAAACTCAAGAAGAGTAGTTGAAGATACAATTCAAAAGGTATTGTTGGCTGTGGTTTAATTTATGGAAAATAGACCAACTTGAGCAACAAGCCTCAGTGGTTCATTCATTTACTCACTCATTTTCAATAAAAATTTGTTCTAATCCTGTGTGGTGGTTTATTACAATCTGAAACTTGAACCAAGTTAATTCTTCTGACCCAGGAACATTGCTGCCTTTCAGGCACCATTACTAACCTGAATAAGTTCTACATGGAATTTGGTGAATTTATTAGTATTGCATCTTGTTCCTTGGAAGTTCTGAGCCAGTGTACAATGGAAAGGAAAATAAAGTTAAAAGAAGAGGTAGAGAAAAAAATCAAACAAAGCACAGAGCCTGTGGCTGGTATAGTATTTGGCTTCCAGGTCCTGCCTCCTGGCTGCATGTGCAGACTGCTAAGTTGAGTCAGAGCCCTAAGCTCAGCCCCTCCAAATCACATGATACCCACATCTACCCTCTATCCCCCCAACAAACAAAATGAGGTAAGTATGTTGGGGGAGGGCCTGAAAACACTGATACCCATCCCTAGAAACTGCATCCCAGTGTCTGTTTGCTGTTGTCTGGACTGCTGAGGGTGAAGAGTTGAGACCCTCTGAATCATGAAACTTCCACGACTTCCTCCTCCCCAAAAGAGGTGAACTGCAGGATAGGGTCTATTAGCACTGAGACCAGCATGCAGAACAACTAGTCAACACAGATCTGAGTGTTCTGTTTGCTCTGCACCTCCTCTAATGCATTTTTGGGTGGGTCACCAGATACCTGAACACTTGCTACTCATGGGGACACAAGGTAGGGGCATGTGGAGCAAGTAGAAACCTGGCAAGCCCATAAGCTATAAAGCTCCCTGCAGCCAACAGCAGCTGTAGTACACCACAGCTCTGAGTACACAAAGAAGGGAAGCCTCTATAGTGGAAACCTCTGTAGTGAAAGCTTCCCAGAAGTGGACAATCAACCCTTCTAGAAGAGTCTCCAGCTTGTCTAGCTTGATATGAGCAGGGCTGGGGATCAGACCAAGTGTCCTGAGCATGTGGGAGAATGCTTAACTACTGAACCATGGCCCTAGTCCACTGTTGAGAAATAGCACTTCATCCTGGCCAATACACTGTCCTGCCTAAACACTGAGAATGTTTCAACTGAAAAACTACAGGTAAAAATTTATGACTAATATCTTGGCCTCAGATGCATAAATCTCAATGTAGAAACACAAGAAATATGAAAAAATGAGTTAATAAGATTCCTCTAAAACTCAACAACTCCACAGTAACAAACACCAGTGACAGTGAAGAAGATGAAATCTCAAAGAATTTTAAAAAGCTATTATAAGAATGACCAATGATGTTAAAAAAGGACATGAATAAGTGCCTGAATGAATTCCATGGGATGTTTAAATGACTAAATGAATTCCAAGGAAAGTCAATTAAAGAACTGAATGAAATAAAGAAGAAAATGAAGGACATCAAAGAAGAATTTGATAAAACATGGAAATTCTGGGAAAAAAAAACCAATAAAATTGAAATTCTGGAAGTGAAAAGGTCAATAAGTCACAAAACACAATTGACAGTCTGTCCAGTAGGCCGGATCAAGCTGAAGACAAAATATCCAGGCTTGGAGAAGGAGTGTTCCCTTGTTCAAACATGCAGATGAGGACAGAGGGAAAACTAAAGAAACATGAGCAGAGCATGCAAGACCTCTGGGACACCACTGAAAGACTATACCTACTAATCATGGACATGAAAGAAGGGGAACAGGAGAAGCTAAAGGCACCAAAAACATATTCAACAAAATAATAGTAGAAAACTTCCCAAATATTGAGGGATGGATATCTGCATACAGAAAGATTTCTAGGACTCTTAACAGACAAGACCAGAAAAGAACCTCCAAAAGTTATAGTATAGTTAATACATTAAGCATATAGAACAAGGCAAGAATATTAAAAGTTGCAAAAAATAATACCACATCACCTACAAAGGCAAACTCATCAGAATAGCAGCACTAACCTACTGTACCCAATAGGATGGAAAAGCTATTGTTGATAACTGAAGGAGAAATAAAAATGTTCCATGACAAACAAGAGCTAAAGCAATTCACAAGCACTAACCCAATGCTGAAGAAGATACTTAAAGGAATCCTACACACATAAGAGGAAGAAAAATGCAACCAGGAAAATATAGGAAAGAATAAATCGCACTAGGTGAGGAGACAGTGAAATAAGGAGTAAGAAAGAATCAAGCACCACAAAACCAATAAAATTGCTACATACCTACAAGTCTGAATGTTAATGGTCTCAATTCTCCAATCAAACAGCACAGATCAGTGGATTGGACTAAAAAAATAAGACCTGACCAATTGTTGCCTATAAGATAATGCCCTTCACTGGCAAAGACAAACACAGGCTTAAAGTGAAAGGCTGGAAAAAGATTTTTCTATCAAATAGAGCACCAAATCAAGCAAGAATAGCTATACTTATATCTAACAAAGCCAACTTCAGGTGAAAATTAATCAGAAGAAACAAATAGGGTCACTTCATATTGATAAAGGGAACAATCCAGCAGGAGGAGATAACAATCATAAACATGTATGCACCAAACATTCGTGCATCCAGTTTCATAAAGCAAACTCCAGTAGACCAAAAAACACAGACCCCAACACAAAATTGCTGGTGACTATCGTACTACACTCTCACTAATAGACAGATTATCTGGATAAAAAAAGTCAATAAAGAAATTTCAGAATTAAATGACACTATAGAAAAAATGGATTTAACAGACAACTGTAGAATATTCCACCCAATGGCCACAGAATACATATATTCTCAGCAGCCATGAAACTTTCTTCAAAATAGATCATATCTTAGGACATAAAACAAGTCTTAACAAATACAAGAAAATTGAAATAATTGTCTGTATTTTATCAGACCACAGTGAAATAAAACTAGAAATCAATAACAAAACATACTACGGAAAATATCAAAACACATGGAGACTGAACAATTCACTCCTGAATGATCAGTGAGTCACTGAACAAATAAGAAGAAAAAAAATAAAACAATTTCTAGAATCAAACAAAAATGAAACCACAATTTATCAGAATCTTAGGGACATAGTAAAGGCAGTACTAAGAGGGAAGTTTGTAGCTATGAGTGCCTTCCTTAAAAATTAGAGCAATCCCAAATAAACAACCTAATTATGTACCTCAAATTCTTAGAAAAACAAGAACAAGCCAAATTTAAAAAAACAGTAGATGGGAAGAAATAATAATCAGGGTAGAAATTAGTAAAATGGAGACCAAAGAACAATGTAAAGAATCAATGACACAAGTTGGTTCTTTGATAAGATAAGATTGATAAACCTTAGCCAAACTAACCCAAAGGAAGATGGAGAAGACCCAAACTAATAAAATTAGAGATAAGAAAGAGGATATTGCAACAAACACTAATGAATTCAGAGGACCATTAGGGAAATACTTCAAAAACTTCTAATAAACTGAAAAATATAGAAGAAGTGGATAAATTACTAGATGCATATGACCTAGAAAAATTTATCCAGGAAGATATAAACCACCTAAACAGACCTAGAACAACCAATGAAATGGAAACACTAGTAAAGAGTCTCTCAACAAAAAAAACTCAGGACCAGATGAATTCACTGCTGAATTTTATCCAACCTTTAAAGAGGAACTAACATCAATAGCTCCTCAAAATATTCCATAAAATGGAAAGGAAAGGAACACTACCCAATTCACGCTATGAAGCCAGTATTACCCTGATAACAGAACCCAAAAAAGACACAACAAAAAAAGAAAATTGCAGACCAATTTCCTTGACAAACATAGATGCAAAAATTCTCAATAAAATACTTGCAAATCATTGAATTCAACAAAACATTAAAAATATCATACACCCTGGTTTCATTCCAGGATATAAGGATGGTTCAATGCTGGATGCTGGTAGCTCATGCTTGTAATCCTAACTACTCAGGAGGGAGAGATAAGGAGGACTGGGGTTTGAAGCCAGCCTGAGAAAATAGTTCATGAGGAAAAGACTTATCGGAAAAAAAAAAAAAAAAGGCTAGTGGAATGGGTTAAGGTGTAGGCCCTGAGTTCAAGCCCCAGTACTGCAAAAAAAAAAAAAAAATAGATTAACATATGCAAATCAATAAATGTAATATAGTACATAGGAGAAAAATCACATAATCTTCTCAATAGATGCAGAAAAACCATTTCACAAAATTCAAAATCCCCTTCATGATAAAACCCCTGAACTAGGCATAGAAGGAATGTACCTCAACATAATAAAGGCTATATTGTCATAAATGGGGACAAGCAGAAAACATTTCTTCTAAAGTCAGGAATAAGACAAGGGTATCTACTCTCTCCACTCTTATTCAATATAGTGCTTAGCTCTTACTGACAGAAATCAAGCAAGAAGAAGAAATAAAGGAAATACAAATAAGGAAGTCAAATTATCCCTATTTGCAGGTATGTGTTGAGGTTCAGGCTAAAGTGATTGTAAACAAGGAGGACAAAGGTGAAGTCACCTCCCCCAGGATGGATAAAGGTATCCCTTTGATGTTTGATCTTGATAAGATATATCTCTTCCGTGATCTCTGAATCCTTTGCTTAAGAGTAATTGTGACTCCTGTTCCTTGATCTTCGAACATTTGCTTAAGAATAATTGTAGTTCCTGTAACTTTTTTTTTTTTATCATTCATATGTGCATACAAAGCTTGGGTCATTTCTCCCCCCTGCCCCCACCCCCTCCCTTACCACCCACTCTGCCTCCTCCCTCTCCCCCCCCTCAATACCCAGCAGAAACTATTTTGCCCTTATTTCTAATTTTGTTGTAGAGAGTATAAGCAATAATAGGAAGGAACAAGGGGTTTTGCTGGTTGAGATAAGGATAGCTATACAGGGAGTTGACTCACATTAATTTCCTGTGCGTGTGTGTTACCTTCTAGGTTAATTCTTTTTGATCTAACCTTTTCTCTAGTTCCTGGTCCCCTTTTCCTATTGGCCTCAGTTGCTTTTAAGGTATCTGCTTTAGTTTCTCTGCGTTGAGGGCAACAAATGCTAGCTAATTTTTTAGGTGTCTTACCTATCCTCACCCCTCCCTTGTGTGCTCTCGCTTTTATCATGTGCTCAAAGTCCAATCCCATTGTTGTGTTTGCCCTTGATGTAATGTCCACATATAAGGGAGAACACACAATTTTTAGTCTTTGACAAAGGAGCTAAAAATATACGATGGAGAAATAGCAGCCTCTTCAACAAAAACTGCTGGGAAAACTGGTTAGCAGTCTGCAAAAAACTGAAACTAGATCCATGTATATCACCCTATACCAAGATTAACTCAAAATGGATCAAGGATCTTAATATCAGACCACAAACTCTAAAGTTGGTACAGGAAAGAGTAGGAAATACTCTGGAGTTAGTAGGTATAAGTAAGAACTTTCTCAACGAAACCCCAGCAGCACAGCAACTAAGAGATAGCAGAGATAAATGGGACCTCATAAAACTAAAAAGCTTCTGTTCATCAAAAGAAATGGTCTCTAAACTGAAGAGAACACCCACAGAGTGGGAGAAAATATTTGCTACCTACACATCAGACAAAGGACTGATAACCAGAATATATAGGGAACTTAAAAAACTAAATTCTCCCAAAACTAATGAACCAATAAAGAAATGGGCAAGTGAACTAAACAGAACTTTCTCAAAAGAAGAAATTCAAATGGCCAAAAAACACATGAAAAAATGCTCACCATCTCTAGCAATAAAGGAAATGCAAATTAAAACCACACTAAGATTCCACCTCACCCCTGTTAGAATAGCCATCATTAGCAACACCACGAACAACAGGTGTTGGCGAGGATGCGGGGGAAAAGGAACCCTCTTACACTGTTGGTACAACCACTCTGGAAAAAAATATGGGGGCTACTTAAAGAGCTAAACATTGATCTACCATTTGACCCAGTAATACCACTCTTGGGGATATACCCAAAAGACTGTGACACAGGTTACTCCAGAGGCACCTGCACACCCATGTTTATTGCGGCACTATTCACAATAGCCAAGTTATGGAAACAGCCAAGATGCCCCACCACTGACGAATGGATTAAGAAAATGTGGTATCTATACACAGTGGAATTTTATGCAGCCATGAAGAAGAACGAAATGTTATCATTCGCTGGTAAATGCATGGAATTGGAGAACATCATTCTGAGTGAGGTTAGTCCGGCCCAAAATACCAAAAATCATATGTTCTCCTGTAACTTTTGTTTTGATCTTAATCTGCTATGCTACCTGCCTTTCCTGCTGACGGCAGTGATACTACTGATTACTCACAAAAATTTCTTAACCACTTGCTGTACTCAATAAAAGCCATGAGGCAAACTGATTCAGGGAACTAGCTAGTTCTGAGCTAGTCTCCTCCTTGGCCTCTCTTTCACATATTCCTGTGTCAACTAATCCTTCATCTGCTAGTTCAGGTGTGCTGGTCACAACCCAGCAGATATGATCCTATACTTAAAAGATCCTAAAGACTTCACCAAAAAACTCTTAAATTTGTTAAACACTTTAGGCAAAGCAGCAAGATTTAAAAAAAAATGAACATATAAAAACAAGTTCTTTTTATATACCAATAATGAACAGGTTAAGAAAGAAAGCAGGAAAACAATCTCATTTGCCATAGCCTCAAAAATATTAAATAGCTAGGAAGAATAATTCTAATAAAGGAGATTGAAGACTTCTACAACAAAAACTATAGAATATTAATGAAATTAAAGAAGACCCTAAAGGATGGAAAGACTTCCTACGTTTATGTATCAGCAGAATTAATATTGTGAAAGTGACTTTACTACTAAAAGCCATCTACAGATTCAATGCAATCCCATAAAAACTCCCATGTCATTTTTTAAAAGAAATAGAAAAATTCATACTAAAATTCATATGGAAACATCAAAGACCCTAAATATCCAAAGCAATCCCGAACAAAGAGTAGTGCTGTAGGTATCACAATACCAGATTTCAAATTATACTACAGAGCCACAGTAGTGAAAACAGAATGGTACTGGCACAACAACAGACAAGTGTATCAATGAAATACAGGACCCAGAAATAAACCCACACAACTACTGCCATCTAATTTTTGACAATGGTGCCAAAAACATGTTGGAGAAAAGATAGCCTCTTCAACAAATGGTATTGGGAAAACGGGATATCCACATGTAGAAGACTAAAACTAAACCACTATCTCTTACTCTGTGCAAAAATCAATTCAAAATTGATCAAAGATCTAAATATAATGTATGAAACTTTAAACTAGTAGAGGAAAACATAAAGAAAACCCTTGAAGGCATAGGTAACACTTTTCTGGATAGTGTTCCAAAAGCTCAGAAAATGAGTACAAAAATTGACAAATGGGATTGTATCAAATTAAAAAGCTTCTGCAGAGCAAAGAAAACAATCACCAGAATCAAGAGAAAACCTACGCCAGATATTCACTGGATAAAGGGTTAATATCCAGAATGTATAAAGTGACCCAAAAATTAAGTACAAATGAATGGGCACATGAATTGAACAGATAGTTCTCAAAATAAGTAGTACAAATGCCCGTGAATATATGAAGAAATGGTCAGCGACATCCTTAGCTATAAGGAAAATGCAAATCAAGCTGACATTGAGATTTATCTCACCCCAGTGAGAATGATGATCATCAAGAAAACAAAGAACAAATGCTGACAAGGATTCAGGGAATAAAAGGAACCCATGCACATACTGGTGAGAATGTAAATGAGTGCAGCCACTATGTAAATCAGTATGGAGATGCCTAAAAATAAAAAAATAGAACTACCACATGATCTCCCTATACCATTCCTGGGCATATATCATATATATTCAATTAATGAATCCAAAAAGAAAATGTCATATGTATACACAATGGAGTATTATTCAGCCATAACGAATGAAATTGTGTTGTTTACAGGAAAATGGATGGAAATGGAAATCAACATGTGAAGTGAAATAAGTCAGGTTGAGAAAGATAAATACCACATGTTCTCTCCCATACGTGGAAAATGAATGTCATGAGTGTAAAATGGGAGGGGGACTGTCTGGAGATGGGAACCACTGGGAGCAGGACTGTGAAAGGAGAGGATGAGGTGGGGGTAAATATGATCAAGGTACTTCACATGCATGTATAAAAATAAAAGTAATGAAACCCACTAAAACAGGTTAAAAGAGGCGGGAGAAGGAATAAGAAACAGTAGTAGAAGGGGTGAATTTCATCCAAGTCCATTATGTGCAGGTGTGGAAATACCACAAAGAACTCCTTTTGCAATTTATATATGCTAGTGAAAAAAAGAAAAAGCACAATAATTAAGAGAGAGACTAGGTTTTGTAGAGTTAGGAGCCTTTATAATAAGACACCAAATTACATATACCTCAGTCCCTAAAGATGTCGCCTTGGGTGTTCTTTCAGTGGTTTCTAGTGTAAATGAATTTTGATAGTTGAGTTATCCACCCTGACATTGGCAGAGATTCAATATATAATGCTTCAAAGGAATCTGCTTTGTTATGAATTTAGCTATTTCTACTCAACTTCTGATACTTTCCAACACAAAATAATTCTTTATCCTCATCTACTATTTTGTAACAATAAAGCTTATTCTATTTTTATTCCTCTATCCTTAAATGCCATTAAATTCCTCCTTGTAATAAGTGTTGTCTTACTAAGAAGGGATTTGCTTTTATTATTCATTGGAACTTCTTAAAACACACATTTACTATAATCCCTACCATATTCACTAAATTTGAATCTAAAGGAATATTGCTTTTTTAAAATAAAACAAAACACTAGCACTGCAGGCATTTTAAAAATTAATCATTTTTATATAAAACTTTGCAAATTATATCACCTGTCATATAATACCTCATTGTATAAAAAGGTTTCAGAAATTCTACCTAAGGAGCTGGGAGTGGTGGTACACACCTTTAATCCTAGCCTGGGCTATATAGCAAGACCCTGTTTAAAAAAACAAAATGAATGAATGAATAAAGAGAAAAAAATTCCTGTCCAAATATTGTATTGAGAAGGCTTGGGTATGGATTGAATCCCAAGGCTTCAGGTACCTTGAAGTGGTCAGTGTTCAAACTCACTAACCATTAGAGTCACATGCATGACCTTAACTGTGATAAGAGAGCCCATAAGAAACATGAACTGCAAGCTTGACACACATCAGACACTAATGACAAAATTCACTGGTGAACAAGACAGAGGCAGGTGTAATTATGCTAGAAAGATGAGTTTATAGGACTAGTGAAAATGATAGAGAAAAAATTACAAGGATGATTTTATATGAAAGGAAAGATATGAGTGCTACAAGGACGATGCAGTCAGAGACTTTTCATTTAGAGAACAAGGGAAGTTGTCTCAAGAGATGATTTTTGGCTCTGAATTGAATAATAAGGAAGCCATTGTGCATTCAGGGTAGGGACAGTTAACAGAATAGCAGGTGCAAAGGCCCAGAAATGTGAGCAGCTACTCAGAGACAGAAAGAAGTCCAGATTACAGAAAGTGAGGGAGGAAGTAGGATTCTGTGGAGCAAGCAAGGACACATTACACAGGAGTCTACAAATTCCTTTATGGTTTATAACCTTATCCTGGATGGAAAGTGGAGGCCTATGATACAACCAGGTTTGCTTATAAAATTAATTTCGTGTGTTATGAGAAAAATCATTTAGTGGTAAATCTGTGAGGATCTGTGCTTGGTGGAGCTTCTAGGAAACAGAAGGTGGCAGAAGGAGGTGGTGGCTGAAAGGACATTGTCCACAAAGTCAGTGAAAGCCATTTATACCTGGTTCCTTTAGGGCTATTGTCACTCATGCAAGCCTGCAGGAGGAAACGGCTTCATAATTCAATGGATATGGCCAGGTATTTATTTTGCTATGTGTTTAGAAATAAAATTTGATAAAAGTTGAGAAAGCCATACAATAATCCCTCATATAGCCTATGAGGGATAGGCTTTAACCATAATCAACTCTTAGATAATATTCCTTCATATACACTTCTGCCCTCTCTGTGCCTCATTAATTAAATTTCAGATGTCATATTATTGCATCTGTAAATATTTCTATATGTATCTCTAAAAGATAATGACATTTTAAAACAAAACAATATCACTATTACACCTAAAACTTAATAATATTTCTTTTATATAATCAAATGTATGATGTGTTAAAACTTCCAGTTGTCTCCAAAGGTCTTTTATTTTTTTACAGTTTGTTTATTCAAATCAGGAGCCAAAAATTATGCACATATAATATGTGGTTAGTTGACAATGTCTTTTTAATCAGTTTCTTTTTCTTTCTCCATTTTGCAATTTATTTGTTGAAGAACAGGTCACTTGCCTATAATGTTCCTCAGAACCTGGATTTTTGCTGGCCAGCAATTTTAAATTTAAAGCCTTTATGATCAATAAATTATATTTCTGATCCCTTGAGCTATCATTGGCTCCAAGCCCAAAATAATATGCAATAAGATTTGTGTTACTCTCTTCAGATGCAAGAAACAAAGACTCACTTAGGCTACCTCTAGAGGGAATTTTATTGTAAGGATGTATGTGGGGCAGGACTAAAAGATCTGGGAATCTCAATTGTTGAATTAACTTACAAAGATTCCAGGAAAATTCAGTCAGTCCTCTCATTAAAAAAAAAAAAAAAACAGGAACCTTATAAAAGCCTAGCTTCTTGGAAACTAATCACGGCTCAGTGTTGTACTGGATCAGACAGCCCTAGCAACCAGATAACCTCATTACTCGTTTCCAAGCAGAGACCTGCTGGTGTCTTCTTCATTTGATGGCACCTGTGCTTCTGTTTCCACACTCAGGAGTCTACGTCTGTTGTGTCTGTGTGTCTCAAGTTCAGCAACCCGAGAGAGAGCTAATTGGCCTAATGAGTCATTATTTCCCTCAGGGAAGAGCTTTTATGCCAACTACGTCCTACTATTCCTACTTCAAATCATTCATCATTCCCACTTAGATGTTAGCTGCTCTTAATTTGAGTATCCAACACTGGCTCATCATTTGCGACCAGGGTGAGGGAGTCAGAATATGACACTTCAGTAGAACTATTTATGGCACTTTTGGTCACCAAGGGCTGAAGTTGTTAACAGGCATTCTCAAGGTAAAAGACCCAAATTTAAGTGTTTGCACACACACTAAATTATAATTAATTTATATCTAGAGCTGTAAAATATCATAGTTTATTGAATCTTAGTAAGTCTGGTTTAGGTGTATTTCCTTTAGGACCCTCATTTATGCTTTCCTTTTAAACTATAAAGGTTTTAATAAGTCAGAAATGGTTTAGATTTTTTTCTAACAGAAAAGAGAGATAAAGAGAAAAGCGCAGAGTTTAATACACTCAGGTCAAGGTTACTCTTTAGCCACAGCAGTAGAATCCAGAACTCCAGGCAGTAGAGTCTTCTAGTTCCCACTCACTTCACATCTTAACCTTATTTTTACATCTCGTCTTCTTTTGTTTTCTAAAAATGAAACACTACAACAAAAGAGGAAAAGGAATCTCATTAACATGAGTTCTTAAATTCTCTATTTAAATCTTTCTCTCTTGGCTTTAGTTCTTTCTGTTAATGTCTGGGAGGACACAGCCTCTGCCTTGATTCATTTATAGTCCTGCTGATTTATCCTGTTCTCTGATCTATGTCTATAGATCTGGATTAACACTCTTTTTTTTTTTTTTTTTGTGGGACTGGGGTTTGAACCCAGGTCCTCATGCTTCCAAAGCAGGCGCTTTACCACTTGAGCTATACCTCCAGCCCCTGGATTAACACTCTTGATCATGTGTGCCTCTAGGTACAAAAAGCATCCAGAAAATCTGCCTCTGTTATGAAAAAACATAGCATCTTATTTAGTTAAAGGACAATCTAACCAAGAGAAAGCTGCTGAAGTATTTTTTTTTCTTTGCTAATTCACTATGCGTAAATTCAAAAGAGTTACAAATTCACACCATGCCAGGCTGAATGATCAGGTTTAATAATTCTCTTATTGGGTTAAAATTATAACTCCCAGCAGGGACACATGTAGCTTGATTATTACTCTCCTTTCATGTAAGTCATTTTTCTTCACATAGCTGCTAAGATACTATTTCCTCTGCAAAAATGGCAATAGAATTTTACCCCTTTCCCAATGCAGGTGTTAGCCATACTTATTTTTCACTTTCATTTTTATTTTTTCCTCAGCTGTTGAGTTATTCATATGCCAGATTCCTATGAAAGAAGAGTAAATGTGTATTGTCTTTTCATCCCAAACACATAATTTAATTAAAACTCATCTCATCTGGCTCAAGAGAGAGCCACTTTTTTTTTTTTTTAAGCAGGACAGCTTGGACCAAAGCCTAGTGGAAGGAAGACTTTGAGAACATTAAGAAGCACATAAAACAAGAAAACTCACATTGATGCCAGACTGAACTGAATACAGTGTCCTATTCATAAAATCACATCTGATGATTTCACCTTAGCTCTATCATTTTTCTCCTCTCTAATCATTAAAGAGACTTTCTGTCTGGAAAGATGAATGGAGCTAAAAAGGAGGGCAAAGCACCCTGACAGGACATAGCATATTCTGATTAGACGAAATTGCTTTTGGGAAACCATCAAAGGTTACAAAAAGTGACCAGTTATAAAGACAAATTAAAGAAATTAAACGGAGTCATATTATCCTAGTCAGAAATTAGCTTTTTAAAATATGTATTTGAAATTGAATTCTCTCTGAGCAATTTCAGCTTAGTGCATTAATGATAATAGGTAGGCGTAGGCTCTGTTTATTGTAAACGCAGACATGCTAAAGGAAAAAAAGGTTGATTGGATAGACTTCACTATTTCTAATTGGACTGCTGGGGAAAATACAGTATTGGGTGTAAGAGGCAGCGTCAGGTGAATTACAGTGAAGTGATGAACTGCCTTGAAGCTGGAGGAGTCAAATAGATCTAAAAATTACTAAGACATCTTTATTCAAAAGTTTGGTGCACTTGGCCTTCTTTATAAGGAACAAAGCACTTTGTTGTATTTGGTGAAATTAAATCCTAATAGGAGAGCCCCAACTAAGGCTGCTGCCCTTCACTTACCAAAATTAAACACCAGCCACTCATTTCCTAAGAGCAAGAGATGACATTTTGATAGTACTATCAACTCACAAAATACTTAAAAATTCAAGAGGAGTTAACAATTTTGCTTTGAAATTCCATCACGTATTTGTGTTTTTGCACACTTTTCGTAATTAAAAATAAGATGAAACAACTCATCCTTGTCTTTCAGCATAAGTAGTTTAACAAGTAATTATTTTGTCTTTGGAAAAAAGATAATTATTTCTAAATTATTGTAATGAAATAGAATAAAGTCAAGATGTTTTGTAACTAGTACAGTAGAACAAATAATTCCCATTGGAGTATTTAGTTTTGACACTTTTAGCTGTTAAAACATCAAAATTTAATAGGCACAGATCTTTATTAACATTTTTAACATTGGGATAGACTTGCATTGTGTGTGTTTTCATTTATTTAATTTAGCATATATTTATGAGTGTTTAAGTAGTTTTCAGTCTTTCACCATTATAAATGAGATTAATTTATCTTTGAATTAAAATCT
The DNA here is from genome assembly GCF_047511655.1 of Castor canadensis. Classification (NCBI taxonomy): domain Eukaryota; kingdom Metazoa; phylum Chordata; class Mammalia; order Rodentia; family Castoridae; genus Castor; species Castor canadensis. The sequence goes on from NC_133396.1 coordinate 116,347,917, forward strand.
GAAGTCACCTACAAATATGAAATTTTATTTTGTCTGCTTCATACTGGGTTAACAAATACAATATAAATGCTCAAATGGGTAATGATACTTTATAAACATTTGAAAAAGCTATTCCATTTGGTATTATATACACACCTTTCTATTCATGGGGAGTACTTGACATTTTCCCTCATGTATTCCTTTGGAGCAGTGAAGAAGTAGGTATTGGTATTTGCTTTTAGCATATTAACTTCCAGAAAACTTCAAAGTTACATGTATAGTTCAGGAAATGGTAATCCTAAATCTAAGGAACTTTTTAAGTTCCTGGAATCTACTCTGTGCCCTTCCCAATGGGCCAGTGCTTTCCTCTTGGTTCTTGGTTTGAGAAGAATTCTAAATGGTATGATTTTGCAGTCATGCCTTTTCCCTTCAACTGTAGTGACTTTCGCTGCCTTCTTCAAAACCTCCTTTAAGTTAGGCCAAAAAGGCCACAATACCTTGTATTTACCTTGCTTCAATTGCAGTCACTTCTGTGTTCTAAACTACTTTAGCAATTAAAAACAGCACTCCTTGAGAGCTCATTTTATTCTTAAATTTTAATGGTTATCTTTGCTCTTGTCTATTCTATTAACTTTGATAATTAGAGACCTGAGACTCCATCTCTTTGATATTTCCTAAGGTACCTCTCATACAGTATGTATGTATGTAATGTACCATACAATACTGAGCAGTATTTTTTCATTGTACTGTGTAAAACTTACTCATATTATTTAACTTAAGGATAAAGAATACTTCAGATATTTGTCAGTTCTACTTAGTACATTTTTTGAAGCGATTTGAAAAATAAAATCCATTAGTTTTTTTTTTTTTTATTGTGCTGGGTGGGGGTACATTGTGGAATTTACAAAAGTTCTTATTGTGTATCAAATACATCATACTTGAATTCACCTCCTCCTCCATTAGTTTTAAATGGTGAAAACCATCAGATTAGAATGAAAGGAATTTACAGAGTCTTACAATACACAAATATTATTATAGGTTTTTGTTTTTTGTGGTACTGGGCTTGAACTCAGAGCCTACACCTTGAGCCACTCTACCTGCCCTTTTTTATGAAAGGTTTTTTTCAAGATAGGGTCTCACGGAACTATTTGCCTGTGCTGGCTTTGAACTACAATCCTCCTGATCTCTGCTTCTTTATAGTATGGTTTTTAAAATACTTGACAGTTAAATAAATCTCATTTGATAATTATTTACTTGGTATACTTTTTGAAGTACTTCTTGTAGCAAAAATGCATACCTTTAAACAATTTGTCCAGCTTTTGAATACAATTTCCCAAACTTTGAGAAGAGATCAAATGATGGTAATACAGTTTGGAAATCCTAGGAGGAAAAAGATGAAAGATTACCACAGAGATCTTATTGATTTTGTATTATTATCGTTATTATTCAGATTATGTTAAATTGATAGATAAATGTTATTTAATTGCGTTTCAAAGTTTCCATTATGGTCTCAAAACAAAATTAGGAAATAAATTTTAGAACCTTCATCAGTTGAAAGTCATATACACAGAAGGCACCTGCAAGAAGCTCTGAGCAACACAAACTTCAGACATAGTCACCTGCCTTCAAGGAGCTTGCAATATAATACAATATAACCTTTTGACCTTGGCTTTATGGGGGTCTGTACTTTGTTTTGTGCAAAATAAATATGTGCTGGCTGAATGAATGAAAAGAACAGGTGATACATCCAAATAATTATAATAGAGGGTAGAGTATGGTAAGCAGCATGGAGGTGATTCAAATGAACGGAACAGGGGAGAAATAATTTTTCATTGCATGACCACCAAAGCAGCATTTGATTGAGGCTGGAAGTGGATGCTCCTCGTGTATGTTAAACAGGCAAAGTCACTAAAGAGGCAGCTACTAAACCAACAGTGAGCATAGTAAACAAATGATCAGACTATACAAAGGGGTAAGTTTCTTCTTAGAAATGGGCCATCCACTAATAGAGAGAATTTTGGGTGAAACTTTTTTGCTGGGAAGGCCTAGAAGAGAAAGACCTCTGTCCTGGGCCCAGCTTTTTAGATCCCCTAATTTATAAACACACACACACACACACACACTAAAGTGTATTAAAGAGCATGTTGGTACATGGCTACCTCCATTACTAGAGCTGGCTCTCCACTCTGGTACATTAGAACCCCTACTCTTAAATATTTGTTTTTATAATTAATACTCTTCAGGTCCCAGGAAAATGTTTCATGTCTGTTGCTCCATGTTTGTCTTGTCCAAATGACATGAAACATGGTAGGTTGTGACGGACACTATAATTGAGTGTGAACAGAACATGTGCAATAAAAATGCTTAATAAAAGACAAATTAACTAATATGAACATAACCTTTCCTTGTGGATAGCGTGAATACAATATAATTTTATATATGAAGTTTCATTTCCTGCAGTGATTGGTATCCATATTCTTGCTCTCTTTTTGTTCCAAATTGGAATTATGGAGGTAGTCCAAACCTAGCACAATATTTGCAACAGTTGTATGTGATATCTTGGGAACATTTTGCAGAAGTAAATAATTCATAAATTTGAGCATATAAAGGTTAGGCATCCTTGAGAAGCATGATAGTGATTTTTCATGTCGGCAACTTGGTGAACACTGAAATCTAGAACTATGAATAGCTTTGTTTTTGTAAATGTATATAAAAATTTCATTTAACTTTAAAAATGTATTCTTGCTTACAAGAAATGCTAAAACAAGTTTTCAGAAGGAAGAAAAATGATAAAGCTTAGAAATTCAGTGCTACATAAAGAATAAAGTTAATATAAAAGCTTTTATTTATTTATTTACTTTTATTCTTTTTAAAAATTTTATTGTTTTTACATTTATTCACACATGTATACATTGTTTGGGCTACCTCCCCCAATCTGATTTTATTGAAGAGAAAACGTAAGAGACAATAAGACATAGAATTTTTGCTAGTTTGAGATAACAATAACTATACAGAGAGATTCCTAGCATTGCTTCCATGCACATGTGTATTGCAACCCACATTGGTTCATCTACCAGACTTCTTCACTACTTCCTGGTCCCCTTCCCATAGTGGCCTCTCCCAGTTTAAGATTACTATATTCACTCCTCTGTAGTGAGCACATCAACCACATTCAAGTTTTAGGTTTCCTTCCCTTTCCCTATGCCTCCTGTATGCATTCTCGCCTTAGTGTGTGACCCATGCCCAATGATATTACCGCATTTGTTTTAGGTCTATAGTCCGCATGAGGGAGAACATGTGATTTTTGGCCTTCTGAGCCTGGCTAACTTCACTTAAGATGATGTTCTCCAGTTCCATCCATTTACTTGTGAATGATAAAATTTCATTCCTTTTTGTGGTAAAAATTTTTATTTAGTTTTTGTTCATAATAATAATAATAATAACAATATAATTGGTTATAACTTGTGGACAAGGAAAATGAATGATCATAATGTTATCTATAAGGGTGTGAAGGGAGAAAGTGGAAACACCTGTCATAAAGTAGTTACATTACCTAGGAGCAGTGTGGTAGCATTTGGAAGTAGACTTGGACTTCTTGTGAATGTATACTACAAACTCTAGACTAACTACTGAAAGATGTTTATTTAAAGAAGTATAACTGATAGGCTAAGAGAGTAGAGAAAATGGAAGCATATGAAATGCTTAATTAAAACCGGAAAATCCTGAAAAAGTAGAAAACAAGGAAAAACAACAACAAAAGCAAAACAAAGAACAAATGCAATGGAGGGGGAACAGTCACAAATATAGTAGATACTAACCCAACTATATTGATAATCACTTTAAATGTGAGTGGTTTAAATAACCCAATAAAACACAAAGGATCAAAACAGAAGGCCCAACATATATCTAAAGGAATGTAAGTCAGCATATGATTGAGATGATACCTGTACACCCATAGTTATTGTAGCACTATCCCCAATAGACAAATTATGAAGTCAGTCCAGCTAACCATTGGCTGATGAATAAAGAAAATGTGATCTATCATATGTATATGTATGCACGAAGTATATGTATGAAAATAGATGGATGAATGAAGACAGAATAATGAAATCTGTTGAAAATTGTTTTAAAAGGGAGAGGGGTAAGAAATAATAATAGGGTGAATTTGATCAAAGCACATACATGTACAAAGTATATGCATGTATGGAAATATCACAATGAAACCCTCTTGAATAATTAATATATGTAATAAGAATAATTTTAAAAAGCCCAACAATATGTTTTCTCTAAAATACACTTTAAATATAAAAACACAAAAAAGTGAAAGTGAAGAGATGAGGAAGATATATCAAGCTAACGCTAATCAAAAGAAAGCTGGAGTAGCTGTATTAATTTTGAACAAAACAAACTTAAGAATAAGGAAAAGTTTCAGGGCCAAAGATGGTCATTACATAATGATAAAGGAATCAAGTCTCCAAGAAGATATAGTAATCCTTAGTGCATTTGTGCTGAGCAACAGTGTCAAAACACATAAGGCAAGACCTGATAGAACTGCAAGGAAAAAAACAGATGAATTCACAATTGCAGTTTGAGACTTCAACACCCCTTTATCAGCAACTAACAGATCCACCATGTAGAAAATCAGCGGGGGTATACTTGAGATGAACAGCACTATCAATTAACTGGATGTGACTGACATCTAGATACTATCTTACAACAGCAAAAATGTATAGTCTTCTGAAATTCATATGGACACACCATATATATGCATATGAAGACACACCACATCCTGGCCCATAAAACATACCTTAACAAATTTAGAATAGAAACCATACAAATTTGTTCTCATATGACAACAGAATTGAGCTAGAAATCAATACCAAAAAATAGATGGAGATTACCCCAAATTATTGAAACATTAAATAACATAATTCTTAAAAAACATGAAGGAAAGAAGTCTTTATAAATGAAAAAAAATTCAAATTTAATAAAAATGAAAATAAAACAAAATTGTGGGATGCAGCAAAAGCAGTGCCAATGGGGAAATTTATATCAGTGTTGCATACAGTAGAAAAGAAAAAAAGATCTAAAGCAACAATCCAAGCTTCCACTTTAGGAAACTAGAAAAAAAGGATAATTTAAATCAAAATTAAGTAGAAGAAAAGAAATAATAAGTCCAGAACAGAAATCAATGAAAACAGGGGAACAGAAAATCCATAAAATTAAAGGCTGCCTCTTTGAAAACACCAAGAGAGTTGATAAACTCAGGCTAATCAAGAAAAAAGAAAAATTTTAAATTACCAATACTGAGATGAAAGTCAGATCATCACATTAACATTAAAAAGACTACAAAGGAATATTATAAGGAACTCTATGACAACGAACTGGATAACTTAGGTGAAATGGGACAATTCCTTCAAAGAAGCAATCTACCAAAACTCACACAGGGAAAAAAGAGATAACATGAACAGGCCTGTATCTATTTTTAAAGATTGACCCTCCAAAATTAATAACCTTCTTAAACAGGCCAACATGTCTTCTCTGGTAGTTTCATCAAACAAGGAAAAATGATACCAATTCTCTGTTCCAGAAAACAGAAGCAAGTACAAGAAATGCTTCCTATGCTTCATCATCTGTAAAATGGAGTTACCCACCTCACAAAATGATGAAGATTGAACAGGATCAATCATCTGGCTTTTAGCAATAGTATTTTTCTCTAGCATTTCTTTGATGCTACAAGTATATTTATACTATTCTTACTACATTCTTTCAAAATTAAATGAAGTAATTTTGATTGACAGACAAATCTGGAGCAATATGAAGTAGAACAGCATTTTGAGCATATCCTCCCCATCAGTAAAACTATTTTGAACAAACATCCTGAATTTACATCTAATCATTTGTGTTCAATTATGTATGTGTAATACATAATTAAGGTAATGCTAGACACACACACACACACACACACACAAGTGAGATAAAAATAAATATAAATGGAACTTCTAATACTGTTTTCCTTAGATCTTATGCATATTTCTTAATTTTGGACTTCTCTGATGCAATAATGCCTTACTTAATTCTATGTTATACCTTTATCTGTACATTCAACTAACATGTTATACCTTTATCTGTACATTTAACTAATAGTGTTTCAGGTACTATGCTAGAACTTAGTCCTGTCTGTGGCAGACAACAGACATTTACAATTGTGCTCATAAACAAGGATTGACTCTTCAAGTTCCTACACACTCTGTCCTCTAAAAGAAAATCTTTCAGAAAGTCTTTATCACTCTTATTTTTTTTATCACTCTTTATTGTTTTAATCTACAATCTCACATTCTCCCATAGCCCAATAACTGTTAGCTGTGGTACAGAAGAAAATATGTCATTAGGACTATTGTTCTGGGAAAAATCTGGTGCTGATTATCATTTCCTTAAAATTTGCCAGTGACACAATAAAATAGTCACCTGCCATGGGAAGCTATTAATGAGCTCAAGAAAACCACCCGCAGAGCCCTCATCCAGTGTCACTTTTTAAATGGGGTTGGGGGATTGCTTTTCTGAAAAATAACCTCATCAAGAAAAAACACTGGGGATGGTAATTCTAAATCCTGCCACAGCCCTTGCTTGCCAGAGCAGACAGCTTTTGCTATTAGGATGCCCAGCCAAATACAAATAATCTACTGCCAAAATAAGCTCCTTGGGACAATTTAGGAGTCTTTGGAAGTGAACGGCTTTTTGAGCTGGAATGCAGCCCAGGTCCATTTTTAAGCCCAAGTCAAAATGACAAAGAGCAAATTTCCTGGGCCACTCACTCCTAAGTGTAGGATGACTTTAGGTTGGCAGCTGCACTGTTTATCTAGTTATTTAAGGCTTTTCACAAGATAGTTACCACTGTGTACCTATACAACTGATTTACAGTGCTGATACACTAGAGGAGACAAAGCCTCCGAGGTTAGAGACAAGATGAAAATCAATGGTTATGCACAATGCTCAGCTTAAAATACTTTTATATATTCAGTTTTTAAATGTTGCAAATATTTTTCTTAGAAATAAAGAAAGGAAAGTGGCAAGAACATCTGGGTGAATATTAAATACTATTTCAATCAACAATATTTCCTGAATGAGACCTCAGTTAGGTCTGAGTAGCACTTGTGATTTTTCATACTCTTTAAATAAGAGTTCATAGGTAGGTTTAAAAGACATTTTCCAGAGGAACTGATACAGAAAACCTTAAAGTGACAGAGGTCAGCACGAGAAGGGGCTCAGGAACCAGTGTAAAGGTCAGTTAGAGATGAATTAACTTGGGTTGTAACACATTTCTGCATGGAAGCAATGCTAGGAATCTCTCTGTATAGCTATCCTTAACTCACCTAGCAAAAACGCTTTGTCTTCCTTATTATGCTTATGTCTTCTCTTCCACAAAATTAGAGATAAGGGCAGAACAGGTTCTGCCTGGAAGCGGGGGGGGGGGGGGGGGGGGGGGGGGAAGGGGGAGAAAGTGGGGGAGGGAGGCAGTGGGGAAAAATGATCCAAATCATGTATGCACATGTGAGTAAATAAATTTAAAAAAAAAGACATTTTCCTGCAGTATCAAACTTCATCTTGAAATAGTGGGAAAACCTAAATAGCCCTTTTAACTTGATTTTAGTTACTTGCTTTTCATTGACTCTAAAAGTTGCTGAGTTGGGGCTACATAGCTGAGCAATATTGTTCATCTCCAGCTAGCTCTACTGTGGACAGCCCCTCTGACGGTCATAATGGTGGCTTAAGTTTTGGTGCAGAGACTTGAAGGCCCCTTTTCAGAAACCACCAGCTCTTCACTACAGCATGTGCAGCTGTCTTGCGGGTGACCTTTTGATGTTAGAGAGCCAAAGATTTCACCCTCAGATCATGTGTACTATGAAGAACTATGAAGACAGATAATATACGTGCAGACCGATTACACTTTACCCCCAATGCCTTTCCCCATAGCTCAGACCAGTCTTCTCTTCCTTCTCCTTCTTTTCTTTTCTTCCTCTTGTTTTCATTCTCCTTCTCCTTCTTTTTGTTCTTCTTCCTCCTTCCACTCCTTCTTTTCTTTCTTCCTCTCCTTCTTGTCCTTCTTCTCCTCCTCCTCCCTCCTCTTCCCCCTCCTTTTGAAAAGGGGTCTCCCTATGTAATGAGGTCTCCCAGGCTAACCTCAAACTCTTGATCTTATTGGCTTTATCTCCCAAGTGCTAGGATTACGGACATGTGCCACCACATACCCATGCTTCTTTATTCCATAAATATCCTTAAATCCTATCCTCTGGGAGTCAGGTTTGAGACCTGGGTCTCAACTAGCTGCCTTATGAATAAAATCTTTGTTTTGCAAAATTCATTGCTTCAGTGATTGGCATACTGTGTATGGACAAAACAAGACTGTGATGACACGCACATCTCTGTAGAATATACAAGCAACTATTTGAGTTGAAGAAGTTCTTTCCTTCTTACTGATCTGGCAAATATCCTCAAGTGTTCTCTGTCAATTTGTTCTTCTAAAGCTTTAAGAGTTAGAATTTATCGTATATTCTTTCAATTAAGCTGTTTGTGTATGTCTCCAAAGAAAGAACTTTTAGATGCATTATTAGTCTAAACCCAAGAAGACAGTTGAGTTCATCTGCATGTTATACAGTATTATCTCACTGATGATTGCATGGATTGTTCAAAAACTTTCTTGTGACTTCTACTGCTTTGGAACCTAGCTGCCTGTGTTTGAAATGCAGGTTTATTCTTAAATAAGAATAAAGATTTGTGATCTTGGAGAAGTTACTAAACCACTGCACTATTTGTTTCCTAATTTGAAAAACAGATGAAATAATATGAAAATAGTAATACCTTACTCACATGGTTGTTATAATGATGATGTGCTCATGCATGGAAAGCACTTAAAACAGCATTCTCCCAGCATTGGGAGGATGAGGCAGGAGGCTGGCAAACTGGAGGCCAGCCTGAACTACACAGAGAGACCCTATCTCAAAACAAACAAAAAGATAAACAATAGTAACAAATATGTTTCCAGGATATTATAAGTATTTGATAACTACTAGCCATTTTCTCTTAAACACAGCATTTAAAAAATAATTATAGATGAATAATTTTAAATTACTACTCAAAGGTCATTTATATTTGACTTTGGTATTCACATTCCTACTTTCAGGTCATTGTGGGACTATCTAAATTCTGAAGTTATATATTTGATTTCCTACTGATTCTTTTCTTGTTTTGACATATCTTCCTTTTTATGAGTTTCATCTATATTATTTAGTTCATTTGTTTAGTCCTGATATTTAATTCCTCCTCATCTTCATAGTCTTGGTTACAAATGCACATGTGAATATTGGCAGGCCAGACATATAAACTAAAGGACAAATGATGGGGTTTCTGGTCTGACAGCTCATTGTATTTTGTATTTATATATATATTAGGCCATAGTAACAGAAATACACAATGTAAAGATACACCAAAAGAAATAGATCCACATATAGAAGTGGATGTGTATATATATCTATATATCTATATATAGATATATAGATATATATAAAACGTGGCCTTAACTATTGAATTTTAACTAAAAACATTAAGAATGCTATCTAAATGAAAGTCATTGAAATGGAACATCCAGCTAGATACCCTACTGTTACCTGGTTTTATCCTGGGAAGTGGTTTCGGTAACATTATTTTCATATCAAAGATGGTACAACTGAAAGAGAAGGAATGCCGTGTGGATCTGGCAATAAAGGGAAAGTTTGACTTTGCATATGACTAGTCCACTGGAGAATATGCTACAAAAAAGTGGGGAGGAATAGCAAAAACTAGGATTCTAACATTCCTAAATAATAATTATTTGTTGGTAGGAGAAAACCTGAGTGCCCTCTAAGAAAATTCTCACAAGGCAGAGTAACTGCTAAAAGCCAGGTTACATTTCCTTCATGGCTGTATTCTCAGGATTTAGCACAGTATCTGCAAAAAAGTAGCCTTAATGCATTTATTAATGAATAAATAGACTTGGCTTTGAAGAAAAAAATGAACCTGTTCAAAATTTGATCCTTCCAAGTAGCACATTTTTATCCCCACTTTAAAAAACAAATGGAGGAAACAGAAACCACACACCTGGACTTCACTGAAGTCTTTCTAAAGTCCACTCCATGTACTAACTGAAATCTTTCCCTTTCTGCAAGCAGGTGCTATGCCTGTGACCCTCTGTACTGTTAATAACCCATGTCTCAAAATATTTCAGCGAAAGACAGAAATCAGGAGGGGTGGATACAGTAGGGAAAAGTGAGTAGCAGATCTTTCTGAGTTCTATGGAGAGGGGGATATATCTGTCTTGTCTGTTGTATTCCCAATACCATCACTGCATCTGACACGTATCAGAACTCAATAAATCTTGATTAAATAGAAATATAAGATGTAGTGTGATCCTATTTTGCAAGGACAATAAAGAAAAAAATAAGTCAAATGATAAAGCTACGAAGAAAAGCAAGACAGGTTTGGGAAAAGGAAAGAGGGAGTTAGGGAAAGAGCTTACAATTTTAAATCAGATAGTCAGAAAAAGCTGCCTTGAGGTGATGTCTGAGCACAAACTGAAAGAAGTGAGACTGTAATCATGCAACCTAAAACCATAACCACACCAATTTTGTCACTACAACACTAGTGTCACTTCAGGTGTTCAAAACCCACTAAGCTACTCTAAGAAGATCAATTAATCAGCTCTGCTCTAATTTTTTTTTTTTTTTTTGGGTCAGGGGAGAAATTTTCCAACATCTGAAGCCTGTTAGTGCATTTGATATTTTTTATGTAGAATACAGATCAGCCTTAAAAGTATTCTCTGTAGGCAAGAGAGGGTCATCCTGGCCTGCAGAAGAGTTCTGTTAATTTCACTTCCTTCATCAAGCACTGTCAAATCCTAGTGCTGTCATCACACTATGCGCACTGACTCATCATGGCCCCTGAAGAAGAAGTACGCAGATAGTTCAGCCAGCGAATGGGCCCTACCCCATAATTTCTAATTCCCACTGGTGCACTTATATCCCTTAAGTGGCACTGCCCAAGAGAGACACTGGGAGAAATAAAGAGGACTATTAATAATGGTTACCTATATCTTTCATTGATACCCAAATGGAGTCTAATGTCAAAAAGTAATTAGCAAGAAAAAAAGTTCAGACAGAAATAATACATGACACATAGTCTGGCATGTGGCAGCTGCATTTTTTTTTTTTTTTTTTTTAAACTAGCAATAACTTTTGTGACTCTTGGTTGGTTCTGGTGAGAAAAAGTGATCACCCTTCAAGAGAATGCATTTTTCTTCTCTCTTTCTTGAAAATTTTTCCCAAGTTTCTGTGTTGGGATTTATTTTTTTTTCTGGGTTAGCTGGTGGGGAGGCCTATCATAACATGTCTTGTTCACTTTCTAATTACCTCCTGTAAAGGCAAACACCCCTAAAACAATAAGCTGGCTAATTTAAAAAGCATAGCTAACTAAAATGAAGGGCAATTTTCTACTTATTTTCATGGCTTTAAAAGTGCAAATCTTACCCTTAGAATCAACCAGTCATCAGATCTTAAAATAAAAAGCAATATTGCCTTGCCTTCATAAAAGCCAGTTTATCTCCTTCTGTATACCATTTTCATCAAACAGTGTTTTCTACTTGTTGGTTTACTCTTTTACTGTGAGACTGTGCATGATAATGTGTGGTATAAAAATCAAGAAATTAGTCTCACAGCAGGAAGTCTGCTAACAACACCATTTCAATCTTATCCTTCAAGCAGTGGCAGAAAACATATTAATTGCAGTTTAATTTATGCAACAAATATTTCATTTTAATTATGCTTAATTTTTGTTGAGCTATAAAAATGTCAATAGTTCTGACAGTTTTTTCTTACAAGTTTTTGCAAATGAAAGAATTAAAATCAAGTGCTCTTTCTGAAAGAAATTATGAAAGATTTCTAATTACTGCTTATGTTCTTGAAAAATTGCTACTCTAGTAACCCCAAAATAACATCTGGGAATATGTAAACTTGAAGCTTTATTACTCAATATTTATAATTCTTAATAACATACATGCATCATTAATATAATGTAATTCTCATAGGAAGGATATTTTTATAATTATAGGATATATCAATAACTGTCATTGAATGGTGAATGTTTTTTATAGAAATGTTTTTGTTAATTTCTCTCAGGAAAACTAGAACAAGAATAAGTGAAACTGATTGCTGCTAGTACAGTGCACTAAAGAAAAGAATATTTACTATCAGCAGAAGTGGAAAGAAAAATGTCAAACTACAAAAGCTGAAGACAATTAATATTTAGCAAATACTTATTAAGATCTTAGTAGGGGCAAATCCTACCCAAATATTAAATCTCATATAAAAATGCCACTTCCTGCAGGAAATCTTTCCCTCTTCAGATGTAAGTTAAGTTTCCCTGCACTCACTGCCTGTGGCACACAATTAAGTTTTTCCTCACATTCTTTTATATTTCTTTGCTTTACATCACAATAATTCCCCTGCAAGTTTGATCTAACCAATAGATGGCAAGGTATCTGGGGGTAGAATCTAGGCCCTCCTCCATCTAACCACATTCAAGTCTACTTGAAAATGAATAAAATGTTTGGGGTACTGTAATTTTACAAATAACATTATATTTCAAAAGCCTTTCTATAAAGCTCTTATACATCTATATATGGAAATTATGTATCAGAAGACTTTTAGTTTTAGGATGACAGAGCAGCAAATACCTTACCCTATTTTATTCTCTTAGAAATGCCTACCCTCAAACATGAAAAATTATAAACATCCAGTAACCCACATCAATAATGAAACTGTAAGACATCAGTGACTCCCAAGTTAGAATTTGTGTGGAGAAACAGTCAGAGAGTGATACCAGATCTGAAAGGAATGAAGAAAGAAGTACTTTGTATGGATGTACAAAAATAGAATAATGAAACCAGTTAAAAATTGTTTAAGGGGCTGAAAAGAAAGTAATAGATAGGATGAACTTGATCAAAGTACATATGTGGGTATGGAAATATCATAATGAAACCACTAGTACAATTAATATATCCTACTGAATAAAGAGAAAGTGAGAAAAAAGACACCTTTGGAAGGGATATCAACAAGATGTCATCCTATTCTTCCTACCTAAATCCAGAAACATCAGGCACTGTTATTCAGTTAGGTCAGAAGGCACAAGTGAGGCTCAGGTTTGATTGAAAGTTCATATTAGGAACACTTAACCCAAACCTCCTTTCCTAGGTTTTCCTCAGGGATGGTGCCTTTCCATTTCTCCTCAGACTGTGGGTGGGGGAGAGGTGTTGATTGGGAGAGGGGGTTGACAGGAGGCAACACATAAGAAGAAGGCAAGGATAAGGAACCTTACAGTAGTACCCTTTTACTTGAGGTTTTACTTTCTGAAGTTTCACTTACCTGTAGGCATCCATAGTCCAAAAACATCCATAGTCCAGAAATAAATAGTTCATAAAATTTGAATGTTTTATTATAATACACTGTTATGATTGTTGTATTTTATTATTAGTTATTGTTGTTAATCTCATCCCATTCCTAATTTATGAGTTAAATTTTAACATAGGTTTATATGTGTTGGGGCTCAGAAAACAAGAACTCAAAGCAGCTAGGGAACAGCAAATGTGGAAAAAACTTTCTCTGAAGTTCACTTATCTACCTAAAGACCAGATCACCAAAGTGAAACACAATTTCCGCACTGAAATTTCATTAACTTAGGAGGATTAAACTCACATCACAGGGGAAGAGAATGAAAAAGAAACACTACCCTTGGAGCCCAGGGAGAAGGACTTTGTCTGTTCTTTGAGCCCCATCTGAAATTGCTGACATCTTCAGCTTCTCTCTCCTCTTTGAAGAGGGTATTTAAACCTTGTTTGAGTTTTATGTTTTGTATGATTCCTCTGCCCACATACATGTTAATAAATTTGTGTGCTTTTCCTTATGTTAATTTGTCTATTGTCAGTTTGTTTCAGCAGGCTTTATTACCAAACCTTCAGAGGGAATGTTTGCACTTTTCTATGTATGTATGGTGGGAAAATATACCATATATTGGGTTCAGTACTATCCCTGGTTTCAAGTATACACTGGAAGCCTTGTATCACCCATGGATAAGTGAAACTATTGTACTGATGTTTGAATAATAATCCTTATACCAAATGGACCTACTCCCCACCTCGCCCCACCCCCATTCTCAGAATACTAGCACATTCCCGGAGAGAGATTACAGAAAATTTTGTTGGAAAAAACTGAATGGCTATAGATAAAGATTCTTCCACAGAAAGTCACCTCTACAGTAAAAATCAGCAGTCAACAAGCCCTAAAAATCACCACTAGCATTTCTATGTCTCATTATTAAATGAAGAGCAAAAGATCAACAGATGTCTACAAGAAGTCTCCAATTTAAAAAACAGACAGACTTAAGCAAACCAACAAAAAACATAATTCAGATGAATTTCAAAGGATTCAAGAAGCAAAACAATGTATTATTAAAAATCTAAAACAAATATTCTAAGAGGCATAAAAAGGGATATTACATCTATTAAATAAGTATAGACTGCTACTAGAAAAAATAAAGAGAAATGGGCATTAGTGAAGTAATATGAGAGCAGAAAATAATTTGATCGAGTTGCAATTTAACAAGAAGCTCTCTCAGAAAGAGAAACAAAAAGATAATGGAGCAGAAATAGAAAATGCAAGGTTAAAACAAGTAAGTACACAAACCTGAGGATCAATTAGGAATTTGATCTCTGACTATAGAAGCTCTAGTAAAAAGAATCTGAGAAAGCAAAACAAATAAAATTAGGGAAAAAAATGCAAAAAAATTTCCCCAAATCAGAATGACAGGTAACAATGGCTTACAACAGAATAGAAACATCTCAACTTGAATTTCAATTCAATTTTTTTTTTTTTTTGGTGGTACTGGGTTCAAACTCATGCTTGTAAGGCAAGGCACTCACTCTACCACTTGAGCCACACCACCAGTCCTCAACTTGAAATTCTATAACAAGTTCACGTAAGATGAAAACATCAAAATTCTATGGCAGAGCTGTTAAAAAGTAAGTGAAAGGACAAGAGGCATAAAGAAAATTAAGCAAATGAAGAAAAAGGGCAAGTAATAACTCCAGGAAATACAAAAAAATGGAAGGAAACATAGAACACTTCTTGGTTTAATAAGATACAATCTCTACATCTTGAAAAAAGTATAGTGTGAATATTTGTTTACTCAAGACATGTAACTATTTTATAAGTTTACTCAAGACCTAACTATGTTATAAGAAAATATGGAGATAATGGTTTGAGGGAGCTAAATCTTACCATAATTGAAGGTGTTATCAATGGATAATAGTGAGCACTACTGAAGCAGGGGACAGCATATTATTTAGCTAGAAGACCAAAGAATTGAAGGCGGTGGTATCTGGAAAGGCAGACTGGACACAGAGAGTGGAAAAAAGTGGGTCAAGAGTATGTCAACTGTCATTATAAGTCTTTGAACAACTTTATGCACATCTTGCTTTGACATAAATAAAGTAAACCATAACTAGTGTACCTTAGAAGTAGGTCTCATTTCTACTTGGACATTTATTTATCAATCACATTCCTCTCAGTAATTCATGCTCTTTAAAAATTCCTTCATGCAAAATACTTGGCTACATTTATCCTAAAATTTAAATATATGGTTTCTTATGTGATATTATTTTTATGTGTATCAAATCTTGTCTTGGGCATTTAGTAATGCTTTTGAAAAGCAGGTCCAGATATTAAAATATCAAAGAAATGAATGCATTATTTTATTATTTATTATTTATTATCTATTATTATTATTTTATAATGCCAACTCCTTCTATGAGCTTTGGGGAAATTATATACAATAGTTAATGTCTATATTTGAACCAAAATTATTAAGGAAGATCTATTTTCTGGACTAGTGTCCTTTTCTCTAACTAAATCAAATTAAGAAAGCAATGTGAATTTTCTCACATGCTTGGATGCTCTTGACTTTTCTGAACTACACCTTTACTTGAATTAAAAAACATGTGTAGGTAAAATACTTTGGTATACAAAATACTAAGGAATGTTGATTTGCTGTTACCTTTCAAAGCACATGTTATTACAGAATATATAAATACAATTCCTCATGTACTTGGACTTTATAAATGAAAACCTGTCCAATGTAAGAACATTGATAACGGTACATATAACTTAATCTTAATATTCAATACATTTTTATTATTTTTTAACAATATAGAAATTATTTAAAGATCAAGAGTATTTGAAAATGGAACAATTTTAATGATTATTGACTTTTAAAACTCTGTGGTTAGTGTAGTCACACAATATAGGAGAAAAAATCAAATTCAACCATGTATATATTTTCTTGACTTACATGTATATGCATACATTTATTCTCTTGTTCGGTGTGTAAGAATTATCAGAAATACCATGTCTGCACATAAGAATTTATCAGAAGTACCAGGCATGGTGGCACACATCCATATTCTTGGTACTGGGAAGATAAAGGTATGAGGATAGCAAGTTTGAGGCTAGTCTAGACTACATAGTGAAACCCTGTTTCAGAAAAACACAAAAAGAAAAGAACTGATTAAAAATGAAGGAAAAAGCTTAAGCCTTATCATGGTTAATAGAATACCTCTCTTAAAATTATTATTTCAAAATTAAATCAACAATATGCTATAGTCTTAGTAAATGAATTATTACTTAACAAGCACTTGAGAAATGTCGATCTGTTAAGTAGGCTAAATGCTCTTACAATATTTCATAAACTTATTTTATTTAATAAAGCCATTTTATAAAAAAGTAATTCCATATGAGAATAAACAATCAACTATAAAAGTAGCAAGTATACCTAGCATTAAATTTGGTTATGAACACGCTAACATAGCTTACTGGACTATTAACAGGTCTTAAAGCCATTAGCAACTTGCTGATGAATATGAATTACTAGTAGGAAAAGTCTCTGAATTAAGCCTGATGGGTTAAGAGCATTTCAAACAAATAGAAATCTTTCAGAGGTAATTCATAGTGTCTCTGTAGCAAATAAGATGCAGAACATTCTTTACTTTATTCAAGTTTAGTAAGTAAAATTTTGACAAGTATATATATTCACTTTACTTAAGAAAGGAAGACAAAAAAAAAACAAGGGCTCTATTAGTAGTCGAATTACAGTGTAAATGGACTACAATGCTCAAAAGCAAACTTTTTAGTGCAATGGAAACATTAAAAAATTTGATTGTGTTGGAAAAAAAAAAGAAAGGAAGAGAAGTATAAGAATTGTTTCATACTGAAAAAAATCACATTAAGACTCTATCTTGAACATAGTATTAATGTGCTAGCAAAATGATAATGAGTTGTAGCTTTCTTCTATACAAGCATTATTTAGCAGGGTAGTTTAGGATGTGAATGAATAATACTTTATACATACCTTACTGACATATGTTTAGCTAATATAGATTATGATATAGGTATTACCCATCACTGGTGACATTTCCAAAAACCCATTAGTTTCCAAGAGCTTGAATATTAATGGCAAAGTATTTTAATTAGTTTTGTCAGCTCTCCAACTATATAGCTAAGCTTTATCTAAAATTTTAAAACTGTTAATGTGATTTAGTGTATATTAACCTCACAGTGTTCCATTAAATTCTTTTTCATCATGGGTGCTAGTTAATTAGCCTAGGGGAGGAAAAAATTTTCTGTTCCAAGAAATTTTATATTTGGAAGCTTTGCAAACATGCTTATCTGCATCTAATAAGCACATAGAAGAACTGGCTGAGGATGGGAGGGGGACTACAAACAGCTGCTAATGTCTATGCACTCATACGTGGAAATAAAAAAGTCATCAAAGAATCATCTCCAAGAAAGATTTTGGTACTTAACAGTACAACTAGGAGCAACTAGGAAGTCTCTAGAAACTTTCAAGTAGCAGCCAATGCTTAGGATAAGTAAACTGTTCTGGGACTTCACCTTACTTTTGACTTATGAAAAGCATTAAATTTGGATTTCTTGGATAGAATTTCACAAAAAATTTCTATCTCTTAAAGAGACTTCAGGATAAAGAGCGGTAAAACATCAACAACATGTCTAGTGCTCTTCAAAATGCTAGAAGTGTGAAGAAAAACTTACACAAGCCCATGGAAGAAAAACAGACCCACATGATGAAGACTTGGAGAAAAGCAGACACACCTGAAAGTAATCTTCTATAGGAACCTACAAAAGAATCTAAGTATTACAGAATATTTGCCAGCTTCAATCAACTCCTGAAAATGTGGTTCTGTAAAGCAAAATTAAAGATGGAACAGATAAAAGAGGGTTAAAAAAAGGAGGAACTACTCATAAAAATAAGGGCAGAGATGACAGGAAAAAAAGTGAATAGGGTAACATTATAATAGAATTAAAATTCACATAGGAGGTAACAATTGGCTGTTCAAAATTGAACTGGCAATGAAGATCATACTTTAAAGAAAAAAGTTTAACAATATACTCCTTCTTCTCCTCCAACACTTAATCCAAGCATCAGTATTATCTCACATATTTCTTTTGTGTTACTAATTGACAGAATATCATAACTTAATGTCTATGAAGTTAAAAGAAAAAAGATGTGAGGCCAGTATTTCATAAATACTCAAATTCTCACATAGGAAAGCAACAGAAACATTTTCTTAAGTATCGTATCAATGTGGATTAGATTTGGCTGCACTTGACAGAAAGCCCAAATTAACAAAAGTTTATTTAACAAAGTTTATTCATTTTACATAAAAGTTCAGTGTTACACTGTAAAGTGTAAGGGACCCAGTACTCATCTACATTATTGATCTATCTTTTGTGGCCTACATAGATTCAAGAATTACATTACAATTGAAGATGTTGTGTCCATCAAGCTTTCTAGCTATGAACTCTCCCATTCTAGATATCCAGAAAGAAGATTTGAGAAGTATGACACTCATTGTCCTTTAAACACACCATCAGAAGGAAGCCCAGTATGTGACTCTTGAGTTCCTACATGTCTTGTTGAAATATGCAAAAATCAAAAAGTCACCCTCATTCTTTTAATCAGGACCCCTTCTCAGAATTATTTCTGCAACTGGAAATTTTGAAGCTATTGTCCTCTGATGTGGCTGGTCTCCCTCTGGGCAGGGAAGGCTTGCTTTCTACTCCCTATGAAAGTGGTAGATTCCCTACATTCAGCATGTTCACCTATGTCTCATTTGTGTGTGTGTGCTCCTGGTATCAGGAGGCTTTATTTATTTATTTATTTATTTATTTGAGGCTTAGAAAACTGGTACCATCATGCTGAAACTCCTGGTATTTTTACTATGAATGATAAAGTTTCTGACCTGTAACATGTGCTTTTTCTACCAAACTATATGGAATTGTGTTACAATAAATTACTAACTTGCAATTATTAACTTGTTGAAGGATCAGATAGGGTATTGCTATATAACCCAGGCTGGTCTCAAACTTGCAATTCTCCTATCTCAGCCACCTGAGTGCTGGGATTAATTGTGTTTATAACTATGCCCAACTGTAGCTTGTATAATTCTTTAGGTGAAAGTTTTGCTTCTATTTTTCTCTATCCCATCAGACTTATTAGCAAGGAAAAATCCTGATAAAAACTTCCCAGAAGTTGAGCACAAACTTTCATTTACATTCCATTTCTAACTCATAGACATAGGGATAAACCTAGCTTTAAAAGGTGGCAGATAAATGTAGTTTTTATTTTAGACAACCATGTACCAAGTTATAAACCAGAGGATTTAGTGACACTCCACAAGTTTTCATCTTAAATTTTGAAATGTTTTCTACTTTTAATTTTTGTTTCTATGTTGATTCATGTCCTTGTTTAGAAGTACATTATTAAATGTTATAATATTTAAAGATTGATAAAGTTCAATATCTATTTGTTATTAAAAGTATCTCTTACAAAATAGTAACAAAAGAGCCATCTCTACAATAAAAATTAACAGACCCTTAGTCAAAGTAACCAAAAAAAGAAAAACCTAAGTCAATAAAATTAGAAGTGGAGAAGGATATATTACAACAGATACCAGTGAAATCAAGAGTCTTATTAGGGAATATTTTGAAAATTTATATTCCACTAAATTGAAAAATCTAGAAGAAATAGGTGAAATCCTTGATATGAATGCCCTAACAAAATGGAACTAAAAGGATATAAACAACTTAAATGCATCTATAAAAACCAATGAGATTATAGCAGCAATAGTCTCTCAACAGAGAAAAGCCCAGAACTGGAGAGATTTTGCTGAATTCTACTAGACCTTTAAAGAATGCTTCTCAAACTATTACATAAAATAGAAAGGGAAGGAATGCTACCAAACTAATTCCATGCAGCCAGTATTATCCTGATACAAAAACCAAATAAGGACACAAGAAACAAAGAATAGACACAAACTTCTTAATACTGCAAACTGAATTCAACAACACATTACAAATATCATATACCATGATCAATCTGTGTCCACTCCAGGAATGCTAGGATGATTCTACATATGAAAATCAATAAATATAATACAGCATATAAAGAGAATAAAGGACAAAAAAACCCTCATGATCATCTCAATAGATGATGACACAATTTAACATCCCTCCATGAAAAAACTCTTAAGAAACAAGGAATAGAAGGAACATACATTGATATAAAGAAGAAAAACCTGTAGGCAACAAAGTACTAAATGGGGAAAAACAAAAGCTTTTCTTCTAAAATCAGGAATTTACTTCAAGGGAAAGACTTCAGGTCACTAAAATCCCCAAACAACTAATCGACTCACAGATAAGTAAATCTTAAAACAGAGGCGTAAGAAATATGAAAAGGCATAGGAATATGACTCCTCAAAAGGTCAAGAATCACACAACAAAGGATCTGGTAGATAGTGAAGGGGATGAAACCTCAATTTCTGAGTTCAAAAGAATTATGACAAAAAAGATTAAGGAGATTAAAGAAGACATGCAAAAATAAGTCAATGAAATGAAAGAGAATATGGATAAATATCTAAATGAATTTCAGTGAGAAGGCAAAGAAACAACTGAATGAGCTCAAAAGGGTATAAACATCTAAATGAATTCAAGGAACGTACAAAAAAAGATAAATAAGGAAGACAAAACAGGACAGGAAAAGGAAATTTAATAAAAAAAAATAGAATGTCTAAAAGAAAGCCAAATGGAAAGTATGGAAATAAAAAAAAAAAAAACCTCTTTAAGATGAAAGCTACTCCAGCAGACTAAAACAAGTGGAAGTCAGAATTTCAAGACTTGATGACAAAATAGGTACAATAGAAAAAAAAAAAAAGAACATGTAGAAATAATAATGAAGAAATACAAATGGAATATGCAAGAACTCTGCAACTCCATTAAAAGACCAAACCTACAAATCAAGGATATTGAAGAAGGAAAGGAGGTGCAGGCCAAAGGCATAGAAAACATAGTCAACAAAATAATAGCCAAAAACTTCCTAAAGCTCAAGAAAGAGATGACCATCCATGTATAGGAGGTCTCTAAAACACCAAACAGACATGACCAAAACAAAACTTACCCACAGCATAGTATAGTTAAAACATTAAGTACAGAGAATGAGGAAAGACTATTGAAATCTGAGAGGAGAAACATCAACTCACCTATAATGTCAAACCCATCAAAATAACAGTAGATTTCCCAATAGAAACCTTAAAAGTAAGAAAAGCATGGAATGAGGTATTTTAAGTACTAAAAGAAAATAATTTCAAACTTAGATTATTCTATCAAGCAAAGCTATCATTCATAATTAAAGGAGAAATAAAAACCTTCTGTGAAAAACAGAAACTAAAGCAATTTATGACCACTAAACCAGCACTCCAGAAGATACTCAAAAGAATCTTATATGCAGAAGATGAAGATAAGCATAGCCATGAGTGGATAGGAATAAACAAATCTCATGAGATTAGTAGATAAGCAAATTAAAGACTAGGAAAGAATGAAACACACACACATGCATATGCACACGCATGCACACACACACAAGCAACAAAATGGCAGGAATGTACACATACCTTCCATTACTAACACTGAATGTTACTGCCCAGAACTCTGCCATCAAAAAACAAAGACTGGCAAGCTTAATTAAAAATTAAGACCTGATGATTTATTCCTCACAAGAAATGCATCTCATTGACAAAAACAAACATCAGTTTAGAGTGAAAGGGTGCAAAAAGTTTTTCTAAGCAAATGGACCCCCAAAACAGGTGGGAGTAGCTCTACTTATATCAGACAAAGTAGACTTAAAACCTAAATTACTCAGAAGAGACCGAGACGGTCACTACATATAATAAAAGGAACAAAACATCAAGAGGAATTAGCAGTTATTAATTTATAAGCACCAAATGTTGGCACACTTAACTCCATTAAAAAACACTGCTAGACTTAAAAGCACAGATACCAACACAATTATAGTGGAAGAGTTCAATACCCCACTGTTACCAACAGATAGGACATTTAGAGAAAAAAAATCAACAATGAAAATTCAGAATTAAATAATACCACAGACAAGATGGACAACAGACATCTACAGAGTATTTCATTCTGCAACAGCACAATACATATTCTTCTCAGAAATCCATGGAACTTTCTCCAAAATAGATCCTATTTTAGGACACAAAGCAAGTCTTAACAAATATAAGATTACTGAAATAACTCACTGTATTTTGTCAGACGACACAGAATAAAGCTAGAACTCAGCAACAAAAGAAATTACAAAAAGTATTCAAACACATAGAGACAGAATAACATGTTATCGAATGGCCAGTGGGTTATTGAAAAAATAAGGGAGGAAGTGAAAAATTCCTGGAATCTAATGAAAATGAAAATACAACCTATCAGAACCTATGGATACACAAAGGCAGTGCTAAGGAGAAAGTTTATAGCTATGGGTGTCTACATTAAAAACACAGAGAGATCTCAAATAAATGACCTAATGCTGCATATCAAGTTCCCAGGAAAACAAGAACGAGCTAAATCCAAAAATAATGGAGTAGGAAAAAATAAAAAACAAGGGTTGAAATTAATGAAATAGAGATAAAAAAAGCAACACAAAGAATTAATGGAACAAAAGTTAGTTCTTTGAAAAGATAAATAGGATTGATAAATCTAAGGATTTAGATCTGACTAGAAAGAGGAAGGAAAGACCCAAATTAATAAAATTAAAAATGAAAAAGAAGTATCACAACAAATCCTAATGAGATTTATAGGACCATATCATTAGGGAATGCTTTGAAAAGCTATACACAGATAAACTGGAAAATCAAGAAGAATAGATAAATTTCTAGATGCATTTGACTAAGGAACTTGAAAAGAGCATATAAACCACCTAAATAGATCTATAACAAGCAATGAAACTGAAGTAGTAATAAAAAGCTTCCCAACAAAGAAGAGCCCAAGACCTGATGGATTCATTGATGAATTCTACCAGACCTTTAAAGAATAATTAACATCAACACCCCTCAATCTTTTTCATGAAACAGAAAGGAAACACTATCAAACTTATTCTACCACACAAATAGATCATACACCATGATCAAGTCAGTTTCTTTTCAGGGATACAGGGATGGTTCTACATATGCAAATCAATAAATATGGCATATATACAGAAGTACAAAAAACTCACATGATCATCTGTTTGACAAAATTCAACATCTTTTCATGATAAAAAGCTCTGAAAAAACTAGGACTATAAGGAATATACCTCAACATAATAAAGGTTATATACAAAAACCTATAGTTAATATCATATTAAATTTGAAAAAATTGAAACCATTTCCTCTAAAGTCAAAGTGAGATAAGCTTGTCTACTCTCTCCACTCATATTCAATGTTGTTTTGGCATTCCTAGCCAGAGCAACAAGACAGGTGGAAGCTAGGAATTCAAATAGGGAAGGAAAAAGTAAAATTATCCCTATTTGCAGATGACATGATCTCATACCTAAAAGACCCTAAAAAATCCACCAAACACTTAGGTATTATAAACACTTTTAGCAAAGTAGCAGGATACAAAATCAATATAAAAAATCAGTAGCTTTTCTACATATCAACAATGAACATATTGTAAAAGCATTTACAAAAACAATCATACTTAAATCAGCCTCTATCCACCCCAAATTTTTCAAATGTGGTCAAAACTCTTCTCAGAGGTGTATTTATTATTGCTAATGTTTTCATCATTCCTTGCTGCTGTCCCCAGATTTCCCCCTTCTCTGCGAAAATAGTTGAACATTTCACTAAAAAAATACCAAATGGAAATAATAGAAGCTTTATGTCAATTTCATTTCTGTATATTGCTTAGTAAAGGCTTCACAAAAAATTATATGGTTAAGTGAAAAATTTTGTCAATTCAGCATAAAAATAAGTATTCTATTGTAAAGAGTCATAAAAACTCAAGAAAACTTACTTCAAAAAATCAATACCATCACTTTTATATTTTCTGAGCATATTTATATGTGGGGTCTTCATTCATAAAGCAGAGCCAAGTAGTTTTTAAAGACCTCCAGGTCTGACATTTCATAACAGCATGATTAACAGTAAATCTACCAAACATCTGCAAGGAATTTGTGAAATCTTAGAAGCTGGCCTACAATGGGAAGAGGAGGCTTAAAGGGATAGTTGAGATGATATGATGTAATTGTAAATAAACCAGACTTTGGCTATGAGTAACTTTATTCTTAGTTTTTAATCTGTGAAATGAGAAGAAATGATAGTATCAATATCCTATGATAGTTCTGAAGAGTAAAAGTGACAGTATATCTAAAACTCTTGCTAAGTGCATGTCAGTCTAATAAATACAATTTTAACTGAAATAATTCATCAATAAAAAGCAAAGCATTGGATTGGACATGGTTGTTCATGCCTATAATTCCAGCTACTCCAGAGACAGAGATGAGAAGGACAGTAGTTTGAGGCTAATCCAGCCAAAGAGTTAGCAAGACCACATCTCAATCAATAAGCCAGGCCTGTGGTGCATACCTCTAATCCTAGGTATGTAAGGGGACTTAGGTAGGATGATTGTGGTCTGAGGCAGCCTTTAGCAAAAAATGTGAGACCTTATGCAAAAAATAACTCAAACAAAAAAGGGTTAAGGGCATGGCTCAAGTAGTAAAGCAGTTGCCTAGAAAGCACAAGGTCCTGAGTTCAAATGCCAACAGTCTGCTTCCAAAAGAAACAGTACTAGCAAAAATGCCAGAAAGTCTTTTTTCCATATCATTTTAAAGGATAAATCTTTATAATCAGAATATCTCTATTTTATTGAATTATCTTACAAATCAAGACAGGTTCTTCACATAGTGGGTGCTCAACAGTCAGTGGGTGCTGAGCTCTTCCTAACATTAAAAATGAGGTTTAATCATGTAGAAATTGCAGTCACAGCTGCAAAATGACTGATCCCGTTTGTTAAAAAAGACATTAATCTTTAAATGAGATTTTCTGAGTTGAACTTCAGGATTATGCAGAATGATTAAATTGGACTCAGAAATGAATACACACACACACACACACACACACACACACACACGCACGCACACCAAGAGACACCTCTTTGGTCTTAGTGCTTCAAAATGCAGAATATGTACATTTTATAAATCTTATAAATAGAGACCTATCATTCCCTAAAAGGAAGCGAACATCTATGTATTAATTTCACAGAAACTCCTGGTGGAATTTTAGATACCTAAAATTGAATTTTAGTCATTACCAATTCTGATTCTCCTATGTTGTATTATACATATATTTGAAAAAATAATGTATACATGGGCATGCTTTATTGCTACCTTTAGCGGGACTGGTGGTCCTTTTATTAGCTTTCTACCACTTGATCAGCTGATATCACTAATAATAATTTTTTTATAAACTAGAGTTTGTATGTCCTGTCCCAAGACTGTAATATTTCAAAAAACAGTCTAAGCTTTAGGGAAAAAACCAATTACAGAAACAGCATTAAAAATGCCAAGCACCGGGCAGAAGCAATTCTGGATCAGTTTAAAAAAGTGATTGATGAAACTCTAATCCAAGCTGAAGGAACAGTTTCACGACAAGCTGTGACCATTCCATACACTTCATTAGCTACCATAATTAGCCTGGTGTTTCAATTTGTTAGAACTGGTGGGGACAATTTTCCTCAGAATGCAAACATCAAAAAACAGGGTCCCTCAGACTTCAGAAGAGGCTGATGAGAGGCTTTTCTAGTCTCTGTTAACTAAAAGATTAATTATTGCTGATGGGAGGCTGTGCTGTGATTGCCACTCTGTCTATGTGCATTACTTTTAGCATTAGAAGAAAGATATGGTTGACACCACACTACTCAATCAAGCAGCTTCACATTAGAGCACAAAGTCGGTTTTAATATCCTGGGTATTTTTGATTGATTTTTCTTCCTGTTTTCTGGGTCCATGAGTCACATTTATTTATTTATATTAGAGTTTTAAAACAGACTCTAAAATATTATTGAGAGATTTGGTTGTTTGGTTAATGTACTTTGCCCTAAGTCCGAGCTTTCTCCTTACTAGAGATCAGCAAAACAGTAGTTTTGTATATTTCCGTGATGGTATCATGTTATCTTTCAAGTTTGTTTATAAACCTTCTAAGACTAGAAATGAAAGCTACATTTATGTTACATACATTTAAAATTATAGTTCTATGAACCTTATTTCTGAAGTAAGATCATGAACTCTGACTTTTCTTAATATAAATTCATGAAGTCTAATTAAAAGGGATGGGGAGGAGATTCCTACTTAGCTTCCTTAGAACACAAGTGTTTTCTTTTAGTCTTTGGGCCATAGGCAAAGCTGATCCTAAATCAGTAGCACACACCAATAAGACAACAACATTAAAAATTACACCAAGATCATCATTTTTCATACCCTTGACTTTAACATTGTTTATTTTCATCAAGATTTTTTAAAAGAAAAGATTCTATTATATGTTTGTTTTTAAAATTTATCTCTTTAGTTAGCCTATAAGAGTGAGCTGGAATAAAAGAGAGAGGTAGAAGAAATAGCCACAATTAAAGAAAGTGGTCCTTATGTTCAACTCCACTAGAACACCAGAGTGGAAAAGTTTTAAAGGGAAGAAAGATAACAACAGAGAAAATGCTTGTCTGATTTCTAGAGGGAAATTTTCCATAGTTTTCTGTAAAAATCAAGTTCCTTCTATCCCACGAAGTTGGGCAGCACTGCCCAATAGAAATACAACGTGGGCCCCAACTGTCACTTTCTTAATAGGCACGTTAAAAATAGTATCAAGACACAGGTGAAATTAATTGTATGTTAAGAATGGATTTTTAACCCAAGATATCTAAAATATCAGCATCACAGTTCATGAATATAGAAATGTTAATTATATGTTACAGATTATTTAACTAAGTCTTCAAGATCAGTGTGTGTTTTCCACTTGCAGCACATCTTTACTCAGAGAAGCCATCTTTCAAATGCTCAACAGCAATGTGGTTGTCACATCAAATCACACAGATTTAGACAACATGGGCCCTTCTTCCTCAGGGACCGGTTGTTTGTTATTTCGTGAACAGCAATTCTGGAGTTCCGTGGGAACTCAACAAATGGGACCCTGAAAAGTAAAAGTGCTACTATCTTTACAAATGTATATTGAAGAAATGCACATAGATTATTAGTACCAGCAAAATGAGTGATTAAATGGAAGACTTAAGAAATCAACAGACTAAAGGAGGAAAATGCAGATGGTGAACCATGCACACTGCTGAGACTAGGTATAGCCACACACAGGGCCAGAAAGACAGTGAAAAATCCTGGGGCCTGAATATGATTAAAATAAGACTTTAATCCAGCATGCACCAGAATGGTTAGAGAGGTTATCAACTAATGCCCTCATTGTTTGTTACTAAGTAACTGCTAACTCAACCACCATCCCCCACCACAATGGTCCAGCCGTAGTTCAGCAATTAAAGAGTTTCTGCCTTCATAGGGAACTTCAGTGTTACTGTTTATTCTAGTTAATTAGTATTTTTGCAGTATATTTAACAAGTATTTTAAAAACCACTAATGCTGACTATACAATTAATGAGCCAGTTAATCTTTGGTTAATTTAGCTATGTTGTTGTTTTTGATCTTCTCGTGACTTTACTTTTTTCCTAAAATCTCGGGAAAGTCTCAGAACTAAAATACTTTGATACCTTTAAAAAGCCACATGGAAGGAATATAGAAACTAATCTCAGTCTAGTCTGCCATTTGTTATTCAAAACATGTTTCAGAGACTATTTCTACTAGGGTATTGTAGCATGGGACAGTTTTACTACCACAACTCTGCCTCTCTACCTTTTATCCTGGATTTAATTTTTAAATAGTGGACAATATAAGCAAAATAACTCTTGTAATTCATACATAATATTCAAAATAGTTGTTGAATCATTCATTTTACTATTTTATGTATAGAGGAACTTAAGATATGAATTATAAAATAGCAAGGAAAATAAACCTCTTGAATAGTGAAGATTTTGCAGTTAAAAATGTGAAAGGAAAAAGCCAGAACACTTCTGTCCTTTTTGAAAGTGCTTCTGAGAAGATGATTCATTGTCACAAAAATTAACTTGACTTGAAAAGGCTGGAAATCAACCCAGACTATTTGACCCATCTGAAGATCTTTGCTTAGAAACATCTCGTAATACAAGCGAGAGAAGCAATATAGCACTGGAAGGAAATCATGAGGCATGAAAATAATTGTTGAAGTTCTGACTTAGAAAAAACAAAATGAAAGCAATACTTCCTTCTCTCTCAAATAATCAGTGTCTTCTAGCCTGACATAGAGTACAGGAGAGAGCCAACATTTTTTCTTTAGGATGCTCCAGGATATATTCAGGAGCAACCAACTCATAGATAGGATACATTCTCTCTTCCTGCCAATATCCGAATAGCAAAATTCTGACTTTGTGAGCACCTTTTGGAAACCATATAGGCTCTTGTCCTCAAAATGATTAAACCTTCTTTTGTTGAGCATAACTTCACTTGGAAGAAACATCTTGAAACTACAAACCTAAGTACAGTGTTTGCGATCTTTGGAAACACCTCTGGTTTTGCTGTTTGGTGGGAAAAATTGTACATTCCACCTTACATGAATACGTTACATGAATTGCTGTCCTAAAGTCTTGAATGGAGGCCTGCATCCTCTTTTAGGGTCATCAACTTTAGAGTCAAAGCTTTTTCAGAGGATTTTTGTGAGAAAATAAAAGCAAAATATGAAAAGTCTTGAAGATAAGGAGTCCAATTTAAGTAGAAGTTTCAAAATAGCTTGAGAGAAATCGGAAGCCATAGTCAAAACAAAATAAGGAATCTAAGTCAAGCCTGATGGTGTGCTTCTGTAATCCCAGTACTTAGGAGGCTGAGGCGGGAGGATAACATGAGAAATTTAGATCCTGTCTCAAAAAAATAAGAGAAAGGAGTTTATTGGATTGGATTACTCAGATAATTTCATTATTAGTATTCAATGCACTACAGGTGCATTTTATATTGTGTTGAAAATTCATGAATCCTTCTGAGTGAACTTTTACTTCAAAAAATAAAATTAGAGGAACTGTCTAATTCTGGAGCACTTTAGTAGGATGAGGTAGAAAAAATGACAATTTGATGATTTCTACTTTATAGGTGAACATCTTTGAACACACTGTTGAACTTAATTTCTGTTTCAATGTGCCTAAAATCATAACTTTCTGCTGTCACAGACTATGTCAACAATGTAGACTCTAAAATAACCACAATGACTTAAGGACAAAGGAAATGAAAAGAAATGAGTTCAAACTAGAAGTTTCTTAGAAAACTCTTTTATTCAATTTCTACCTTCTCAAAAAGCAAGCTGTTGGAATTTGGATTCCACCTGATGTGACATACCTAGGTGAATTCTTATTTTTGACACTTTTTGCTATTACAACAAAAAAATTACAATCAAGTTCATATGAAGGATAAGTGTATGCTATATTAAAAGACTATTCCACCATTTCAATGTTTTATTCAAGAAAGCATTCTCCCTGAAATCACATTTTACACATTTTCATTTATTTATGCAAAATGTGAAAACATTTCCACATTTTGAAAAATAGACTCCTGAAAATCATAACTATAAAATCCTTATTGTTTAATCTGTGAAGAAAGTTAATTTCCAATGACATAAAATTGAGTATATACAAACTTGAGGTACATTTGTATGTTTTTACTCTTTTTTAGACAGAAGGTCAATAGCTACAATCAATCAGATGTCCAAAATGGTATTGAATTATTAACTTGATGTTTTAGCATTATTTCTAAAGGAAACAGCAGTCTCCTGAATTAAACTGAAGCCCCATAGTGCCACTTTATACTTAAATCAAACTTCTCACATAAAATAAGTACAAGAAATAAGGTAGGCAAAAAGATTTCTCACAAAGGGAAATAAAGTTGAATGTTTAAGTGGAAGAAAGGTAGCGACTTGACTTATATTAGTGATGCAGTGTATCTGTATGAGTGGACAGAACTTGAGAACAAGCACCCAGGTTCATAACCATGTGACAGACACTTCCACTATATACTGTTTGTCTTCATCACTCTTATTAACTTTATGCTCAGAGTCAACAATTACAGCATGCAGCAATGCAAGAGAGATGGCTCTTCAGTTATTTCCCCATGGCACCTTTCCTATAGGTGGGCATGTTCACAGTTGTGTAGGCAAAGACCAGTAAGCTCAATGGCACAAAGGCAGATGCACTTTGGATATATACCACAGATAGACTTCAGCTAATGTGTTCAGAAGGTAACTAAGTTTTTGACTGTAACATTTAAAAACAAAACAAGGACACTGTCATTCCCTATGAAATCATAATATATAACCATAAGGATGAAAACGAGTATCAAAAAATTAAAGCATATATTAGAAAGGCAGGCAGTATTTCAAAGTGTCTTTCTTTGCTTTGGAATAATAGACTTTGCTGAAGTAGTATCATAAATATTCTGCAGCAGAAAGAAGTTTTCTTGAAAGTGAACTTTATTTTATGTTAGAATGTCATAAAAATCAATTCTTAAAGCTATCATTGATTATTTTAATGCTACTAAGCTAAAACTTTATAATAATGCAGTAGCATTATAGCATTGCAGAAAAACATTCTGCAATGGTTTTCTTCATAAATCACCTAATTCTTAAGACCTGATACCTGAAAATCTACCAATCTAACAAATTCATGCAATCTCACATCCTTTTTATTGTTAGCATTTATGTCTGTTAGAGCATTAAGATGAACATTATGAAGTCAAACCATGGGAAACTTTGCCAATAATGTTTTAGGATAAAAAGGAAAAGCATATACATTAGCTATAAATACATATACATACATATATCCATCCATCCATACATATACATATATATAAAACTCAATATATTCTATTATTTGTTTTTCTGGTATATTTTTTAGAATTTTTACTATATTTTGAATTTTAGGTTAACACTTACCATTAATATAAAACTTCCGTTGTAGACTAAGTGAAGATTTTGCATGTAGAATTTTATACTTCCTTAATTATGCTATTAGAACTAGAAAATATACTAGTACTTGTAGATTAGATTACTTCCATCCTTTGAACAGTATTTATATATACCAGATATCAAAACAAAGATGACAGATGATTTCTGAATTCACTTAGCAAAAATCTTAGAGGTGAGAAAACAAAGCTTCATATTCAAACAGGTAAGTTTCAAGTTCTGTTTATTTCTTTTCAAAAATACTATTTTCAAGAAAATGTTAACCATCTTAAATGGTTTACAGACTAGCAATGAGAATGCATTTCTATCAAATATGTGAAAAATAAAATGAAAATAATTTTCTGAAAGTAATACATCTGTGGCATAAAAATGTAGGAAAAAACTACATGGTAAATGTTAGTTATTTTTCATTAACACCATAGTAAATGTCAGCCTGACATATGGCTTTAGGTTGTTGAGCTACAAAAAAATTTGGACAGACATGCCTTTTAGTTTTCTAAAGGCAAATAACTCAATTCTTTAAAAAACATCCAAAAATATGTAATAGTTAAGATTTTATATAATGCCCATTTATTTAATGTACTTTATTTAAGAAAGAGTACTTTTGAACTAGGATGTCATTTTTACATAAGGGCTTGATCTTTCAAATACCAATTAAACTTGCTAGTCATGTGTAACTTGGGGGGAAGTAGGAGAGGCTTTTTTAAAGGGTAGTATGACTCCCTAGTACCTGGCATAAGGACCAATTGGATGGAAGGTCTTTAGAGGAGCCCAAGTATCAGGCAGCAGCTTCTGTATATGGTATATTAAATGTGAGCTGTCTCCAGGATAAGCAAGGAAAACAATTGAAAGGGTCATATAGCAACAGTTTTTTTTTTTTTCTAATGCTATTTACAGGCAAGTTCCATGATTAAATGAAGAAGGTATAGAAGGTAAGACATTTATAATACAACAGACAAATGGAAATGCATTGCTAGTTAGATAACATAATAAGTACCATCTAATTTTCTCTTTAGAACCCATTTATTCTTCAAAGCCTTAGATCATCAAGGGACCATATTTTCCAACTAAGGAACTACAGAAGAGGAAAATTACATTTTATTAATGATCCTGATTGTTGTGAGCTAACCTTTTACAAATAGCTCTTGAGTAGACTTAATATGAAGGTAAGGTTAACATTTATATCCTTCCAAACAACAGTGTGAAATATTTTCACTCCTCTTGTGTATTTATAATATTTAATCCATATCCTGAGAGACAATCACTTGCCTAGACTGTCATGTTATCACTTTCTAGTTGTATGATAATTTATGCTTTGTAAAATTTTAACATATAAGCAGATTCAAGTTTTCCTCTAACAGTTTAACTTTATAGTAGCCACCTAAAAAGTAGCCTGGTAAATTAATTCAGAGTTAACAGAATTGTCAATCTGCCACTTCTATAACAGAAGTAACAGGCTGCAAAATTCTCAGAATCAGACTGGGAGTCTGGTTCCCAACATCTTCTTAGTATGAATACGAATGCTTAGATACACAATTCCACGAAAAACATCTTTAGGAAAAATACATTGAATTTACGCAGAATTTGGAAAATATCCAGCTAAGAACATTAAGATAAATTAATAACTTGCACAACAGAACCCTTTTTTCAAATGAATTCTCAAATAGAAAGTCTGGTATGTGACACAAAAGAATACAATTGGATGTTCAGTAAAGGACTCTGAATGCTGAGTGCTCACATCACATAACAGTGATTTGATGTGATCAGGTGATGTAAAATTAAG
The DNA here is from genome assembly GCF_047511655.1 of Castor canadensis. Lineage (NCBI taxonomy): Eukaryota > Metazoa > Chordata > Mammalia > Rodentia > Castoridae > Castor > Castor canadensis. Next base: position 116,381,246 of record NC_133396.1, read on the forward strand.
AGAAGTATTTTATGTCCTTTATTTTTAATGTCTCTGTCACTATTGTTTTCCTTTGCCATTTTATAATATTTGTAAAAGAAATATTAAGTCCCTATGTAGGTATTTACCAAAAATAATTTTCAAAGAGCTACATTTTATGTTCTGATATAAAATCAAATAGAAGATACAAAATGATATGAAATGCTATCTGCAAATTCAAATCTGATTTCACAGTAAGCTTTCTCTTATTTGCTTGAGAACTAAAACAAGTTAGAAGCCTGGAGCTACAGTCTCAGAATGCCACAGGCTAAGGTAAGAGGATTGCAAGTTCAAGGCCAATCTGGGCTACATAGCAAGACCCTGTCTCAAAAACAAACAAAAAAAATACATAATACAAGTTAAATATTAGATGTGTAATAAGCCCACCTTATTCATGGATTTATTACACATAGTTTTGATCAAGCACAGTCAACAATAAATTTTTAAAAATCAAAAGAAATTTCAAAAACAAAAAAATTAAATTCCTGCACATGTGCATATTATGCAGTTCAGTTTATGTAGAGAACTTATTGATTAGTCATGTGCTATCATCAGTTGTGTTAAAATCATTGTGTGATCTCTGAGTATTTACCTGTCTTTAATTTTGTGAAACTCTGCCTCCCCAGAGCCAAATGGTGCCCCAAAAGCAAGGTAAAAGTTAGATAATCCATGCAAGCCAAAAGGGGCATGGGAGGTGCTTAATGTAAGTGTCAGAGTGCAAATTTTAGAAGGACTTTGTATTTCCTAGGTTAAAAACTATTTCCCCTTTGAAATAATACTATAAAATTTATAAAGAAATTGCCTAACAAAAATATTTCCAATGTTTGAGATGGAAAATGTCAACACCATAATTTCTGTCATATAGCAAACGAGATCCAAAGAAACTCTTTCCACCTAAATGCTCTGGATAAAAGATTTTAAGATCTTTTTCAGGCATAAAGGATCTTGAGAAAAAAATTAAGGAAGTTGCTTAGAAGAAGAACTGGAAGTGCCAATCCAGAGAGGGACACAATCAGCATCTTGCCCATGGTACATAATTTGTCCGTAGAGTCCTAGAGTCTAACCTGCCACATGCTCAAGAAATAGGCTCCTGGGGCAGGATCAGAGTTGGAGGTTAGATCTGAGAACCCTGTATTAAACCAGGACTCCTGAAAAACAACCTTCTCATAGGGGAAGTAGGAAAGGAAAAAAGTCTAATAAGGAGACTTTGAGCATATGTACCCATCTCATCCTTGGCTCTAGACTGAGTAGAGAGAAGGAAAAAGTCTTTCCTGAGATGTCCTAACCATGAACTTGCACTCACAGAAGTGTGGACTGAATTCATACTACCTGTGTAAAATTATGAATTCTACTTTAGTTTTCTGAAGCCTCAAGTGGGCAATGCCACCTGACATCTGGCAGAAAAAACCAAAAACTTTCTCAAAAGAAATACACTTTAAATCAGGCTTCAAAAGATTCTCATATGAGAAGTTACAAATCACATAAAGAAACTTAAGACAATAAAAAAATGGTGAAAAATGAATCCTGAATGAGAGTTGACTAAATCAAACTTCAGAATTAAATAAGTACCTCTTTAGTATTATTGGTAATGAGTATAAAGTGCTTCATACATTTAAAGAAAAAAAAGGAATTGTAAGTATGAAAAGAAAAAATAAACTATCAAAATTAACCAGGCAGATTTGAAAAAGAATGAAACAGAATCACCATATATGAAAACAATAATAATTGAAATCCCAGAGATGGGGATATACCCAAAAGACTGTGACACAGGTTACTCCAGAGGCACCTGAACACCCATGTTTATTGCAGCACTATTCACAATAACCAAGTTATGGAAACAGCCAAGATGCCCCACTACTGAAGAATGGATCAAGAAAATGTGGTATCTATACACAATGGAATTTTATGCAGCCATGAAGAAGAACAAAATGTTATCATTCGCTGATAAATGGATGGAATTGGAGAACATCATTCTGAGCAAGGTTAGCCTGGCCCAAAAGACCAAAAATCGTATGTTCTCCCTCATATGTGGACATTAGATCAAGGGCAAACACAACAGGGGGATTGAACTTTGATCACAAGATAAAAGCGAGTGCACACAAGGGAGATATGAGGATAGGTAAGACACCTAAAAAATTAGCTAGCAGTTGTTGCCCTCAACACAGAGAAACTAAAGCAGACACCTTAAAAGCAACTGAGGCCAATAGGAGAAGGGGACCAGAACTAGAGAAAAGGTTAGATCAAAAAGAATTAACCTAGAAGGTAACACCCACGCACAGGAAATCAATGTGAGTCAATGCCCTGTATAGCTATCCTTATCTCAACCAGCAAAAACTCTTGTTCCTTCCTATTATTGCTTATACTCTCTCTACAACAAAATTAGAAATAAGGGCAAAATAGTTTCTGCCGGGTATCGAGGGGGTGAGGGGGAGAGGGAGGCGGCGGAGTGGGTGGTAAGGGAGGGGGTGGGGGCAGGGGGGAGAAATGACCCAAGCATTGTATGCACATATGAATAATAAAAAAATTAAAATTAAAAAAAAGTCCCAGAGATTAAACAATAGAGTACAACTGTACAGAGAAATAGAAACTAGTTCTATTAAAAGTATTCAAAACCCAGCAAAAGGAGAAAAGGCAATGAAAAATTGAAATAATGGTTGCAATATTAACATGTATAGCATACTCATCTAACTAAAATGCTAGGAAATACCAGAAAGGGCAGGAAAGAGCATTATTTAAAGGCATAGTGGCTGAAATTTTTCCAATTTGGTGAAAGAAATTGCAGATTAACGAACCCAAGAAATCCCCACTAGGATGAATAAGAAGAAATCTATACCTAAACTAGATGTTCATATGCTACATAATTAGAAAAGTAACAAGAAAAGGTCAAACTCATAAAGATTAACATGGGGCGAGAATAAATAAATATATAATTTGCAAAAGCGTAGGAGGGCAATAAATAATATATCTTAAAATATGCTTAGCATATGTTGTTACCAAACAATACAAGGTTTTAAAGATACCCTTTTCATCTATAAAATAAACAATAAAACAATATTCAGTGTTAATGAGAATGTAGGGAAACAAAGCTCATAAAAACTGCCTGGAATGTAAATTAGTTCAGTCTTTCTGTAAGATGTTTGGGAAAAAGGATCGCAAGTCTTAAACGCATGCATACTCCTTAACCCAGGATTTTCAACAGTGGCAAGACTGACATTTAAGACAGATAATTCTTCATTGTAGGGAACTAACCTGTGCGTGGGAGGAAGCTTGGCAATGCATGGCTTCAGCCCATTAGAGTCTTGTAGCATCCTTAACCCAATTGTGACAACTAAAAATACATTGCCAAAATTGCAAAATCACCCTTTGACGTGAACCGCTGGTTTTTAACTTGCTATTATTCTCATTTCAAGGAACTTAGTTGTAAGGAAATACACATGTGGTAAAAATGGCTTCTTTTCAGTTCATTCAAATAAAAAGTTTATTTTCTTTAAGAATCAAAAGTTCAGGTTCTATGCAATCATGAATGTTTAGCATATGCCAACCTTCATGCCCAGAGGCTTTCTATAGCCCCCGTCCACTCACTCACTAAGCACACATGCACACACACACTTTGTATATGATAACCATTTCTTCTATTTCAGCAGAAGCATCAATTCTCAGGAGGTTCTTGGACAAACCATGATTCTTTGCTATAAAGTCTCATAGATCTATGACTTTTTTCTTTGGAACATTTAAAACATTGATTAACTTTTATTATTCCTAGCAGACTATTAGCTAGGAATATATGCTATAAGATATGTTTTATATCTTTGATACGTATCTGTTCAATGACTAAAGAGAACTGCCATTAGCTGGTCCTGAAAAATGGAAGTTGCCTAAGCCCAAATTTTTCCATATATCAGCTCTTATCATCTCCCCTCCTCCAAAATCACATAATAATCACAAGGAGCACAAGAAAAGTATGCACAACACATTCCTTCAGTATTACTAGAAGACAGAGAGCACAGATTTCATGTTATCTTGATTAAAATAGTAAACATCAAATTCCAGCACTCAATACAGTAGCCAATCCCTTTGATCAAACCTGAGCATGTGGAAAGAAGGCTTACTAAATGCCACAAAAAGAGGAAAACAGAGACAAAATCATCTCTAGAAAGGGAAAGTGTCAAAATGCTGAACACAAGCCTGACTTGCCTGTTCAAAACACCAGATATAAGAAAACAGAGTGGACAAAGAGGAGACTGCTTCTAGGACAGGGGAAGATAGAGACAGAGAAATACCTGTCACCTGACTTTAGTCACAGCAGTAACAGAAAAGAAGCAAGTAAATGTGGGAAAAAAACAATCCTATGGAAACAAGCCACAAGAGAGCAACTCCTCTCTTTCCCTACAATGCCATTTCATTAAACAAACTGAACTTACCATATGTTGGAAAAGCGTGCCCTTGACCTAAAAATTCCATTCATAAAATGTAAAAGAACAAGAAAAATAAGAACCTCATAAAAAGTCACTGGGAAGAAAAGAAGGTGAGAATCCAACATGCAAATTTAACTCAATATCCTCAAATAAGGATTAGGAAATATTTGTATATATGACCCCTATTATCATATATCCAACAAACTAAGAACAGAAATGAGCCAAAGAATAGGAAGATATGTGGGAGAACTTACATAAATGTAGGAAAGAAACTGAGCACAAAGATAAGACCATGTCAGATATGAAGGGTAAATTATACTTGGCCAAGAGGAAATATATTTGAATCAAAATTTAATAAATTTAATTGAAGGAAACCAGAAAAGCAATGAAAATAAAATAAATAAGTAAAAAGAGTCAGAGGGAAAGTAATTAAAATGGAAGATAAGCAAAGAAAATACAACATTAAATACAACTAGAGCCCCTGAGATGATAAACAAAATAACAAAAGAGAATGTTTAAAATTATATTATAAAGAAAATTTCCAGAAATATTAGAAAAGTCTAAGCCAATATGGTGAAAGGAACTACTGTGTACCTGGAAAACTATATTAGAATAATAAACTTCAATCCATATCCTAATAAAGACAAAGAAAAAATATTCAGAGCCTCCAGGAAAATTAGTTTTTATGTACAAAAATGGTATGCAAACAAAATAGCCTGTGTAAGAACATATTGAGTACGATCTCACTTTCTGTATGTGTGTCTGTGTAGTAGGTAATATGCACAAAAGTTAGGTAGCACCAGTACAATAAGAATAACAAAATGTTAGCAATGAACTATAGGGTGGTTTAGTTTCTTTATTTTTCCTCTATTTTCTACAATTATGATGAATTATTATTGCAATCTAATCATATAAAATATAATTTTTACAGCAAATTTAGTTAAATTGCTTACAGCCTCCTTTCCTGGAGGGGAGTAAGACATGGGAACTGCACCAGAAATGCTAACATCTACAGGACTATCAGCATGAACAGACAAATAAGAAGTAGAAGTCTAGTGAAATGCCTCAGAAGTTGAAGATAAATGTGCATGCCGCTAAGCTATGCATGTGTGGTTACTAGTCATTAACATATGGACAAACAGCAAAATGAAGCAAATGGCAGTGGAGAAAATTATACCTGCAACAAAGACATCAGGTTAAAATAATATAGCTTAAGTAAAGGTAGTTTTGTCAGTAATAAAAAAAATCTCCCAACAAAGAAAAGTCCAGAATCAGATGTATTCACTGCTGAAGTCTACCAGTCCTTTAAAGAACTAACACCAATGGTCCTCAAACTGTTCCACAAAATAGAAAGGGGAGGCAAACTACCAAACTCATTCTATGATGCCAGTGACTATCCTGATACCAAAACTGGATAAGAAAACATCACAAAATAAAAATTATTGGCCAGTGTCCTCAAAGAACATAGTCTTAAAAATCATCAATAGAATACTTGCAAATAGAATTCAACAACATATTAAAAAGTTCACATGACATGATCAAGTTGGATTCATTCCAAGATGCAATGATGGTTCAACACGGGCAAATTGATACATATAATACTGCATAAAAACAAAATCAAAGACAAGAACTATATATTCATCTCAATAGATGCAGAAAAAACATTTTATAAAATCTGATATATCTTCATGATAAAATTTCTGAACAAACTAGGAATAGAAGGATCATATCTCAATGTAATAAGGACTATATACTGCAGACCTATAGCAACATATACTGAATGGGCAAAAACTGAAAGCATTTACTCTAAGAGGAGGAAAGAGACAAGACTGTCCACTATCACCACTCTTATTCAATGAAAATGCTTGAAATCTTAGCCAGAGCAATAAGGCCAGAGAAAGAAATGAAGGGGCTACAAATAGGAAAGTAAGAAGGCAGGAGATCATTAGTTCAAAGCCAGCCTAGGCTTTGCAGCAAGATACTGTCTCAAAAAAAGGATACATTACCAAAACTATGCAAATTCAATGCAATCTCCATCAAAATTCCAATGATGAGCCAGGTGCTTGTTGCTCATGCTTGTAATCCTAACTACTTTGGAAGCTGAGATCAGGAGGATCACAGTTTGAGGTCAGCCCAGGCAAATAGTTCATGAAATCCCCATCTCCAAAAAAACTGGAGCAAGGTGGACTGGAAGTGTGGCTCAAGTGGGAGAGTGCCTGCTTTGCAAACCCAAAGCCCTTATGTCAAATCCCATTTCCCCCCCAAAATAACAAAAACAAAACATCAAAATTCCAATGACATTCTTCCCAGAAAAAAAGATCCTAAAATCAATATGGAAACACAAAAGAGCACAAGGAGCCAAAGCAATCCTGAGGGTAGAAAAAAGCCATGCCAGAGGTATTTCATTACCTGATTTCAAACTATACTACACAGTAACCCAGTATGGTACTGGCACAAAAACAGACATCTAGATCAATGGAAAAGAAGATCTGGAAATAAACCCAAGCTGCCATAGCCATCTGATTCTTGACAAAGATGCCAAAAACACACATTGGAAAAAAAGACAGCATCTTTAGCAAGTGATGCTAGAAAAACTGGATATCCACATGTAGAAGACTGAAACTAGATTCCTATCTACCATCTGCACAAAAATCAAGTCAAAATGGATCAAAGACCTAATGTAAGACATGAAACTGTCAAACTAAAGAGGAAAAAAATAGGGGAAACTTCAAGATATGCTTAGGGGATGACTTTCTGATGGGATTCCAAAAGCTCAGGAATAAAGAATAAAAATTGGCAAATGAAATTGCATCACATTAAAAATCTTCTGCACAGAAAAAGAAGCAATCTACAAACTTGAGGACAATGTACAGAATGGGAAAAAATCTTTGCAAAATATTCATCTGGCATCGTGTTAATATCTAGAATGTACAAAGAACTCAAAATATTAAACAACAAAAGGGCAAATAATCCAATCGATAAATGGGCAATGGAACTGAACATTTTTCAAACAAATAAATAAATAAATAAATGAAAAATGTTCAACATCCTTAGGCATTAGAGAAATGCAAATCAAAACTACATTGAGATTCTATTCCACTTCAGTCAGAATTGCTATAATCAAGAAAACAAGCAAGCCTAGGGTTGGCAGTATGTCTGCATTCCTAACAATTTGGAGGCTGGTATCTGGAGGATCGTGGTTGGAGGCATGGTACAAGTGGTAGAGCTCTTACCTAGCAAGCACAAAGCCCTGAGTTCAAACTCCAATATCGATTTATTCACTGTAAGTGGGAACATAAAATTAGCCCACCTAGCATAGAGGTTCCCCCCAAGATTAAATAAGAACTTCTATATGATTTAGCCATATCACTTTTAGGTATATAACACCAAAAATCAAAGCCAGATACAACAGAGATATCTGAATACTCATGTTAACTGCATAGCTATTCCTAATAGCTAAATTAAGGAATCAGCTTAGATGCCCATCAATGGATGAACAGAAAAAGAAAATGTGGTATTTATACACAATGGAGTTTTACTCAGCTATAAAGAAGAACAAAATTATATGTCACCTGCAGAAAAATGGATGGAGATCATCATTTAACTGAAATAAGCCCATTCCACAAAGATAAGTATCACGTGTTTTTTCTTATATATGGAGTCTAGGAGGGGTGAGAAAGGAGATGAAAGTAAAAGGGAGTTGGGCATGGTGGTGTATGTGTGCATTCCAGCACTCTGGAGGATGAGGCAGGAGGATTGCAATATTGAGGCCAATCTGGACTACATAGCAAGACCCTGTCACCAAAAACAGGAAGGAAGGAAGGGAGGGACTGAGGGAGGGAGGAAGGAAGGGATGCTAAAGTTACAGGAACAGATTGACAAAGAGGAACCATTAGCTTCTGCTTCCCTCTTTGAAATGTTAACAAGCTACCAGGATCTTTGGATGGGTAGAGAGTAATGAAAGGGAAGTTCTTAAAGCATACCTATTGTCTATGTAACTTGGGTGGGATGTGGGTGTGACTGGTTGTGATTTCAGAGAGTGACCTCTCCTTGTTTTGTCAGCCATCTCAGCTACCCAGACCCATTATCTTTGACCACGTGTATTTCCCCCAGCTCTCCAGTATAAAACTAGGAGTTGGGGACTACCATTTTTAGTTTTTGCTCTCATTTTCTGCATGGGGAACAGGAAATGCTTCTCTCTTTTCTCCCTCTCTGTTCTTCTCCTAATAAACTTTATTGTTACTTTTACTAAATCTTTTCATCTTGCTTGAATTCTTCTGCCAGATGCAAGAATCAAGGTAATTTTCTGGATAATTTTTTCCTGTAACACCAACACATTGCTGCTAAGTGGTTTTGTTAGGGGCCTACCTAGAAGTATATACAAATATCTCTTTGACTTCTCCATGCCAAATGTCCAGACACAGCCAGAATGATTCTCAACTCAGTACTGTCAATGTTAACCCCTATATTGAAGATTCTTTCATGATTCCTAGAACCAAAACCAGCCTGTTCTAAAGCAAAAAGTCCATTTTCTAGTAATTTAGAGACCTGTGAATATGATAAGCCTGCTTATTTTGCTAAATCAAATTAAGACCAAGACATCACTGAAACAAATTAAAGCATTAGTCCTATACCTGAAGATGAGATCAATAGGTCCAGAGGTCAAAATTCCCACTGATGTCAGCCTAGTTTCCAACAATGCAAAAAAAAAAAAAAAAAAATATATATATATATATATATAAGCATACATATATATACAAGCATACATATATATACATATATATATAAGCATACATATATATAAGACAAAGTGAAGCCTTTCAATTTAAAAACATTAAGGGTAAGAATTTAATTAGAGAATTACAGATACAACATAGTCCATGATTTTTCTCAGATGATGAATTTAACTCTTGCTATTCTAGACTAGCAATAATGAGGGGAAGACTGGCACATGCTGAGATTTTACAGTCTTAAAACCTTTAAGGGGAACTTTTCATAAGGATCACAGTCACACTGGGCTAAAAACTCTCAGATGGAAAATGTTACAAGCAAGCTATACAATCTCTCACTGCCAAACAAAGACTGTACTCCACCACAGTATACAGCTGCATATATAGGGCATACCTGGAAAAACGTAAATTTTGCAGACCTCAGAAGGAAACATTTACCAGTCTCTTTAGAGCTGTCATCATTATTAATAATCTGATGTAGAGATCTCTCAATTTTAGGCTTTATTGTCATTATAAATATAAAGTTTTAATGGCTTACCCTCTTTACCAAAATTTGTTCAATTATGTTTGTTCATCATTCAAATGAAATACTTCAGTGTCAAATGCGAATTGAAATCTTAGGTTAATGATCTTATACTAATATGATCAGACATAATCTTCTGAAAATCTTGAACACATCACTATACATTATTTTTATTCAAAAGTTAAAATTCCAATCATAACTCTGCGGAAGTAATTTAAAAGCTGTCATGAAAATTACTAAAGAATAGCAAACTGATCTCAAACAATGATTAAAAAATAAAGATAGCTTAAATTTATACATCTCCACCTTACACATTTAAACTGTCATATAGATTAAATATTATTTTAACAAATAATACAATGCAATATTTGCCTTTGGACAATTTTCTTAATTACATAATAGATGATTGTATATGAATATTTATACATACATATACAAATGTACTTTTAGCTTTTTAATAAAAATTTACATAAGTTTATACCATTCCCAAAGCCTACTGATCTTAGGAAGACTACACAGGATAATTGGGGGAGGAAAATGAAGAATTTCATTCCTTAATTTTTTAAGAAGAGAGAGAAAAAGAAAGAGAGGGAGGGAGAAAGTGAGAGAGAGCGAGAAAGAGAGCACACTTAACTGGATATTTGATTATTTAACGCCATTCTCATAAGGAAAATATTTTCCCTCAATTACACCTAATTATTTAACTGTTTACATTTGCTAATGAAATGAAACAACACAAAACAAACAACTGTAAGGGGCCGTTTTTCACCAAGTGCATAATCATCAATCAGCATGTCCAGAAAGATTCCTAAAATTATATGAAGCTGGTCTGTTTAAATAGAAAGGCATATTTTATCCCAATCAATGCATAAAAGTAAAATTATCCATAACTGAGGCATGTTTCTCTGCAGTACAGTTCAGCTGTCATGGTCCCCACACCCTGCACGTGCACATCAATTATGATAATCATAATCACGGTCGTTAAGCTGAATGTTCATTATTATCAGGATGCTGGTGACAGCAGATTCAATCACCGGGTGCAGTGGGCAGCAGTCATAGTCCCACCCAAGTTTCTGCAGACAACGATGTGCCACATTAAATCTATGATGTGTTCCACATCCCACTCCATTCCAAAAGCCATGGACAGTAAAGGTCAACTTTATGTTCTGTGCAATATGCTTAGGTTCTCTAAATTAATTCTTTGGAGTACTGGATATTTTTTATGCTTTGTAGCTTATGAAATCCTGTTTAGGATCAAAATGCATGTGAAAATAACAGAAAAGGATTGCTCTACTGTTGTAATTCACCTATAATAAGGCTTATGAGGAAAGGACCTCTCATCAATACAAACCATCTTGAATCTTCCTGAAATTTGCAAGCAAGGAAAAACATGAAATGGGTCCATTAAAATCAGTTGTCTAAAATGCATATGGAAACACATTCCAATTCAGATAAAGGCCTGAGACTATCATTTCTGCTTCAGTAAATATGAACATATGTGAATGTTTTGACAACCAAAAGAACGTTTTTAGTACACTGAATTTTTTTTTCTTTTTACACTGAATTTTTTATTGTCCAACTCTTTAAAACTTACCCAAATATACTGAATTTATACTGTCTGACTGGTACACTCCTTGTTTAATTTCACATCTATTTTAAATACTGGGATGAGCACAATAAAGAATTTATAAACAAAAGATGTAGGTGAACTTAAAAATGTAGCCATTTATAACACAGAGCTGGAATCTAACAATTTAATTTGGGCAGTTTATAAGCAGATAAGAGAAATGTGGGTAAATTATACATGATATATATTATTTATTATTTATTTTTTAAAGGAAGATGATATATATGCGATTTTTTTCACTGTTGACTTTCATACTTTCAGGAATAAATAGTATTATTTGCTCCTAATTTGCTCACTTTGTGATCTCTTTGTACAGTGCTCTTCAGATCAGTAGTATCAAACATAAGAACAAAAAATTAAATGATATTTGATATAGTAATTGGATTAATAGCAACATGGTTGGAGAAATAGTATTGAATTAATATTTGATTTTCTTCCAACTGATTCCCTTCACAAATGGTTAACAAATAACTTGAAAACTATAACTTCTATGTTTAAAGATGATTAAAGAGAAAGTAAATTCTCCATATAGACAATCTTATAATGAAAATTGGGTGCGATGGTACATACCTGTAAATCCTAGCATTTGGGAGGCAGAAGCAAGAAGGTAGGGAGGAGTTTGAGGACAGCCTGGGCTACATTGTGAGTTCCAGACTATTTTGGGCTATAAGACCTTGTCCCAAAAAACCAAAAACTAAACAAAAGCAAAGAAGTCATAATGGAAAGGTTGTCTCCAACCTTAGCTCCAACAGGAGACAAATATACTTTATTGAGCAGTTTCTTAGCTGAAATCAATCTAGTGCTCAACTAAACATATGTCCATTTAAATGTTATAAACACTCCACTTTCCCATAGAAGTAGCCTAATTCCTTATTAGCCCTGCTGTCTCCAACATGTCCATTCTAACAACTCTGGTCCACCTGAGACTACCTTTAATCCACTAAGAATGAATATATTGTGTCCTCTAATTTCCAAGGTCAAAGAGCAAAGTTTTATAAAATTGAATAAAAACAAGCCTACTTTTAACAACTTATTGAGTGTAAGTCTCACTCAAGTTACTTAATAGTGAGTCATATATAAATATTTCAGTAATTTGAAGATTTTACTTACAACCAATAAAGTGACTAGTTCTGTATTGTGCAGATTACATTTTGTTCCACAGAGGATAATTTGATTACTCTACATTGTTTGAAGAGGTAAGAAGATGGGAAGAAAGGAGGAAGTTAAAAAGGATGTAAGAAGGAAGAGAGAACTATAACTTGCACTTGATGTTTTTCTACATAGGTTTGTGTAAGGTTAGGGAAGGCCAGTGGTTTACTAAGATTTAAAGATCCCTATTCTTTGTTTCCTTAGTTTTCAGGGCATATAAGAGATATGCAATGATTTCTCTGGGATTAGAGCCTTTACAAGGAGAAATACAAGAGAGTCTGTTCTCTCTCTCTCTCCTCTCTCTCTCTGTGTTTTTCTCATTCTTTCTCTCTCTGTTTCTCTCTCCCTTTCTCCCTCTGTCTCTCTATTTCTGTGTGTGTGTGTGTGTGTGTGTGTGTGTGTGTGTGTCTCTTGCTCGCTTTCTCCTTCTCCTCCCTTCTCCTCTCCCTTACCTACAAAGAACAGATCATGTGAACATGTGAACACAGAGGGATGGGAGCTACCTACAAGCCAGGAAGACAGCCCTTACAAGAAGTGGAGGTTGCTGGCACCAAATCTCAGACTTCCAGTCTCCAGAATTATATGAAAATAAATGTCTGTTGTTAATAACATGTACTTTGTGGTATTTTGTTATGGCAGCCTGAGCACAGATTCATCACATATATGTCCCACACAACACATGTGTGCTGTATATGTTATGCACGTGCATGTATTTGTACATATGCATACATGTATTTTAAATGTATGTAATACATTATGCTATGTCTGTATATTGTACAACACCTTCCCTTCTCTTTCTCTCTCACTCGTGCTCCATCTATCTATCTATCTATCTATCTACTCAGATTGACAGCAAGTGAGCAAGTACTGGTCTCTGTGCCTGAGAATGAACTCCATTCCCTGACTTCACATTGAAGCCCTGACCCTGATCATAAGCCAAAGGCAACAATGCATGCATATATGCATCATAGGACATATATCTTAAAAAACTGTAAGAATGCAATAATGAAAAAATTTAAATCTCTTATTGGCATAGGCCAGCTGTACCATCTTTACATAAAACAGCTACAAATTTTGCAACCATGAGGGTCTTAATTATAAATGAGAATATTTATGTTTCCATAATAATGTATATTTTTAGTCTTTGAAAAGTTACACTGTTTCTTAATTTTTTTTTTTGTAGTACTGCGGCTTGTATTCAGGGCCTACACCTTGAGCCACTCCTCCTTTTTAATGGAGGGTTTTTTCGAGATAGGGTCTCGTGAACTATTTGCCTGTGCTGACTTCAAGCCTCAATCTTCCTGATCTCTGCCTCCTGACTAGCTAGGTTTACAGGTGTGAGCCACTGGTGCCAGGCTTCTTAATGTTTTCTTAACTCACCTTGTCACAGATCCATTTTCGAGGGTTTTCATCACGGAATTGTTCTCCATAAGAGGTGGAACCATACTTGCTTGATGAATGCATTAATGGGACGTACTTTTGATTTTTATGGTAGGAAGAAAATGGCAAAAACCTGAAAGAATATTTAGATAACATTTTTAATTTGATTTCTAGAGACATTTGATTTAACAAATAAGGATTTGGAGAGGCAGTATAGTATAGGGAAAATAACACTTGGTTTGGAATCAGTATACCTGGACTCTGTTTAACCCCTGTTATTGACAATCAGTGCCACTGGTTTCTATGAATATTCATTTATATTATTCAAATGATGGAAATGCTAAAACTTTCCTAATGGAATTTTTGTGAGTCTCAAATATAAGTATAGATAATGTTAAATAATGAATTTATGAATTAAAGATGCCAAATTACTCAAAATTCATCATATCAATAAAAACATTCTTAATTTTTAAGAATATATAACCCCCCAAAAAAGTACAGACAATACTCACTGAAACAAATCTTATTCAAATCTTAAATCACCCCTCCCCCTAAAATGGAGCCATTTTTGGTTGAAGTTATGAATAATGGAGCTTTTAAGTAAACCAGACCTACATTCACATAACTTTGTCTTGCTAACTCTACTCCCTAATCAAGTTGCTTGACTTCTATGAATCTTTGTTTTCATACAAGATTGCTATAAGGAATTAACAACTTAACATACACAAAGCATTTAACATAGAGACTGAAAAGAGCAAGTACCAATGAATAATGTTGGTGCTAAAAGTAGAATTATTAGTAGAAGCAACTTCCATTATTATTATTGTTACCATTATGATTACTTTTAGGTTCTCATATGATCAAAATAAAAGACCAAGTTTTCAAAATCCATGCAAACTCTCACAGAATATCTGTCTGTTGTCATATGCTTTTAGTGTAGCCTGGTGATTTGCCCAAATTCCTCACCGGAACAACTGAAATAAGAGTAAAGGAATAAAATAAGTTATAAAGCCGTAACAGAAAAAAGGACTGAAGGTAAGAAACAACAGGTGAAAACAGCAACAAAATTTTAGGAGGTGGGAAGAAGACTGACAATTTGTAACTGATAGAAAAGAGTTTAAAAAAATGAAAATTAAGCATCAGAGAAGGGAAAGTCAGAAGGTGAAAAGAGATTAACAGTCTGTATAAGGGGTAACCCCTAGGTCCCAATCCCCATTCATGTATCGATAAGAAGAGCCAATACTCAAAAATTTACACCACAGAGTTCTGCTCTAAGGCAAAGCAGACACAGTGGGAGGTTAAAGTGAGGTACCAGATGGAATCCTATGATTTTATTCCATAATCCACACATTGAATTCTTCCTTTGCTCCTCAATAATCTAAGTGAACTGAGCTAGACTTACATCTGTGAGAAGACTGATTATATCTTCTCAAATGATTTGGTTTACAGAGAAATGAGTTCAAGTCTCAATTTTGGGGGATGTCTTAGTTAAAAGGTCATATAACAGTGCAATAAAGACAGTGTAATAAAGTCTGTCAGTCAAAGAGACACTCACACACTCAGTTTCTGATCTGATTTCAGACTCTACAATTTTAAATGGATTGCTATTGGGAAAACCAACATGTAAGGTAGATACAGATAAAAACACAGAAGAGAACCTAGAAGAAATCAACATTATAATGCAGCCAACAAGAGTAAACTAAGGAATTGTTACTAACTATAACCAAAGGAGATATAGTAGCAAGGAAATAAGTGTTGGATGGTTTTTAAAAAAAATAAAAAGAGTGGAGGATCCAAGATGGTGGATAGGGTAGGAAATCAGAATCTTGAGCTCTGTGACTCCAGAAACCACCTCGAGACATGCTACACTTGGATAATTCTGATTGTTTCTAGTCAAAATGATAACCACCAATGCATGAGTTGCACATAAAATTCAAGGACTAACCCTTAAAACAGCTTTTAATTGCATCTAACAGTGGAAAAATCCCAGCACTGCAAAGCCAAGATGGTGTGTCTGCCCTGGGGGGATAAAAGCCCCCTGACCATTTCTTCCTTTTCCTTCCCTTTTTTTTCTTTCTTTTCCAAAAAGCAGAAGATAGAGCATCAATCAGAATCAAACTCTGTGACATCCTGGATGCCCAACCTATGGAAAGCTTACCTATGCCCTACCACTCTGAATCCAGTCCCAGTAAGTATCTGCCTTGAGAAAAGAGGCATGCCATCTCTCACCAGCCAGTTTCAAAGCTGCCTGCATAAATCTGCAGACTCAACAGGTAAGCAACAGGCACCACACACAACTCCCCTACTTACTCCCAGGGAACATAATTCAGCACAGCCTCTGGGCAGACTGAACCTCCCCCCTTAACAAAATGAAAAAGCATAAACAGTAAATGTAATCTAACACTGACCTTGGGGGTAGGATGGAACATTGAACCTGCCTCGGAGAATAAGGTGGGGCAAGTAGCTGAACTTTGAAGGAACTAAAGCAGGACAAATAACAAAGGCTGAGAGTGGGGGTGGGGTGACAAGCCAAACTCCCAAAGCAGGGCATGATGGATTCCTGAGTAGTCTCCTGGGACTGAGGGCAGTACTCAAAACTGAATTGCGCCCCTGCCATGCTGGGGTAGGAGCTGACCAGACAGAGTTGTAGCAGTAGGGCAACACAGCTGCTGCCTGGCAAAAACAACATGTTCCTGACCATGTTGCACAAACTGGCAGAGAGTAAACTCAGGTCCCAATTGCAACCTGCCCAGTGGATAGAAGGAACCAAACACTGCTTACAAGCTAGTCACCATGTGAGACCATTTTAGGGCTCCCACTTGTAACAGATAGCCCAAAAGACCAAGGAAAGCATGGAGAAAGAAAACTGTCCAGCCACCCCCCCCCCCAAGCTGTCCAACAAGAGGGACAGCACCCTTCCCTACAAAACCCAGAATACCAAGTGCCAATACCAGGATTAGATGCCAAAGGAATAAGTCCAGAACTTTTACCAAACAAACTGAACTTTTTGTTGTTGCTGTACCTGGTGTAACTATCACAGAGAACAGAGAAAGCATATTGAAGGCTGTAAAAGAGAAAAACAAATAACTTATAAAGGTAAACCCATCAGAATAACAAGATTTCTCAACAGAAACCTTAAAAGCAAGAAGGGCAAGGAGTAAGGTATTTCAGCACTGAAAGAAAAGAATTTCGGCCCTAGGATACTCTATCCAGCAAAACTATCATTCAAAATTGATGGAGGAATAAGTCTTCCATGATAAACAGAAACTAAAACAATATATGATCACTGAGCCACTACTACTGAAGATTCTACAAGGAATTCTGCACACAGAAGATGAAAGCAGACAAAACCACAAAAGGATGGGAAATATTAAACCACAGGAGAAGAAAAGACAAGTAATCAGTGAGTAGCACTGATTTGGCTTCAACCCCTCAAATCTTCATACAACAAAAACATCTAAATGGCAGGAGTCACCACATACCTATGAATACTAACACTGAATGTCAACGGACTCAACTCCCCATCAAAAGACAGTTTGGCAAACTGGATTAAAAAGGAAGATCTGACAATCTGTTGTTTACAAGAGACCCAACTAATTGACAGAAATGTACACTGGCTTAGGGTGAAAGGCTGGAAGAAGATTTACCAAGATAATAGCCCCATAAAACAGGGAGGGGTAGCAATGATTATATCAGACAAAGTACACTTCAAACTTACATTAGTCAACCTCAAGACAAAGAAGGTCCCTTCATACTAATAAAAGGGGTGATACAACAAAAGGAAAAAACATTTATCAACCTATATGCACCCAATGTCAGTGCACTCAACTTCATCAAACAAACACTAAAGGACTTAAAAGCACATATAGACTCTAACACAATGGTAGTGGGAGACTTTAATACCCAATAGATAGGTCATCCAGACAAAAAAAATCAACAAAGAAATCCTAGAACTAAATGATACCATAGATCAAAAGGACTTAACTGATGTCTACAGACTATTTCATCCAACAACAGCACAATATACATTCTTTTCAGCAGCCCATGGAATTTTCTCCAAATTAGACCATATCTTGGGGCACAAACCAAGCCTCAACAAATATAAGAAAACTGAAATAACCCCTTACATTCTGATAGCAATGCAATAAAACTAGAACTCACTGACAACAGCAGCAGCAGAATATACTAAAAAAATTGGAGGGTGAACAACACATTGCTTAATGATCAGTGGGTCATAGAAGAAATAAGAGAGGAAATCAAAAAGTTCCTGGAATGAAAACGAAACCTCAACCTATCAGAACCTATGGGATATAGCAAAGGCAGTCCTAAGAGGAAAGTTTATAGCCATGAGTGTATATATTATACACATAGATAGATCTCAAATAAACAACATAATGGTACATCTCAAATTCCTAGGAAAACAAGAAGCTAAATCCAAAACAAGTAGAAGGAGAGAAATAATAAAAATAAAGGCTAAAATTAACAAAATAGAGACCACAAAAACCATACAAAGAATCAACAGAACAAAAAGATGGTTTATTGAAAAAATAAACAAGATTGACAAAACCCTGGCAAATCTGACTAAGATGAGGAGGGGAAAGACCCAAATTAATAAAATTAGAAATTAAAAAGGGGAGATAACAACAAGTACCAAGGAAATCCAGGGAATCGTCAGGGACTACTTTGAGAACCTATATTCAAATAAATTGGAAAACCTTGAAGAAAAGGACAAATTTCTAGATGCTTATGACTATCCAAAACTGAACCAAGAGGATATTAACCACCTAAACAGCTCTATAACATGTAACAAAATTGAAGCAACAATAAATAGTCTCCAAAAAAGGAAAGTCCAGGAAGTGACAGATTCTCCACTGAATTCTACAAGACCTTTAAAGAAGAACTAATACCAACTCTCCTTAAGATTTTGATGAAATAGAGAGGAAAGAAAGACTGCCTAACTCATTATATGAAGCCAGTATTATACTCATTGCCAAACCAGACAAAAACACATCCAAAAAGGAGAACTATAGGCCATCGATGAAAAATCCTCAATAAAATAATGGCAAAGTGAATCCAATAACATATCAGAAAGATCATTCACCATGACCAAGTCAGCTTCATCACAGGGATGCAGGAGTGGTTCAACATATGCAAATCTGTAAATGTAATATAGCACATTAATAGAAGCAAAGATAAAAACCACTTGATCATCTTAATAGATGCATAAAAAGCCTTTGATAAGATTCAACACCACTTCATGATAAAAAACGCTAAGAAAACTTGGAATAGAAGGAATGTACTTCAACATTATAAAGGCTATATATGACAAACCTATAGCCAACATCATACTTAATGGAGAAAAACTGAAAACATTTCCTCCAAAATCAGGAATGAGACAAAGGTGCCCATTCTCCCCACTCCTATTCAAGATAGTCCTGGAATTCCTAGCCAGAGCAATAATGCAAGAAGAAGTGATAAAAGGAATACACATAGGTAAAGAAACTATCAAAGTATCCCTATTTGCAGATGACATGATCCTATACCTCAAAGACCCAAAAAACTCTACCCAAAAACTCCTAGACACCATAAACAGCTTCAGCAATGTGGCAGGATATAAAATCAACTTACAAAAATCAGTAGCTTTTCTATACACAAACAATGAACAAATTAAGAAAGAATATATGAAAACAATTCCATTCACAACAGCCTCAAAAAAAATCAAATACTTAGTAGTAAACTTAATAAAGAATGTGAATGACCTCTACAAGG
Source organism: Castor canadensis (assembly GCF_047511655.1). Lineage (NCBI taxonomy): Eukaryota > Metazoa > Chordata > Mammalia > Rodentia > Castoridae > Castor > Castor canadensis. Next base: position 116,400,857 of record NC_133396.1, read on the forward strand.
AGAACTACAAACCTCTGAAGAAAGAGACTGAGGAAGACTACAGAAGGTAGAAAGATATCCCATGCTCATGGATTGGTAGAATCAACATAGTAAAAAATGGCTATACCACCAAAAGCAATCTACATGTTCAACACAATTCCCATCAAAATCCCAATGATATTCATCACAGAGATTGAAAAAATCTACCCTAAAGTTCATTTGGAAACACAAGAGACCACAAGTAACAAAGGCAATACTCAGCAAAAAGAGCAACGCTGGAGGTATCACAATACCCGACCTTCAAACTATATTACGGAACCATAGCAATAAAAACAGTATGGTACTGGCACAAAAACAGATATGAAGACCAGTGGAACAGAATAGAGGACCCAGTTATGAATCTACACAGCTATGCCCACCTTATTTTTGACAAAAGTGCCAAAAAAATATGATGGAGAACAGACAGTGTCTTCAACAAATGTTACTGGGAAAAGTGTTTATCTGCCTGCAGAAAACTGAAACTAGATTCGTGTCTATCACCCTGCACTAATATCAACTCAAAGTGGATTAAGGAACTTAATATCAGACCAGAAACTCTGAAGTTAGTACAGGAAAGAGCAGGGAATATGCTGGAAGCAATAGGTATCAGCAAGGACTTTTTCAATAGAACTCCAGCAGCCCAGCAACTAAGAGAAAGGATGGACAAATGGGACTTCATGAAATTAAACAGCTTCTGCACAACAAAAGAAATGGTCTCTAAACTGAAGAGACCACCTACAGAGTGGGAGAAAATATTCACTGGCTATCCATCAAAGGACTGATAACCAGAATATACAGGGAGCTCAAAAGACTAAACTCCCCTCAAACCAACAACCCTATAAAGAAAATAGGCAGCTGAACTAAACAGAACATTTTCAAAGGAAAAGAAGTCTAAATGGCTAAAAAACACATGAAAAAATGCTCACTATCCCTGACCATAAAGGAAATGCAAATCAAAGTCACACTAAGATTCTACCTCACTCCTGTTAGAATTGCTACCATCAAGAACACCACCATCAACAAATGTTGGCAAGGATGTGGGGAAAAAGGAACCCTCTTACACTGCTGGTGGGAATGGAAACTAGTACAACTACTCTGGAAAAACATTTGGAGGCTACTTAAAAATCTAAACATTGATCTACCATATGATCCAGCAATACCACTCTTGGGGATATACCCAAAAGAATGTGACACAGGTTACTCCAGAGGCACCTGAACACCCATGTTTACTGCAGCACTATTCACAATAGCCAAGCTATGGAAACAACCAAGATGCTCCACTACTGACGAATGGATCAAGAAAATGTGGTATTTATACACAATGGAATTTTATGCAGCCATGAAGAAGAACAAAATGTTATCATTCGCAGGTAAATGGATGGAATTGGAGAACATCATTCTGAGTGAGGTTAGCCTGGCCCAAAAGACCAAAAATCATATGTTCTCCCTCATATGTGGACATAAGATCAAGGGCAAACACAACAATGGGATTGGACTTTGAGCACATGATAAAAGCGAGAGCACACAAGGGAGGGGTGAGGATAGGTAAGACACCTAAAAAATTAGCTAGCATTTGCTGCCCTTAACGCAGAGAAACTAAAGCAGATACCTTAAAAGCAACTGAGGCCAATAGGAAAAGGGGACCAGGAACTAGAGAAAAGGTTAGATCAAAAAGAATTAACCTAGAAGGTAACACACATGCACAGGAAATCATTGCAAGTGAACTCCCTGTACAGCTATCCTTATCTCAACTAGTAAAAACCCTTGGTCCTTCCTATTATTGCTTATACTCTCTCTTCAACAAAATTAGAGATAAGGGCAAAATAGTTTCTGCCAGGTAGCAAGGGGTAAGGGGGGTGGGTGGAAGGAAGAGGGGAGAAATGACCCAAACACTGTATGCACATATGAATAAAATTTTAAAAAAAGAAAGAAAATGAGGTATTTATATACAATGGAATTTTATTCAGCCACAAAGAAGAATGAAACTTTTCGTTCGCAGGTAAATGGCTGGAACTGGAGAATATCACCTTAAGTGAAGTTAGTCAGGCTCAGAAGTACATTTTTCTTTTGCATCTAAAAAATTTGCTTTCTCAAGGGAATGAAGACAAGGCTGAATGAGTATATATTTTCCTGACCATAAATTAATTCTACTTTCTTTTATCCACAATGTTTCATTAAATAACGTGTATGCGTATTCTTAAGTGTGTGTATATATTCATAGGTCATATATATATGTTGAAAAAAATTTGGATGTTTTATAAATAATTTAAAAATGATATTTATCTTCACATTAATGAAGAAATTATTTAGCACACAAATGGGATTGGCCAATAAAACCCATGGAAACCCTAAAAATCACAAATCACTTTAGTTTAAAATCAAACTTTGGAAAATTATCAATTTAAAAATATTATATTTTATATGTTTCAAGTACATATTTAATTGTACTTCATACTTTTGTTTTTAATTAATTGAACATGATGCTACAAAAGATATGGATTGGCTGATTATTCTTATTTGTCTTAGCAAAGATCTGGAAAAAATTCTGAAAAATAATGTCAAGACATAATGGTATACACAAACAAATCAGTACTCAAACATCCACTCAGTTATAGGAGAATTGGTAGAGATCTTGAGAAGCAAAACTTAAAAAAGTAATCAATTAGCTTCAGGGAAAATAGGTCCATTGTCATGGACATTGAAGATTTATGCACTTAATATGTTTTCAAATAAGAACACTAACAAATTACACTTATCTTTTTTCTCTCACAACTCTCTTTCACTTCCCTCTTTTCATAGAGTCCCTTACAATTCTAGGTTTTCCATCATTCCATTTATTTTACTATCAGATAATTCAGATCTTCAAATTAAGAAGCTCTACAGCCTGTTGATTTGAGCCTAAATTCTCAAATCTTGCTGTCAGCCTTCTTAGAATGCACTTGATCTGTTCTGTCTTCTCCACTCCCTACCTGTGGTTCTATTGATGCCATTCCCCTTTCTGTCTGTCTTTTCCCTTCCTACCTCTATGCCTCTCTGTATGCTCCTCTTCCTCAAATGCTGGTCAACACACTGCTCATCTTTGCAAACACAGCTGAGCACCCAGCTCTCCTAGGCAGCTAAATCCACACACTTCAACCCACACTGATTTCTCTATTGTCTAAATATTTATTCATTCAACAAACATTAGGTGAAATGCTTTTATATATGAAGTACTTTGAAAAACATAGGAACATAATGATGGAAGATGCAGTATACCCAAATGGAATTCACCTTATATATAGGGGATGGGAAATAAGATATAAAGCATAAGTTCAATGAAGTAAAGATTTGTGGTGGATGTGTGCACAACAGGCAATTAATGCACAGAGAAAGGCTTAGGTTTGTTTGTGCGTGTGTGTATGTGGGTGTGGGGTGTTATTGACAGAGACCTGGGGGTGGGCATTAGATGTGGAGAAGTTGTCTCCCTAGAACTTGTATGCTAGAACTGACTATGGAAAGACAAGTAGGGATCTTCAAGTCAGGAAACTGGTGAAGGTTATTTTAGACAGAGAAAAAAAAAAACCCAATAAATACAAAGACTGGAGGTGAGTTAAAGCAAAAAAGGAATTCTGAAGAGATTAAAAAGGATTCAACACAGCTACAAAATTGAGTTATTTTGAAAGAAGCTAAGTACTTCAGTACACACAGATTGGTGTTGAGATTCCCCAGAGAGAACTGCAGAGTAATATATGATAGACCCTTTGTAAATTATAAGGTATCTTTTTTTTTAGATATGAATTCTGATTGCCTGATAAAATTGCTATCCAAGCCACAATGAACTCTGCCTTAGGTAACTTATTTTAAAAGCAGACATGTTGATGGAGATTTATAGATACTAAGATACTTGGCTATGGAATGGGTCTCAGACACCAAACATGTCATAGATCAGCCACCTCTCTGATAAAGTGCTTCTAGTACAATATATGCACTGAGTACAAAGCAAGATAAAGGCACACTTTATTACAAGGTAGGAATTTGGCTACAGATGCAATAAATTCTCCAATGAATTACTCAAGAGCATACATGTAGGTATTTTTGTCTAGGCTGGCAGCAGTGGAATCAGCAAGCTACAACAAGCCCCTCCCAAAATTTGCAGCAGAGATTACATAATCCAACACTTCCTGAAGTTGAGATTGGTCCTGGATCTACCCTCATTGTCTTTAGTGGAAATATTATGTGTTCATGTATGAAAATGGAAAAATGAGACATGTTGAAATTATTCCAGGAATGGGGTCGGAGGAGATAAAGGAGAATGATGGAGGGAGTGAATGCAACTATGATATATCGTAAGAACTTCTGTAAATGTCACAATGTACTCCAATACAACAATAATATACTAAAAAAAAGAGCTAGCAAAAATCAGAGATATGCTAAGATTTGTTTCTTAAGAGAAAAACAGATTCTTTTCCCTTGTATAAGGTATGGATCAGTGGCCATTTCATTTCTGGAGACATCATGGCATCACTCCGCTCCTGATGAGTATTCGTCCTTGAAATAAGAGTAGTAGGAAAGGGACTAGAGACAAGGGATGGGAACATTCCATACATTGCTGACAAAAGAGGCACTTTGCTTTTACTTTAATGGGTAACAAGATACGAATTAAGGCTCAAGAATCAATTCATCTCTTGTCCCCATAAGGATCCCTGTCTAATTGCATGGAAACCAGGCCCTTCAAAAAACCCCTTTTGCTTCCAGCCATGAGGTGAAGGCTTCTTATGCTGTGTGCTCCCACCATGATGTGCTGCCTTACCATAGTTCCCAAACCAACAGGCAACGGACCATAGACTAAAACCTCTAAAATGCATCCAAAACACCCTTTCCTCTTTTTAAGTTCATTATCTCACTATTTTGTTATTGTAATAGGAAGCTAACACCATCAGTAAATGTTAAGTATATAATAAAGAATTAATACTTTGATTCATAATTAATTCAATCAATCAGGTATGTCTAAATAACTATCTGTTCAATACATTGTGCTAGACACTATGAATATAAAAAGTCAATAGGAAGATGCTCACCAGATACTCTTAAACTTAATTAGGGAAGACAATCATATAAAGGAAGGGGCAGTGAAGCTTCATGATAGAAGCAAAACAAGACGTATAAGGGAGAGAACATTGAGGGCAACATGGAACCTAATCTTGAACAGATGAGTCAGATTTCATTAGGTAGGAATGGAAGCTGAGAAAAAGGGTACAAGGAAGGGACTTTATGATGAGCAGAGGTGAAAGACTGGAAATAGATATATGTGGAGTCTGTAAGTATGTAGCTAATTTACAAGGGAATTAAAATATGCTGGGTGTGTGAAATGAAGAGTCTAAATTGTAATAGATCATTGCCATGTAAGAATGTCAGCCTGCTGTCCTGGATCTTCTGATTTGTAATGTAAGCTGAAAATTTTGGAGTTTTAAAAGATTTAATTACCATCTTAATTACCTTCTGTTTAAGTTTTAGAAAATTATAGGATCCAAATACATACTTGGAGGCTATATGCAGTTCAGAAACTACTAGCTTGCAATCTCTGATTTAGACTTTATAAGTGAGCATATCTAGTCCTCCCAATGATTTCAAAGTCTTTGACAAGATAAACTGAATCTTAAACTATTGGGCAGACCCACAAATCACCAGTAATTATTCTTAAGAAGTTGTGAACATACACCAAAGATATACCAAAGTAACTTCAAAAGCAGAATATCGATTCTACAATAGATAGGTGAATAACTGCAATTATTAGCAAGATTCTAAAATGTATTGTTAAAATAAAGTTCTTGAAAATGGTACTATTATCAAATATTTATCTACATACAGCATATATATCACATAAATATTACATATACACATCTATCACCATGGGTAAGACTAAAATTTTAGATGAGGTATATATGAAGTTTGGCAAAGAATTTGATAAGCTCTTTCTTGATTTCCTTAAGAAAATATAGCAGAAATAAGACTATGTGATAACTAAAGGAGAAAGAAAATGTTAGCAATGAATGACTTCCCAAAGGCCAGAGATAATATATTCTTTTAGTCTTTATTGAACTTGAACCCTGTATGAAGTTATTCATCCACTCCTTGTAGTGGATTCTCCTCTCCTTTGATATGCACAATACATCCTGGCTCTCTTTATTGCTTTCTTAGTTTCTAGACTGACTCGTTATTTTCTGCCAATAGTTTAAATTAATCAGAACTGTGCATTAGAATCACCTGGGCATATCTTCGAAATGTATATACCTATTGAGCTGAAATATCTGTGATTGAGACTCTGAAATTGATATGTATATAACTTTAAACCTCAAGGTGATATAGTTAAGTAACCCTGACTAAGAACCACTGCCCTAACATTAAAGCAATTCCCAGAAATCTGTACTTAATCTTTTCTTTATAGTTTCTCCTGGGGGATCCTTCCACCAAGGTTTTACATTAATGATTTCTCAATTTTTATCTCCAAATACAATGTCTTTAACTTAAGAGCACTATTTTCAAATGATCTCTAGGAATATTTATCTAGCTCTACAATAAGAGGCTCAAATAGAGCTGCTCCCAAATTAAACTCATAGTCAAATCTATGTTATAAAACCTGCAATGCTTTTTGTATTTTTTTCTTAGTTAAGTAAGGACATCACCCCCTACCCTGTCACCTAGTCAGAAGCCAACAATTCAAGTTTCTGGGGGATCCCCTGCCTTTGCACTCCTCAACCAGGAAATCCTGATCACAGCCCTACTCTCAAAACACTGCATTTGCTAGAATGTGGTGCACCTCTGTTATTTGTTAAGGTAACCTATCCATTAAATTTAACACATATTTGTTGTCTACTGTGTTCCAAGTTACGCCTTGGGCAGGCCAGTTTTATAATATGAGCAAAACAGATCCTCTCTTGGGGATCTGAACTAAAAAACAGAATTAGCTGTGGTTCTAGAGTAGAAGGTAATGTTGTCCTCAGACCTGTGGTAGTAACTTCAGTGCAAACCAAAGTATCATAGTAAAAAAAATTTGTGATTTTTGAGTCAGTAGATAAAACTAGTCAGTAGAGAAGCAGCAGAAAAAGAAAAGAGCCGAGATGCCACCAAAGGAAGAAAACCATGTCCTGATAGTCCCCTGGATAATAATTTTAGCATGGTTTTTCTTTAATTCTTTATATCTATATAAGATTCCTTTATATGTTGTCTTTTAAACATAAGCTTAATTTCTTGAGTCATTTTGAATGGATCTTTGTTCTTTGCAACTAAGAAAGCTCTGAGACAGTAATCCTAAATTCATTTGTGTCTTTAACCACATTGTGTTGGCCCCTAAATCCTGCTTAGGGTGTGTTATGGTTTGAATATGGAATGTCCCCCCACAGGCTAATAGGTTGAAGGCTTGGTTCCCAGCTGGTAATACTCTTATAAGAGTTGTTGGAAACTTCAGGAGATAGGACCCAGCTGGAGGAAGAACGCCACTGGGAATGCGTCCTTGGGGAATATATCTTGTCCTGGGCCCCTCCTCATTCTCTGTGTCTGCTTTCTATCCACTGTAAGGTGAACAACTGTCTCTACCATGTCCTTCTGACATGATGCTCTGCCTCACCACAGCCCAGAAACAACAGAGCCAGGCAACCATTGGTTAAAACCTCTGAAACTGAGCAAAAATAAATCTTTCCTCCTTCTAAGTTGTTTTGCTCAGGTATTTGTCATAGCAATGAAAAGCTGATTAACACAGGGTTTATTGAAGTCTAACTAGAAAGTAGTTTGTCACACTTTCTCTTTTCTCCATTACCAGTGTCTCCATCCTATTTGCAAGTCCTCTTTATTTTGAATCTGAACTATGGCAACATTTAGATAAGCAGTCTCCATTTCCAGTGACTCACATTTCAAAGCCATCTGCATAGGTAGCAGAGTGATTTCTTACTTTTACAATGTTTCTTCAGGCTAAGGTCCTAATATTTTGTCTTGGTACACGTAACCCTTTAGAGACTACAATCTTAACTTTCTATCTCACTTCTCCCACATTGTGTGAGGTACCAAAAGAGCTAAGCCTCAACAGATACCCCAGAGAGCAAACTGGAATCCCCATGAGCTGTGCACTTGGCCCACAGTGATGGATTTGCACCTGTGCCACTTCCTCTGGGATATTGTCTTTGCTCTGCCTGGCCAAATTCTATTCATTCTTCAAGTCTCTTCTGATTCTCCACACAATTTTAAATACTAAATTGAAATACATCAAGAATTCTATGAGAATGTATGAAGGCTGTGAAATAACAAAATCTGGGGTATTAAAAATGCCATAGCAATACAAGGATGTATGTAAGTATGACCTACAGAATTATCTGTCTTTCACAAAAGTAATTATGCTTCATCTGCTACTAAAAGTCAATCAATAAATGTTTCCTTGGCATATGTTAAGCACCATATTAGGAAGAGTACTTAGAATATGACAAAGCCTAACCCAAAAGACTAAAAGTATCTTTGGGTGATTTGTCTGATTTCATACACTGACAGTATTTGCAATATTCTCAGCTATTCCAATTCCAATGTATTCCAAATTATCAAATTGCAATGGTGTTAAAAATCTTAAACTGCTATAGACTTAGATGTCTATAAGAACAGAAATACAGACACAAGATTCCAAGATGGCGGCTAGAGGGAGGAAGCAGAAAGCGAGCCTCCTATAGTGAAATCTTGGAGAGATGCTGGAGACACACTATGCAGGCATAATCACTGAGAAGAGGCAAAACTTTGACCCCTCCACACCTCCAGCTGGCGCAGAGAATCTCCACTTCACATTAAACGGAGAAATCAGGAGGGCCCCCGGGCTGCCAGTCACCCACGCCCAGATGGCTTGGGAAGATGCAGACAAGGTGAGCTTCACGGTACTGCGGTACTCCCACAGACAAGTCTGGACCAGAGTCCCCTGGACAGACCGACCCTCACCCGGGGAAAAAAGAGAAACTGAGTAATAAGCAATAAAAGCAATAAAGACACGTGGGAAAGAGGGTGGGGTGCCCTGAGCGCCGAAGATTGGGGGAAGGGAATCCTTCCTGGGACTGTAAATAAACAAGCCAGGCAGGCAGGAGAGGCTCTGGTGGGAGCAGGGGTGCGCCCAGCAACCAGGAGCGGGAAAGCTGGTGAGAGTGGCGGAGGGAGGAAAACTCCACAGGAGAGGAGGGAAGACCCACCTCCCACATGAACTATAAATAAACATGCAAGCCTGACAACACCGGTGCAGTGTCACCTTTCCCAGTGCTTGGAAAGGGGAAAGCTTGTAGCAGAGGCTCACAGGAAAACTCTGAGTAAACAACACCTGCAGGGCTAGGTGAGTGCTAAGCTCACCCCAGAGATCTGCATAAATAACGCCTCCAGCAACAGCAGGCTGACAGCAGTGGGCAGGCAAGCCACAGCTGCAGATACCATTCTCAGAACTGTCTCCAGACTCTTTTTTTTTCTTTGTCTCCCTACCTTTGATGAGAGAACAACTGAATTACACCTGTAAGCTGAAAAACTTACTGAAACTGTATTGCATTTGAACTTGGGACACTTGGTGGAATGTTTTTTGAGCGTGTGTGTGCAGTTTTGTTCTACTTTATGTGTCCCCTTTGATGAGACAACTACAGAACAACATCTGAGGCACCATCTCCAGGATTGGAGACTGAGACAGACACCCAAATTATTAAGACTGAAACTTCATTGCATTTGAACTTGGAGGTTTTTTGGTTTTTTTAAATTTTCTGTTTTTTCATTTTATTTTAATAAATTTTTATATATAGATTTTTCTTTCATTTACTTATTTTTTATTTTTATTCTTATCTTTATTTTTTTTATTTTTGATTTTCAATCCTCTCTCTGTCTCTCTAATGTCTGTTCAGCTTACTGTGAATTAGTACACTAAGCTCCCTGTTTATACCTTTGAAACCTTCTTGTCTGATACCTTGTTCTGTTTTCTCCTTCCAATCTGTGTATTTGTTTTTCTCATTTCTTTAACTTCTTGCTTTCCATCTCAGCTCACCCTTCCATTCTAAATATTACCATTGTTATTATTACAAGCTAGAAAATACTTAACTGCACACAGTACACGGACAGTAACAACACCAAAGACAATGACGGGAAGACAGAAAAAACAGGGAAACCAGTTTCCCCACAGCAAAAAAAATTAGTACAGGAACCAGAGGGGAATGAAGAAAACAGGTACTCAGATCCAGACTCCAACAAAATGAAGATAAACTATGCCAAAGGACCCAATGAAGCCCACAAGAATAATTTAAAAGAAGACATACTGCAAGTACTCAATGAAAATTTTATAGAGATGATACTGGATAGGGTCAACCAAAATGTACAGGAGACACTCAAGAAATTCCAAGACAACGAAAATAGAGAATTTGAAAAAGCAAAAGAAGAAATAAAGGAAACCATAGAAGCACTGTATAAACACCAAAGTGAAACAGAGAACACGATGAATAAACAGATAAATGAACTCAGGACAAAAATAGACAACATTAAAGAGGAAACCACCCAGGATATGGAAAACCTCAGAAAAAAGAACGAAACAGAACTGCAAAACAAAACGGAAGGCCAATCCAGCAGAATAGAACAAACAGAAGACAGAATCTCAGAACTTGAAGATGAAATGGTAATTAAAGGAAAAACCGAAGAACTATTAATTAAACAACTCAAGACCTGTGAAAAGAAAGTGCAAGAACTCACTAACTCCATCAAAAGACCAAACTTGAGAATCATGGGCATTGAAGAAGGAGAAGAGGTGCAAGCAAAGGGAATGCGTAATATATTCAACAAAATAATAATGGAAAATTTCCCAAATCTAGAGAAAGATATTCCCATACAAATGTAAGAGGCCTCCAGGACACCAAAGACCAGATTAAAATAGAACTACCCCATGACATATCATCATTAAAACAAGTTCAGAAACTAAGGAAAGAATATTGAAGGCTGTAAGAGAGAAAAAACAAGTAACATACAAAGGTAAACCCATCAAAATCACAGCAGACTTCTCAACAGAAACATTAAAAGCAAGAAGAGCGTGGGGTGAGATCTTCTGGGCACTGAATGAAAAGAACTTCAACCCCAGGATACTCTACCCAGCAAAACTATCATTTAAAATAGATGGAGCAATAAAACTCTTCCATGATAAGCAGAAACTAAAACAATATGTGACCACAAAGCCACCACTACAAAGGGTTCTTCAAGGGATTCTGCACACAGAAAGTGAAACCCAACTTAACCATGAAAAGACAGGCAGCACCAAACCACAGGAAAAGAAAAAGCAAGACAGTAGAGAGTAACCTCAACTTAGGTACACACAATCAAACCTTCAAACAACTAAGACAACTAAATAACAGGAATCGCCACATACCTATCAGTACTAACACTTAATGTTAACGGACTTAATTCACCCATCAAAAGGCACCGCTTGACGAAATGGATTAAAAAGGAAGATCCAACAATTTGTTGCTTACAGGAGACCCATCTCACTGACAGAAATAAGCATAGGGTAAGGATGAAAGGCTGGAAGAAGATTTACCAAGCCAATGGCCCCCGAAAACAGGCAGTAGTAGCAATATTTATCTCTGACAAAGTAGACTTCAAATCTACATTGATCAAACGAGATAAAAAAGGACATTCCATACTAATAAAAGGGGAAATAGACCAAAAGGAAATAATAATTATCAACCTGTATGCACCCAATGTCAACGCACCCAATTTCATCAAACAAACCCTGAAAGACCTAAAAGCATATATAAATGCCAACACAGTGGTTGTGGGAGACTTTAACACCCCATTATCATCACTAGATAAGTCATCCAAACAAAAAATCAATAAAGAAATCCAAGATCTAAAATATGCAATAGATCAAATGGGACCTAGTTGATGTCTACAGAACATTTCATCCAACTTCTACACAATATACATTCTTCTCAGCAGCCCATGGAACCTTCTCCAAAATAGATCATATCCTAGGGCACAATGCAAGTCTCAGCAAATATAAGAAAATAGAAATTATACCGTGCATACTATCTGATCACAATGCAGTAAAAGTAGAACTCAACAACAAAAGTAAAGATGAAAAACATGCAAACAGCTGGAAACTAAATAACTCATTACTTAATGAACAATGGATGATTGATGAAATAAAAGAGGAAATTAAAAAGTTCCTGGAAGTCAATGAAAATGAAAACACAACCTACTGGAACCTATGGGACACAGCTAAGGCAGTCCTGAGAGGAAAGTTTATAGCCATGAGTGCATATATTAATAAGACTGAAAGATCTCAAATCAAGACCTAATGATACATCTCAAACTCCTAGAAAAACAAGAACAAGCAAATCCCAAAACAAATAGAAGGAGAGAAATAATAAAAATAAGAGCTGAAATCAACAAAATAGAAACCAAAAAAACCATACAAAGAATTAATTTAACAAAAAGTTGGTTCTTTGAAAAAATAAACAAGATCGATAGACCCCTGGCAAACCTGACTAAAATGAGGAGAGAAAAAACCCAAATTAGTAGAATCAGGAATGCAAAAGGGGAGGTAACAACAAACACCATGGAAGTCCAGGAAATCATCAGAGACTCCTTTGAGAACCTATATTCAAATAAATTTGAAAATCATAAAGAAATGGATAGATTTCTAGATACATATGACCATCCAAAACTGAACCAAGAGGAAATTAATCACCTGAATAGACCAATAACACAACATGAAATTGAAGCAGCAATCAAGAGTCTCCCCAAAAAGAAAAGTCCAGGACCTGATGGATTCTCTGCTGAATTCTATCAAACCTTTAAAGAAGAACTGATACCAACCTTCCTTAAACTGTTCCATGAAATAGAAAGGGAAGGAAAACTGCCAAACACATTTTATGAAGCCAGTATTACACTTATCCCAAAACCAGGCAAAGACATCTCCAAAAAGAAGAACTATAGGCCAATCTCCTTAATGAACATTGCCGCAAAAATCCTCAACAAAATAATGGCAAATCGAATTCAACAACACATCAAAAAGATTATTCACCACGACCAAGTAGGCTTCATCCCAGGGATGCAGGGGTGGTTCAACATATGAAAATCAATAAACGTAATAAACCACATTAACAGAAGCAAAGACAAGAACCACTTGATCATCTCAATAGATGCAGAAAAAGCCTTTGATAAGATCCAACATCATTTCATGATAAAAGCTCTAAGAAAACTAGGAGTAGAAGTAAAGTACCTCAACATTATAAAAGCTATATATGACAAACCTACAGCCAGCATTATATTTAATGGAGAAAAACTGAAACCATTCCCTCTAAAATCAGGAACCAGACAAGGATGCCCACTATCTCCACTCCTATTCAACATAGTACTGGAATTCCTAGCCAGAGCAATTAGGCAAGAAGAAGGAATAAAAGGAATACAAATAGGTAAAGAAACTGTCAAAATATCCCTATTCGCAGATGACATGATCCTATACCTTAAAGACCCAAAAAACTCTACTCAGAAGCTTCTAGACATTATTAATAGCTATAGCAAGGTAGCAGGACATACAATCAACATAGAAAAATCATTAGCATTTCTATACACTAACAATGAGCAAATTGAAAAAGAATGTATGAAACAATTCCATTTATAGTAGCCTCAAAAAAAATCAAATACCTAGGTGTAAACCTAACAAAAGATGTGAAATACCTCTACAAGGAAAACTATACACGTCTAAAGAAAGAGATTGAGGAAGACTATAGAAAGTGGAGAGATCTCCCATGCTCATGGATTGGTAGAATCAACATAGTAAAAATGTCGATACTCCCAAAAGTAATCTACATGTTTAATGCAATTCCCATCAAAATTCCAATGACATTCATTAAAGAGATCAAAAAATCTACTGTGAAATTTATATGGAAACACAGGAAACCACGAATAGCCAAGGCAATACTCAGTCAAAAGAACAATGCTGGAGGTATCACAATACCTGACTTCAAACTATATTACAAAGCAATAACGATAAAAGCAGCATGGTACTGGCACAAAAACAGACATGAAGACCAGTAGAACAGAATAGTGGACCCAGATAAGAAGCCACACAACTATAACCAACTTATCTTTGACAAAGGAGCTAAAAATATACAATGGAGAAATAGCAGCCTCTTCAACAAAAACTGCTGGGAAAACTGGTTAGCAGTCTGCAAAAAACTGAAACTAGATCCATGTATATCACCCTATACCAAGATTAACTCAAAATGGATCAAGGATCTTAATATCAGACCACAAACTCTAAAGTTGATACAGGAAAGAGTAGGAAATACCCTGGAGTTAGTAGGTATAGGCAAGAACTTTCTCAACGAAACCCCAGCAGCACAGCAACTAAGAGATAGCAGAGATAAATGGGACCTCATAAAACTAAAAAGCTTCTGTTCATCAAAAGAAATGGTCTCTAAACTGAAGAGAACACCCACAGAGTGGGAGAAAATATTTGCCAGCTATACATCAGACAAAGGACTGATAACCAGAATATATAAGGAACCTAAAAAACCAGAATATATAGAGATGCTCACCATCTCTAGCAATAAAGGAAATGCAAATTAAAACCACACTAAGATTCCACCTCACCCGTTAGAATAGCCATCATTAGCAACACCACGAACAACAGGTGTTGGCGAGGATGCAGGGAAAAAAGGAACCCTCTTACACTGTTGGTGGGAATGTAAACTAGTACAACCACTCTGGAAAAAAATTTTGAGACTACTTAAAAAGCTAGACATTGATCTACCATTTGATCCAGCAATACCATTCTTGGGGATATATCCAAAAGACTGTGACACAGGTTACTTCAGAGGCACCTGCACACCCATGTTTATTGTGGCACTATTCACAATAGCCAAGTTATGGAAACAGCCAAGATCCCCCACCACCGATGAATGGATTAAGAAAATGTGGTATCTATACACAATGGAATTTTATGCAGCCATGCAGAAGAATGAAATGTTACCATTCGCTGGTAAATGGATGGAATTGGAGAACATCATTCTGAGTGAGGTTAGCCTGGCCCAAAAGACCAAAAATCGTATGTTCTCCCTTATATGTGGACATTAGATCAAGGGCAAACACAACAAGGGGATTGGACTTTGAGTACATGATAAAAGCTTTAGCACACAAGGGAGGGGTGAGGATAGGTAAGACACCTAAAAAATTAGCTAGCATTTGCTGCCCTTAATGCAGAGAAACTAAAGCAGATACCTTAAAAGCAACTGAGGCCAATAGGAAAAGGGGACCAGGAACTAGAGAAAAGGGTAGATCAAAAAGAATTAACCTAGAAGGTAACACACACGCACAAGAAATTAATGTGAGTCAACTCCCTGTATAGCTATCCTTATCTCAACTAGCAAAAACCCTTGTTCCTTCCTATTATTGCTTATACTCTCTCTACAACAAAATTAGAAATAAGGGGAAAACAGTTTCTGCTGGGTATTGAGGGGGTAGGGGGGAGAGGGAGGGGGTGGAGTGGGTGGTAAGGGAGGGGGTGGGGGCAGGGGGGAGAAATGACCCAAGCCTTGTATGCACATATGAATAAAAAAAAATAAGAACAGAAATACAGTGTTCTGCGGTCATTTATATAAAAGGCAATTTTTCCCCCAAAGAAACAGTGGTAAAAAAGAAAGCATAGTTGTCACTATATGAGTAAAGTAATAAAGGGCTCTCATAGACAAATTCTAGAACTTCTTAATTACATACAGGCTCATTTTCTACATCCCCAGTGTTATAAAGTACCAGAAGTCCATTAGAAAATTAAGCTGGAAAAAAGAAGACAACACTTTGTAAATTTCCACTGGAAATTAGCTGGGAGAGGCAGAGGAATGCTGGATCAAACGTGGGTAATCGTGTTTAACTGTGCCTTAGAGCACCACATGTGTAATATGATTTGCAGAGAAACTACCCCTCCTGCTACTGCTTCTTTGGAGTATTCTGTGTTAATGGGGTTAGCTAATTTAGTATTTTAACTTAAAAAGTCTTGGCTGATTAATAAATGTTGCACACTGTGCTAGTAATTAATATAATTTCAAGACTTACAAATGAAAGTTGAATTGTTAAGAAAACATCTGAAAATATATGATAATTCCTATTTATCATAAAATAGTAACAGTTCAGAAAATATGCTAGATTGTAAAGGTCTAAAGAGTTTGAAAACTCAAATTAAGTCAAAAAAGTTTTCAGATGTATTAAGTCTCCTTTTCACTATTCTTTAGTGATACATATAACCAGATTTTTAGCCATACATACCATATTTTTAAGTGTCTTTCTTTTTTTTTTTTTTTGGCAGTACTAGGGTTTGCTTACTCGGTAAATGCTCTGCCATTTGAGCCACACCCCAAGCACATTTTGCTTTAGTTATTTTTAGATAAGGTCTTGCACTTTTGCCTGAGGTCTGCTCTATGACTGAGGTCTTTCGCCTCTGCCTCTTCTGTCTGGATGAAGGTTGCACATCACCATACCTGGGCTTGTTTCTTGAGATAGGATCTCATTAACTTTGTTTTTTGGCCTTGCCTGACCTCAAACCATAGTCCTCTAAGTAACTGAGATAAGCATGTGTCACAGTGCCTGACCCTTTAAATGTTCTTTTAAAAATCTGTTATTTTGTTCTAGTTTCTTAACCTTTCCTACACTTTTCCTATGAAGTGATACCCATTCCTAATTAACAACAGGGTTTTCATCTAAGCCAAGTAGCAAATTTGAGGGAAATGAAACCAAGTAAAATTCCCAAGTACAGGTCGTTTTCCAAAAGACCTAGAGACAGCTATAACACCTGTACTCAGATTCTTAAATAAAAGCCTAAAAGTTTAAAAAAATATATAGCTACAACATAATTTAATCATGAGCTTCTCTTCATAGGGAAACTCATCACATTCATATATTTTAAACCTCAATGTTCATACCTAAACCTACAGAAAAGTCTTGAATCCTTAGGATCCAACGAGTCTTCAATTTTAGCTCAGACTTATAATGAATTTGGACATGAGAATTTGACCTAGCAAGTAGTGCCTTGCTTTGGAAACCTTTAGAGAGAAAACTTGTATTTGTTTTTTTTTTTTGTAAAAAATTACCATAAATTTGGTGGCTTAAACAATGAAAATTTACTAAGCTAAATTCTTCAGGTCAGAAGTCTGAAATGGGTTTCACTGGGCTGAAATTAAAGTATTGGCAGGGCTGTGTTCCTTTTGGAGACAATAAAGGATAATCCATTTCTTTGCCTTTTACAGCTTCTGGAGGCTGTCTACATTCCTTGGTTGTGGTCTTCATCCGCCATTTTCAAAGCTATCAAAGGTGCCTTGTGCCCTTCACACAGTGCATCACTCTGATCTCTTAAAATGTAGTCACATCTCTTTCTGTCACCTACCTTTTAATTCCCACATTTTATTAGCACAGATTTTACAATTTGGAGGGTTTCACTGTGATATTTCCATACCTGCGTATCCATACGTGAATCATATTTACCCCTCTATTACTCTCGCCCTCCCACTTGGGAGGACTCTTGCTATTATCTCATCCAGATAATCTCACCATTTAAAAATTCTCAGTCTAGTCACATCTGCAAAGCCCTTTCTATCATGTGAGGTGCCACACTCACACATTCCTGGGATTAGATCACATGGGCTCTCCGAGGATCATGATGCTGCCTGGCTGGCCCTGGCTTCTGGTGGAATGTGCTAAATCTACTATACTCAGGACAAACTTAGGGCTGCGTGGTTATAGTCTACTGAACTAAGCCAGGATGTTTACAATACACAGCAGGTACAGTGGCCTCCTCTTCATCTGCACTTACCATTTCTAAGTTTCAGTTACCTGTGTCAACCAAAGTGGTCTGAACATACTAAATGCACAATTCCAGAAGTAAATGCACCATTCTGAGGAGCAGGATGGAGTTTCATCTGCCATCCTGCTCCCTCCCACAAATCATTCCTTTGTTTACAGAGCCCACACTCTGTACTACCTGCCTGTTAGTTGCTTAAGAGAAATCTTGGTTATTAGATTGACTATTAAGATACCGCAGTGCTGTGTTCAAGAGACTTCATAATGGCCCCAAAGTATAATTCAGATATGCTAAAGAGAAGCTATAAAGTGCTTCCTTTAAGTGAAAACATAGACTCCCAACTTAATAAGGAAAGAACACAGTATACATAGGGTCTGGTATTATTGTGGTTTTAGCCATCCATTGGACATCTTGGAATGTATGGATAAGAGGGGACTACCATATTAACAAAGAGGATTTCACACCTCTCATAAAACTGTATCATAGCCTCCATCGCTAGACTTATGAAAGCCAACTCCGCTTCCTCTCTGGTGTTTGATGGGTACATTAGCTGTTAACTGTTAATGCCAATGGTTTGGCCACCAGTGGAGCCTCTCATTTCTTCCACCTTTGAATAATAAGAAATTATTTTCCTGCTTCACCTAAATAAGTTGTGTAGCCCCGTTTCACACTGAGAATAAAATCCTTTGAAATGTTATCCTCTGAAATTTCGAGAGCTAGCATTTTCTCTGACCTCTATCACCCATACAGATAAAAAAAAGAATATATGACATTCTGCTATATTCAACTAAAGGAACATAAATATGTATGTAATTATATATGCAAACAAAATTTACACAGAAGAGATAAATGACAGTCGTTTTCTCTGGAAAACATAACTGGGAATCAGTGAATAAGGTTTAAGGTTTTTGCAATATGTGCTGTGGTTTCAATTGTTTTAAAAGTAAACAGAAATACTTATTCAATTTTACAGTGGATTTGAGAAAACTAAGTAAATCAAGGAAGTTAGAAATTTCCTACAGAAAAGGAAAGAACATAGCACACAGAGAATGAAAGTAGCTCAGTGTCTCTGGAGCACACTTCTTTATGGAATGTAGCAAAGATAAACTAGAGGAATAAAGCTGGGCCAGATCTTGTAAAAGAGTTAAAATTTAGCCTGGAATTGACAAAAAGCCATTGAAAAGCATTTTGGTTGAATAGCATGATTAAAGTTCATTAGTAATACTGGGTAGATAAGACTGAAGGCATTTTATGGCAATTAAAGTAAGAAACTGCAAGTGTCTAAATTAAGACCATAGAAGTAGAAAGGAAAAGAGAGGCTGAATTTGAAGGACACTTGAAAGGTAAAATAAATGGGACTTGGGGACTGATAGGACATAGATGATGCTAAAGAAGGAAAGGAGGGTAACTCACAAGTCTCCAGCTTGGGCAGATAGTTGGCCTGTAATTCACACTCAAGTTAAGACCAAACGGTCCAATGTGTTATGTGCCAAGTTTTGGAATCTGATAGAGAAGCAAATGAGGATGGCAGTTAAAAATACAATTTTGTACGAGCATGATCTTAGAGATTAAGAATAGAAACCATTGGCATAGACATGGTAGCCATAGTCTCTCAACTAGAGGCAGTCACTCACAGATTATAAAAGAAAGAAGAAGAAAATAAAGAACCAGAGTAGAAGACTGAGTCCTGCCATCAGCTTCATTCTATCCCATTACCTCTTACCAAATGATTGCAATACTTTCCTAATGGGTTTTACTCCACCCAGCATATTTCTTCTCAAATACATCTGTCTCATAATCAATACATTCATATTCTTTTTATAACATGCTCTTATTCAGAAGCCTTACATAATTTCCCAATGTTTACAGATAACCCCCCACTTGGTCTTGAAGCTTTTCACATTTTTTTTATTATTGTCCTCTGTCATAAAAATTGGTTTCTTTCAAATTGGTCTTTTCTGTTCCATCAACTTTTCCCAACATTGTTTTTGTGAGCATGTACTGTTAATCTAATTTTACCTACTTTGTCTTCTTTTTTCTATCACAAACTTAACTGTCTTTCACATGACCCAAATTTAGTATGTTCTCTAGTATGCACAAGGTCCCTAGCACCATAAGATAAACAACAAAAACACTGAAAACATTCCTACATTATCAGAGACCAGAACAAATAATTCTACATTTAAAAAATTACTTCCTTATCAATAGCTTGACCAATTTATCAAACAGTTGGCAACTCTTATTCAAAACTTCATTAAGTTATTTGGTTGTGATTCAAGCTGTATAATTCCATGAGAGCAGACACTTTGTTTTATTCACTGTATATCCCTAGAGCTTAGAAATATTCCAGACATGCAAACATTTGTTGAATCAAAGTTCTTCTTTATTTCTCACAATATCTAGATGACAGCTTCCTATGTAAAAGGT
This sequence comes from Castor canadensis, assembly GCF_047511655.1. Classification (NCBI taxonomy): domain Eukaryota; kingdom Metazoa; phylum Chordata; class Mammalia; order Rodentia; family Castoridae; genus Castor; species Castor canadensis. The sequence continues at coordinate 116,421,111 of NC_133396.1, forward strand.
CTTTGACGACTGCTTATTAATTGCCTAATTTCCTAGTGTCTTAAAAAATAGACATATGAATAAGGGAAATAATTTTCTCCAAGATGGCACAAGAAAAAGGAATGAGTTTCTTTAAGAACAAGAACAACAACAACAAAAACCCCAAAGCTTTAAAATGACTTCTAGAAAAATCTCTGCAATCCATACTCTATTGTGTAAATTATTGTTATTCTCTTTAATGTTTATTTTAAAGAGCATTCATAAATAACAGCTTATCACTTATCATCATCCTGTGATTATTAAGAGTACCTTGCCATCCATACTAGTTAACTTAGGAAAAACCTAAGTGTCATGGGTTGATTGTTTTCCACTGAAATTTGTGTTGAAGTCTTGACCCCTGTGGCTTAGGAAGAGCTCTGATCTGGTCCTTCTTAGAGTAATGGATAAAGTCCAGCCCATCTTTGGAATCTGTGATTTAACTACCTTTGTAGCACAAAATCTGATAATAATCATCTTTTATTAGATCCATCTATGGTCCTGGCACTTTATACTCATTATCTCATTCAATTCTTATTGTAAGTTTTAAGGTAACATTTCTCTGTCTACCTTACAGACAGGGAAATAGAGGATCAGGGAGACTAAATATATTCCTAACGGGATTAGTGCTGCTGTGTAAGGGAACCAAGAATTGAATTCATATAGCTCTAGTTCTGAAGCCCATAGTTCTACTAAAACACACCACCATTTTCATAATGATATAAAAACAAAATTACGAAATGTATCAAACTCTAGGATATAATGATACCTTTTGAGCCCTTAAGATTAGAAATAAACTGAGCATGGGAGGTTTCACACCTGCAATTCTAGCTACTTGGGAGGCTGAGATCTGGAGGACTGTAGTTCAAGGCCAGCCAGGGGAAAACTTTGCATGACCTCATTTCCAAAATAACCAGAGCAAAATGGATTAGAGGTGTGGCTCATGTGGTAGAGGGTCTGCTTTGCAAGCATCAAGTCTTGAGCTCAAACCCCAGTTCCACCAAAAAAAAAAAAAAGAAAAAGAAAAAAGAACAGATTAGGTTTAAATACAGCATCCCTTAATAAGACCTTTAATTCCTTATAGGTACATTGGTAATGGGGGAAAAGGATTGTCTGCATTAAAAAACTATGCATCTCCGTGATAAGAGTTTACTCTTTCCATAATTTCTATCACAGAATTATTGTCAACAAATATATAAATCCTGAATTTCTGACATATCTTTTGCTACACAAGATACAATTGTGTGTTATCCAGAAAACAAAGGTGGCCTCAGAACAAATTACAAGATATCCATGTTTCATTCCTCCTAATACTGGAATATCCTTAGGCTAATTGTTAATATCAGTTCCTTAGCCTTGAATTGATAGGTAATTTCTTTAGCATTTCCAACTTAGTTTGCTTCTGATTGGTTTGATAATCTCAATACTTTTCAGATCATCAAAATACCTTTCGATCTCTGAAAGCTTCAGGATAAAGGGTTATCAGCAATGCCATAGAGATGGAAAATATTTATGAACCATCTACGTTGAGTAACTTTTTTGGGGATGATATTAATAGCTGGTCTTTCTTGGTTTTTCAAGGAACAAAACTAAGAAAGGATATCACACTACCTTTGATATACAATGAATTCTGCAAAATATCAATGAGGCTATCAATAATTTCAATTATGTCAGCAGTTTACCTTGTTATTTCATAAATCTTTGCATTGTTGAAATAGATAAATAATTCTGAGTAATAAAACTCTCGAAATATTTATCACTGAATTGAATATTTTGCTTGATTAAATTGAGCAGTAATTAATCTTCTGTCATTTCTGTGGCAAACAAATCTACCTACTGAAAACCAGTTGGAAAAAATGTTCCTGACCTTGTTTTCTTATTCATCATATATTGAGTTAATTTAATCAATTACTGAAAAAACCTGCTAAACTTAGTTAACTATTTTCACATCAAATAACTTCTATAAAATGAAAAACTTCCTAAAATTATTTGAATGCTTGTCAATTTGATGTTTGATGTTCATGTAAAAAATTTTTTCAAAAGTCTTTTCAGAAATTTTTTGACTGTAATAAAGCATGTATTTTTTTCTGACTGAAAAAATGACCCAAAACTCATGTGAAGGATGAGAGGAAATTCTAGTCTCTTTATGTAACAAAACACATTTTAATGGATTTTGTAATTATTACTACGTAACATATATGATGATTAGTATCTACTATGTAAGGCATGTAAATTTTCATGAATTTATAGTAATAATTTATATTATGCTAAATTATGCCATTGTAATTATTACTTGTATTATAATAATGTAATGTCAATATCATTTATTATATAAAATACCAAAGTCTTATTATAAGATACATTGCAATGATAATTGCATGAGATATTACAGGATAATAATAACAACAAGGCTATTCTAGACTTAAAATGGTCTACTTATAAATTACATATGACTGATTCTGATGGCAAGGCATTGTTAAAGAAAGGAAGCATATTGGAGAAAGATACCTGTATTGAGACTCAAATCACTAATCACTAATTCTAATAAAATAATTTAAAATTGCATGTGCTGTTTGATCATCCTCTATCTTTTTCAAATCACTAATCACTAATGTTAATAAAATAATTAAAATTGCATGTGCTGTTTGATTATCCTCTATCTTTTTCTGTCATCTTCCTCAGTTGTAAACTAATCTCTTTCACGGTACCTGATTTAGTAAAACTATGTTATAATATTGCATTCAAATGGAATTTAGTTCAACAGAAGCTTTTTGTTTTATTGGCTTTTATTTTAGAAGCATCATAAGTACACATGGTTTTGTTAGAAAATTAAAGATATTACCTTTACAAATGCATAGTTGTTGTTTATCCACTTTTAAATGACATTCATTTATTTTTTTCCTTTGAGAAATGTAGATAGACACATTTCTATCTACATTTTAGCCACCAATATTGATCTCATTTCCAACATTTATAGGTTGCAAATTAATTGCCTCTGAATAACTTAAGAGTGAGTTTTACCTTGTCTCACAAAAGATTCTCTATAGTATTGGGACGGAAAATCTAACGCATCAAACATGGCATAGCTATGGTTTTTTAAAGCTAAGAACTCACATTTTGTCATGTACATTTCGTGCCCATTCCTCTGTTTTGAACTCCTCTCTGGCTAACTTTAACTCATCAATTGGTTCTGCCACTCGCAACGTTGGCTTCAAAGGCTTGTAGCGTTGTTCTAAGACTTCATTGATATCTCGGAAGGGCCCCTGACAAGACAGGATGAGGCATATACACATCATTATGGAGGATTTTTTTTTTAATGTATTGACAACCAGGGCTAATGAACACCCACAAGGTATAGTGCGTTTACCAAATTAATTTTAAGACGACATTTATTTTTCTCTAAGTTCGAAATGTAAGAATATCAAAAACCAAGAATATCACTTATCTTCCAGAAATGTTCTCTCAGGTAAAAGTGACTGTTAAAATGTTCTAGGTTATAAATGGAGGTTTCTCTCCTTATAGCAAGAGATTTTCATGCTGTAACTGGCAGAACTGTAGCCACTGATTGCCTATTTTCTAATTTTAAAAGCACATTTCTTCTCTTTTTTTTTTTTCAGCAGTGGGGTTTGAACTCAGGACCTCATACTTGCTAGGCAGGTGCTCTTACTACTTGAGCCACTCCACCAATACAAGAAACACATTTGTTATAATGTAATTTAAATGGTTCTTTTCCTTTTTGAATGAGTATAAATATGAAAAAAATTACATCTTTCCAAAAGCCCTCTTATGCCCAGAAAGAGGGGAGCATGTGTTTTTTTTATTAAATTAAAACTTTTAGGGGAAGGCCACATCTTATATTTGATTTCCTAATAGCAGATGGACTTATGACACTGTATCTTTAAAAAGTAAAGTTCCAGTAAAAATCCCCTAAACATAGGAAAACCATAAATTTTATTCATGTTAGGTATTATTTATTAATCTAATTTCTATTGTTCAGTTACTCTGGTATCAATGGCAATCTTTTCATAACACAAATGGATAGCAGGGAAAAATCCACAGCTGCACTGTGAAGTGACTTATAACATTCTATATCGTGAAGGTAGCAGTGACTTGTACTAGTTACTAGAATCCACTGGTTATCCAATTAGTATTGTGTTAAGTACAACATGAATCAAAGTCAGCTCAAGACTTTGCTGTGCCATTAATTATATACTGTTTTCTTTTTTCTACCATTATTGAGCTGGAAAGAATGTAAAATGGATGCAGATTTCTAATCATATTCCTTTCTTAAAAATCTCTTCTTTAAATAGGTTATCACTAACAAGACACAGCTGGAATTACTGCAAGCACAGAGTGAAGACTGTGGGGCTAATAAAAAGAAATGATTCACGCCTCATTTATGTTCACTTATGTTTTACATTAATAGAAACCAATAATAGGAACCAGTTACCATAAAAGTCATGGACCGTAAATAACACAAATGGCAAATAAGTATCATCCAGTACTTTTCACAGCTGGACAGGAGGATTGCAATATTTGAAAGTAGTTAATGGATTTTTACTGGAACTTTACTTTTTAAAGATACAGTGTCATAAGTCCATCTGCTATTAGGAAATCAAATGGTTTTCTCATTTTAGCAGATTCTTGCTCTTTGACAAATAGTATGGTTTAAGAGGATTAATATTTGGTGTATAACTAGAGGCATAAATTACTTCTCTGGGCCTGTTTTCATCATATGCAAAATGGAACAGTAACTATATCATAAAATTACTCTTAAATACTTAAGATATGTAACACCCTCAGCATAGAACATATGTGCATAGAATATAGTAAATCATCAAAAATGGTAACAAGAGTGTTACAATTGTTATTTAAAATTACTATTATTTTCAAGAAGAGAAGAAAAAGGCTTTGAACAATAGTAACAGCAAAGAAATAAGCAAGTGGTGGTAAGCTCTGACTTTGAAGGCCAGGGCCCACAGGGAGTAAGTCTTCTTGGTGGCCAAGCTTACCACCTGTGTTGGTGAATCAATATGCATACATCCAATTAGATCCAAGTAGACTTACTCTACTGTTTGTTCTGGAATTTATTAGTCCCAATGAGACTAGGAAATGAAAACGAAGCAGCAACTAGAATGAGAATTATCTGTCTTTTGAGAAAGGTTCAATGTCCAAGCCAACTGTGATCACATCCATCTTGCTGAGTCTTTCAGTCCCTGGTCCATCTATTAAATATTAAATGATTAATGGTTAATGCTGAGAATATTATACAGGACGGTGATATGGTTCAGACAACCTCCAGAGGGCTAGCGTGTAGCTCAGTGGTAGAGCACTAGTCTAGCATGTGCAAGGCCCCAGGTTCAATCCCTAGCACCATAAACAAACAAAGAAAACAGATGGCCTCCAGGTTATTTCTAAATTATTTTACTCATATCATGTAATTTTTACATTTCCTAAGCAATTGCAGGCAAAATTGCTCTATGAATTAATTCTATGTAGCAACAATAGCCATTTCAGTGAATACAGTAAACAATGAGGCTTATTAAAAATACAGAAATGCAATGCTATGTATGATATCTTTGGCAGTGCTGGGGTTTGAACTCAGGATTTCATGCTTGCTAGGCAGGTGCTCAACCTCTTGAGCCACTTCACATGTCCTTTTTGGTGTTGGGTTTTTTCAAGATAGGGTCTTGTCAACTATTTGCTGGGGCTGGCCTTGAACCATGATCCTCCTGATCTCAGCTTCCTGAGTAGCTAGATTACAGACATGAGTCACCAGCACCTAGCTGTATGTGATGCCTTAACAACTACTGAGCACTTAATACATTTAGCACATTGAACAATCAATATATATGCAATGGAGATGCTAGCTATTATAGATAGCTAATAAATTTATTTGCCTATTCTTATGATATTATATAAAATCATTACGTGCTCTAATAGAAATTGTGAGGCACATAATTCATAGTGATAAAGTTTTAGTTATTCAAGATATAAAACCTATTTTACAATTGTATTTTAAATGTTTTCATTAGAGTATTGGCATAACTTATTTTAAGATAAATGATGAATGTATACTCTGAACATATGACTCCAAATGAAGTGAAAATCTCCCACTGTTTCTCTTTTGCATGATTGCTCAATTGTGCTCTGTTTGTGCTGTGGTTTGTCCCACAGTGGCTCATGGAGGCTTGGTTCCAATATGACAGTGTTGAGAGGGTTTAGAATCCATAAGAGGTGGGTAGAATTGTTGGATCACTGTCATTCGAAGGAATCCATTAGTTCCCATGCGAGTGATTCCTTATGAACAGAGGGAATCCCACATGCTTGCCTCCTTCTGCACGTGGCTGCTCGCCTTCCAACTTCTCTGTCATGTTGTGATGCAGTCAGGAGGCCCTCACCTGAAGCCAAACACATGGAGCTTCCTGATCTTGGACTTCTAGCCTCCAAAACTGTGAGATAAATTAACGTCTTTTCTTCATAAAGTACTCAGCTCAGGTGTTTTGTTATAACAACAAAAGAACTAAGATAGCTTGTCATTTTATTTCAGGAAGAGGAAGAATTATCAACTTCTATGTATTATTTGGATAAATCAATAGATTCATTTAAAGGTAATAAAAATACTGATATAAAAATAATTACATAGCCAGTGGCTCAGAAATAAGAAAACCAAAAAGTGGCTTAGGGGAATAACTGATTTCACAGATTTTTCAGTTACTTTTTACAGTTTCTAGAATAACATTGCATAAACTATCAGTTAATAGTATCAATTGTCAATTGATGTTTTGAAAGAGGAAAACTATACAAATAAAGGGAATTGAGGACATAATTACAGAGGTGGAGATACAACATATCACAAACAAACAGCAAAGTAGGAAGGTTTTTAATGGCACAGAATGCAGGTTGTTTTATTGCCAGGCTGATTCGATGGTGGTGGGGGGAGGCAGTCCCTGAGGTGGTCTGCAATGATCCCCCCTCCTGTATTCATACTCTGTGCTCTCTCTTGCCCTCATTTCTAACAAATACAATATGGCTGAGGTGATGGACATCATTTCTGGCATGAAGTTATAAAAATCTGTGACTTCTGAGTGAGAGGGCTTCTCTCTCATTCTCTCTAGGAACATTCACCCTGCAGGAAGCCAGCTCCATGTCATGAGGCATCTTTGTGGAAAAGCCACTTGAAATTGAGATGTAACTGGTCAATCCTCCCATCACTGCACCCCAGTTGAGCCCTTACAGGTGACCACAGCTCTAGCTGACATCTTTACAACTTCATGAGAGAACTGGAGTTAGAGGGACTAACAGATACTATGAAATAACAAGTATGCTTAGGCTTAAACATTGGGTTTTATGATCACTTATTATACAGAAGTAGATACACAGGAGCAAGTCTGGGTACGGAGCTAATGGCCAGGAGTTCTGAAAGTCTGACTTTGTAAGCCAAATCTCACCCAATTCCAGGTTTGTATCACCCCGTGGCAGTGGTCTCTGCATCTTAGTATCTATGAAGATCATGGGATCATGGAATTGTTCATCTCTGGGACTTTTTGGATTATGACAATTATTCTCCACCTTACCCTATTCTACCGTCTCACCCCAGCCAATCCTGCCCTGCCACAGTCCAGACAGAGCCAAGATTTCCTGTCTTTGCTATGAGTCTAACTTGTTTTGGGATAACTCTAACTCTCACACTTAAACTTTCAAACCATTCAAACCAAATCGTGTTTAAAATAGTATAGAAAAAGATGTAGACCATCAGGGGAGGTGAGATTGAATAAATTTAATAATATCTAAAAATTTTTTCAGTAAAACCAGACTATAGTAAGTAGTGCAATAACAACATTTTTCCATAAAAATGTCTAGATTCTAGGCAGTAATCCATGTTTAATTTCATATTTTGTGTAACAAATTCAATACTGAAGAAGCATTGGCTTACTTCTTTGGTGTACATCTTAAACATATATTTTGTATTTAAAATTTCTTGCTTAAAATTAGATTTTTAGAAGAAATAATTTCCCCTTATCACAAAATTTAAATATATATACATATATATGTATACATATATATGTATATATATACACATTAAATACATTTAATATATATTAAAATAGCAAAATACCATCAACAGAGTAAAAAGGCTACCCACAGAATGGGAGAAAATATTAGCATATCATATACCTGACAAGGTATTAATATCCAGAACATACACAGAATCCCTAAAACTCAACACCAAAACAACTCAACCAAAAATGGATAAAGAATTTCAACAGACATTTCTCCAAAGAAAACGCACAAATGTCCAATAATAATGTAAAAGGATGTGTTCACCACCACTAGCAGTGGAAAAGTGCTCATTAAAACTACAGAGGGATGCCTCCCCACATCTGTTAGGTTATGGCTACTATAAAAACAAAACCAGAAAATAACAAGTCCAGGCAAGGATACAGAGAAACTGGAACGCTTGTGTCCTGTCAATGGGAATAGGAAATGGTGGAGGCCCTGTGGCAGTCCCTCAAAAATTGAAAATAGAACCTGAAAATGGTGATGTACATGTGTAATCCTAGCACTAAAGGCTGGGGCAGGAAGAACATAAGTTAGAGGCCAGTCTGGGTGAAAGTGTCTCAAACAAAAAATAGAGCTACACCTTATGATTTAGCAGTTCTCACTTTGAAGTGTATATTCGAAGGAGATGAAAGCAAGGTCATGAAGAGATATTTGTACATCGTGTGCATAGTAGCCTTGTTCAAACAGCTAAAATGTCAAAGTAGGCCAGGCGTGGTGGTACATGCCTATAATTCCAGCTGTGCAGGAGGTAGAGATGGGAAGGACAATGGTCCAACACCAGCCTGGGCAAAAAGTTAATGAGACTCCATCTCAACAGACAAATCAAGCATGGGCATATATATAATCCCAGGTACCTGGGAAGCATAAATAATAGGAGGATCATAGTTCAAGGCCAGTTAAAGCAAAAAATGTAAGACCCTGTCTGAAAAGCAAAAAGGGCTGCAGGCATGGCTCAAGTAGTAGAGTGCTTGCCTAGCAAGTGTGAGGCCCTGAGTTCAAGCCCCACTGTCCCCCTAAAAAATATAGAAGTAATCAAAGTGTCTATTGACAAGTGAATGGATAATAAACAAATTCAGTATGTACATATGCTAGACGCCCACCTTAAAAAGGAAGGAAATTCTGACAGAAGCTACACAAAGATGAGCCCTAAGGGCACCATGCTCGGTAAGACAGGCCTTGCTGGTGGGGAAAGGGGAGTGGAGAGCTGTTTGGTGAGCTCAGCTGCAAGACAGAGGGTGCTCAGGAGACGGACAGTGGTGACAGCTACACCACAACATGAATGTGCTTAATCCTACCAAAATGTACACCTAAAATGTCATGTTCTGTGTATTTTGCCACAATAAAAAAAGCAAGAATGAAGTTAATGAGAGAATCCTCGTAGGAACAGTCAGTACCTGACAGCGCTTCCTATGGATGGGTGGCAGGATGTCACAGCGGGGGAAGGAGCGGGCACTGCTGCAGGCCAGCCAGGTGCTGAGGCTGGTGCTCTGCTGCAGCTGAACTTTGGGCCTGTGGTGCAGCAAAGGCTTCACCTTCTGTAGCCGGAGCTCCCACGGGTCAGGCTCTTTTCTGAATGGCGAATTGTACACACCCGGAATCTAAAGATGAAGAAAGCAATTTGGATTTTACCTTTAATGTTCATGGAAAATGCAAGGAAGATAAGGCTGTATCATGAAAGTGTCAAATGTTTAAGGAATATTTTAAACTATAACTCTGGTTCTGAATCAGATTCACCAAAGGAGATATTCAAAACTCTTACTCTTTGTCTCAATGCTAAACCAATTCTAGCACCTTTCAGGATGGAACAGTAAACATGTTAAAACTACCAAGATATAGTTTCTATCAGCCACACATGGAGTTTTTATATAATCATATTGAAGAAAAATATAACAGGGCTCTTAAGCCAGCCGTTTTATATTTAACCAAATCTGTAAGTCATACATTTATTTATAGGAAGTCAAATGTCCAAGGCTTGAACTAGGTTTGGGTGTAAAGTGTGTACGCAATAATTATTTGGTTATTTGAATTATTGCTCATCACACACCCTAATGGCAGCTATTTTAAGTCCTGTATCTCTTTAATCAAACTAGTATCACATATATTGATTGATCACTGAAAATCATATCCTTAATTTAATGCTCATTAAATGTTCAGTGCCATGCTTCTATAGTGTCATGTCACCCTGGTTGCTCCATCACTGACTTTGTCACACCATGCATCAAAATAGTCAAGAGTTACTTAGCACAGCATCTGCCATGTAACAGAGATTAAAAAGAGGTATGTGTGACAAATGTTAAGTTCAAGTTTAGCAGGCGTCCATTTTCTGGAAGCCTAATATTATTTTCCACAGAACTATAATCAAAATGTAAACATATTTATATGTATTTTTGTGTATATACAAATATCAGAATGCAAATGCAGTCATAGAGAAAAGTTACATTTTTAAGGAGCAGTATGCCTTGTTTGGCTGTTCTGTAGACATGCCGGATGAGATAAGTAATACATCTATTAAATCTCTCTGTTCTTCTCAAGCATGTACTTTGCTTTTATACTATCATCAGCTGCATAAATATTCTTAGTTGTTACATTAACCTCAAAAAGTCAGATGTTCCAAAGTATTAAGATTGACTAGGATAGCAGTCTTTGAAAACTATCTGAGAATATTTTCTATTTCCAACCAACCTTTCAGTAAGAGTTAACCTCTATCAAACACATACCCAGACTGGATTTATAAACTACTAACGCTTCCTAAATAACTTGGGGATACCTCTACCATCACACCTAGCACACTGCTTCATAATTATCATAGTGGGTTTCAGTCATCCATAAACAAACATAGAGACACAACTGCAGGCATGTCTCAACCTCAAGGCCTAGAGTGCCAGGCACATAGCACACCTCAATAAATGAACTCTAAATATGCATCCCAAAGAACGACGGACAGTTCAGAAAAGCCCGCAAAATCATCTATTTTACTCTAGCTTTCCAAAGTCACATAAATATCCAGAGTAAAATGTCTGAGATTTATTTCCAAATCTTCTTGACTGCTTCCAAGGAATTGATAGATTAGACTGCTTTTCTCTTTCTTAACGTATCAGTTTCAATTTGCTTCCAAAGACACTGTGATCTAGAAGTAAATTACCACAGACCCATCTAAGGCACCTCCAACTCAACATTTTCTGTTTTATAATTGAGGACTAAATTTTATTCAATATAAAAAGTTAATCTAAACACACATATATTTAAAAATATTTTTGAACTGACTCTTCTTTGAGATTTCCTCCTCACAATTGATAGATGAGAAAACACAATGCTAAAAAATGGTAAAAGGCAGTTATAGAATGTATTTTTAATGTCATACTAACATTTTCTTATTACATAGTAAGCAGACAAAATGGATACATAGGTAGTTTAATGCTAATAATATCACACATTACAACAGCTTTCAGTGGGTACTAATTTTTAAGTGGATGTTGATTGTTGAGATGACGTTTACAGTGATTTTCTAAGATGAGAACATATTGATTTTAATGAGAAAACTTAAAAGACTATTCTGACATAAAATATAACTAAATCACATAGTTTATGAAAAAAGATACAGGAGACCACCATGTTGGGATTAGTGATAATCTAATTAATTGAAGTCTGTGCGTTCATTACTTAAGTTTCTTCTACAACCTTACAGATTAAAATGGTAAAATAAATATAACTTAAGTAGATTATAATTTGTCACTTAAAAATATCTGTCTACCAGACTAACTGCTCCCAGCTATATCCACTTTACCCCATTAGGAGTCTTCATCACCTTGCACATTTGCATGCATGTGTATACACAGGCTAGATGGGAAATGCAAATAGATCAGTAGACATGATAGCTTTCTTAAATTATATTTTGCAACCTATATAGAGACCTCCTCATGTGTATTCTCTTTGCAATTTAAATCAAATATAGATAGAAAATATATCTTAATTGAATTTCAAATGAATCATTTAAAATCTTCAAGGTGTCAGTATTTTATAAATTAATTTAATACATTTGGTTAACTTACATCAATAAAAACACTCCAACACTCTGGCAATCCCTATAGCAAGCAAATACTCTATTTACATTGCTATGGTATTCATTTAATTATTATTTCTTTAAGTAAATAAAACAACCTTAACTTATTGTAGTAATTTGTGAGCCACTTAAGAATAATAGATTATTGTTGATTTTCAAGAAAATATTACTATGAGTCACAAAAGGTAGAGCTAACCCTAAGGGACAATGACATATTTTCCAGTTTTCACATTTTTCACAACTTAGAAGGGCTACTGCCAACCTAGCTTTGGGGACTTCATTTTCAACAGTAATTTTCTAGAGTGACCAACACTATGGGGAAATCTGTGCTAACTGTTTAAAAAAAAAAAAAGAAAAAGGCTACAACTGAGTTATTTGCAGTACTGTCATGCTAACATTCAACTCAATAAGACCCAAGAAATCTCAGGAGAGGACTCTGCTAATAGCTTCTTACTGACCTCCCTGCATCAGACCTGGCTGCTGACTGGTGGCCCAGTGGTGAATATGGCAAATGAGCTGTGAAAGCACTGATTTTTTTTAAATGCTATGATTCTGACTCATCGAAGGAAAAAAAAAAAGGCAATGAGTTATATAATAGATATGTATTTTTCTTGAATTCTCCCCTCTTCAGACCCTCCATCATGGGAACTTAAGCATGACCTAGAATATTAATTATGTCAGGTTGAGCAACGAGCAAATGTACCATTTGTTACCCAGTCACCCTTAGCATTACATTAATATTTTGAACTATTCCACATTTCTAACAATCTATCAGTGGGTTCTTTTCTCCTCAGTTTTTATCCTTATACTTAAAAGTGCAACTGACTTGAAAACAAATGGATATACCTGTCTTAGAGTATCTACTGCTTTAGTTCACAAAGAATGTTTTTATGGCCATTTCCCACGGATACACTGACCTTTATTTTGTAATTGCCTGGGGGATGTTATGGTCTAATTTTTCTTTCTTCACTCTGTTATTGAGGTTTACTTTTAAAACACATTTCTATAAAGAAGAATATGAGACTGGATTATACATCTTATAATTCTCAAATCACAGTCTCTAATGTTTCAGCTTTATTTTTGCCATATGAAAAATAGTAATGTCTCATGACTTGAAAGCATACTTATTCCAGGGATGATGAATAGTTAAGTCTACAGGGTAGGTCGGAAAATTCAGGTTTTACTTTTAGAAATGACAATTACAGAGCGAACATGAGTCACAGATTGCCACCAAAAGGAAGAAAATCTAAAACTATTTTCAGGTCTTTTGGTTCAAAATTTGTGAATACTATGAGTGATAAGCAGTTCTTAAAAGAGGCCATCTAAAATATGTCTAAACTAGATTTTAAGCAAACATGATTTTTGAAAGATAAGACATTAAGCAAGAACAGAAGAGTAATAAAGTTCTCTAATAAATAGAAAAGTAAAAGTGGACCAGAGATGGTGAATGAAATATCTTCTAGGGTAGGACTGCTGAATCAACACTCACCAATGCACTTCATCATAATTATCAGGACATAGTAGTGCTGGGGGATTTATAAAAATCCCACTCAGCAAATAATTGCCCTGTTGTTAGGAGACAGAGTGTTAACATGCTGTCACAGTCCAGCATTTAGTAAGATATTCCACATCCAATTACTCTTGCTGAGAACTAAGGAGAAGTGTGATCATTTCTCAGCTATAGCAGTTATGCTTCTACATGCATTCCAGACAACAGTCACACACAGATATAGACCCAAGAGAGACAAGACTTCATGGAAACACAGGGACTTAACAAGAATGTATTTGGTAGAGAACTTACCTATATAAAACCAGGCTTAAAGAAATAAGCTATTACTAAGTACAAATAATTTTTTGCTTCTTTCTTTTATTTCAGTTAAGAAGTAGAATTTTTAGGGCTAGGGGTGTAGCTCACTGGTAGAGTGTTTGCCTAGTAGCCACCAGGCTCTGAGTTCCACCCCTAGCACCACAACCAAATAAATAAATAAATGAAGAAATGATTGAAGAAATAAGGAATGAAGGAGGGAAGGATGGGAAGGAGGAAGGAAGGAAGGAAAGAAGAAAGGAAAAAGGACAGAAAGAAAAAAGAAAAAGAAAGATTTAAATGCTTTGGGTCAAATTACAAAGTGAAGTTACAAAAAGTGCAGACCTCAGAAAGTCGAAATAGTAACTTGAAGGGGACATTTGGGATGCCTCTAGGAGCTCCCTGAAGAACACCATTCAAAGGTATTATTTCAGCCAACATCACCACAGTGCTTGCACACTTATTCAAAGACCATTCTTCCTGAATTCCTCAGTGCTGCAGAAGGAGGGGGTATTCCAAAAATACTAGCTGCATTTAGCCTGAGTTTGTTTGGAGAAGAATATTCTAGAATTCCTTGGAGTAGTGTAAGGGGCAAGTAGACTGACAGGGATGTCCACCCTTAAAAGAATTCCCTAACTATTTTGGTGTACCTTCTTTATTCTACAGAATATTCATTTTTTTACATGTATTTCAAATAGAATAGAAAAAAAGAGGTTCAATTTGACTTTTTTCTTACACAATAGTTGGGAAATATTTCAAGTGAAATGTGAACTTTGATATAATTGGCTTCACTATGTAAGCAAAACTGCATATTTTAAAACTTACTTTGAAATTCTCATAACATTATTATGCATTCTCATTACATGTTGATTATTATGAAAAAATTTAATTAAGGTATCCCTTAAATGCTAGTTCAATAAATATTTGACATCTACTAATTTAGAGATACTTTGCTAGATCTAAGGTAGGCAAAGGGATGAAAAAAACCAAAGTGACTACTACCATCAAGCCATTCTCAGTGCAAGGAGAGGGTGGAAGTAGAAGAATGGTTCTGTAACAGGCTGTAACACAAGTAGCTCATAGGAAATATCCTCTAGGAACTGTTATAGAAGACATGTACAGCCTTTAAAAATCTCCATGGAAGGAAAATGTCTGAAGTTGTTCAAATATAGGTAGAACTTTGCAATAAAAAAAGAAGAAAGGTATTCCAGACCAAGAGAATCATAAAAGTAAAGACACAGTTGTGGGAAAACAAAGTCTCTTTTCAGCGAACATCAATTTGTCCAGTGTAAGCATGGGGTCACGATCAGAGATGAGCTTGTAAAGACTGGGGCCAAAACTAGAAGGCTAAAAATCTGGACTTAATTCTGCATAAAATTGGAATTTGTTAATTTTCACATCTCCTTTAAAAGGTAAACTCAGGAAAAAGTCTGACAGAGGCCAAAATAGTGTTCAAAACCTGCAGGAAGCCAGGTGCCATTGGCTCACACCTGTTATCCTAGCCACTTGTGAGGCTGAGATTGGGAGGATCACAGTTCAAGGCCAGACTAGGAAAAAGTTTGTGAGAACCCATCACAACCAATAGCTGGGTGCATTTGTAGGTGCCTTTCAACCCAAGCTATATTGGGAGGCCAATCAGGAGGATCACTGTTCCAAGTCAGCGGGATGGTCAGTGTGGATCAAAAAAGGAGAGTCAACTCTATGTTGTATAAAAGAAATCAACTTTAAATTTAAAGACAAACACAGATAAAAAATTAAAGGATAGTAGACAATATACCATACTGACACTAATCAAAAAAAGTTGGTGATGTTTCATTTTAGGCACAGCAGACTTCAGAGCAAGGACAGTTAGTATGATATAAAGGGATCACTTTCCCAAGAAGATATAACAATCCTTAATTTATATGCACCAAAAACATCAAAGTATGTAAGGCAAAAACTACTAGAACTTCGAGAAATAGATGAATCACTGTACCAGCTGGAGATCACAGCTGTCTTCTATCAGAGATGATACACTCAGCAAAGTGAAAATCAGTAGAACACAGTTGGACTTAACAGCAACACCAGTCAACAGGATACAATTTGACATCTAGCGACCACTCCATCCAACAATAGCAGAATACATGTTCTTCTCAAGTTCATATGGAACACTCACCTACATAGACCATACTCTGGGTCATAAAACAAACCTTAGCAAATATAAAATAGAATTCATATAAGGTATGCTCTCAGACCATAATGGATTTAATTAGAAATTATTAATAGAAATACAACTGGAACACCCCCAAATACATGAAGATTAACAATATACATCTATGTAACACATGAATTAAAGATGAAATCTTAAGATAATTTTTAAGATATTTTGAATTAAATGAAAATAAAACTTACGAAAAGTTGTGGGATGCTGTGAAAGCAATGCTTAGAAGGAAATTTAGAGCATTAAATGCATATATTAGAGGGCTAGTGGAAAGGCTCAAGTGGTAGAGCATTTGCCTAGTAAGTGTGAAACCCTAAGTTCAAACTTGAGTACGGACTAAAAAAAAATGTACATGTTAGAAAAGAAGAAAGTTCTAAACTCAATAGTATAATAGCCCACATTAGGAAAGGAGAAAAAGAACAAATTAATTCCTAAGTAAGTGGAAGAAAAGAGGTAATAAAAAGTTAGCATACAAAACAATGAAATTGAAAACTAGAAATCAAAAGAAAAGTAACAAAATGAGAACAATCTGTGATGCTCTGAATAAGAGATAGAAGATGAGCTGCTTATGAAGGAATTGAAGAATTCTTATTGAGAGCTAAGGAAAAAGAGCAGTGGAAAGAAAAGGATGAGATGAACAGGTTGAAAAGTCCATTGCATAGCTGTAGAAGGAGGTCTGGAACTTAGGGCAGGGGTCATAGCTAGTAACTGAGTGTTTTAGGAATAACAATAGTTTGAAAGTGTGAAAATGGATGGGGTCACTGAAGGAGAGTATAGACTAGGTGAAGACACAAGGTGTTAAGAGTGTGTATAGGTGGGAGAAGAGAAGCCATGAAGAGCACTCAGAAGAGCACACAGAGAAAGAAGAAGCAGGACACAAAGGAGAAGACGTTTCAGGAAGGAAGTCAGCAGTGTCAGAGCTTAGAGAGGTGGGACAGCTTGAGCCCTGCAATGGAATGGTAATTAGGTGACAGGTGACCTCTGCAAAAGCAGACCCTGATCTTGTGACAGAAATTCACTGAATGTGAAACAAGAACAAGAAGTAAAGATTGGACTTCCCTTTAACCATATTGTGTTTAAAATTAAAAAAAAAAAACTTTATAAGAAAGATTCCATTTAAAGGACTTTCATGGAAACAACTCTCTCTTGACCTATAATATTTCTCCTCTTTTCACTGAATGATTTCTCTCTGACCTTCATTATGTCAAGGAAGAGGAATGAACTTTCAGTTTGGCAAGTCTAGGAAGGATCTGTTCCAGCCTAGTTTAGCCCCATCTCCCAATCTTGAAAACTCCAGCCTGCCTAAAAGAAGCAAATACACTTTGCTCCTACTTCCCTTTAGATTTCCAGGGATAGGCCTGGTTTTCTTGCTTTGCTATAAGTAGGAGGTAGATTAACTAAGGAATTAAGTAGAAGCAAGCTTATTATTAAGATGTAGAATGCCAATCTGGCTTTCATGATGAATAAAAGAGATTTTTTTTAATCTCCATCTGCATTTCTTATCTTTCTCTCAACTGGTTCTGAACTCAAGACAAAAAAAGGGGGCTCACTATGGGTTCTAACCCTTTTCTTTCCCTTCTTAGCCATATTTCTACTCTGATTATTCCCTAATAGTGCTTTGGCAAATATCCTGCCTCACTTCTGCCATTAAATATATTGATGTCTCAGATGGTGCTGACTATACCAATACATAGAGCTTAATCTTATCATTTTGAATATAACCATCCTACTTCTTTTACTGACATGAGTATTCACTAATTAAAGGAAACACTACTAGTTAGTTCAAGAATGAGATACCAAAGACATTTGTATTCTTATAAATATATTTTAATTTCAAATAAAATGATCACAGAACAACATGTAACTAAGTGTTAAAATGGATCTATTATTTTACTATTTCAGCTTGTGCCTCAATGACACAAATAATAAGATGAAAATTACACACTGTTATTCTTCTTTCCATGATGCTGTCAAGGCAAATATATTGCCTAAAAGCCTTCCATAAAAGCCTGTGAACCCGTACTTGCTTTCCTGTAACAGGACCTTGCATCTGAGACTTGTCGCCTTTCTACACTTCTCTCATGATGTGAGAAGGAAGAGGTAAGCTAAGTCCTACAAAATATGAAAGGTTAACAATGTTGACCACATTGTCAAGTCTCTGCTTTCAAGCAAATGGAACTTGAAAGATATGATTTCAACCATTATCTAAGGAAAATATCCTTGAAGTAGGCCCTTTTTCCACCCCCCTCAAATGATGTCATCAAGAGAAAGCATGGTTTTGAAGACAACCAGATATGCCTTTCAATTTCAGCTTTATCCTACCTATTTACATGACCTGCTTTAATCTTGGGTGAGTCAGTCATATTAGACAGTGTTTGAGTCTCTTAACCACTGCATAGATTATGAGTTTGTTTTAAAAGTCCAGGAACTGGTGGATTCTCTGCTGAATTCTATCAGACCTTTAAAGAAGAAGAAAAGCTTAAGGAACTCTCCTTAAGCTTTCCCATGAAATAGAAAGGGATGGAACACTGCCTAACTCATTCTATCAAGCCAGTATTATACTCATCCCAAAACCAGACAAAGACACATCCAAAAAAGAGAACTATAGGCCAGTCTCCTTAGTGAACCTTGATGCAAAAGTCCTCAATAAAAAGCTGGCAAATTGAATCCAACAACATATCAGAAAGATCATTCACCATGAAAAAGTTGACTGCATCTCAGGGATGCAGAAGTGGTTCAACATATGCAAATCAATAAATGTAATATAGCACATTAATAGAAGCAAAGAAAAAAACCACTTGATCATCTCAATAGATGCAGAAAAAGCCTTTGACAAGATCCAACACCACTTCATGATAAAACACTAAGAAAACTAGGAATAGAAGGAATGTACCTTAACATTATAAAGACTATATATGACAAACCTATAGCCAACATCATACTTAATGGAGAAAAACTGAAAACATTTCCCCTAAAATCAGGAATGAGACATGGGTGCCCACTCTCCCCACTCCTATTCAACATAGTCCTGGAATTCCTACCCAGAGCAATAATGCAAAAGAAGTAATAAAAGGAATATAAATAGGTAAAGAAACTGTCAAAGTATCCTTATTTACAGATAACATGATCCTATACCTCAAAGACACAAAAAACTCTACCCAAAAACTCCTAGACACCACAAACAGCTTCAGCAATGTGTGAGGATACAAAATCAACTTACAAAAATCAGTAGCTTTTCTATACACTAACAATGAACAAATTAAGAAAGAATATATGAAAACAATTCCATTCACAAAAGCCTCAAAAAAAAAAAAAGGAAATACCTAGGAGTAAATTTAACAAAGGATGTGAATGACCTCTACAAGAAGAACTATAAACCTCTAAAGAAAGAGACTGAGGAAGACTACAAAAGGTAGAAAGATATCCCATGCTCATGGATTGGTAGAATCAACATAGTAAAAATGGCTATACTACCAAAAGCAATCTACATGTTCAACACAATTCCCATCAAAATCCCAATGATATTCATCACAGAGATTGAAAAATCTACCCTAAAGTTCATTTGGAAACACAAGAGACTACAAATAACCAAGGCAATAGCAAAAAGAGCAACACTGGAGGTTTCACAATACCCATCTTCAAACTATATTACAGAACCATAGCAATAAAAACAGCATGGTACTGGCACAAAAACAGATATGAAGACCAGTGGAACACAGAGGACCCAGATATGAATCCACACAGCTATGCCCACCTTATTTTTGACAAAAGCACCAAAAATATATAATGTAGAACAGACAGTTCCTTCAACAAATGTTGCTCCCCAGCCCTGAACAATCTCTGCTTTGCCGGCCAGGCTCCCAAGGCCTGCACAGCCCTGCAGGAGCTCTGTCTTGCTGGGCCATGCTCCCCAGCCCAGCACGACCTCTGCTTTCCCAGTCATGCCCCCAAAGCCTGCACAGCACTGCACAATATTCAGTCTGCAAGGCTGTGCCCCTAAGGCCACAAGCCAGGGACCCACACACACACACAATCTCCGTTCTGCTAGACCTTGTTCCCCCAAGTCTGTCAAGCCAGGGATCCATGGACATGCAGGATCTCCACTCCACCAGCCTGCACCCTTCAGGCATGCCAAGCCCACGCTCCAAAGGCCCATTACTTCACCTCAGCTAAAGGACTCCACCAGAAGGCCCGTGGGACCCCACCCACTGTCCACTTGCCACAGAAAGGCTCCAAACCTACCTAAGAGACACACACAGACAGGTCTGGATGCTAAGGAACTAGCATCAGAACAACTAAGACTGCAATTCTACTGCTCCAGAACTGCTGATTTTTAATTTTTATTTTATTATTTTTATTTTTAAATTTTTTCCCTTCTTTAAGGGATTTACTGTTTGATCATCCACCATCTCTATCATTTCTTTTTTCTTTTCCTCTCTACTCTATTCCTTTTATCTTTCCATCTCTTTCTCTTTTTTATCCTTCTTTCTTGGTTTTGTTAGTATTAACATTGCTACCCAGCTAATAGTAAATTACACATAGTTCAGGGATAGAAACGTTACCTAGTGGAAATATGGGAAGAAGAAAAAGGGAAGGAAACTATTTCCACCCTCCCCTCAATAAAGTACTGCAGGATTTAGAGTGAAATGAAGAAAAAGGATACCCAGACCCAGACTCCAACAAAACAATGAAGCCCACAAGAACATCCTGAAAGAAGAAATCCTACAAGTAATTAATGAGAATTTCATAGAGATGTTTCTAGACATGGTCAACCAAAATGTACAGGAGGCATTCAAGAAATTCCAAGAGGACAAAAATAAAGAATATGAAAAAACACAAAAACAAATAAATGAAATCATAGAAGCCCTAAATAAATGCCAAACTGAACTGAGACCACCACAAACAGAGAGATAAACAAATTAAGGTCAAAAATTGACAGCATTAAAGAGGAAGTAACCCAAGATATGCAAAACCTCAGAAAAAAAGAATGAAACAGAAATGCAAAACAAAATGGAAGGCCATTCCAGCAGAATAGAACAAACAGAAGACAGAATCTCAGAACTTGAAGATGAAATGGCAATTAAAGGAAAAACTGAAGAACTGTTAGTTAAACAACTCAAGACCTGTGAAAAGAAAATGCAAGAACTCACTGACTCCATCAAAAGACCAAACCTGAGAATCATGGGCATTGAAGAAGGAGAAGAGGTGCAAACAAAAGGAATGCATAATATATTCAACAAAATAATAACAGAAAACGTCCCAAATCTAGACAAAACTATGCCCATTCAGATACAGGAAGCCTCCAGAACAGCAAACAGACCTGACTAAAATAGAACTACCCTGCAACATATTATCATTAAAACAACAAGTACAGAGAGTACAGAAAGAATATTGAAGGCGGTAAGAGAGAAAAATAACATACAAAGGCAAACCCATCAAAATCACAGCAGACTTCTCAATAGAAACATTAAAAGCAAGAAGAACATGGAGTGAGGTATTCCAAGCAGTGAGTGAAAATAACTTCAACCCTAGAATACTCTACCCAGCAAAACTATCATTCAAAATAGATGGAACTATAAAAGTTTTCCATGATAAGCAGAAACTAAAACAATATATGCCCACCAAGCCACAACTACAAAAGGTTCTTCAAGGAATTCTGCACACAGATAATGAAAGCAAACAAAACCATGAAAGGACAGGCAAAATCAAACCACAGGAGAAGAAAAAGCTAGAAAGCAAAGAGTAACACTCATTCAGCCACACACAATCAAACCATTAATCAACAAAGACAACTACATGACAAGGATCACCACATATCTATCAATATTGACACTGAATGTTAATGGACTAAATTCCCCCCATCAAGGAATTGGAGAACATCATTCTGAGTGAGGTTAGCCTGGCCCAAAAGACCAAAAATCGTATGTTCCCCCTCATATGTGGACATTAGATCAAGGGCAAACACAACAAGGGGATTGGACTTTGAGTACATGATAAAAGCGAGAGCACACAAGGGAGGGGTGAGGATAGGTAAGACACCTAAAAAATTAGCTAGCATTTGTTGCCCTTAATGCAGAGAAATTAAAGCAGATACCTTAAAAGCAACTGAGGCCAACAGGAAAAGGGGATCAGGAACTAGAGAAAAGGTGAGATCAAAAAGAATTAACCTGGAAGGTAACACACACACACAGGAAATTAATGCGAGTCAACTCCCTGTATAGCTATCCTTATCTCAACTAGCAAAAACCCTTGTTCCTTCCTATTATTGCTTATACTCTCTCTTCAACAAAATTAGAAATAAGGGCAAAATAGTTTCTGCTGGGTAGTGAGGGGGTGGGGGGAAGAGGAAGGTGGTAGAATGGGTGGTAAGGGAGGGGGTGGGGGCAGGGGGGAGAAATGACCCAAGCCTTGTATGCACATATGACTAATAAAACAATAAAAAAAAAATAAAAAAAAATAAATTCCCCCATCAAAAAACACTGATTGGCAAACTGGATTAAAAAGGAAGATCCAACAATCTGCTACCTACAGGAGACCCACTTCATCGACAGAAATAAGCACTGGCTGAGAATGAAAGGCTGGAAGAAGATTTACCAAGCCAATGGCCCCCAAAACCAGGCAGGGTTAACAATACTTATCTTGGACAAAGTAGACTTCAAACCTACTTTGATCAAAAAAATAAAGAAGGACACTCCATACTAAGAAAAGGGGAAATACACCAAAAGGAAATAACAATAATCAACCTATATGCACCCAACGCCAATGCACCCAATTTCACCAATCATACTCTGAAGTGCCTAAAAGCATATATTAACTCCAACACAGTGTTAGTGGGAGACTTTAATACCCCCCCATCACCAATAGATAGGTCATCCAAACAAAAAATCAATAAAGAAATCCTAGAACTAAATCACACCATAGATCAAATGCACCTAGTTGATGTCTACAGAATATTTCATCGCACTTCTGCACAATATACATTCTTCTCAGCAGTCCATGGAACCTTTTCCAAAACTGATCATATCTTAGGGCACAAAGCAAGTCTCAGGAAATATAAGAAAACAGAAATAATCCCATGCATTCTGTTTGACCACAATGCATTAAAACTAGAAATCAACAAGAAAAACAGCAGTAAAAAACACACAAACAATTGGAAGCTGAACAACACATTTCTCAATGATGAACGGGTCACTAATGAAATAAAAGAGGAAATTAAAAGGCTCTTGGAAGTTAATGAAAATGAAAACATGACCTACCGGAATCTATGGGACACAGCAAAGGCAGTCCTAAGAGGAAAGTTTATAGCCATGAGTGTATATATCAAAAGGACAGAAAGATCTCAAATCAATGACCTAACACTACAGCTGAAACTTCTAGAAAAACAAGAACAAACAAACCCCAAAACAAGCAGAAGGAAAGAAATTATTAAGATAAGGGCTGAAATCAATGAAATAGAAACAAAAAAACCCATACAAAGAATCAATGAAACAAAAAGCTGGTTCTTTGAAAAAATAAATAAGATTAACAGACCCTCACAAACCTAACTAAAATGAGGAGAGAAAAAACACAAATCATTAAAATCAGAAATTCAAAAGGAGAGATAACAACAAACACCACAGAAATCCAGGAAATCATCATAGACTACTTTGAGAGCCTATACTGTAATAAATTTGAAAATCTCGAGGAAATGGACAGATTTCTAGAAACTTACAACCACCCAAAACTGAACCAAGAGGATATTAATCACCTGAATAGATCTATAACCCAAAAAGAAATTGAAGCTGCCATCAAGAGCCTCCCAAAAAAGAAAAGTCCAGGACCTGATGGATTCACTGCTGAATTCCATCAGACATTTAAAGAAGACCTAATACCAACCCTCCTTAAACTGTTCCATGAAATAGAACGGGAAGGAACACTGCCTAACTCATTTTATGAAGACAATATTACTCTCATCCCAAAAACCAGACAAAGACACCTCCAAAAAGGAGAACTACAGGCCAATTTCCCTAATGAACATCAATGCAAAAATCCTCAATAAAATAATGGCAAACCAAATCCAGCAACACATCAGAAAGATCATTCACCAGGGATGCAGGGGTGGTTCAACATACGCAAACCTATAAACATAATACAGTACATCAATAGAAGCAAAAACAAAAACCACTTGATCACCTCAATAGATACAGAAAAAGCCTTTGACAAGATCCAACACCACTTCATGATAAAAGCTCTAAGAAAACTAGGACTAGAAAGAATTTATCTCAACATTGTAAAGGCTATTTATGACAAACCTACAGCAAACATCATACTTAATGGTGAAAAACTGAAACCATACCCCCTAAAATCAGGAACAAGACAAGGATGCACCCTCTCCCCACTCCTATTCAACATAGTACTGGAATTTCTAGCCAGAGCAATTAGGCAAGAAGAAGAAATAAAAGGAATACAAATAGGTAAAGAAACTATCAAGATATCCTTATTTGCAGATGATATGATCCTATACCTTAAAGACCCAAAAAACTCTACCCAAAAACTCTTAGACACCATAAACAGCTACAGTAAGGTGGCAGGATACAAAAATCAACCTACAAAAATCAGTAGCTTTTCTATACACCAACAATGAACAAATTAAGAAAGAATATATGAAAACAATTCCATTCACAATAGCCTCAAAAAAAATCAAATACCTAGGAGTAAATTTAACAAAGGATGTGTATGACCTCTACAAGGAGAATTACAAACTCCTGAAGAAAGAGATTGAGGAAGACTACAGAAGAAGATGGAAAGACCTCCTATGCTCATGGATCGGTAGAATCAACATGGTAAAAATGGCTATACTACCAAAAGCAATCTACATGTTTAATGCAATTCCCATTAAAATCCCAATGACATTCATCACAGAGATTGAAAAATCTACCTTAAAGTTCATTTGGAAACAAAGAGACTGTGAGTAGCCAAGGCAATACTCAGCAAAAAGAGCAATGCTGGAGGTATCACAATATCTGACTTCAAACTATATTACAAAGCAACAGCAATAAAAACAGCATGGTACTGGCACAAAAACAGACATGAAGACCAGTGGAACAGAATAGAGGACCCAGATATGAAGCCACACAACTACATCCACCTCATTTTTGACAAAGGTGCCAAAAATATATGATGGAGAAAAGACAGCCTCTTCAACAAATGTTGCTGGGAAAAGTGGTTGCCCATCTGCAAGAAACTGAAACTAGATCCATGTCTATCACCCTGTACTAGTATCAACTCAAAATGGATCAAGGACCTAAATATCAGACCTGAAACTCTGAAGTTAGTACAGGAAGGAGCAGGAAACACTCTGGAACAAATAGGTATAGGCAAAGTCTTCCTCAATAGAACCCCAGCAGCCCAGCAACTGAGAGAAAGGATGAATAAATGGGACTTCTTAAAATTAAAATCTTCTGCACAACAAAAGAAATGGTCTCTAAACTGAAAAGAACACCCACAGAGTGGAGAAAATATTTGCCAGCTATACATCAGACAAGGGACTGATAACCAGAACTTAAGAAACTAAACAGTCCTAAAATCAATGAACCAATTAAGAAATGGGCAACTGAACTAAACAGAACTTTTTCAAAAGAAGAAATTCAAATGGCCAAAAAATACATGAAAAAATGCTCACCATCTCTGGCCATAAAGGAAATGCAAATCAAAACCACACTAAGATTCCACCTCGCCCCTGTTAGGACAGCCATCATCCAAAACACCACCAACAACATGTGTTGGTGAGGATGTGGGAAAAAAGGAACCATAATCCACTGCTTGTGGGAATGCAAGCTGGTGCAACCACTCTGGACAAAAATTTGGAGACTTCTTAAAAATCTAAACATAGACCTGCCATATGATCCAGCAATCCCACTCCTGGGGATATACCCAAAGGAATGCAACACAGGTTACTCCAGAGGCACCTGCACACCCATGTTTATTGCAGCACTATTCACAATAGCCAAGCTATGGAAACAAGATGCCGCACTACTGATGAGTAGATCAAGAAAATGTGGTGCTGTACACAGTGGAATTTTACTCAGCCATGAAGAAAAATGAAAATCTTATCATTTGCAGGTAAATGGATGGAACTGGAGAACATCATTCTGAGCGAGGTCAGCCAGGCTCAGAAGACCAAAAATCGTATGTTCTCCCTCATATGTGGACTTTAGATCTAGGGCAAATGCAGCAATGTTGTTGGACTTGGGTCACAAGAAAAGGGGAGAGCACACATGGGAGATATAGGAATAGGTAGAAAACCCCAAACATGAAAGCGTTTGATGTTCCCACTCCAGAGGAACTAATACAGAAACCTTAAAACGACAGGTTATCAGTAGCAGGGCATCAAGAACCAATGTAAAGATCAGTTAGAGTTTTGAATCAACATGGGTTGTAACACATGGGTACATGAGAGCAATAGTAGGAATCTTTCTGTATAGCTATCCTTAACTCAAGTAGCAAAAATGCTTTGTCTTTCTTATTATGCTTATGTCTTTTGTTCAACAAAATTAGTCACAGGGCAGAACTGGACCTGCCTGAAACTGAGGAGGGGAGGAGGGGAAGGTAGGGGAGGGGGGAAAAGTAGGGGAGGGGGGCAGGAGGAGAAATGATCCAAATAATGTATGCACATGTGAATAAATTAACAAAAAAATTTAAAAAATAAATAAATAAAATTAATTTTTTTAAAGAGAGAACTAAAGAAAATAAGGTGCTTAATTTTAAGGGTAGGAGTAAAATAATGAATATTTATTTATTTATTTATTTTTCTTTTATTCATATGTGCATACAATGTTTGGGTCATTTCTCCCCCCTTCCCCCTGCCTCCTCCCTTCCCCTTCACCCCCTCCCTTTCCCTCCTTCCCCCCCTCGCTACCAGGCAGAAACTAAAATAATAAATATTTAAATGTCAGAATGCTGGATTTAAAATGGGATGTGCAGCTGGTTATTGATAGCACATTAAAACTATCAAGTTAAAACTTACTTGAGTGAGTTTAACAAGAGAGCAGGACGTTCATACGGTACACAAGTGGATTCTTCCCAGAGGTGAAGTAGCTGTGATACTAACGAAAAGCTTAAGCTTCTGTTCCCTCACTCTCATAGTTCTCTTTTAAGGCACAAGAGGACCTTTATAACATGCTCACATGGTCATGGCATTTTGTAAAATTTGCAAAAGTAGGATCTCAGTTAAGGCTTCTGCCATTTCCAAATAATTTCCTAGCAACTCCCATTTAACAATAACTCCCAGGCATATAGTACCTCCCAGCCTGCAAACTCACCAGACACCATGAATGAAGGTGGAGGACCGGGAACTACATTGCACTAAGTATATCCTAAGGGACTCTGGAAGTGTGTGGGGAGTACAGGAGCAGTAGGATTTGGAATGTACACTGCCTGAAGCTGCCTGTGGAATTATCCTAGTATCCTGATGTGTACATTATAAGTAAGGAATTTGATTCTCATCATTTCCTATGCAATACAGAAGATTTCTCCTTTAAAAATATCCCTGATATAATGCATCATGCAGATTTTTTTAGAGTAATAAAATTTTAGATGAATGTTGCTGTAGAAAAGTGAATAATTCTTTTGTCACCTTGCTTGTCCAAAAAAGAATCAAAGAACATAAAGTCAAAATATTGAGAACAAACATTATAGAGCTGTGTTAGACAGTTAAAAGTACTGTGTTCTATTTTTTATTGTAAACTGTCAGACATAGTCAGACTTTGAAATTTTCAAATGTATTTGAAATGACTTCTTTTATCATTATGAAAAATCAATTCATCTTCTTACATTTGAAACTTTGTATACATTCTTCTAAAAGCTGGATCCCAAAATTGTATAAGCTTCAGGCCCATAGCACGCAAATCTGTCTATACTCACACATACAGGAGAAGTTTGTGACTTATTTTTAAAATAACGTCTTAAATACTACATGTTGAAAAGAAAAAAAATATATGCAAGGAGAGTAGCTAAGACACTTTTCTACATTTCTATGTGTTTGTTCTTCAATTAATTTTGACTTTATTTTTGCTTCTATCAGCATTCTTGCCTCTATTTCTAGGATATATTTTGTAGTCAAAAGATGCAAAAAGGAGAAAAGCAGAAAAGGGACTAATTTGGGGACATAACAAGATTTTTAACACTTCATCTCCTCAAAGAGAACTGACAATTGATTATAATTCTATCCCTCTCATATATTACAAAATAATAAAACTGTAATGTTAAAGAGGGAGGAAATAAAATGTAAAAGTTAATAGCTAATTCCTTGTCATGCTAGTGGAGTCCTTGGCCTTTCTGAAGAGAGAGTGCCAAAAGTAACCCATCATGTGATGATTTTGTGGTGTGGGCTACTCATTGGGAACGAAGAGCAAATGACCAAACTTGAAGACCTTCCTCCTAAACTATGGATGCAAAATCATAGGTCTACCCTTATTCATTATATCATCTTCTTGAATGTATAAAACTACCAAATATCCAAAAGGAAAAAGAATACCAGCAAGATTTTTAGTCATTCCATTCCAGGAATGGGGGGAAGGTGATAAAGGAAAATGTTGGAAGGAGTGAATTCAAGTATGATATGGTGTAAGAACTTTTGTAAATGCCACAATGTACCCACACCCAGCACAAAAACAACAAAGAAAGAAAGAAAGAAAGAAACAACCACAGCCCATTTCCAATAACAGAATTCGCTATGAAGAGGTCAATACTGTTTGGAACACATTTAAAACACTTATGAGAGCTGTTTTAAAATACCTCCTCATGGTTTCAGGTTTCCTGGTTTTACAAGTACTAACCCACTAACCCTTAGGGAAATGAGGTTAACTCAAGAAGCAGTGCATCTTTGGGTACTCATAACCTCAGATAAGTTCCTTCCAGGTAGAGTTCATTTAGGTACATCATATGTAGACCACAAATACAGACCACTAACTCACCTTTGCACTGTGACTAGTTGTATTGAGAATGTTGTCATAAATTTTATTTAAAAAGCTGTGTTTCCATAAACAAGTTGCTTCATCTTCCAGGCATGATTTCTTTAACCTGTTAAAAGAAGGGAATGGGGCTCCAGTGACTCACACCTGTAATCCTAGCTACTCAGGAGGCAGAGATCAGTTCAAAGCCAGCCCAGGCAAATAGTTTAGGAGACCTTATCTTAAATATGCCCATCACAAACAGGTCTGGCAGAGTGGCTCAAGTGGTTGAGCACCTGCTTAGCAAGCATGAGGCCCTGAGTTCAAACCACACAACCACCAATAACTAAATAAATAAAGCTGGAAAGATCATCCTAAAGACCCCATGCTGCTCTGGAGCCTTCCAGTGAGAGGCCTTCTGGAATGTGAGCTCTAATTGTAAAGTTTTTCTCTATGAGAACATTCATACAAACTCCTGGGAAGTTAGCAAAAAGCACAATAAGATTTGTCATGTGAAACTAATGTTATATATATAATATATGTTATACATATATAAATCTCTCTTACTGCCAGATGTCTTCAACTCCTGTAGAAGAATGTTAAAACTAAGTGGCAGGTCATGTAAGAATTAAGAGTTGGTAGCTGAGATTACTGTGTGACTGATGATGGAAACAAACATAAGTGATGCAGAGTGATGTAGCTAGTAATTGATATGAAGTAGCAGACCACCTAAGCAAAATGACAAAACTGACAAGTCTCTCCTGCCTGTCCTAATTTTCACACTAGTGCTGGGAACATCTGTTTTCTCCCCAGATATTCCATGGATTCATTACACCCTTTAGTATCCCAAACCCCCTCCTTACCATCCTGAGGTTCATTTGACTCTTCATGCTCTAAATATAGCCCAGGTATCTGGGGTCCCACTTTTCTTCCCACCTCTTACCATCAGCTATTCAAAATGCATCAATTTCCACTAAGCTACACTTAATAAGGACAGCTTAACAGTTAATCTATTTCCTTTCCAGAAGTATTTGAATTTAATAGGAGGAAAGAATGAATCTTTAATGGTAAGGTAGTGGTAAACTTCACAGTATTACTGTCAAATACATTAGAAGTTGCCCTTTTTTGCCAGGTATGGTGGCTCATGCCTGTAATCCTTGCTGCTTGGGGGGCAGAGACTGGAAGTATCCTAGTGCAAGGTTCCAGGCCAGCTGGGCAAAAAGTTAGCAAGATCCCATCTCAAAAAATAAGCTGGCTGGGTGGTATACATCTATAATCCCAATTAGTGGGAGGTGTAGGTAGGAGGTGGACCCAGGCAAAAAAGCACAAGACCATATCTGAAAAATAACTAAAACAAAACAAAAAAAGGGACTATCAAGCATAAGTCCCTGATTTCAAGCCCTAGTACTACCAATAAAAGAAGTTTCCCTTTTGAGAGAGGAGAAAAGGAAGGTTTTGAATTCCTAGACTATAACAAGTCACAAGAAGTCACCATAGTACATTTATACATATATAAGTCCTTGTGGTTAATTTCCTCAAAATAACGTCAACTGTATCAGGATGCTCCTATTGAGGAGGGAGGGAAGAGATGACTGAATTAGCAGAGTAGATTCAGATTATGAAGAGTTCTGAATCTTTGGAGGTTTGTAAGTTAAAAGGAGAAAGGAAATGGAAATAATGTTATTTTAGAAACATTTATATGGTTGAGATAAATATATTAGGTTAAAAAAGGGCAAAAAACTCAATAGAAAGAAAATCTTTTTAGACACTATGATCATTGCTCAGAGTTCAGGAAGTGGTGGAGGCAAGAGCACATGAAGGAGCTGACTTGAAAAACACCTGGAATGATGAATTGAAAGATGAATTAAAATAAAGAAAGTCAAATAGTTCACAAGTTTGAATAGCGGGATAGTTTAGAATCATTTTCCTTTAAAATAAGATTGATTTAGAAAATAAGAAGAGTAGAACCCAGAAACAGAGTCTGAAAGCTGAAACAAAGAAGCATGTAAATCCTTCATTGGGTTGTGTCAAACCAGGAGGACCAAAGAGTAATACCCAATGCAGTAGAGGGGAGGTGCTAGAAACAGAGATAAGAATCAGATGTGCACATCATGGAAACACAACAAAGACAGAAAAGATTCACCCAAGAAACCAAGAGGAACAAAATCATGTTTTTGAAGTCAAAGAAGTGGTTTTAAGATAAGGATCAAAAGGTCTAAAACTGTCTTCCCAACAGTCACTAACAGGTAACACTTAAACCTCATTCTTGGAATTCCCTACCACAGCTATGCTGTGGACACACTTATGAGAAGCCTGTCCAAAGACACTTTCCAAACACACCTCATACACAAAGACACATCGATAGGTAGATACACACCCAGACACACACACACACATACACAGTGGCAGGTACACACTAAGGTTTGCCATTTTTCTATGACTTTATCATCTCCAAATAAAAGTGAACAATTAGGTACTGAGTCAGCAATATACACAACCATAAGAGTCTTTCCACTTACGATTCTAGGAAGATAGAGTTGGAAGAAATAAATGATTTTGGAGGGTTAAATATCTCTTAATTTAAATATTTCTACCTTTTAAGATTTTTTCTTAGAAACATGTTTTCCATATTAACAGACTGTTATGAATATATTAAGTTTAGTTATTTGTAGTACTGAAGTTTAAACTCAAGTCAGGGCTTTCACTTGCTAGGCAAGTGTTCTACCACTTGAACCATGATCCCAGTTCTTTTTGCTTAGGTAATTTTTCAGATAGGGCGTCACTATTTTGCCCAGGGTTGGCCTTGGACAAGGATTTTCCTACCTATGCCTCCCACATAGCTAGAATTAAAGACATGAACCACCACGTCTGCTTCTTTGGTGAAATGAGGTCTTGCTAACTTTTTGCCCAGGCTGGCCTTGAACTACAATCTCTGTCTTCCAAGTAGCTGATTACAGGTGTGAGTCACTACACCTGGCCAAGTTTGGTTTTTTATTAAGATTTATTCCTTCTTTATACAAATATGATTTGATATGATTTTGGACAAAAGTGGCCGAAAGCATTTTATTTCTCTTAGAATGAAAGTTTTTAAAATAAAGCTTATCAATATTCACTACCACAGTATAGGGTCTTTAAAAAAAATCATAAAAAACTGGAAATAATTATTTCTATATTCATATGAAAATGTGTACTACATGCTAAAGGAAAAACATCAGAAACCTGTCCCATAAATGATAACATGAGAATTAATCTACAATAATATTTGTATACATTTTTACTTAGTTTTTCCATCTTTGCTTTGATTTGAATATGCACACACTATCAAATGCCATGACCAAAATAAAATACACATAGGTGTCCTGAGTTATCTGCATGTTTTCTATTTATCCATGCTGCTTCATTATCATGTTAACATGAAGAACGGGATAGCATTTTCATGAATCAGGTAATGACTACTGTGAGCAACTCTACATAATGACCTTTATTTCAGAACGTTGGCTTTTATAACTTGTGTCTCCAAGTTTACATTTGTCACCATAACTTTGCTCATCTCCAGGAGGCTCCTCACCAGTTCTGGAATATTTTAGACACAGAATCATTTAATAATTCCAATGGGCCTTTGCATATATCTACCAGTAGGTGGAGCAGACAACATAATTTATTACCCAAGAACAAGGGCAAAGGAATGAAAGTCAGTTTATTTGGAAGAAAACAAATCTGCAAATGAGATTTTCTTCAAAGGAAATATGCCCTATATGTGTTAGATTCAGCTTGACTGGTTACTGAATCAAAATAAATAACTTTATTAAATAATCAATCTTTGCAGAAAGATAAATTAAATTTACAAATGGAGGTGATGCTTGCATTTTACTTTATCCAAATCAACTAAAATTAGCTTCCCTTTCAAAAAACTTTTAGAGGGACAAGGATTTTTTGATGTGTTCATTTAAGAAGGGCACTAAACTCAATCCTGTTGTACAGGTGATGGGGTGCATAACAAGTAGTACTGTCTGGGAAATATAATTGACTAATCCTATTATGTCGGTAGCAAGAAATTAACCTTATTACTACTAGTAAATGGTGATTGATTATTTATGCAAATAAGTTACCATGTTCAGCTTTCTGATTGAAATAAACATATACAAAAGGTGCTTTAATATGACTTGAACTTTTTAATTAATAAAACCCTGAGGGGTCTATTAGTTCACTCATTGCAATATTAGTTATTTACTCGTGTAATTCCTATTAGCACAAACACATTTGCTTGAATAAAGATGAGATAATTAATACCAGTAAAAATTAGTAATAGCTTTTGGAACTATTTAAGTTGTGCATTGGGTTTGTACTAAAAATAGGCTTAAAATTGACTTGAAAACTGCTATCAGTATATAAGTGTACCAATATATCAGCATAAGCATTTAAAAATTATTTATGCATTAAATAATACACGATTTCATTTATTTTCTGTATCTGAATTAACAAATTCAATTTTGGATTACAAAATTCTTCACCTTTTTAAAACATTTTTTTTGAATCAATGTTTGATATCTACTTATTTAGGTTAAGTTCTATAAGAACTATGAAAATTTAATGCAAAAATTAACATTCTACAAACTATACTAATAATGTTCTTAAGTGACTGAAACTTCTGATAAAATAGATATTTTTCTGTTTGCCAAAAATACTAGATTTTTTCCTTCTATGTAAGTCAGCAAAACTTTTAACTTGACATACTTTTTATCAGAATTATTTACACTTGAATATTTATTTAGTGAATTTTCAAATATCTGCAGTAATTAAAAGTTAAAAGATACAAGCCTTTAAAATCTTTATTTGACTTTTATTTTGTACTTAAGTGTATATTGAATATTCTTTGGAATTAAAACTCTTGAAATAAGCAATTAAGTTATTCTAAACAACTGACTAAGGAATAGTTTTATTTTTAGAGGACTATTTTTATACCCACAATTTAATTCCTCCCCAATAGCCAAGACATCCTGAGAAACTGAGTATCAATGCTCACATTGAAGTACTGTTTTTCATCATCTAAGTTTTCTTTAGTTTGGGAAAAGTATTTAATGTTTTTGATTAAAACAGAACAACTTACTACAATGCATCAGCAAAATCATAAATATAAACGTTTAACTTTAGTGACACTGTTTACAGAAGCTGTTGTAGAAAGTTAGTAATTACCTTCCATTAAAAAAAAGTTGTTTGGATCAATTCCAAGATGGCGGCTAGAGGTAGGAAGCAGAAAGCGACCCTCCTATAGTGAAATCTTGGAGAGACGCTGGAGACACACTTTGCAGGCATAATCACCGAGAAAAGGCATAACTTTGACCCCTCCACATCTCCAGCCAGTGCAGAGAATCTCCACTTCACCTTAAAGGGAGAAACGAGGAGGGCCCCTGGGCCGCGAGTGGCCGGCGCCCATACGGCTTGGGAAGACGCGGACCAGGTGAGCTTCGCGGTACCGCGGTAGCCCCACAGACAAGCCTGGGCCAGAGCAGCATAGCCCCCTGGACAGACTGACCTCCACCGGGGAAAAAAGAGAAACTGAGTAATAAGCAATAAGAACAGTTAAGACACGCTGGAAAGAGGGTGGGGCGCCCTGAGCGCTGAAGATTGGGGAAAGGGAATCCTTCCTGGGACTGTAAATAAACAAGCTGGGCGGGCCGGAGAGGCTCTGGCGGGAGCGGGGCGCGCCCAGCAACCAGGAGCGGGACGTTTGTGAGAGGAGGAAAGACCCACTTCCCACGTGAACTGTAAATAAACACGCAGGCCTGACAACTCGGGGCAGTGTCACCTTTCCCAGTGCTTGGAAAGGGGAAAGCCTGTAGCAGAGACCCCCGCACAGGAGAACTCTGAGCAAACAAAGCCTGTGGGACCAGGTGAGTGCTAAGCTCACCCCAGAGATCTGCATAAATAACGCCGCCAGCTACAGGCTGAGAGCAGCAGGCAGGCAAGGCACAGTTGCAGATACCACTCTCAGAACTGCCTCCAGATGCTTTTTTTTCTTTTTCTCCCTACCTTTGATGAGAGAACAACCGAATTACACCTGCAAGCTGAAAAACTTACTGAAACTGTATTGCATTTGAACTGGGGACACTTGGTGGGGCTTTTTTTTTTTTTTTTTTTTCTTCATCGTGTGTGTGAGTGTAGTTTTGTTCTACTTTATGCATCCCCTTTGATGAGACAACTACAGAACAACATCTGAGGCACCAACTCCAGGACTGGAGATTGAGACGGACATCCAAATTATTAAGACTGAAATTGCATTGCATATAAACTTGGAAGTTTTTTTTTTTTTTAATTTTCTATTTTCCATTTTATTTTAATTCATTTTTACATATAGATATTACTTTCATATACTTATTTTTTATTTTTTTTATCTTTGATTTTCAATCCTCTCTCTGTCTCTCTATTGTCTGTTCAGCTTACTGTCGATTAGTACACTAACACTCCCTGTTTATACCTTTGAAACTCTCTTGTCTGATACCTTGTTCTGCTTTCTCCCTCTTGTCTGTAAATTTGTTTTCCCCTTTTCTTTAACTTCTTGCTTTCCATCTCAGCTCACTCTTCCATTCTCAATATTACCATTGTTATTATTACAAGCTAGAAAATACTTAATTACACACAGTACAGGGACAGTAACAACACCAAGGACAATGACAGGAAGACAGAAAAAACAAGGAAACCAGTTTCCCCACAGCAAAAAATTAGTACAGGAACCAGAGGGGAATGAAGAGAACAGAAACTCAGATCCAGACTCCAACAAAATGAAGATAAACTATGCCAAAGGACCCAATGAAGCCCACAAGAATAATTTAAAAGAAGACATACTACAAGTACTCAATGAGAATTTTATAGAGATGATACGGGTCAACCAAAATGTACAGGAGACACTCAAGAAATTCCAAGACAATAAAAATAGAGAATTTGAAAAAGCAAAAGAAGAAATAAAGGAAACCATAGAAGCACTGTATAAACACCAAAGTGAAACAGAGAACACAATGAATAAATGGATAAATGAACTCAGGACAAAAATAGACAACAATAAAGAAGAAAACAGCCAAGATATGGAAAACCTCAGAAAAAAGAATGAAACAGAACTGCAAAACAAAACGGAAGGCCAATCCAGCAGAATAGAACAAACAGAAGACAGAATCTCAGAACTTGAAGATGAAATGGTAATTAAAGGAAAAACTGAAGAACTATTAATTAAACGACTCAAGACCTGTGAAAAGAAAATGCAAGAACTCACTGACTCCATCAAAAGACCAAACTTGAGAATCATGGGCATCAAAGAAGGAGAAGAGGTGCAAGCGAAGGGAATGCGTAATATATTCAACAAAATAATAACGAAAATTTCCCAAATCTAGAGAAAGATATGCCCATACAAATGCAAGAGGCCTCCAGGACACCAAACAGACCAGATCAAAATAGAACTACTCCACGACATATCATCATTAAAACAACAAGTTCAGAAACTAAGGAAAGAATATTGAAGGCTGTAAGAGAGAAAAAACAAGTAACATACAAAGGTAAACCCATCAAAATCACAGCAGACTTCTCAACAGAAACATTAAAAGCAAGAAGAGCGTGGGGTGAGATCTTCCGGGCACTGAATGAAAAGAACTTCAACCCCAGGATACTCTACCCAGCAAAGCTATCATTCAAAATAGATGGAGCAATAAAAGTCTTCCATGATAAGCAGAAACTAAAACAATATGTGACCACAAAGCCACCATTACAAAAGATTCTGCAAGGGATCTTGCACACAGAAAGTGACACGCAACTTAACCATGAAAAGGCAGGCAGCACCAAACCACAGGATAAGAAAAAGCAAGACAGTAGAGAGTAACATCAAGTTAGGTACACACAATCAAACCTTCAAACAACTAAGATAACTAAATGGCAGGAATCACCACATACCTATCAGTACTAACACTTAATGTTAATGGACTTAATTCACCCATCAAAAGACACCGTTTGACAAAATGGATTAAAAAAGAAGATCCAACAATTTGTTGCTTACAGGAGACTCATCTCACCGACAGAAATAAGCATATGCTTAGGATGAAAGGCTGGAAGAAGATTGACCAAGCCAATGGCCCCCGAAAACAAGCAGGAGTAGCAATACTTATCTTTGACAAAGTAGACTTCAAACCTACATTGATCAAACGAGATAAAGAAGGACATTCCGTACTAATAAAAGGGGAAATAGACCAAAAGGAAATAATAATCATCAATCTGTACGCATCCAATGTCAACGCACCCAATTTCATCAAACATACCCTGAAAGACCTAAAAGCATATATAAACGCCAACACAGTGGTTGTGGGAGACTTTAACACTCCATTATTATCAATAGATAGGTCATCCAAACAAAAACTCAATAAAGAAATCCAAGATCTAAAATATGCAATAGATCAAGTGGACCTAGTAGATGTCTACAGAACATTTCATCCAACCTCTACACAATATACATTCTTCTCAGCAGCCCATGGAACCTTCTCCAAAATAGATCATATCCTAGGGCACAAAGCAAGCCTCAGCAAATATAAGAAAATAGAAATAATACCATGCATACTATCTGACCACAATGCAGTAAAAGTAGAACTCAACAACAAAAGTAAAGACAAAAAACATGCAAACAGCTGGAAACTAAATAACTCATTACTTAATGAAGAATGGATCATCGATGCAATAAAAGAGGAAATTAAAAAGTTCCTAGAAGTCAATGAAAATGAAAACACAACCTACTGGAACCTATGGGACACAGCTAAGGCAGTCCTGAGAGGAAAGTTTATAGCCATGAGTGCATATATTAAAAAGATTGAAAGATCCCAAATCAATGACCTAATGATACATCTCAAACTCCTAGAAAAACAAGAACAAGCAAATCCCAAAACAAATAGAAGGATAGAAATAATAAAAATAAGAGCTGAAATCAACGAAATAGAAACCAAAAAAACCATACAAAGAATTAATTTAAC
Organism: Castor canadensis; assembly: GCF_047511655.1. Classification (NCBI taxonomy): domain Eukaryota; kingdom Metazoa; phylum Chordata; class Mammalia; order Rodentia; family Castoridae; genus Castor; species Castor canadensis. Next base: position 116,459,182 of record NC_133396.1, read on the forward strand.
AAAAAGTTGGTTCTTTGAAAAAATAAACAAGATCGATAGACCCCTGGCAAACCTGACTAAAATGAGGAGAAAAGAAACCCAAATTAGTAGAATTAGGAATGCAAAAGGGGAGATAACAACAAACACCATGGAAGTCCAGGAAATCATCAGAGACTACTTTGAGAACCTATATTCAAATAAATTTGAAAATCTAAAAGAAATTGACAGATTCTAGATACATATGATCATCCAAAACTGAACCAAGAGGAAATTAATCACCTGACTAGATCTATAACACAAAATGAAATTGAAGCAGCAATCAAGAGTCTCCCCAAAAAGAAAAGTCCAGGACCTGATGGATTCTCTGCTGAATTCTATCAGACCTTTAAAGAAGAACTGATAGCAACCCTCCTTAAACTGTTCCATGAAATAGAAAGGGAAGGAAAACTGCCTAACACATTTTATGAAGCCAGTATTACACTTATCCCAAAATCAGGCAAAGACACCTCCAAAAAGGAGAACTATAGGCCAATCTCCTTAACGAACATTGATGCAAAAATCCTCAACAAAATAATGGCAAATCGAATTCAGCAACACATCAAAAAGATTATTCACCACGACCAGGTAGGCTTCATCCCAGGGATGCAGGGGTGGTTCAACATACGAAAATCAATAAACGTAATAAACCACATTAACAGAAGCAAAGACAAAAACCACTTGATCATCTCAATAGATGCAGAAAAAGCCTTTGATAAGATCCAACATCATTTCATGATAAAAGCTCTAAGGAAACTAGGAATAGAAGGAAATACCTCAACATTATAAAAGCTATATATGACAAACCTACAGCCAGCATTATACTTAACGGAGAAAAATTAAAACCATTCCCTCTAAAATCAGGAACCAGACAAGGATGCCCACTATCTCCACTCCTATTCAACATAGTACTGGAATTCCTAGCCAGAGCAATTAGGCAAGAAGAAGGAATAAAAGGAATACAAATAGGTAAAGAAACTGTCAAAATATCCCTATTTGCAGACGACATGATCCTATACCTTAAAGACCCAAAAAACTCTACTCAGAAGCTTCTAGACATCATCAATAGCTATAGCAAGGTAGCAGGATATAAAATCAACATAGAAAAATCATTAGCATTTCTATACACTAACAATGAGCAAACGGAAAAAGAATGTATGAGTACAATTCCATTTACAATAGCCTCAAACAAAATCAAATACCTAGGTGTAAACCTAACAAAACATGTGAAAGACCTCTACAAGGAAAACTATACACTTCTGAAGAAAGAGATTGAGGAAGACTATAGAAAGTGGAGAGATCTCCCATGCTCATGGATTGGTAGAATCAACATAGTAAAAATGTCGATACTCCCCAAAGTAATCTACATGTTTAATGCAATTCCTATCAAAATTCCAATGACATTCATTAAAGAGATTGAAAAATCTACTGTTAAATTTATATGGAAACACAAGAGGCCACAAATAGCCAAGGCAATACTCAGTCAAAAGAACAATGCAGGAGGTATCACAATACCTGACTTCAAACTATATTACAAAGCAATAACGATAAAAACAGCATGGTACTGGCACAAAAACAGACATGAAGACCAGTGTAACAGAATAGAGGACCCAGATATGAAGCCACACAACTATGAGCAACTTATCTTTGACAAAGGAGCTAAAAATATACGATGGAGAAATAGCAGCCTCTTCAACAAAAACTGCTGGGAAAACTGGTTAGCAGTCTGCAAAAAACTGAAACTAGATCCATGTATATCACCCTATACCAAGATTAACTCAAAATGGATCAAGGATCTTAATATCAGACCCCAAACTCTTAAGTTGATACAAGAAAGAGTAGGAAATACTCTGGAGTTAGTAGGTATAGGTAAGAACTTTCTCAATGAAACCCCAGCAGCACAGCAACTAAGAGATAGCATAGATAAATGGGACCTCATAAAACTAAAAAGCTTCTGTTCATCAAAAGAAATGGTCTCTAAACTGAAGAGAACACCCACAGAGTGGGAGAAAATATTTGCCAATTATACATCAGACAAAGGACTGATAACCAGAATATATAGGGAACTTAAAAAACTAAATTCTCCCAAAACTAATGAACCAATAAAGAAATGGGCATGTGAACTAAACAGAACTTTCTCAAAAGAAGAAATTCAAATGGCCAGAAAACACATGAAAAAATGCTCACCATCTCTAGCAATAAAGGAAATGCAAATTAAAACCACACTAAGATTCCACCTCACCCCTGTTAGGATAGCCATCATCAGCAACACCACCAACAACAGGTGTTGGCGAGGATGCGGGAAAAAGGAACCCTCTTACACTGTTGGTGGGAATGTAGACTAGTACAACCACTCTGGAAAAAAATTTGGAGGCTACTTAAAAAGCTGGACATCGATCTACCATTTGATCCAGCAATACCACTCTTGGGAATATACCCAAAAGACTGTTACTCCAGAGGCACCTGCACATCCATGTTTATTGCGGCACTATTCACAATAGCCAAGTTATGGAAACAGCCAAGATGCCCCAGCACTGACGAATGGATTAAGAAAATGTGGTATCTATACACAATGGAATTCTATGCAGCCATGAAGAAGAACGAAATGTTATCATTCGCTGGTAAATGGATGGAACTGGAGAACATCATTCTGAGTGAGGTTAGCCTGGCCCAAAAGACCAAAAATCGTATGTTCTCCCTCATATGTGGACATTAGATCAAGGGCAAACACAACAAGGGGATTGGACTATGAGCACATGATAAAAGCGAGAGCACACAAGGGAGGGGTGAGGATAGGTAAGACACCTAAAAACTAGCTAGCATTTGTTGCCCTTAATGCAGAGAAACTAAAGCAGATACCTTAAAGCAACTGAGGCCAATAGGAAAAGGGGACCAGGAACTAGAGAAAAGGTTAGATCAAAAAGAATTAACCTAGAAGGTAACACCCACGCACAGGAAATCAATGTGAGTCAATGCCCTGTATAGCTATCCTTATCTCAACCAGCAAAACCCCTTGTTCCTTCCTATTATTGCTTATACTCTCTCTACAACAAAATTAGAGATAAGGGCAAAATAGTTTCTGCTGGGTATTGAGGGGGGGGAGCGGGAGGGGGTGGAGTGGGTGGTAAGGGAGGGGGTGGGGGCAGAGGGGAGAAATGAACCAAGCCTTGTATGCACATATGAATAATAAAAGAAAAATGAAAAAAAAAAGTTGTTTGACATTAGACTGAAATTAGGCTGAGTTCTCCTTGTGGCTAAGTATCACATAGTACATATTTATATATACTAAATTCTTAGCACAGATGATAGGTGTTCAAAAATATGTTAGTTGGAGTAGTCAACTGATTAAGATTTATATTCATACTTTTGTTTTGATGGTATTTTCAACTGTGACTGGTAGTAGTTTTAAAATTCAATTTCATACTATAATGAAAAGAACCTTTATAATGCTATCCCCACCCAGCACAACAATAAAAAAAAAATGCTAAGCAAAGCAGATACAAGGGAATATAAGGAATAAAATATGAATTTTCCAGTATTATTCAGTCAGAACAACTAAACCCCTGAAAAAACAAACAGTTGAGACAATGATACCACTGTTCTATTTGATGACCAACAGATAGTTTGCCTTGAGAAAAAGTGTCTCCGTAGGTTCAAAGGGTTGTACTTCCATCTCATATTTACCTGCGGTCAAATATTAAGATCACTATGACAACGTATATTGACTTGTCAGAGCCAAATAAAATCTCTGGTATGCTTATTTAATCTTCAAGAAGGTGACTTGAGAACATAATTTCATCTGTAATGTGAGGTTTGTGAAGCCAGTATAAAACTGAGGTGTGTGGGGCACCAACGTAGAGACCTTTACTACAAAGACTTCCAACTAATTCTCATTGATAATTGAAAGAAAAGGAAGGAAATGGGAAAATGAGTGCTTCAAATTGGTCAGTATATTAGAAGAGGTAAAAGTACAGGATATTAGTCTATGCTCGACAAGTTAAATTCTAATAACATGATTGATACCATTTACTGAATGCTCTGTAAGGACCTGATGCTATTTTAAATATACTATATGTGATCCTCATAATATTCATTCAAGGTGGACTTCATCATCCCACATGTGTAGAGTGAGAGGCTCAGAAAACTTAAAGTAATTTAATATCTTATTCTAAGTGGGAGACCTTGAATGTCAAATTAGCTTTATCTGATTATAATGTCCACGCTCTTTCTATTAGACCATAGTGACTCAAAAATCATCACCTTTTAGATGCCAGAAAATTCCAAAGACAAGGGGATCGCTAAGCTAAAGTTTGCATACATTGATATGACCAGTAGCCTGCATGGCACTGTATAAATAAGAAGGGAGATGGAGTGGAGTGTACATAGCTTATATTTGTTAACACAAACATACTTACAACTCAGTATTATTTAAAAATTCATTCTAAGGTCATATGTCAAGTCTCTTGGTCAGATGTATGAAATTGCTAAACCAGGTGCCTAATTTTGAAATGAAATTGAAATAGTTAAAGAAATAGTGCACATAAAATCTATATTCAGACCCTGGCACATGACAGGCACTTAATGGATATTTATTATTCTATTATTTTTATTAATAAAACAAATCCTTATGGACTTTATTTTACTTTTTTTTTTTTGTGGTGCTGGGGATCAAATCCAGGGCCTCACACGTGCTAGGTTATAATTCTCCACTTAGCCATACTCTCAGCTCTTTATTTTTATCTTTATTTCTGTGTGGTGCTGAGGGTTTAAACTCAGGACATCACACGTTAGGCAACTTTTCTACCAATGAGCTCTTCCCCCACTCTTAGGGACTTCCTAAATTATTCTACTGCACACACAATATCTCAATATCCTCTGATTAAATAGAACGAAGAAAAATTTTGGTTAAATCTGAAGTTATTATTTTTTCTTTCTTTCTCTACTGCTTTCTCTAGTTCACTATCATAAGTATAAATACCATAGTTCAAACTCACATTAAGAAAGATTAAAAGTATAAAGAGGGATTGGGATTATCAAAGTTAATAGCTGCATCCTAAGGAATACATTATTATCAAGCTTAAAGAATTAACAGCCCCTTAGTTTAATAAAAACTGAAATTACTAGTAGTTACAGTTGGGGAAAAAAAACCATTTTGCTACAAAGAATTCTTGATTTGGAATTCAACACAAAAATAAAGTCCACTAGCCGTACAACTAAAATTTTACATTGCTATGGTTACCTGTTAAATGAAGATAACTCAGCTATAAAAATTCAAGGAAATATAAAGACTGCTGCATTATTGCCAGTTAGAGTAGCAAGTAGGGCTTCAGGTACAGGTGATCTATGTTCAAAATATACATGGCCATGCCAGTGCTCAGTATGTTTTTGCATTTGGATACCTCTAAGAATGACATTCAGTCTTAGGTCTCGCCTGCTACCAGTGAGACTTGCCCACCCCTAAAAACATTTGAATACACGACTCTGGCTATACATATGACATTGAACTTGAAGGTTTAAGAAGAAATAAAAACTAAGGAACTGCTAGTTTCCTAACAACCGCTCCCCTCAATCGCACATTTTTAACCATAATTCTCTTTGTGTAGAATATTTTGTATGCAATGTATTCTTTCTTAGCAACTATGACAAAATCTGAGGAACTGACATTGTAGGAAGTATGAGAGAATAAATTTATAAGTATTCAAATTCCACACTTATCTTTCTATATGAAGATATGATTGCTGAAGCAATTTCATTAAAAGCTTTCCCTGAACACTTCCATCAAAATTGAGAAAGGGTGAAAGAACAGTTTTAATCTCAACATTCACTCAATTAAAAAGAGAAAACATGAAAGCCACCTCTGCTTAGTAACTTGTTAGTTCTTGATCAATTCACAACACAACAATAAGCCACTCGGAATGAATTTTGAAGGCGAGGTCATGCCCTTCGTGTTGTGTTATCACTGTGGCAGGTCACAGTGCTGACTTGGACCTTTCTGCCAGCCTCACAGCCGCCTGTATGAAGCGCCTGTCACTGACGAGTCATGGTGCCTGCGTGCACCTGCACAGAGGCACGAAATTGAACTCGAAGTAGTGTCTTTGTGATATCTTTTCAACAAGTCATGTCCCATCCAGCCTGCTAGTTTATCTCTGTCAGGCTATGGGTCCAAGTGGCTTGCGGGAGCTGTCAGGGACAGGTAGACCAACCTGCTTTGTGCTGAGGAGGTAATGCATCTTTCGGGCTTGGTAATCTCTTTGCTTCTCTTCCCTTTCCAGGGCAGCCTTCTTCTCTTCTCTCTCTTTCATCTCTGCAAACTCCTCCAGAGCCTCCCTGCATCAAAACCCACTGTAGTTATTTATGATACTATCTGTTGATATTCTGATTCTTTCACCGAGGATAATCAAGTTTTCTGAGGGGCAAACCACCACCCACATCCATCAAAATCAGTGGTGTAATCTATCTTAACTGAACATTCTGTGTGAATCTTTGCAATTTTCTGAAAGCATTTAAGTGATTTTACAGTGATTGAATTAAATAAATCAAATGATTATATATTATAATGAATTCAATAATGAGGCAATACTAAAATCAAATGCAGAGTAAGTTTCTTTAGTTGAAGATTAGCTATTTTGGAAATACTTAAATATTCCAAGAAAGCATTTCGAGCTACTTATTTCCTTTAAATTTTGGTTTTTGTACTTTAAAATCTCTACTTATTTTGTATATTAATTTATGGGCTAATTTAAAAGGTACAGATTTTGTGCAACTGCTTAATTGAGTACAAGTATACTTGTACTCAAGTTCAAATAATATCAATATGATTACATATAATTCAACATTTAAAAGACTGACATTTTCTTCAAGTATATAGATAATTAGAATAAATGATTAGATGAGTAAGTTGAAGTCTTTCTCAAGGATGATAAATTCCTTTACAATAATGAAAAAATCCATCACCTATCTTTAAACAAAAACTAAGTTTTTAAACATAGTATGTGAAAAACACTTTCTAAACAGACTATTATGATATTATCAAATACGGGAAAATACCTACATCATTTATTTTGATAGGACAAATTTAACTATTCATGTCAAAATAATATTTTAAAATTTCACTTTATTCTTTTTTTTATAAAAATAGATTTAATACTTAGTTTTGTAAGTACAATTTTAAATCATCAGAACATTTTTCTCAGATATGAAAGTAGAGGGAAATACTCCAACAATAAAAATGATTCTCCTCTCTACTTCAATGTCTAGAAATATTTTTGCTGCAATTTCCTGTTAAAGGCTACTAATACAATACTTCACACAAGGTTACTTATGAAACACACTGACGTTTAAAAATCACCATGCTATGGTATTGCAGCAGAGCAATTTTTTTCAACATAAGATTAAATTGCAAAATAAATGAATTACTTGGAGTGCCATGGCCCCCATTTTGTCACCTTTCTCTTGAAATTGCTTATTAATATGAAAAAAGGAGTTGGAAAATAGCCTGTTTTATTTTATGCATAGTATTTTGGGGGGGTTCTGCACCCGCAGAGCTGGGCTAGCTGCACATTTGGATTGTGTTGGCAAGCTGGTACAATGACCTTTCTGACCTGCATCTCAAGGCTATTATTAATCGCTAAGTAACCTGGTAAAGCCAAACAAATTTGTTTCCATTGAAAGGATCTCTATCTGTGTCTGAGAATTTGTTCTGTACCAAACAAACCTCATTAACTGTGTCTATTTTTGACAAAGAACTAGGAGTTAAGAGGGATTGGTGACCTTTCTTTGTCCTTAAGGTACAAATTTCAAGGCAGTAACATATGAAACAAATGAAAATTTTTACCCGGAAAAACAAAAGTCACACATTACATGAAAAAGTGAGTACATTAACAATTATAATCTTTACTTTTTACTTTTGACATAATGTAAGGATAAATAGTTCTTCTTTAATTCCTCTTACAAGCCTTCAAGACAATTTAGAATAACAACTGGACTTACTAATTATCCTATTTTACAAATATGGAAACACAAAAAGAGTTTAAATGGCCTGCCCCAATTAGCAAATCAGCTAATGGCAGAAATAGAATTAGAACCCCCAGATTAGGCTGTAGTCATCATCTCAACATGGGAATACACAGATGATATTTTTGATTGAATTGGCCACATATATTTTTTTTTGTACATTTTCATATATTGTACTGTGATCATAGTTATCCTCCCAGTATATCATTTCTTATTTTATAATCCTGATTTATACTATATAAAAATTTGGACTCCCAAGACTTTCTGCATCATTTTCATTGTCTATTAAATATTTTATGGGGAACAGGAAGAACAAGGAAACATGGCAGCTATGGTTGCTGTTTGCGGTAGTCTAGGGAGGAAGAGGTTGACACATTGGGTAAGGGCTGCTGTCTGCTCCCAGACCATGGAACTCACATGGTGCTGTATTGAAGAGGTCGTTCACAGTATAAACAGGTAACCAGCAATGAAGACCTGCCCATTTCCAATGGATAGTCATTATAAGAAGCCTCTTAAAAAGTGTATCTAGTGTGGGAAACATGTAGATTATACTTTTTCCCAATTTATTTTCCATTTGTTGGATGGATGCTTTTATGGAAGGTATATCACAGGTCTTTGTGGGAAGAAACAAAAAGAAGTAACAAAAGCAATTATGAGAGCTCAAATAATGGAGTTTATTGCCAGTTACATACAAGGATCCTGTATATCTTAAAGGCCCTAAAGTTTGTAATATCAAATATAAGGAATAAATTATATGAGGTTACTGTCAATAAATTTATTTTATAATAAATAATTGTGATATTAATTTAAAAAGAAAGATTAAAAACTACTTTATTTTTTGCAAAGATTCACATATTTTAATATATTTTTAATGAAATCTGCTGTGGTAATAAAATATTTACATATGCTAGTAATAATAACAATGATAAAAATAATAGCCATTGGGAGGCAACATGATAGAGTAGTCAGTAGAATGCACTCTGAAATGGCATCGGGTTATAAAAGCTCTGCTGTGTAACTTACTAATTATTTAAAATCTGAGCTTCAATATCCTCATCTATAAAATGCAAATATAGCAAATATATTAGCATTACTATCTTTTTCATCAAGGTATTGTGAAGATCAAATAAGCTAAACTTTGAAAAATACACAGAGTAGTGACTGGCATATAGTTAAGTTGCTATATAAGTGCTAGCTACTTCTTTAACATTTAATGTCGACTACATACTAGTCTACTTTCTTCATCTACAATGACTCTATTGTGCTTTCCCTAACTCCCTTGATGGTCTCCTTTCTGTCTCCTGATGAATGTATACTTTGTGGATGAAATTATATAACACAGAGCATGAGCTCTGACTTTCTAAAAGACATGAGTCATAACACAAACCTTAAGCCAGAAAAAAGAAAAACCGTGCAAACAAATTTCACGTTTCTCTGACTTCTACATACTACTCAGGAGTGGTTTTACCTTGCAAACCTGGAGAAACCCTGAGTGACTAAGTATAACAAGCATATCTGCTGGGCTGCATTGCATCACCATGGGACTCTGTGAAGCTGTGACTAAGGTTGTTGGTGCTCCACCATACCACATTCCTCCAACTTCTGGGAGTGTTGGCTGCTGATTGCTCATAACTGTGTCTAACTGAGAGGAAATCAGCTATCCCTACCCAGGTTTTGTTATCGTCTTTCCCCAGTCTGCATCCAAGGACTGGGAGTTAAGGAAGGAGAGATCCATAGGCCCAGAGCCTAGACCTAAGGACCACTGTAAAGGGTCATCCAAATTTCAGAGCTTCCGGACATTAGCTGGGATCACTGATACATTTCAAATTGCTCTACCACCCCTTCTCTTAGAGATGCTATTCCCAAAATTTGCTCCCCAATAAATCTTGTACATCAAATCACTGTCTCAGAGTCTGTTTCCATCTGTAGTACTTCACACCCTCTTTTCCTCATTGCATTTTAATCTTTCAGTTATGTTTTGCCTTCATGGGGTTCCTGCGTATGGTATATACACTATCTCATTGGGCAAATTTTATCAACCCTCTTTTACAGATTAGCATTAGGAATGAGATTCACAGAGATTAAATCTCTGTCTAAATGCCCACAACCAAAGTTGAATATGAATCCAGGACTGACTCCAAAATCCATGGCTTTAACCATAATGTTTTACTCACAATCTATATTTTGTCTAATATAGTATTTTATTTCAATATCAAAAGGACTACTGTTTTTGAGATGGTAACTTTGAAGATTATAGTAATATTTTTTCAAGCATACAAAAAGAAAAAGGTTGTCTGTGCACAGGAAATTAATGTGAGTCAACTCCCTGTATAGCTATCCTTACCTCAACCAGCAAAAACCCTTGTTCCTTCCTATTATGGCTTATACTCTCTCTACAACAAAATTAGAAATAAGGGCAAAATAGTTTCTGCTGGGTATTGAGGGGGTAGAGGGAAGAGGGAGGGGGCGGAGTGGGTGGTAAGGGAGGGGGTGGGGGCAGGGAGGAGAAATGACCCAAGCCTTGTATGCACATATGAATAATAAAAAATAAATAAATAAATAAATAAAAGGAAAAGGTTGTCTGATTTGGAATAACTTAAACTATTACTCCCCTTTCATCATCAGATCATAACATTTTAACTGGTCAGTTATGTGAAGCGATGGAATATGACTTTAATTTGCAGCCACAAGTCTCTCTTCCTTAAAACATATTTTCTACATGCTATATTCTGGGTAAGTAAAGAATGCTTTTTATAAAAAGAGGGTGAAACTGAAAGGAGGGTAAAAAGCTCTTTAGGCCAATGCAACTAATAAATAATAAAAACCTACAAGGGCTTTGAGAACCAGCCCTCGCTCATCCCTCCCTTTCACTATGTGCTACTTTCTCCTATGATCACCATACTTCCACGGGGTTTTTCTGTAGTAATTAAGTAATGAGGGTGGCCCTCACAGAATGGGATTTGTGCTATTATGAGAAGAGACACAAGACACGCTCTATCTTTCGCCAGTGTCTGAGGATACAATGAGAAGACAGTCACCTGCCAACAAGGCAGGGTACCCTCAGCAGATTCTGGATGTGTTGGCACCTTGATCTTGGACTTCTCATTCTGTAGAATTGTGAGAATAAATTCCTATTGTTTAAGCTACCCAAAATCTCAGCTTTTTTTATAGTGACCCAAATTGACCAAGTCACATCCTAAAGGTCAAGACTGAAGTTTATTCACTAATGTGCCCCTTCCAAAATAAGTGGCCTAATAGCTGGTATTAGACACTGCTGGGTTAACATTGGTATAAAATTCAGTGCAATAGCATCCTTTGAAACTGTTTTTAGCCAATAAGCACATTTAATCAGTTTTGATGATTTAATTAGGAAAGGGAAGAACTGCACTGAGAAAAGCCTCTATTGGAAAGTGCAGTGGAACCAAGACTCTGGCTCCTTGCCTAGAGCAAAGGTTCTCAAAGTGCAGCCTCACCTGGGAGCCACTAGAAATGCACATTCTCAGGTGACCCCAGAGCAACCATCAGAAATTCTGTGAGTGGGACCCTGAGGCAATCTCTTGGTGCTAACATTCAGAAGTATCATTCTAAAGCAAAGAAAACAGGTAGATCTGTTGAAGGATTAAGAGAGTTCAATTTTATCCACTAGTATGACATTATGAAGAAATACAATCACTATTTCAGTTAGCAATCCTAAGATGGACATCATCGTATTAGAAAGCACCATGAAGTACTAGAAGAAGACAGGATATGTTCGTCACAATAATTTCATAGAAATCGTAATTTTAATAGAGAAACAATTCTATGGAGATTGTTTTAAAAGCACAAATATCTCAAATTTCAGAGTGGACTGACTGCTAACAATACCACATAGATTCTCAAATTAAAGCAAAATGCCATCAATCTGTCCCTTTTTTAAAAAAAATCTTAAAAAATTGATTTAAATCACTCTAGTTCTTGCTCTGTTTTGATGGCAAGTAAAGACCATTTTTTACTGCTGTTGTAAGATGTCTTCAAAATAAAAATAGTCAAATAGTTTTCACTGTAGTATGATACAAACAAATTCTAGTTAAATTTTTTGACTTTTATCTTTGAGAATTATCTCCTCTCGATAGGTACATATTAATTTAACCAAATAACAATAAAAAAGAGGAAGTTAAGCTAAAATACTAACCATATAATGTGCATAATAATAAGCTTGGTCTGCGTATTTGACATCACAAGATTTTTTTGAAAATGATAAAACTTTGTAATAGATTGTCTGGAGACTAAGATTTTTAGAAACACATAAGAGGGTTCTCTTGTGGCAGTATAAATGAATTTCTCTTCAAAAGGTCTAAACTACTTTAAGAGTTCATGTCATGAAGAGAAACATTAGTCATTTTTTTTTCATTATCAGGCAGTCACAAATATGTTTAGGATATGGAAAGAAAGAAAGACATAAATCCAGTCCCTGCTCTTAAAGAGCTTGGAAATAAAGTGGCTGATAACTATGTAGACTACTAGTAGAATAAGTCTATGAAAGGAAATAGTTACACAGTGCTTAACTTCAGGGAGCTCACTTCTGATTAGAGTAATTGAAGATGCTGGCCATAGAGTTGGGAATGAAAAAATGAGAAGGCTTTCATAACATAGAGAAAGCAGGGATATAAAGGAGTGGTATTGAAATACGGCTGGATCATTCACAAGAAACTTGTACTGTTTTTGGTAGACTTTGACCATCTACAATGAAGGGCAAAAATGCACTTCATGTTAGAAGAAAGGCTTCCAGGCCATGGGTGAATGAGCAATGCTAGCAAACTTATACTCTACAACTAGATATTTTGAGAATTTTAAAAATAGTAAAAAAGATCATAATGGTCAATGTTATAAAATTACAATACCATGACTTCACTCTGATCATAGAAGGAGATTGTCAGACTGTTCTATTATTTCATTTACCCACTTCACATGATTGTAAAAAGCATAGACTCCACTCAAAGACCACTCATGAAAATCTTTTTTTCTCCTTTTGGCTCTTTGAATCAATATAGTTGAAAAGAATTTTTGTATGCCATTCTTTCCAAAATATATACACATTATAATACTTCATTGTAAAATTATTTTCTCTTCACTATTCTAGATAGTTTCTATAGAAAGTAGTAAAATTTTAAATTACATATGATGTTACATATCAAGGGTAGCACTGAGTTAAGCACAAGTGTAACAATGAATGTATTTACCACAATGTTATTTACAGGGCTCCAAGTACTTCAAAGATATTTACTTATTCTCACAACATTCCACTGAGGTTGTAAGGGCAGCAGATATTGTTAACAAAGTTCCTGTTCTTTGTGAAATGAAATGATTTACAGATGGTGGTTTTGAGACACAGCATGGGGTTTTCCTGCATAAAGGTAGATCAGGGGTGATCATATTCTCTCTCCATTGCAAATCTTTACAGTGATTCAGGAGGAGTGATTCTGAAGGAGGAGGATCAAGCTACAGAATCTATGTTTTGGATAGATTTTAGAGTGAAGGTAGATCAAGTTCCCATTTCCAGTGAACCAAATTGCATGATCTTTCTTGTTTTGAGTTTACTCAAACATCAAACATTGTCTCTCATTTAAAATGGTTTGAAGGAGAATGGTTGAGGAGGTGAGTTCATGTGTGGTATACTTGATACATTATAAGAATCTGTGTAAATGCCACAATGTACTCCCACCCATCATAATCCAAAAGGACAAAAAAGAATTTTAAAAAATGACACTTAAAACATAAAAAAGTTTTAATCTTGTTTTAAATAAAAAATAATTGCTGCTGCTTTTGTATGTAATCCACTGGGCACGGACCAGGGATATCTCTAAGCTATTCTTGACACTGCCATAAAGCCATAACAACATACCACAAGATAAGGTCAAAATATTCTGAAGCAGTATGAAACATGCAATTTCAGAAAAAATATCTAATGAACTTTGGGAAACTATTCAATGACCAACTTTTTATTACTAATCTTAGAAATTGTTTGTATATGAAAGTCAAGGAGAATCTCATCTCATCTATTGTTGAATAAGAAAAGATTTTTAAAATGGTGATATGGAAGAAGATAGAAATAAATTGGAGTGATTCACAGTCTCCATTATTTTTAGTGCTACTCCAAGAAAGGAAAGGGATGGAAAAGAAAAGGAGATGGAGAAAGCTAAATAACATTACAGAAGGGTAATGAAGACAGCGGTATATGTAAAAACAAAATTAAATGCTGCTTTATCAATTCACTACTTTGTATCACTACATAATTTCCTCCTTATGACAAAATTTCCATGTTCTCTAGGTGTACATTTTTCCACAAAGATTCATTCTTTAAGCATTATAAATATTTGAGAATACGACACAAGGATTTACTTTAGGTTTGCTTAATTCTTAAGTTAAGAATGTAACATATAATCCTAATGCTTAATTTTACATGTATCTAGAACCTCTAAGTAATCTTTTATTATAGAATCCTTAAAAAGAAGAAAACAACAGATTATGATAATCAGATTTGTATATTAGAAAGATCATTACAATGATAGAAGGGAGGATAGATTAATGAGACAGAAAAGAGATCAGGGAAAAGAACTGATAGGGCTCAGAATGGATACATCATTTTTCCTTTTAAAGCATTTTTTATCTTTTTATTATTATTTGAGTACTGGGGCTACACTGTGATATATACCAAAAGAATGAAGGACTCCTTTGTTTCTGTCTGGGTTACCTAAGAATGGTCCAATTCACCATATAAAGAGGAAGAAATCTGGAGAAATAATTATTTTATAGGTAAATATGTTTCTTTGAGGTGCTTGCAAGATATCCAAGTAGCAATGTTAGCAGGCATTTGAATAGATGTGTATAATAATCAGCACAGAGTTCTGGGTGGGAGAATATTTGGATTTACGTAACCAACAAGTGAGAGCAGAAGTCAGAGAAGTGGAAAAGGTTGTGCAGAACATGTAGAGTGAAAAGCCAAGTGATCAACGGGGGAACAATATTATCTCATTTACCTACTTTATATGATTTTAGAAAGAGATATTTAAGGCCAGGCAAATAATGGAGAGTATCCAAAGAAAATAGAGGAAAAAGTTTTAGAAAAGTAGAAAGAAAAGCAGAAGAGAGAATTCAGAAGATACAATTATGAGAAATTAAAGAAGACGATGGTTTACAGTGTTATTATGCTTCAAAGAAGGTAAATAAGATGAAGGCCAAAATATTCTACCAAGTAGTATTATAAATAATCTTTCAGCAATAGTTACTTTTTCTCAACACAATTTTGCAATAATTTAAACAAATCATCACTTAAGACTGAAAAAGCATGTGTATCATTACTATCTGAAGCACACCTATCTGAGATAAATAAAATCCTTCAAGCAAAGAATACATGTAGTTTAGGTTAGACACCCTGGAATATATTATTATCTAAAGTCTGCCAAATTGACTACGTCTACAGAAAAAGGTACATGTATAGTTACAGACTAATTTGTTTCTAGATAACAAAAATGTTATTTTCATTGCTCCTTAGGCTAGTCCTTACTATAAAACAGCCCATAATCTACATATAATTTGATAAAGCCAAGCCTCTATGATTTAGTTGGCTGAGATCAGAATACTTTACTTTATAAATGGGTTTTTGAAGTGCTATCTTTTGGTAATCATACTTATTCTCTTTATTTACACAATATCTATGGTGCTTTATGTATGTCCTTGAAGTAGGGAACATGGACACCATAGTATGAAGAAGTGGTCTATCTGCTGGAGTTCATAAATTCTGCTCAGCTTTGGATGAGTTCAGAGAACTGCCTTGTAAGAAAAGCCTTACAGAGGGAATTTATCTGATTATGGCAGTAATAATTACCCAGCTGTTTATTGCAGATAGAGAAATAATTCATGTAGGCAATAGGCCGTGGTGGCAATGACACTCCATACTTAGTAAATATGCAAACTGTTCACTTCTAATTAACCAAGCTAGAGGATGCCCTTATTAAATGTATAAACTAAAAGTGCCTTCCTGACAAGTGATGAATTGTTACAGTGCACAAACTCTTGCCACAGAATTATTGGAGTGAACTTGGGGCTTAACTTCATTAAGAGATCTTGTGGAATAGTTAAATGAGGATGGACAGCATAACAAGGCTCCCCTGACAGTCAATGATATGTTAGCACTTAATGGAACTGCACCTTTCCTTCTGTCCTACTTAACTGTTCAGATTCACACTAGATAAACTGTGAAACTGCAAAGTTAATTTGAATTTGAATAAGAAAAATAAATGAAATAACATGACAGCCCACTTGTGGAGACTACCTGACAGTTTACCTATTGAATCAATCTATAAAATAGCCATTTCTTATGATTCAAATATCTTTTACATATCAAAAGCTGAAAAGCTACCACTCTTTTCCTTACCTTTAAAATAATTTGTTTAACAAAAATCAATGGTCTTATGGACTAACTTTAAAATAAAAATCTTTTAAAAAGTAGATGTATGAATTTTATTAGAGAAAAAATAACACAATACAGAAATTAACCTTGACTCAGAATTTCACTTAGTTTTCCAATTATATAATGATGAAAAAGTTCATTGTCCATATTTTATGTAAATACTTAAGAACAACTATTCATTTTTTAACCAACATTTGCATTTCAAATATTAAGAATCTTCTGGAACCTACCACATAGAAAGAAGTCCTAGATTTAATAAAGCAAAAGTAAAAGAAAATTTTTGAGACACGGTCTCCCTCACAGCCCATGCTAGCCCAGAACAAATGATCCTCCTGTTAGTGTCCTAAATGCTGGGATTACAGATGTGCACCACCATACACAGGAAAATTAGAATATTTCCATTTCAATTTGAAAAACCCAAATTGATAACTCTCTTAAAGGTTTGTTGTGAAAATCGAGGAAGATACTGAGTACAAAGGGATTAGCACTGTGCTTATGCATCCAATATTCAATAGCAATTTTAATGTACTTGAACAGTAAAGTTTATCTGATTAAAACACTAATTTCCAGAGTGCTGTTATCAGAATTCATAAGATTATTTCTTCTATTACCTACATAATATTTAATGACTAAACTTTTTATTTAATATCTACTATGTTTCTAGTACTGTCCCTTTATTTCTTTTAAGTTGAATTTATAAAACTCAAGACAACGTTAATCAGTCTGTCCTTTGTACGTGATCTGGTACTAATAATAAAAATGTTAAATAATTGTTAAAACTACTGCAGGTAACTGGTCAACCCACTGTACACTTCACAGAAAATTATATTAATAAAATGGGTCAGCATCTAAACAACTTTATGTGGATTTTTAGAGATGGTAAAAGGATAGTAAGTAACTTGGCTAAGTAACTGCACCTATTCATTGTGCAGTTGAGATTCTGAGTCTTTTGAAGCTCGACCCGCACTCTTTTATCTATACCACACTGCCTCTGAGACTGAATGTAGGAACGGCATTTTAGATAATAACAGAATCTTTCTGTGACTGTTTCTTATTTGTAAAAATACTTGTAAAAATATAGGAAAGATAATATGTAAAAGTAGTATACACTTTAAGATTACCAGACTTTGGCACTATTCAAAGTCAAAGTGTCTTCTTGAAATTTATTACCCATAATTTCACTAATGAATATTTAGCCGGTTTAAAATGCATAACCCTTGCCTTCAAAAATGTTTGCATCCATACATTAACACTGTATCCAGAACTGTAACAGTAGAGAAACAGCCAATATTAATATGAAGATAAAAACGCTAATAATAATACTGTCATCAAGTGCCAAAATTAAATTGTTTTGTTTAAGGAAACAAGCACTTCTAAAAATAATAGTTTTCATTTTGTATTTTTTCGTGGTACTGGGGTTTGTATGCAGAGTCTCATGCTTGCTAGGCGAGCACTCTACCACTTGAGACACTCTGCCAGCCCAGAATAATAGTTTTTTAAAAAGTATTTGTAGGAAAGTTTATGAATTCAAAACAACTTTGGTTTCATATTTTGAAGAAGGAATAATGCTGAAAAGGGTACAGAAATCGACGTTCTATTTAAGGAAAGCATAATATTAACAGCTGATATTTATTGAGTGCTTATTTTAAAAGGTGTGGATTGCTAGAGAAGGCAGTGAATGTGTGCTCTTTCACCTATTAAGCCCTTCCTGAAGTCAACCAAAATAAACAAAAAGAAACAAAAATATAGAACTCTGTATTAATACAAAGGAACAGTAAAAACCCTCATAAACTCAAAAGAATAATTAGGAGAACGAAGACTATCTTCCAGATTCGATTCACTTTAAACCTTAAGTGCACAATATCTTCCTTAGTTACAAAGTCAGTACAAGATGTGGGCAAGTCTGATGTTGAACAAGTTTGATGGCCCTCAATCAAGAGGGACAAAGCCTGGAGATAACAAGAATACAGTACTAAAGAGAGAATTTGCAGCTGAATTAGTTTCCCTTTTTGTTGATCAGAATTTCTCAATGATTTTGAGACCTGATGGAAAAAGTGGGCTGGATAACAATGGGGAAAAATAAGGTGAGAGCTGCTGCATAAAGTCACCTGAGGAAACACTTTACACTCATCCTGCTTTACAAGTTCAATATCCACAGTGACAGGTGGTTGATCAGGAGTTGAGAGGATAGTGACAAGAGTGTAGCTCTTCATTCTCCTGTAAAAGTCCCATCCCTCACCAGATAGTTAGTTGAATGACTGAATGGGAAAACAAACCATTAATATCCAGCCTTGGAGATAATATATGAAAAAAAATTTAGAAGTTTGAAGCTGGATATAGTGGCACATGCTGACAATCCCAGCACTCAGGATGCTGAGGCAGGAGAATGGCGAGTTCAAAGACCACCTGGGCTACATAGAGAGTTCCAGGTCAACCCTGGGCTACATATGAAACCCTGACTCAAAAATAAATTAAAAAAAGAAAGTATTTAGAGACTCAATTAGAGATTTCAATATTGTATCAAATTACTCCATGAAAATACTTTGCTTTCCTATATGAATATGGATCACTAGGAAAATGAAATTAAAATGTATTGATAAACATTTAAAAATACCCACATAAGTGAAAATATTGTTTGACAAGAAGACTCAAATTATGAAAATATTCCTTTTCTGTCTACTACTCTACAAATTAATTTAAATCCATTAAAAGACCTAATTTGATATGTTTTTGGAACATGTCACAGTAGTTAAAAATTTAGAAGATGAAAACTAAGAGCAAAGAGCCACGGTATTTTCTGAAAACTAAAAGTACTTATAGCTATTTAAGCTATGTGATGCTAGGATTGCAAAAAAAGAGATAAATCAGATGCCATAGATAGTAAAGAAACAGACTTGAGAACATGTAGGGGTCTATTGTGTAATTAGAGGGCATGTCCCAGTAAGAGATAAATCAAGAGCTTACTAAAACACTTGTTAGCTATTTAAAATATAGTGAGTCAAGCTTCAGATTTACTCCCTTTCCCAAGTAGATTCAGAGGGGTTCAATGTTATTAAACATTACAGAAGAAAACATAAAATACCAAAAGATATATAACTATTATTAGAGTCATACAAAGAAATCATTAAAAAATTGTTAATTAATATAGCCACGTAAATAATTAAAAGGTCATTATCCTCAAAAATGTCTGTGAAATGTGTGCATGATGACATCAAAGGAAGAAAGATAACTATATCACAGATGACAAAGAGCTTGCTGCCCTCACATGAAAAGGACAGGAAAAAATAATATAATAATTAAGCAAATTGAGCAAATATAGGTAGACGAATCATTAAAGAGTACAAATGGCCAATAGATATTCAAGTCCCTAAGAATTAAAAAGCTAGATTAAAAATGAGAACTGTTCCCTCTATTAGACTGGCAACAATTAAGTAAAAAAAACCAAAAAGCCAAAATCCAGTTTGGACAAAGGTATGGGAGAAGGGAATCCTTCATATTGTTGGTAGGAGTAAAAATTGATATTTTCATTGTGGAAAATTATTTATCTTCTAAATTATAAAATATGTTTCGACTTTGACCCAAAATCTCACTTATAAAATTACACATAAAAATGCAACAGTATAAATGTAAATAATTTTATGCAGAAAAATGTCATACTAATTGTTCATTTATTTAGATAGGTCTTGCTTAAATACAAGTTATGGTACAAGCACCAATTATCTATCTATCCACCTTTCTATGTATCCATCTTTCTATCTATCTATCTATCATCCATCTATCTGTCTGCCTGACTGTCTATATATCTAGCAACATATATTATAGGTATTGAAATGTTAGACACAAACTTATATTTACTAACATAGAAAGGGTTTTTTGTCTTCCCTCACCACTCCTGTTCCCTTCCATGTGCATGGAATGTCCAACTGTTGTAAATGTAGTTTAATGTGGTTGGAGGAGCTCAGACCAAGCTCCTTAGAGGGTTAGAGTAAGAACCAGGCAGTTTGGCAGGGCCAGGGTCTATTGCTGGTGTATAGGAGGTGTCTGTCCAGTGCTGATTGACTAGGGAAGTTTGTCTATCTCCCATTGTCCAGTATTTGAAAGTCCATTTATCTGCACACATATACTACATACTATTTTATGAGTTTCATCAGTCATAAATGTATTATTTTGGTCTTTCCTCTGTTTTATTGTTTTGTCATATTTTTCACTTGGCCAGAACCTATGCAGGAAAGAGTGAGATTAATAGACTTCCTCAAACTTGTAACATGATTTAGTCAATAACTATTTCCTTGAGTTTCAACTGTGTCCTAAATACTGTGGTATTTAGTAATGTATGAGGAAGGACAGATATTCTGAAAATAATTCCAAGTTTTTTTCAAAGGGATAAATTCAGGGGGAAAATTTCAGAGAATTATGTAATACACGGTGTGGAGAGTAGAGTATGAGAAAGCCTATGAGAACTTGACATAAACATGGCTGTGCCAAATAATCTGCAGGCTGTTTCACACAGCCCCAGCTGCAGAAGGGATCAAGTGCAGTTACGCCCGATAAGCTGCAGGCTAAATCTGGCATGGCCCCAGCCACAGAAGGGGGCAAGGACAAAATGCAGCACAGCTGCTTTTCCTAAGATGTTTACATTCAGAGAATACAACCACAGGCCCTCCCTGAGAACTGTTGCTCCACCCCTTGTTTACCACTATATATAAAAGACTCGCTGAAGGAGGATGGTGTGGATTGGTTGACTGCTTGTGAGGGGTGGAAGCTACTGCTAGGGCTGCTGACTGCTGGCTGCAGGCTGCAGGGCTTCTTGCAAGGGGGGGTGCTGCTGTTATGTGTCTACGAGTCTAAGGACCGAGACTTTAGGAGTTATGTTAGAGATTAGAGGAAACATGGGACAGTGTGAGTCTAAGGACCAAGACTTTAAAGAATAGAAAAGAAGAAAGGCTTTAAAGAATAGAAAAGAAGAAAGGTTTTAAAGAATAGAGAAAAGAAGCAAAGTAAAAAAAGAGAAGTAAAAAAGAAGTAATGAGGCTGTTGTGTGTCTCCAGTCGTATGCCCACCACACCTGACCCCAATTTTCTGCATGTTTGTCTTCTATCTTTTGTCCTTTCTGCATCTGCAGTCGCCCCCAGTAGGACAGGAGCTTGAGTGGGTTGTGAGAACACAGTAGGAAGATTTAAGGGGTAAGTAGTGGGTTAGGAAAAATTTCTCTGAGAATGTAACATTTAAAAGGATACTTGAAGGATTAGAACCTATGGGCCCTATAACTTTGGGAAAGGATCTTTAAGTGGCTTGATGAATGGAGCCCACCAAATGTGTTCATGGTATGCATTACAGGTCACTGAAGTTATATGCAATTTTAAAAAGGGGGAAAAACAAAAACCAAAAGTGAACAAAAAATTTCTTTGAAGAAAAAAAGTGGAGATCTTTCTTTTACTTTTTAGGCACACTGTATAGGCTCTGGTAAGTTAAATTAGAATGGTCCCAGTTGATTTTTGCTAACAGGAAAGAGTATCAAATGCTACAAAGGTGAACTCAACATGAATCTGAAGAATTATTTGAACTGATGTCCTGGGCTCAACACAAAAGGTATATGGAAGAGGACAGATTTTGACAGAGCCTGTGTATGTGGAACACTCTGTGGGCCTATCTGGACTAAATCTCTCTTGGTCCTCTGGGCCCAGCCACTGTGACACGTTGTCAGCTACAGAAAAAATGGATGGCACATAGATTATGCAGTAAAAAAGTGCTAACCTCAGAGGCCAGGGTGAGAAACCAGCAAGGCACTGGCAATATTCCAGAACCTCAGAGGCACTCCCAAAGCAGGACAAAAATTCACAACACCTTGCAGCCAGTGATCACTGTCAGTGATCAAAGCAATGGGACTCGTAAACAGATTGGATTTGCCAGTTTCTTGTTACTGTATGATATCTAAAATCCTGAAAGCAAGAATAACTAAACAAGCGCTACAGTCCTTAGACAATTTAGAAGGAGTAAATTTATTGGAGAGAGATTTATTCTCTGAAGAGATAAAGCAGGTCATCCAAATACATGTACACAATGCACACAGCTCACAAAAACAAGCACTGAAGGTTATTCTTTAAAAATGATAGTCTCTGATACGATTTTGAAAGAGGTTTTAGGATCTTTTTTTACATAAAGAGAAACTACATGCAAAATAATACTTAGTTTCCTGTATGTTTCTGAATTTTTACAAATGAATGAGAAATAATAGTGTGGCAGGTACACAAATGTTTTCTAAACATATTTGTTTTTTTTTACTTTTAATTATCTACAGAATTGCTAACCTTAAATACTGCTATTTCAACAGCCATCAGTTTCTTTTTCCAAGGCCATTTCTTACTGATTTGCATAGCACTGAGAAGATGGTAGGACTGGAAAAGCACTCTCCTTTTTCTTTATCAGCAATCCAGTTTCTCTTCTGAGAGCCTGTCTAATTATATTCACTGGGAGAATAGGTTCTATCTTGGAATGAAAAAAGATGAGATGAGCAAAGGGGCTGGAAGAAGAAGAGGAGGATGCAAACCTGTTTCTTCCAATCCTAGGGCACTGTGGAAGGCTCAAGAGAGTGCAGGAAATTGGGTAGAGTTCATTGTCCTAGGCCTTGACATCTAAACTCCAGGCCAAGTCTTGGAAGCAGAGAAAAGTGTTTAGTGTATTGACAGGGATGCCCACACCAGATATCTTTCTACTTCCTACTAGGAGAATACCAATTGTACAAAGCAGCCTTAAGAGAGTAAGGAGTGGCTCCAGCACAGTAAAGAGGATCAAACAGCTGGGTCAAGTAGAGAGCGCTAAGCCTTCCTTGGCACTCATGTCATCTAGAATAACCAAAGAGTTAGAAGTATCCTTTAAGGTGTAAGATGAAAGTCTGGGGTTGTTCACAGTAATAACTATGGCAAAAATACAGATGATCTTGAGTCAGAGTCTGTAGAACAGCTATCCTTGCCCAAGGAGTCATGGATTGGCAGAGATAGAAAGAGATAAAACAGGGCCTAGTTAGCTAAGAAAAGCAGGGGACCTGAATTAAGCTCAGTGGTTACGTTAAACAAAGGATTTAGTAGCAGATGCCAGTAGAACTCCCAGGAACAAGACTGATCAACCACAAAGCACAGACATCTACCACTCTTTCCTAAATATAACCCCTAGGGTCACGAGGTAACATAAGCCCCCTAAATCCTCATAGAACATCTTGGAGAAGATCAGGAGGAACTCAAGGAATTAGGGAAAAGACCAATTTATTTTAACAGATTACTTGTAATTACTCTGTTAGGCCAAAGCAGACTGATACTAAGTTTCTTTTCTATTCTCATTTCAATGCTGGTAGGAGGGAATGGAGTTGAAGGAATCATCCAGCATAATAAAGCTAAAGAAATACAAAGATGTTATTTTCGCAGCACATCTGAATGTGACGCCTCAACTGTAAATAATGGCTAAACTCACTATCCATAGTATATTAGTTTATGAAGATGAATTTTACATATCTAGGTACATGTGTCTTTTTGTTTATTTTTTGAGACAGGGTCTCACCATATAGCTTAGGCTAGCCTCAAACTCACAATCCTCCTGCCTCAGGGTCCTGAGTGCCAGGATTATAGGTATGAGATATCACACCCAGTTTATATATCTCTTTATAGTAACATATATACACACTTATACAGACTCAGTGAATATATACCAAGGGTATTCTTTCATAATATAGAAGTTATAATGTCATATTTTTAAAATTATGTTTATGTGTGATATTAACCTTTTCTTATCATGGGTAAGGTGGCTGTAACAGCTACAGTCATTTTGTGTACATACTAGGTAAAAGAAAAAGAAACATGAAGAACTAGCGAATCTTATTGCTCAGAGCTACGTTATAGGGCCACCCTTAGTTGACAGAAATTTAGAAAACCTGTAATAACAAACATTAAGCTGCTGTGTGTTGGAATGGACATTGAACATCAAATCTACGGATTTTTCATAGTCCATGTCATTGCCAAGTCCACATTTGAATCAGTTACCTTTATTTTTTTTTACTTCTTGGTTTCCAATGTTCTATTCCATGTTGGGCTATATGAAACCGAAGCTGGACATAAGCATTTTATCTTTGCTAGCTACCACACTATGATCGTGTCAATAAGGGGTTTCTGAGGACTATTTCAAGATAGTATGGAGGAAAGTATCTCTTTCTGGATTCAATAGCCTGCTTTCTTGCTTCTATGATATGGTACTAGAACTAGGCAGGAGATTGAGTGGTTCCCAACATCTTGTGAGCTTTGCTGGCATCCCATAAGGCAAGTCCCTGCTAATGAGCTGTTGTCCATCAGCACTGGCATGGCAGTTTCCTGCTCATCAGGCCATCCATTGGCTGCTGAATCACTCTGGCCAGTGGTATCTCAGAGAACTCTGCAATCCAGCAGGCTACATTCATATCCTCTCCAATTGTTTCCATCTCAGCACTGATGAGAGACATTCCTCCAAACTCTTTCTTCCCTGAGCACTCTCCCTCAGCCCAGAGGTGGTAATGTCTTCCAATATTTATTACTGTTACATTCTCTAGAGCTTTCATTTATCCCTTTTAGACTATACTCATCTGTTATTAGTTGATAAGGCTTCACATTAAGTGTTCCAAGTTCAAATTAGTGATACGGTTTTTGTCCCCTAATAGCTTTCTTTCCTCGCACAAACTTCATATGGAGTGCTATCATTCCCTTTCCAAAGAAAATGGTGCTAACATTCCATCCATTATGGGAGTCAATTTAAAGTCATGTGTAGTCCTGGGCACCATTCTGGGTATCTCTTAATGATCTGTCAACTAAAATAAAATGCTAATTACCTGCCTATGATATACCCACACTGAATGGTGTGGAAGTAATGGAATAACCACAACAAAACATTCCATTAGGAAAAAATGGAAAGTGGAAAAGAAATAGCAGTTCTGATACAGCAAACATCAAATACTGTTACCTAAGAATAGCGAAGAGTCCCTGTGCTAGAGGTACATTCTGGAGTAGACAAACAGAATATTTCCATTACGGTATCTCCCATGACCACATATGGGTAGGCAATGGAGACTGCACTGCTCAACTAGCGAGGACCCCTTGGGTCGAGTTCCTTTCTCATAACTGCCTTAGGCCAGCTGCAACTGGCCAGGTTGAGGTTTCCTCAGCACTAAATACCCTCCATAGTACAGCAGGATTCTGGTTTCTTCATTTCTCATCAGTTCCATGATCAAGTAACTACAACCAAAGGCCTTGTCTAGACATAGTATTGAAGCCTGGAGTATGTGGTCTTAGGTACTAGCATTTAAACTCTGCTACTTACTTAGGTATTTTTAGCAGTCAGTTCTTATATCCACCTAAAACAATAGATGGAGATGGGTGCCAGTTCACAAATCTGCTAAGTATTTCTAACTTAGATTTTATCCTTTAACATTGTTTAAATTGACTGGTTTTCAGTCTGATTTTGTTTCCATTAACTTTTTCTGTCTTTCTTTTTTGCTTCTTCTTACTCACAGTGTTGTGTTTTCCCAAGACTTTTATCCATTTACTGTGTAGGATACTGCATTAGAAAAATTATTTTAGACTTAAGTATGACAACTTCCCTGACAGAGGCTTTTCCTATCTTTCTGTCAGGTTCCTGGGTCACTATTATCCTGTGACCACTTAAGTTCAAGACTTTAAGTAAACAATGAAACCCCTTTGCACAATTAATATACACTAATAAAAAGGAGGGAAAAAAAGACTTTAGGTTACCTGAACCCCTTCTTCCTCCCAAACAATTGGCATTTTGACTGTAAATTCCACCTTAAGCTAGATTATTTTCATTATTACTTTCAGGTTATGCTGAAAGAACAGGGAGAGGTTTATCAGTTTCTATCTCTGCTTCTATGACCCTATAAGGCTACCAAAAGCACAACTCTTTCTTCAATCAGTGGATATTCTTTCAGATAAGCAGGTGCCCTGAGGGCAAAAGCAGATTTGTACACTTATACCTGAGTTCTCATCTTCTAAATTTTGGCCAGCAAATTATTTACTATGTTGATCACTCTTGGTTGTTTACACATCATCAGAAGGGTTAGTCTGGATTCTTTTGCCATTATTGAGTAAAACATTACAAACCTTATCCTTATCTCAGGCTCATGTATTTGTGAAGGCCTAGAGTTTATCCCCAGCTAAACCCCTGTACTTCATAGCTACTGCTTATGACCACATTGTGTGGAGTATAGAAACAATTTGGCATTTTAATATTTTGGGGGGCTAAATTATAGGACTCTCATTAAACACCCACTGTATGTATACAGTGACCACCTCCCTTAGCAAAGCTGTTAATACCTTCTATCTCTGCTTCTAGATTGGCAACCTTTAATCATCTGTAACAGTAATTGATTGAAAGAGTCATGAAAGAACACACACCAATATTCTGAAAAGTACTTATTGTTTTAATTGATGTCAAAGTTTTAATTGGTAATCCCTGGTTCAAATAGTACAGCAGGATTAAAATTTTTTATATTATATAATAATGGTCTCCAATTTAGCACCGAACTATCTCTAACAGCCAAATTTCCCTTTCAAGTTCTGTTACTTTTAATAACCTAGTTTTGTTTGGCTATGTCCAAGTCATATTGTAACGGCTAACTACATAGAAGTCTACAAAAGTGAGATTTTTGCTTTCTAGCCTCAAAATCTGAGAAGGCAATTTATACAGAGGTGTTAAGTGAGCATAGTTAATTTTGGTATATGCCACAATTGAATAAATATGATGACTGTAACTTGTAATAATTCAAAGCATAAAGAAACAGTGTAGTTTTTCTTTCTCCTTTCCTTCCTTTCCTCTCTCCTTCCTCCCTCCCTCCCTCCCTCTTTTCTTCCTTCCTTCCTTCCCTCCCTTCCTTCCTTCATTGTTCCTTTCTTATTGTTGTGCTGGGATTTGCAGTCAGGGTCTCTTGCTTGCTAGGCAGGTGCTTTACTACTCACTTGAGCTACACCTCCAACGCTGGCAGTGTGTTTTTACTTGAAAAGAAAAAGGGAGGGGTGCTGTGCTCCCATCTCTATCTCCACTACTAGTCCAGTGCAGTGGACTAGTGAATGTTATTTATTGAATGTTATTTATGTTAAATAACCTAAATGTTATTTATGTTAAAAGCCTTGAATGTTATTTATGTTAAAAATAAGCATATACATTCCAAAAGAGGATTTGTGTGGATAGATGGGATAACACCTAAAACAACACACACATGACAGGTGCTAAGTAACCTCACTGCTGTGATTGCCCTTTACTTACTTAGCTGGTCATTGTCTGCAATGTCTAAATTTGCCCATCTGACTGCTTGTCTTGAAAGTATTATGACATTTCTGATTACAACATGACAACTTGTTCTTTCTTTCATCATTACTTACCAAGAACACATAGGTATCTTGTACCAACAGCCAGAAATTCTTAATGGGTATGTAATTAAAGTACTCCTCCTCTTTGTGTTTGCACCATTTCAGTAACTACACAGTTAAAATATTTGTCTGTACTGTGCCTGTGTCTAAAGAGGATATAGTATTATCAAGCATGGATCCAATGTCAATAGACTATATAAATAGATATAGATATAGGTATATTCAGTTCTTATCATTTGCATTTCTATATTTCCACTTAATAATAATAGGACATTAAAAGGAAGTTGACGAGTAATCCTGAAGAATCTATGTGACAGCAAAAGGAGGAAAATACAAACATTATCCTGTAAATTTTTACTCTAGATTGCTGCTTTGATTTTTAGGGTCTGAACATGTTACTAGTCTGAAGAGGCATGCTGATTTCCTTCATGTTTCTGTTTCTTTGTTAATTAAAGCACAATTGGAATGTGCTGCTTAGATAGCTTAATGTATTAAAAGACATGAGCTCCAGAGAAACTAGAACTCCTTAGTACTGTGTCTCCCTGATGCAGAAGTGATCTCAAATTTCTCTAGGTTTGTCATTAGCCTATTGCATTCATTGCCTCTGTGTGACCTTCTGCCTGAGTAAGGTTACCTAAAGACTGTGCTAAGTGTATTGAGGCCCCAAATAACCATTTAAGGATGAGGGATTAGGTTCAAAACTTTTGAACTGAGTTTCTTAAAAGCTAGACATATTCATAAACATCAGTCTTGTGAGGGTCTTTTTTTGCTTTATCCTTCAAAACAAATGCAAATTAGCATATTACAGAGACAGCATTCAACACAAATATTTATATAAATATTTTGAAGCAGTAAGATGTTAGCTGTTAGTTGTGGATTGTGACTATCATCACTGGGAACAAGCAGCACGGAGAGGGGAAAATAAATAGAAACTGAATTGTAAAATCTAAGAGAATTTCTCATAGTACAACTGGAAATTGTTCACGTGAAAATAACAATAGGCATATAACACAAAGTCATTTTTTATATGCCATGCTAAGCATATGGATGTAAGGATTTCACACAGTCAAGGAAACCAAGCACACAGGCCAGCTCAAGCCTTCATGAGAGAGCTGCCTAGGGATCTTGAAAGCACTGGAGGTTGATCTCATAAATGTGACATTTCATCAGCACTACACAAATCATGAAAAGCTGATAATGCATTTTAATAGACCTACCCTATTAGCATTTTGGCAGGCATGTCAATGAATCCAAGAACTCTTCAATATAATATTAAAATTGGAATACTGTTCATATTAATGAAAAATTCACTAGTCATTCTCCAAAACTTTGAAAGACAAATTCAGTGATTTGTGGAGGGACTGTCATCTCTGAACCTTCCCTATCTATGAGAATGCAAAACAACCTTGTGCTCTAAAAGTACATAATGTATTTCAATAATACTTTTTAATATTGCAAAGAGTTTTTCAAAATTTCATGATAGTTCACCTAGAGTACTTTTAACTTTAAGGATTTTAAACACATATTTATAATAGTATGTGTATGTATGCCTATAAATTCTTGATTTACTTTTATTACAAAATTCATCTTAATCATGATATATGATAATTTTATATTGCATACTTTACTACAAATTCCTTATGACATAGATTAGGCTTATGTATATTTTTCTTATACTTTCATAAAATGCAAAGTGCTTTGAGTGTCATGATAAGAAACACAGATTTGTGTATCTTTTTAAGATACATTTATCACCATGTTGAGCGTAGCATCTCAGATGCAAAGGGATATTGGAAACATAGTTTCTCACTGATGAGGAGTCCTCTCTACTCACACCGTGACGCTTTGGATGAGTCCTTCTGTCGGGGTATTTTGTACCTCATAAGTCAGCCTATTTATTGAATAGTTCTAAATGCTAGAAACTTTTTTTTTATATTGAACACAAATCTACTCTTTTGACCTCACTTTTTCCCTTTTCAGAAACGATGGTTTTTGGAGGTGTGGCTCAAGTGACAGAGCACTTGCTCAGGAAGCGTGAGGCCCAGAGTTCAAACCCCAGTACTGCCAAAAGAAGAAATGATGGTTTTTAAAAAATTTGAAGAAAGGTATCATGCCTTCCTTCAGTCTTCTATTTTGCAATACAGCCAAGTTTTCATGATTCCCAAACCCCTTGAAATTCCTGGCCGTTTCTGGGGAATGCAAATAATTTTGGTCAACATTCATCGTAATAATGACATCCACATTTTAACATTATGCACCAAACATGTTCCAACTGAGGAGTTTTCATTTTATGAGATACTTCAGTCATTTCATTCACTTTGTATACATGAAAATAGTGTAGTATACTAGAAAAAGCACTGTTCTTGATGTGATAAGGTAGAATTCCACCTCAGTCTGTGACAATTTAGCAATTTAACCTTGGGTTGCACAAGTACAGTGAATGCACACTTTAAAAAAAAGGAAAAGAGACACACATAAAGACAGAATTCAGCCTTCCATCTCTTCAGTGAGGGATCAAAGTTGTACTCTTTGAAGAAACTGAGAAAAGACACAGCACTCAGAGTACAGGAACCTGGGCGGTATGAAGAACAAGGCTCTCTTCTCACGCTTCAGTTAAATGTAACCACAGCATTGTTTTTTCCCAATAGAAAATTATAAATTTCTTTGACAAAACTAATTAGGCCTAAAAGAAAGACCTCAATATACTGGCATCAGCGCATCCTCTAGTGAAGAGGGTTAGCTCTCTGTTCAATTACTTCAACAGCAAGTAAAGCATACCAGTCAACAAAACCTGCTTCTGTGTGTGCACATTCAAATTACCATTTCACATTCTCATGCTTATATAGAAACAAATAGTTAAAGATTACTAGTTGTGTGACATAAACGGGAATATGAAAACAAGCATTTTTTTTAATTTCTGGAGGAAATTGATAGCACGGGACTTGGAATAAAACTTAACTTCTCAAATTATTATCTATACTTTCTAATTATATTCCACTTGCCAAACCCACATTGGAGTTATTACTACTTTGTTTCTCTCCTTTGGTACCAAACACCTTTTGCAATAGCTGCATCCCTCTACAAGTGGCTAGAGGTATGGGAGTGGACTTCTCCTTTGCTCTCACTGTATTCTATTAATGATATTTCTTCCTTGTAACTCTTTACTTGTGGCAGTTATGAGAACTCCCATCATTGCTAGTCTTTCAGTGCCAAAACATCCTTTGCTGAGTCCTTAGTCCTGCCCACATCTCTACAATTCATCCTTTCATTTCACTCTACTTGAGATACCTCAGATTCCTCAGGTGGATTCTACTTTATGCCAAGACCTTAATTGCTCTAGTAACGTGAAATATTTTACTAATAAGAACAGTATGCTATGAAAAAAGAAATGTTTAAAATACTAGAAAAAATTGATTAAAGTTAAAAATTATTACTAAAATTAAAAAGTCAGTAGAGAGTAAAAAGGAAATCTCTCACAAAAACATAATGGAAGAAAAAGGCCCAGGGTAGAGGAGGAAACAGAAAAAAATCTAACAGAATTAGCTTTTTATTTCTGAAAATTAAAAATTCAACTAATAAAAACCACATGAGGCATTAGAAAAAGCCAGGAATGGTGATGCACAACTGTCATCCCAGCACCCAGGAGGCTGGGATAGGTGGATGGAGAGTTAAAAGCTAGGGTAGGCTATGTAGTGAGACCCTTATAACAGAAATAAGAAGATATTGCAGAATGAAGGGCTCTCAGAAAACTGAATGTAAAATACTCATAAAATCTATAATTCTGAGAAATCCTAAAACCTCAGGGGAAAAGGTCATAAAAACATTCTGTAGCACATATGACATCCATGTGGCTGCATCAGGCTGCAGGAGAAGATGGAGGTCTCCACGGGAGTTGAAGTTCCTTGTAATTTTTGCTTGTTGGAAGAACTTGAAGAAAGACAAAAAGGAGTAGGTGATGGTATGGTTAACTGGTGCCTTGAAGATGAAGAAGATATGACACTTATAAGGTGGACAGACATGATTATTGGGCCAGTAAGAACAAATTATAAAAACAGAATAGATAGCCTGAAAGTAGGGGGAACTAAATATCCAGAAGCTCCCCCATCAGTTAATTTGTAATAAAAAATAATATGAATGGAATTAATAATTAATATTATTAATAATTATTAATAATTAATAATTCTACTGGAATGGAACAAGTGCATCTATTGGAACAGGCATGACTGAGCATGGTTGTCTTGTTAAAGCAAATAAATCAAAAGGATATGCTGTTCCTGACCCATACAGGGTCTCCATATGTAGCCCGGCTGACCTCAAACTTGTCATCCTCCTGCCTTTGCCTGCTGAGTGCTGAGATTACAGGTGGATGCAAGGAACATACCAGTGTTAGCAAAATGACAAACTTCATATAACATTAAGGTTGTACTTCAAGAGCTAAGACCTGTAATGATGTCCAAAGAAAATATCAAGGTTCCACAGCCACCAGAAGAACAAACATACAGTTAATTTTAGTGGATCTCAAATTTGTCTTAAATCAACAACCTTCTACTCATAATCATGCCATGATTTAATATCACAATGCAAGACACCCACCCACACATTAAGTAAGATAATTCCAGCTGGTAAACATGACCTGGAAATATGTAAGAATATATTTAGTTTATGCATACCCATTATGTTTTCAGATAACAGGAGGAAAAATGCAGTAGAATTTTCCTTTCTCTTGTTAAGGCACTGTCATTTAAATGTGAACTGGAGTACTAGGAACAGAATTCAGGTTTACAAGTTGAAAGCATGGCAACAAGTGTCAGAAACGTGTGCTTCTGAAACATAAGAAGAAAAAACGGACATGACATGCTTTAACCAGCTTACTTAGTGAAAGAGCTGCAGCTGAAATTGGTTAAAGTAGCAGTCACAATAAATCTTGTGTTAATTAACAAATTGTGTACATTTTTAAAGCAGTGTGGGTGCTGACTACAATAGTATCAACAGTATGTTCAGAATTGTTTTCATACTTGTATTTATAATAAAAAGATGTTGGGGGATTGATGAATTTCTGTTAAAAGACTTTCCTTGTGTTACATGTAACAGACATGATAAATTTTTGTTTACAGTCTTTGTTTAATAAGCCATGCATTTAAGTCAACAACAGCAACAACAAAAAAATCCTGTAATGATCATAAAAGCAAACCCCATGATCTACCAACATTTCATACTAAGCTCACATCTCCCTTGGGTCACTTACAGCCAGTGATTGATAATGATGGGGGAACTAAGGCAGACCATTCTGGCAAGATAGGAGACTCTTTCACAGGGTGTCTTTTGCTTTAGCACAACCCATCAGCCTGGTTGTAACTTTCTTGTAAACACACTGCTATTCCAGTCTCTTCCCAATCTTGCTTCGTTCCATCTTTCTTTATGTACGTATCAGATTTGAATTGTGGAATGAAGGTTTTTCTCACACTTTCCTGTTTTTAAGGATTAGTTTTCTATTTTCTCTACCTTTTCCCTGATAATAATAGTCACTACTTGTTCAGTATCAACTATATGCTCAGTGTTTCATAGTGCATGTTTCACAAAAATGCAAAGTAGAAACTGCTGCTTGAATATACGATGATGCAATCTAATTTCTGGGTGAGCGGGCATCTAGTGTAAGGTCACCTAGGTAGAAAGTGAGGGAATCGTGATTCTAAATCACATGCATCTGGATCCAACATTCACATTCCTAATTCCTCCTGTCTTAAATTTGTCAGCTTAAAGCTTTCATGATGTACTCCAGAGAAATGTATGTTTTCTAAGAAACTTTGTACCTGAATTTTCATAGCAGCATTATTCACAATAGCCCCAAACAGAAACAAATCAAATGTCCATCAACAGAATAGTGAATAAAACTTTTATGTTTTCTCCATACAATGGAATATTATTTGCAATAAAAGGAATGAAATACTGATATATGCTATAGCTTGGATTAACCCTTAGCACATCATGCTAAGTGAAAGAAGGAAGTCATGATAGACTCTGTACTGCAAGATTCGATTCATATAAAATGTCTAGAATGGGCAAGTCTGTAGGGACAGAAAGATTAGTGGTTCCCTAGGACTGAGGAGAGAAGAATGGGAATGACTGGTAAAGGGAATAGTTTGTATTCAGGATAATGAAAATGTTTTAAATTGAATATAGTGTGGGTTGCATAACTTTGACATACTTTAAACCATAAAATAGTACACTGAAAATGGGTGTGTTGTATGGTATGTGAAGGTTATTTCAGTACAATAAAAACAAAACAAACAAATCTATCCTTACAAAACTTTCCTAGGACATGAAAAGACAGGCAAAGTCTAATGTCCATAAAAGTCTTTCTAGCCAAATCATACCACACAAATATGCTGAGAAACTAATTTATTTTGATGAATGATAAATTTACATTCAAAACAGAGCTACTGTTATAAGACAGCAACAAACAACAGCTACATTCAGGCATTGAGGGAATACATTATCTTTATCTTAAATGTATGTCAAAAGATAAAATAATAAGTCATTTTTCTGCACTCCAAGCTAATAATGTTTTATTAATGCTACCAATCTGTAACTCTGCAGCTAATTTTTAATTTCATTATATAATTTTCTTATTCATAACCTGTGGCAGTTTTTGAATATCAGGCTACAGGTTACAAAGGAACATGTCTACCAAGTGCAAACTCAGCCTTAAATTAATCAATCTCATTTATCTTTGTAATACTTCCACTCTTGGTTAGAAAAATATATTCTTACAAATGTTTCACACAATTTTTTTTTTACTATTAACTATAGAATATATAAACTGTTCTATTAAAAGAGTAGATAAACTAAAGTTAAATCCAATGTTATTTGGAATCCTACACAATTCAAAATCATATTCTGAAGTAAAATAATTTACTAAGGTTGTTTTCTCTAAATGATTTTATCCTGCCCCAAAGACAGAGGGCTGGATTAAATGCTTCAGATACTCTGATATCCAGACATTGTAAATTTAAATGCTTGCTAGTATAAGAAATTAGGATAAATCATAATTGCTTTCAGATAATAAGGTTTAAAATATAATAGTGAAAAATATGACATAAAATATTGCCATAAATAAATGTAAAGTAACTCATCCTTGGCAAAATGCTGAAAATCAACAGCTTTATTGAAATACTGTATGTAAGTCAGTGTGTATAGAAATCACTCTCCAAGTTGGCTTCCCCATTCTGGAATTCACTCCTTTGTGTAACTCCCTCCCTTTGGGTATGTGATGGGCCAGCTCCCTCCCTTTGGGTATGGTGATGGGCCAGTTTCTTGCTTCAAATGAATACAGCAAAGGTGATGGAATGTTATTCGTTGGTATTAGTTTAATATTTGTGGCTTCCATCTTTGATGCTCTTTTCTCTCCTCTTGCTTATTTGCTCAAAGAAGCCCATTCAGATGTTGTACACTGCTTTTTTTTTTTTTGGAAAGGCCCACGTAACAATAAACTGAGGGACACCATTGACTAACAACCAGAGGAAATGTTCCTCATAAATGAGGTTGGAAATGGGTCTTCTCCTCAACCAAGCATTCACATGAGACAGCACCCCTCCTGAAAGCTTGACTGCAGCCTCCTGAGATACTTTGAATTTTCTCCTGAGTGAGAAAACTCTGAGATGTTTACTGTCTTATACTGCTTTGGATATAATTTGTACATAGTAGAGGGTAACTAGACTGAGTCCTGAGCCCAGTGATTTGAATTTAAAAACAGCATGAAAAAGCAATCTAAACACATGTTGTATTTATCTCAGCAAAATGAATAACCATAGAAGATGCTTTAAAACTTACTTTAAATGTAACTATTATGACAAATACAGTTGAACATGTGTTAAAAAACAAATGTAATCCTATCACTGCTCTCTTTAAGAGGGAGTCCATTCCAATGTTCTTACAGTAGCAGTTAGACACTTACTACAGCCTGAGCGCCCTGCTATTCATGACCCCAGTCACACAGTCTGTGTTCACCCTAGCCAGGCCTTCCCTCATGTTTCATGCACCAATCCCAGTGAAGCTTCACATGTTGATGGCCTAGTTTCTGCACAACTTTCAGGGCTCCACTTCACTGCCTTGAGAGAGATATCCCTAAGACCTTAACCCCCACTACCGCCTGAACTACATCCTGCGATTCATTTTTGTCTGTTGCTCCTCCTTTGGACATTCTCTCCCCTGAGCACTACCATTGCATTTATAACATTACTTAGGTAACAGACTGCAAAATAAAATGTGATTCACTTTAAAAAGTAACTATATGGTTCCAATTTGAAATAGTAAAATTATCTCTACCTTTTTGTCCCTTAATGCCCATAATATAACAAAGGCAAAAGGAAATAGACATATTGAGGTCACCTTATATGAAATGCTTGAGATGTGAAGTGTTTCAGTTTTTAAAATACTTGCATATACTTTACCAGTTGAGCATTGGTAATATAAAATGCAAAATGTGAAATGCTCCAGCATCTGAAACTTTTTAGACATAACTTTAGATTTTAAGTTAGGGATTCTAAACCTGTTTAAAAGACTGTACCATCAGGAAGCAATACGTATGAAGAAGGGCCAAGAAAAGTAGTGAAAATTCAACTAGGATCAGAAAGGTTATGGAGACAAAACAACTAATGATACAGATTTCAGAGAAAGTCAAGTGCAGATTTCCTAAAAGTAGATGGCATGCCGTCCTTGCTCAGAAGAACAAGATTGTAAAGGAAACAGCATTAAATACTAAAATACGAAAAGCTGTTAGAACAAGGTTTACAAAATCATCAGGAAACTCATATAAGAATAAGTGTTGTACAACCAACAGCAAATGTTGGTGAGGATATGAGGAAAATGAACCCTCATAAACTGCTGGTGGGAATGTAAATTAGTACAACTATGGAAAACAGTATGAAGGCTCCTCAAAAAACTAAAAATAGAACTGCCATACGATTCAGATTGCTGAATCCACTCCTAGGGATAAACCTGAAGGAATGTAAGTCAAGTTATAACAAAGGCACCTGCACACCCATGTTTATTGCAGCGCTATTCACAATAGCCAAGTTATGGAAATAGCCAAGATGCCCCACTACAGATGAATGGATTAAGAAAATGTGGTATCTATACACAATGGAATTTTATTTAGCCACAAAGAAGAATGAAATTTTGTTGTTTGCAGGCAAATGGATGGAACTTGAGAAAATTATGTTAAGCGAAGTTAGCCAGGCTCAGAAGGCCAAAAGCTGTATGTTTTCTCTCTTATGTGGAATATAGACCTAATACAAATACAAGCAAAACTATGAAAGACAGGTCACACTAAGGAGAGGTCACATACAAGAGGGGGATGGTAAAGAAAGGAAGTTAAGCAGTTGACTCTGTACAAAAACCTGTTGAAACTACTATAAGAAGGAGACTAAAAAATAGAGATGAACCAGTTCAGATTATAATACATATATACATGGAAATGTCACAAGGAAACTCAGTTAGCTATCTTAAACAAGCAAAAATGTCATTTTCTTTTTTTTACAAAATCAGAGAACAAGAGGGTCGAACAAGTCCTGGCAGAGGTGGGGGGATGGGAGGGTTAGTACCAGTGGGAGGGAGGAGGGGAAAGGGTATAAGAAGGTACATATGGTGCAAATACTGTGTACACATGTATGTAAATTGAAAAATACCTATTGAAATTGTTCCAGGAATAGGAGGTGGGGACATAAAGGAGAATGGTGGAGGGGGTAAATGATATATTTGATCTATTGTAAGAACTTTTGTAAATGCCACAATGTATTCCCACCCAGCACAACAATACAAAAGAAAAATCACGCAATACATGGAGTTGCAAAGTGGTATAAAGTGCATACAATTACATGGATGATCTCTCCTTCCTGAACAAGTTTATTGAAAGGTCTGTCTAAGAAAGAAAGTCAAATATTAAAGTTATCAGTGCATTTAAATACATAGCAATAATTACTAAAAGAAAATAATAATAATAAAATCAAATAAAGTATGGGTATAAGAGAAAATATGTATCAAATAGAAATATATTAACTTTCTCAGGTGAAAAAAATTGATCTGTCTAACACACATTTTTAAGAAAACAAGATATAGTTAAGGTATTTATCAGAGCTAAAAACAGAGTTAAACTTTCTAAATTAGATTTAAAACATATTTCCAGGCATTGTAATTCCAGCACTCAGGAATCTGAGGCAGAAAGGTTATGAGTTCAGGACCTTGTGTCAGAAACAAAAATAACAAACAAAATATGCATAGGCTGCACTCTGAAAGCCTGAACATGAAAATCTAGCACAAAAGGGACAGAATTAAGAGAACATGCATGTACCGCATCAATAAGAATAAGTGAAAATAACTTACTTTTAAAGTCAATCAATTCCTGCCTAGATTTAATCAATCTAATCAATTAATCCTAGATTTAATTTAATTCCTATTAAAATTCCAACCAAGTATTTTGTGGACATACACAGCTTATTCTAAATTTGACCTGAAAGTCAAAAGCCTAAGAAACAGTTAAAAAAAAAAAACCTTGAAAAAGAAAAATAAGGTAGGAAGAATCACTGCTGGCAATATTAGGCTTACACAGCTATTGTAGTTAGGGTGGGACTGGCAGTAGATTAGGTACATAGATAAACTGACAGAGACCTGTGTTCGTTAGCTTTTACATGACTGTGACAGAATAACTCACAGAAACAACTTAAAGGAGGAAAGCTTCGTTTAGCCCATGGTTCCAAGGTTTCAGTCCATCACACGGAAAGAGTATGGTGGAACAGCTCACTTCACCATAGACAGGAAGCAAAGAAAGGAAGTGGTCAGGGTACAGGAAGTGGTCAGGGTGAGATACAACCCCCAGAGAAACACTCGTAGTGACAAACTTCCTCCAGTCAGGCCCCACCAACTTTGACCACCTCCCAATAATGTCATCTCATCAGGAACCCACCAAGGGATGAATCCACTGAGTAGGTCAGAGCCCTCAGGGTCGAATCATTTTCCAAAATCCCATCAGCTGGCAACCAAGCCCCTACTATATGAACCTGTGGGATACATTTCATATTCAAACCATAATAAGCTCAGAAATATATTTTTTGACAGAGGTGCAAAAGAAATTCAATGAAAGACAGTCTTTTCAAAAAAAAATGAACATAGAATGGGTCACAAACAAATTTAAAATGAAAGACAAGTAAAATTGTTAGGGAAAAAAACAACAAAAAAGAAGAAAATCTTTAGGATGCAGGATGCAGGACCAAACAAAGAGATCTTTAGGTTTGAATCCAAAAGGAAGACCTCTAGAAGGAAATTATCATAAAATGAATGTCACTAAAATTAAAAACTTCTGCTTTGTGAAAAGACCATATTAAAAGAATTGAAAAGACAAGTTTCATATTGTGAGACAATATTTTCAAACCTCATATACAACAAAGGACGTGTATCCAAAACGAACCTTCAAAACTCAACAGTGAAAATATAAATAATGCAATTAGAGGATGGACAAAATATATGAACAAGCATTTCCCAAAAGATAATGCACAAATGTCAAATAAACACACAAAAAGACATTCCACTTCATTAGCCATTAGGGAAATGAAAATGAAAACAATAAGGATATGTCAGTCCATACCCATCAGAATGTCTAAAATCTCTTTAATGACAACAGAAAACACTGATGATAAGAATGCAGATAAGAATGAGAAATGTTTGAGGAAATCCTCATAAAATTATATATGCAATCATCACAGGACCCAGAAATTTTATCTCAAATATTTATTCCAAAGAAATAGAAATCTGTGTTCACATAATCTGTGCACAAATGTTCATAGTAGTTTTATTCGTAACAGCCATAAACTGAAAACAATTCAGATGCTCTTCAATGGAGAATGGTTAAGCAAACATCCAGTCCATGTAATAGTACTCAGCAATCAAAAGAAAATATCAATATATGCAATAACAAGCAAATCTCTAGAGAATTATGCTGAGTGAAGGAAGTCAATCACAAAAGACTACATCACAGTAAAATTCCATTTAGTTAATATTCTTGAAATAACAAAATTATAGCAATGGAGATCCAATTAGTGATTGCCACAAGTCGGTGATGGTAGGAGAGGAAGTGGTAGAACAAGTGTGAGTGGTTGCAAAATAACAGAAGAGGTATCTGTGGAGCTAGAACTGTTCTGATTATTAACTGTGATGGTGGATACTTGAACCTGCACAGCATAAAACTAAATAGACCTAATTATACATACATACTACACACAAATAGTACACATAAAGTATAAAGGTCAATATCCTGGCTGTGATAGTGTGCAACAGTTTTTCAATATGCTACTCTTGATGGAAATGCAGGATTTCTCTGAATGATTTCTTAACATATTAATCTATAATTATCTCAGAGTAAAAGGTTGAGCTGGGGTGTGGCCCAAGTGCTAGAGCACCTGCCTAGAAAGCACAGGTCCCTGAGTTCACATCCCAGTACCACCAAACTAATAATAAGAATCATCATCATCGTCTCAGAAATGAGACTGAGATGTAAGGAGGAATGATACAAAGAAAGAGGAATGGAAAAGAGAAATAGTCAACAGATAAATCTGCAGAAACATTTTTCATGTAAAATAAGAATAACAACGTTTAATTCATGGAGCTAAAAAATAAGACGGAACTAAAATATTATACTATAAGGGAATGAAAATTAAAAC
Organism: Castor canadensis; assembly: GCF_047511655.1. Lineage (NCBI taxonomy): Eukaryota > Metazoa > Chordata > Mammalia > Rodentia > Castoridae > Castor > Castor canadensis. The sequence continues at coordinate 116,499,765 of NC_133396.1, forward strand.
ACTCCCCAGTCCCTTCCAATAATGTTTGCATTATTTGAGAAAGCAATATTGATTAACTTTAGAGATTGTTAAAGATAAAACTTCAAAACTAATCATAAAAGGAATGAAAGTAGAGGTTTATTTCCTAAATCTATGGAGTGGAAAGAGATTGAATAAAAAAGAAATCAATACAAAAGATGGGAAAGGAGAAAAACCATAGAAGTAAAGGACTGTAAAAGAGCAACAAATAAAAATGAGTAAGAAAGATTATAAGATAAAAGTAGGTTTGGCTCACAGCACTATGAAAAAATCTACCATGAAAGCTGATATGAAAACAGACAGATACCAATTTTCAACATAAATGAATTCAACTTTCTGATTGATAGATAGTGATCAGTAAGCTGGAATATAAAGAGATATCTAAAATATAAGAATATGAAAAAATGTAAACTGAAAGGATGTAAAATGATATATCAGCCAACAGTTTTTTAAAAGAATGTTAGTGTGGCTAGTATCAGATTAAATAAAAAACAAAGTATCATTATGGAAAATAAATACAAAGAATTTGATTATTTAGGAAGATTAGCCAGGTGCCAGTGGCTCACACCTGTAATCCTAGCTACTTGGGAAGCTGAGATGGGAGGATCGCTGTTAGAAGGCAACCTGAACAAATAGTTATAAAGACCTCCCATCTCCAAAATAACCAGAGCAAAATGGACTGGAGGTGTGGCTCAAGCATAGAGCACCTGTTTTGCAAACTTGAAGCCCTGAATTCAAACCCCAGTCCTAACAGAAAAAAAAAGGTCATTAAATAAAACCTTTAATATTTTAGGAACCCAATAAAAACAAGAGAGACAATATTTAAAGCAAACATTCATGGAGTTAACGAGATAAATTTGCAATTCTGACCAAAATAGTGAGTGATTTCAGGATAGCTCTCATAATTATTATATAAGATAACTGGCACATGTAATAAGCTTACATTATTAATATAATTCAAAATGTGGTAGCTGAAAATTAAAAATATTTATTAAATTTAGGAAACTTTCTGAGAAACTGTCTCTGAATACATTTCAGGAGTTACTGTTCTTTTTGGTACAGTATTATAAGCTTTCCTTTTAAAATGAGTTATTTTTTATAAAAGAACAAAAACAAGGTTCCTGGAAATCAATTTAACACATGATAAACAAGCTTTGAAACCTTAGTCAAAGACATTGAAGACTTAAATGAGGGTAAAATGAGAAATGTGCTGAATCACAAACTAAACACAGTACAAATGTCATTTGTCCCCAAACTGATTAATATGTTTGGTAAAATTTCAGTCAAATTCCTTACAAAAGTTTTTGAAGAACATGACTAGCTGATATTACATTATTTGTATGGGAGAACAAAGACCTCAGGAAAACCCAGATATCTAGAAGTATATTTACTGTAGCTCTATTTTTTGTGATAGTGAAATGTAAAAAATAATTTAAAAGTTGCTAGAGAGTTGACTGCAGAAGTTACAATTTATTCATATAATAGAATTCGAGATTGACATATTAAAAAATAGAAGGAAGTTCCTAAAGTATAGAATAATATTCAAACTTTTATTTATCAGTAAAAAGAATCAAGTTCAAGAACAGTCTGCATGATGTAATTTTGTTTTCTAAAACTGAAAGACATTTTTATATATGCTTATAAATAAATAGCTGTGCATGAAAGTCTTTGGGCACTCAGATAAGGAGTGTCCTAACTCTACTGACCATAGAGTGAATGAGAGTGATGCTCAGAGGCAGAGAAGGGTCACGGACCAAATATGTATAAAGTTTAAAGAAAACTTCATATGAATAAATCGTGGACTATGTATCAAAGAAAAGAGAAAAATCAGAAACAAGAAGTACACAAGAATATAACAGTTAAGACGGCAAAGGTATACATTTCTTTGCTCAATTAAAATGCAGTAAGTTAGCATGGATGGAAAACTAAAATCCATTTATTTGCCTTTCTAAAAGATAGAAAATAGTATCTAAGGTGAAAAATTCAAAAAATTCCAAAGTAATATTTGTACCAAATTGAGTGAGCCATAAGAAAAAAACAAGAGCTAGAAATTGAAAAATGAATTCCAAAGAGGTAATAAAAATGGAAGTAAAACATGAGAACGCTACATATCAAAATACATGGAAGGGAATGTGTACAACATCACACACAGAAACAGGCAGCAGCCTAATTGCTTTAATTACTACAGACAGTATACACAGTAATAAAGGCAAAGAAAGAACTAAATAAAGGAAAGTTCACCTAAAGGATCTGTGAGCGAATACAGCAACATTTTTAAAAATAGAAACAAAAATGGAACTTATAATTCTAACAAAGAGTTTATCTTCTAAAAAAGCTGTTATTAAAAATATTAGCATATGTATTTACGTGAAAATGTTCACAATATTTTGCAAATTGAGATACCATAGGTTAACAATAGGTTAAGCCATTTTTGTAAGTGATACTTGTATAAATATAGAAACAAGTTAATTAACATTTATTAAGCACATATACTGTACCAGGTACAGTTCAAGTATGTCATAAATACTGATTCATGTATGCTTGCAATAAACTTATAGAGTGGATCTACTTTCTGTACTAAGAGATTTAGGAAAAGTAAAATTACAGAATTTGCCCAAAGTCATACACTTATTAAGTGACAGAGGTCTGGAAAAATAAACATCAAAATGTTTTTGTTTTTGAGACAGGGTCTCACTGTGGAACCTAGGCAGGACTGAAACTCACAATCCTCCTGCATAAGCCTCTACAGTGCTGGGATTATAGCTGTGTACCACCATGCCTGGCATCAAAAAGTTTAGAGTGTCTATTTCTGACTGATAAGATTACAGATGCCTTTTTGTTTAAGTTGTCTTATTTTTCAGTTTTTCTACAATGGACATGAATTATTTTTGGAATACAGGGTTTTTAAAAACAAACTAAGCAATTATCTGGAAATAAATAAAATTCACTCTAATAGAGCTACAAGAACTTGAAGAGGTTTTGAAATGTTAAAAATATACTTCCTTCAAAAGGCTCTAGGAACAGCATTTTATGAATCATTTCTTTGAAACTTCTAAAGAACAAGTGTCCCCATGCCATTAACTCATCTGACAAACATAGCAAAACCTGATACCAGGCTTGACAATTACAACACAAGGAAATTTTAACCAATTGTGCTTATAAAAGTGGATGTAAGTTTTCTATATAAAATACAATTAGAATTTACTGATAAATGATTAATTAAGAATGGCCTATAGATGTATTCCTGGAACACAGAAAAAATTTTAAAGCTCATGTTTTAATATTATCGTATCTACTAATAAAAGATACCTGAATACATGTCAATAGGTGAAAGAAACAGTTCATGAGTAATAGAGAACCTTTCGTTACATTCAACTTCCATTCTTGGTTTAAAAAGCTGAGAGGTAGAACTGGAAGAATAGCTCTCTATTATAATAACAAACGTTGTGCTAAAACATATTGTCAGCCTAGATATACCAGACTCTAGGGAATGGAGACACTCCTATTAAAATCAGGATGAACACGAGGACTGATGGAAATAACTGTCAAACAGAAGATACAGGCCTTTCCAAAACCCATTTCCACCTGTCACCTCCCTTGACAACCATATCCTCTCCAGGGTTTGAACTAGAGTGAAGCACGTAAGAGCCCTGAAACGCAAACGTTTCATTCATTTATGGAAGCACAGGCTTGGCACTTGTAAGACCCTGACATAAGTGCTTCCTCATGTTCTCTCTCTCCTCTGCTAGCATCTTCCTCTGGACACTCTCAACTTGGTCTCTAAAATGAAATTTCTCAAGAAGAAATTAACAGTCCTCTGCAGACCACATGTTTCTCAGTTTTCTAGTTTTTTTCCATTAAGTAAATTCTATTCAAGCTCTTCCGAACCTTTATTGCTCCTTCCAAAGAAATTAACAAATTCTCTACTACGTTTTTTGTTTTTGAGATAAGGTGTTGCTATATAGCCCATATTGGGCTAGTCCTCACTATGTACCCCCAGGCTGGCCTCAAACTCAAGATTCTCCTGACTCACCCTCCTGAGCACCAGGATTATAAGTGTCCACTACCACACTCCATTCAAATTCTCTCTTCTTAATCTCCAGAGATTAGATCTTTTATATCCTCAACAAATACAAAAAATTTAGAGTTTAGGCTTCAGAAATATCTTCTAATTCATTACTTTATGATCTCAGAAAAAACTTTTTAGTAAATTATTGTCATTTGTTTTTTGAATCTAGTTCAAATAATTTTCAAAGTAAAATAAAATGCATGGACAAATTTTCAAAGTGAAAACTACTATATAAATGTCAAATATCATTAATTACAATTTACTTTTTTATTTAACTGTATTATAGGCATACAGTTACTTATATGTCATTAAAATGATACATACCACAAGAGGAAAAAACATATTTTTTATTCATTTATTCATATGTTCATACATTATTTGAGCCATTTCTCCCCCCTATCTCCACCCCCTCCCTCTCCCCCTCTTCCCAGCTCACTTCCAGGCAGAATCTGTTCTGCCCTTATCTCTAATTTTGTTGAAGAGAAGGTATAAGCAGTAATAAGAAAGACAAGGCATTTTTGCTAGTTGAGATAAGGATAGCTATATAGAGAGATTCCTAGCATTGCTTCCATGTACAAATGTGTTACAACCCAAGTTGATTCATCTCTAACTGACCTTTTCACTAGTTCCTGATCCTCTTCTCATATTGACCTCTGTCGCTTTAAGGTTTCTGTATTAGTTCCTCTGCAGTGGGGACATCAAATACTATCATGTTTTGGGTTTCTTACCTCCCAGTGTGTGCTCTCCCCTTATCATGTGACACAGGTTCGACCACATCGCTCTATTTGCCCTAGACCTAAAGTCCACATATGAGGGAGCACATATGATTTTTGGTCTTCTGAGCATGGCTCACCTTGCTCAGAATGATGTTCTCCAGTTCCATCCATTTTCTTGCGAAAATGGCTGAGTAGAATTCCATTGTGTATAGATACCACATTTTCTTAATCCATTCGTCCGTGTGGGGCATCTTGGCTGTTTCCATAACTTGGCTATTGTGAATAGTGCTGCAATAAACATGGGTGTGCAAGTACCTCAGGAGTAACCTGTGTCACATTCCTTTGGGTATATCCCCAAGAGTGGAATTGCTGGATCATATGGCAGATCTTTGCTTAGATTTTTAAGAAGACTCCAAATTGGAAAAAACTTATTTTTAAAGTACGGTAATATGAGGGCTTGGGATGTGTCAAGTGGTACAGCACTTGCCTAGCAAGCACAAGGCCCTGAGCTCAAACCCCAGCACAACCAAAAACAAAAGAATAGAAATATGGAAATTTAACACATAGAGCTTTGGAAAGGCTTATTGAATAGTTTTGTGATACCTTTACTTTGCCTAAATCTATAGAAGATATCCTTAACCCTAAATCCAGATCCTATCTTCCTAGGTGTTTTTTAAAAATAAAAACTGACAGTAGGGCAGCCTCTTTTGATATGTTCCATGGCACTCTCTTCTTTGAGAAGCCAGCTCATGCTACTGAGCACGTTTCCCAAGGTTTCATCTGGAGAACCATTTTATAGATAAACCCACCTCATTATGTGATGATTTTATAAAAATGAAAGTATTTTGCATAGCATCAAGATGTTACCTCATAAAAATCTAATTTACTGTCAAGCATACAGGGTATTCTAATGCAGAATTATACATTTTTAAGGTAAATAGAATCACATATATATACCCTATTAATCCACTTTTGCCAAAAATATCCCTGAGTTTTAGAAAGCATTTCTAAGAATGGTAATGACCCACATGCATTGAGTAACCATAGAATATTCACTGGTAGATTATATTACTCACCTAATTGCATCATTGGTCTCTGAAACAGCTTTCAAGTACTCTTTCAAATAATAATAATTAAAACAGTATTTCCGAATCCGATAGCCACGCCATTGTCGCTGAATCTATTAGTATAAATAAGAAGATAAAATATGCCATTGAATACTTTTATTAGAAACATGAATAGTTCTTCAAAATCAAGGTAATTATGTCTGATAGCTCATATCAAATAAAGTCTTAGGCCTTTCCACTACAACAGTATATTAGCTGCAAACGGAGGTTGCACTCATAGATTTACTATAAATATTACAGATGAAATATAATTGTAGGTTATTACAATTTCTTTTAAAATAATTATTTTATAAAATGTTAAACTATAAAATTAGCAATTAAAAGACTCAAATGATTCTCCCATTGCCTAGCCAACTGGCTTGAAGATTTTATTTCATCTCATTGAAATAAAATTTTAAATGGAATTTCAAAAGTTAGTGGTATCAAAATCTTTGAACAAATTATTGTTTTGCTCTTGTTACAGAGCCCATGTTGGCCTCAAACTTGTGATAATCTTGCCTCAGCCTCCTGAGTCCTGGGATTGCAGGTGTGTACCACCATGCCAGACACTGTCTTCTGTCTTAATCATGAGATCCTAATGATTCCTTAACAACAATAACAACAGCTAACACTTATTGTTCTTAGGTATCAGGTACTATTCTAATGGCTCTGCTCATATTTATACATTTTAATCTTTAGGACATTTCTATAAGATAAACACCCTTATTATCTCATCTGTAGATAAGAAAATGGCTACAAAAATAGGTTACATCATTTTCAGATAATTACACAGCTCTTGGTGATAGATGCAGAAATTAAATATTAGAAGTTCAGCAAACCCATTCTTTAGCCATTACAATACAGAATTGGAAAGGAAGTGAAATATAATTTTCAATTAATGAAAACTTCTTTTGAAATTATCACCCTTTTATATCACCTACTGCAATTCAAATAGTTTTATTTTTACCAGCACATATAACTAATGTGGGTCTTTTTTCAGATGAGAGGAGTATTGGGGGTGTCATATAACATACTTAAGTGGGCTCCTAGATGGCTTATAAAGCCCCAGTAATCACGAGAATCAATCTCCTGAAGTCCGATGCTCATTAATATATTATGAAGAATTCTTCTCTAGGACATGGAGTCTTTCCAGTTTTAACACAGTTTGCTAGAACCTGTCTTCTTTCCTATTTTAAATAGGAAAGGCTAATAGTGAGACTAGGCCCTAGTTCAATGGATTTTATCCTCAAAGCCTATGCTTTTTTAGCTAAAAGATGTTTAGCTTAAAATATTCATAAGTGGAATACTGAATCATTAAATAATAGAAACGGTTTTACTCTAATTCTGAACCTGTATTTGTCTCTCATTTGATAGAAGAGGTAATTAATACTTAGAGAGGCTAAATAATTGCCTAAGGTCACATAGCTGGTTGGATGGCTTTAAATGGTTCTGTATACTTTTATTGCATAGATAGATAGTAATAGTTTTATTAAAGAAGAAAACACTTGCAAACACATTTACCACAAAAATTTATCCTCAGCAATACAAGTTAGTAGGCTTAAGCTGCATGGGGAAAATATTGGCATATCAAATAGTGCTAAGGAAGGGACTACCTCTGGGATGAATATATACCAACAAATTTTAAATAAAGTAAGATTACATGCACCCGAAAATATTAAAAAAATGCATGCTAGAATACTGAGAAGTATGACCTTGGTGGCTTATGACTAGCTAATACTAGAGCAGTGGAACGGGGTCTCACTATCTAGATCAGGCTGGACCTTAACTGGTAATCATGCTGCCTCAGCTCCTGAGGTTTGGGATTATAGGTGTCTGCCACCACTCCCCACTAAGTATGTCCATGTCTGAGAACAGAGATCTGCAAGGACAAAAACTGAAACTGACTGAAAAAAATCTGTGCTGAAACAAGAAGCCAACATTTTGGGCTTCTTCCCTTCAATGCCTAGCAACTACTGAAAACAATACCAACCACACCCAGGAAGAGGCTGCAAATGGTGTGCTCTTGAGGAAACTTTTGATATCCTAACATCCTCCATACCTACCCAAAGGCAGGCTAAAATCCCTTTCCAAGACAATACTTTTTACTTTCAGCTGGGTAATAAAGAGTATAGTAAGTAAATGAAGGCTAAGGCAACAGATTAAACTTTTCTATGCTAAAGTATAATCAATCAGTCTTTAAATAGCTTTGTGCCAGGTGAGTGTATTCAAAAAGAGCAGGAAGGAGCTAAGCGTTTGCGTGAAGAAGCTGCCATCTCTGAAGCGAGGGATCTGAAAGTTATTGAGCTTCATGAATGTGCAGAGATTGGGCTAACTACCTTAATTCTTACAATATCCTTGTCCACAGGGCATGATCTCCATGTTAAAATGAAGAGACTGAGGTTATGGAAAAGCAAATGGCAGAGTCAGGATACAAACCAAGATCTATTTTACTCTAAAAAGCCCATGTTTCTCCCACTGCCATCTTACTGCATAAGGAGAAAGAGAATGTGTTCTCTAATTTTAAAGATACTAGTTTCTTACATTATAGGGAGCCCAAACCAAAGCCAGTTAGTATAAGTGAAGATTCTAGTACACTTTCCTGTTTTAGGCACAAATGATGTCTTGCATTTTGCCTAAATTTTCTGTTGATATTCCAGTACTAGTGAGCAAGCTTAATTTAAAAAAAAAAATACTTTCAAGAGGCAGAATGAATTTTAATAACTTTTTCCCTTAATTTCAAGGTTATGACTTCCAAAACAAATAATAACAAAAATGGCCAGATTCCTGCCCTTCAAGGTAATTAGCAACTTTTAGAAGTGATTGGTATAAAACAATTACTGTCATCGATCAGCTCTGAATAGATAATTTTAAACAAAGTCATTGTGTGCTCAGCAGATTACAGCTTGTTAACGGGCAAGTTCTAAATGACCTCTTAAGCTAGTCAAATCAATGATGCATATTCCTCATTAAGTAACATCAAAATGTAAGTGGTCTTATAAATAATGTTTATTTTAAGCACTAAAACAAATGGCAAAACCTTGATATTTTAAAAGCCATCTGCTTGTAGAAAAGATTTTCCTCCACTAGGTTTGTTTTTATTCTTGAGACTCTGTAGTAAACGTAATGCCATTGGAAGAGAGAAAAAAAAAAAACTCTCCTAAAACTAAAATGAAGTCATAGAAGTCAACTCATTGGTGACAATCCACCTAGTATTGATGCTCACATGTATATGAGAGTGTGGAATTAGGACTTAGTTATTCTCAATTCCACTTTTACTTATCAGCCAGCTTGACATTCCAGAACACTGTACAATAAACACAGAAAAGTATAGATAGGGAGATTAAAAACAGTTAAAAATAATAACATAACACAAATTTTTTACTCATGGTATCACTGCATTATTACATCAAAACTACATATATATGTAAACATATGGAAAGTATATAACATATATGAGAATATATTTGCCTGTGTATAGTATGTATATACAAAAAGCTTAACCAGATTTTTTAGCAAAACATTTTTGATAACAATCCTATATGTAATTTCTTTTCTTTAATATTATTTTCCACACTCTGCTTTAGATTTCCTTTCTCTATAATCTGTTTAGATATTCACAATGATTTTGACACTAGAAATAGGAGGAGTAGGAAAAAATATTCTTGTGAAGGGTGATGGAACCATCATTAGATAAAAGCTTGAAGCTGTCTAGATGGTCCCTTCCTCTCTTCCCAAGGCTGAAATTTTGGGATACCTTTCTTTGTGTGAATAAGACAGTTTGTTATTCATTCTGTATTCACATAGTCTTAACATAACTCTAACACAATGTCCAATATATAAAGGGTTTTCAGTATTTTTTTACAAAAATATTACTAGTTTAATCTTGAAGATCATTATTCTAGACATAAATGTTTATTTCACAGTTTGATAAATATGAGAATAAGATTATAAATAATTTAGGAGATTGAAGTGAGTCTTTATGTATCTGACATATTTAATGACAACTTTCAAGTATAGTCACTATACAATTTTTTCTTTTTATATTTTAAACACAAGTGGAAAACAAATAAAAATGATGATGTTGCAAGTTACATTCGTTTTTGTAAATTAAAATTTTTATATGTATATTCATAAATATAAGGAGAAATTAATCATTCAAGTTATATACTTTGAAAACTTATTTTAGTGCTCTTTAGTATTCTTCTGTTACTACAATTTTTAATTTCCATAAAGTGAGCATTTCAATCTTAACTGAAATGTTTTGGAGATACTAAAATCAAATTAAGTTATTTAATATAAGTGCAATGATAATCTGTTGAAATTCTCTAGATTCCTGTAGAGTTTTACCAAGTAAATGTGTGTGATTAACCATTAACATGTACAAGGATTACAGGGTAAAAGGAATTCTACTTGAAACAATCTAATACATCTGTAGTTTTTTAAAACTCTGTAAGCTTCAGACTATTGCCATTTTTTTCATTCCTCATAAATCTCTGACATGGAAAGGAGAAGGTACAACAGGCATATTTCATAAGAGAGCTCTCTGAGATGCTACATACCAGCACTTCCATTCCTATGATACTGCTCCAGCTGTCCTAGGACAGACAGGCAAAAGAGGACTCGAGATGTATGAGATGACCCAACACAGGCTTTCCAAAGGAATTACAAGCAGAGAGCTTACTTTTACTAACTTTCAAAGGCTGTGCCAAATTATTTATCCCCAGTGTGTTTAGTTCATGGAGGCTGGTATTTTCAGAAAGTTAATTTAGAGAGAGCAGGATCAAGGTTGAAGATGTTGGTCCTAGTAAACAATTTTGTGGGGCTCCTAAGGTTTTAATAAAGTTAGAGCCCTTTGTCTATTCCATTAATGTTTCAGAGCCCAAAATAGGCACAGTAGAGGTATAAACCATTTTGGATCATAAAATTCTCTGTGACTTGTTTAAATGTGTAGCAAGAAAAGTGTTTCATTGAGAGACATAATGGATGACAATTCCTGATATTGGTAATGAGACTAAGTAATGGTCAGAACCTAAAAATGCTTTCATATGGTGAGGAATTTCATCCTAAAACATTCAATTCTATCTAAAAGAAGAAGCATGGAACACTGAACTGGCATGCCTCAACTCATTCTTCTAATTATCATTAAATTTAAAAGTCCCTGGGTAAAATGTATATACTAGCAAGGATGTTCATGAATTATTAGGACCACGGGTCAGTTTTCTAAGGAACCAGGATATGAATAATATACTTCTCCTATGATCTTAGCTTGGTGCAGGTTTCATATAGGTGTTCTCATCCAAATTTTGAAAACAGGAAAAGACCTTGGGTATGTTATCATCCTATAATTCCATTTGCTCTTCTTTCAAATTGTAATCATAATGATCCCTACCTCAGAGAGCTGGTTGCTACAATTGTAAAGAAGAATTGCAATATTTAAAATACTTAGAATGGTACCCAAGAGTAGTGACTGCTATGCAGATGCTAACTCATTATTACACGCCAATGGTTCTGAGCAGCTTTAGGAATAGGTGGCATGGCTATCTTTCTATTGCCTGGCCTCAGAGACACACAGCTCTCACTGGCAGTCAGTTTGACTAAAGAACATTCGGGTATCTTTCAGCTGTGTATATTCATGCTAAGATAACAAGTTTCAGAATCCGGAATCATTCAACTGGGAAAGAGGGCACCTCAGTGACAATGTTCAAGTGAACATATGCAATCTTGGTTTCAGGTTATTTCTCCCATAAAGAGGAAGAATTAGGTATAAGATTGGTGTCATTCCATACAAGAGACTCATGGATGAGATCAACCAGTAAGTAAAAACCACAAGCAAAAGAAAACACTAAATATTGAGAACCATGAGTCAAGGTGCTAGAGAAAAAAGACAAGTAATTGACCTTAGGATGAGTGAAATAATTCCACCAATGTTCACTTTTTTTTTTTTTTTTTTGCTACCTGGGGATATTTTTAAACAGGCTTCTCACACATGAATTAATTCTTGTCCTCATCTAACATTGTATTTTTAGGACTGAGTTTATACCCTTAGTATTTGGCGGGTGACAGCCAAGTTCTAACCTATATGCTCACAGGCATCAGAAGTGCCACACTGTAAGAAAATACATGATTATCTATCTAGATAGGACAGGAGAGCAATGAGTTGAGGAAATGAATTAGATTGTGCATTTGTATGATACTGAAAGCTGTTCAAAGAGAAAAAATGAAAATAAAATTAGGAAGCAAATTAGGTACACAATAGTGGCTAAAATGCTGAAGCAAAAACAGAACCCTAATCTGGGATAAAGTCAAATTGAAAACTAAAAAGGAAATAAAATGTCACATCAAGACACAGGAGAAAGAGGGCCCCTGGAGCTAGATAAAAATTTACTGAGCAATTTACTGCTGTATTAATTGACTGTCACTGGCCTAGTAGCAAGTCAGCAACAGGGGCTCTGTAGAGACAGACTATAGGCTCTGACAGCAGCATATGCCATAGCAAACCTCTATCAAATCTGCCTGTGTTACAAAACTTAGGAAAGATCTTAACTCTTATGAAGCCTTCCACTCACTGGTGAATTGATTACTAAGTAAATTTCACCTTACCATGTTTAGTTTACCTATACCACATAACCTAATCAGGTAATTTAAAAAGGCTTAAAGATACCACAACAAAGGCTTAAATAATTTCCAACAAGGACACCCAGAGTTGTAGAGAAAAAGAACTTAAGCCAAGGACTTTTTTTTTTTTAACTCTGTAGATAGAAAAAAAATGGGCCCATGTTCATTGATTTATTCAGGGATATTTATTTAACCACCTACCATAAGTCAAGCATTAGAGATACAAAGATGAAGGCAGGATCTGGGCCTCAGAGGACTTACAGTGTGTGTGGAGGGGTAGAGACTGGCATGCAAATTAGTAAGGATAATAAAATGTTACAAGTTCTATAACAAAAGTATGTCAATGGTAAAATAGGGAAATAAAAAGCAAGCGAGATCAATTCTAGAGGAATGGGGGGGATCATAAATCCTTTGGAGAAAAGGTGACCCTCTAAAAAATAAATGCAGGAAATGAGGATATTAATATCTATTACATAAAAAAATCACATACATGTAATTTGTTCTTCATTACAAAAGTATGGCCATCTATTTAGGGTAGACTATAAATAAATTTCTAGAACTCCTCTGCTCCACTAGCCTTTTTGACAACTGAATATGATTTAGTCGTCATGCTAGCAATGAGTACCAAATGCATAACTTGCAATTGGTTCAGTTCATGTGGCAAATTAGGATGAGCTTTTTTCTTTTTTACCTATTGTAGATGAAGGTCTATTCATGATCTGTACATATATGAATATCTGTTTGAACATTAATGGTCATATAGATTTTTGGTAGTTATCTTTTTGGACACTCACAACCACCTACATTTGAATCATATCTAGGGTAGTTACTTGGTAACTTTGAACTGAAAAGGCAGAGTTGTAGGTACTAGAAGTAAAACATCAGCTGCTGGCACCCAGTTAGGGTATAATCATCAGATGTGTATAACAGAACAGTATATGGACCATACAGTGTTCTCTTCAATGACTCCTGCAGACAGCAAAAATTTTCAAGCACATCTAACAAAATTCACTTATAAATAAATCCAGTTCTTGTAACCGGTCACTGTGATCAACTAATGCTAAAAATTAATCTTTGCTAGAGAATCACTTTCTGGCCTGTAAGTGAGCCTCATTCCTGATTTCCCAATTTAGAAACATCAGACACCTCATCTCTTACAAAGCTACAGGAAGTGGGAGAGATAAAGAAAATGTTAGAGAATGAAAAATATTGAAACAATCCATCTATATATTAATGTAATATACTACACTGTACAGTAAGCTGTTAAATATTGGGGACCATGGTGATAGAGAGTGAGTAAGAAACGGGGATGAGGCGGTTAATTTGATTAAAGCATGGTATATAGAGATCTGAAGTACCAAGGTGAAACCCCCTTGGTCTATCAATAGATACTCAAATTAAAAAACTGAAGGGCAGGAGGGAAAACTAAATCTTTTCTGGGTGTGGCTATTAGTAGGAGGGGGTGGGCAGAAAGAAAGGGAATGAGAGTGTATATAATGGATGTATTTTGTATCCATATATGAAAACAGAAGAATGAAACCTGTGAAATTGTTCTAAGAAGGGGGCGGGGGTAAGAAGGAGAATGATGGATGGGGTAAATTCAACTAAGATATATTTTAAACACATATGTAAATATCACAATGTATCCCCCTGTACAACTATTATATACTAATAAAATCACTTTTTTAAAAAAAGGAATCCACTTGCGGGGTTGGGGGTGGCTCAAATGGTAGAGCACTTGTCTAGAAAGCAGAAGGCCCTAATTTCAATCTCCAATACTGCAATAAACAAATAAATAAATAATACAGATTTCATAAGGACAGGCTTTACTGGAAAGATTATTGCAATGGGAGAGGGAGGAAGTAACTACTGCAATAGGCAGAGGTGGACAACAGTGAAAGGGAGAACATTTTGACCATAAGATTTGCCAGAACTTCAAGAGTCAGACTAAAAGAGTTTTTGTTTTATACAAAGATACAAACAAGAGTAGAAAGTATCTGATATGAGGAAGTAGGATGAAAGGGAGGTATGATTGAAGAATGTATCAGAAAATGCTTTATCCTGAAGTCAGCTGAAAAGATGTTCTATGCTGGCCAAAGTTCCAGACCTGGGGGAAGAAGAGAAGCTAAATCACAGTTTAGCAAAACAAACATTTTGTCCAAATTAATCAGTGGGAGCAAGAAGATCAGATAATCATCATTTGTGATGTAAAGATTGGGTATTTAGAAGGGATGTGTCAGGCCTTGAGTATCAGGGTGTCTCATCTAAGTCACATGAGAAGGGTGTTGTGGTTTTTTTGGGGCGGAGGAGGCTGGGGGGCAGTGAGATGTTTGTTTCCTAAACACAAAAATTTTTAATCTTGTTTTCTAGGATCATAGGGCTCAGGTAAAACTCAACATTGTCTATTGATGCTAATCAAAGATAAACTGACATTTACTACTAGGAAGTAGAGCTTTTATGTGTGATATTGAAATGAGTTAAAAAAAAACCCAAAAAACTCTCAGCTGTTCCAAATGACTTATATTAATGTGAGTTTCTTAGGTAAACCTAGGTTAAAAGGAACCTCAAGTGTTCAAGCAGATCAGAATTCAATATGCAGATCTGGGACATTTTTCTAACACTGAGTTCTATGCTTCTCTCTGGTAACCCAGAGGCAGGGAAGCTCTCCTTTTGTGATCTCCCCTGTGATCCATGGGGATGTGTAAGGCTTTGGTCATTAACTGCTTTAGGTATTCTCTAAATTTTCAGAAGAATGCATTCCCATTAAAAAGGGAAAAATTAAATCCTTTTTGTATGTGACTAATACTGAGAGAGGGAAACACTGCAGCTGGAGTTTCTGCCTCTGGCTCAGAAGAAACAGGAAGATCTGTTTTTTTCTCTTGTTTGTTTCTTTTCATAAACTTCAGAAGAGCAGAGAGGTAGACAGGGACGCTGGAGACTTGAGCTAGGCCCCAGTACTCTCACACTCGTACAGGAATACAACCCTTCCAAAAGCAGTATACACAATCAAAATAATGTTAATTTGGTTGCCCTGGTTCAACACAGACCTTTCACAAAGTATATACTATCTTGCCTCACCCCAAATCCATTCTTTACAACAGATTAATGAAAGAGACTATAAGAAGGCAATATAGGTTTTAAGAACACTAATGAAATTCCCTTAAGAAATTTCTCCATTTGTAATTGTTTAGCAATTAAGCCATTCCCATATTGTTTGAAACAAAAGAAGTAATATTTTTGTTGTACCCATTCACCAAATCTGTGCAGAAACCAGGTTCAAACCCTATAATTGCTAAACTCAGCTTTTAATTAGAAAAATAGCACAAAAAAATGAACATAGAAATGACAGAAATAAAACTAAGCTGGAAACTGACTTTATTACTGTTAAATCATATGAATAATTTCTAATTGATTTGTAGTAGGTAGGATTCTTGTATTCCAGAACCTGTTTGTCTATTTATCACAATATTCTGTATGACAAATGGAAACTAATACATTGCTTCATTAATATTTAGTCTTTCTCTAGTTATGACTCAGAGATATTTAACATTCTAAAGCATAAGCATTTATAATTATATATTTTACATTTTACACTAATTTTTAATACTGCCAAGATTATTTAGCATAACTAACTTTTTAACCATGTATTCTTTTCTTTCTTTATCATTAGCATATCAATCAGATTTGCATTACTCTGCTTTGCTCATTTTATTAAAAGCGAATTCAGGGCACAATTGACTTTTCATTTGTTTAACAAGTGAGGAAATATTTACCCTGACAGCCATTGCATTGTAGAGATTCATCTTCATAGTATAATATGATATCTGTGAATCAAGAAAAAAAAGATGGCATACATTTCAGTTACACAAAGACAGTGCAGCCTGTTTTTACATATAAAAGATAAGAATCTTTATACATAATACATAATAAGATATCTAGGCTTAGAAAAATGAAATCAAACTTTGTATTGAAGAGATAGGCTTCCTAATACATAATGCAAGCTTAACCAGAAAAATCTATGGTAGTCAAACTAGGAGCTAATGGAGATATATGATCATAAAATGCTCTCCGCTGAGTTTGATAATCAATGGTGCTCTACTGAGAATAGAATAACAAAGCAGAAATATTCACAAGTGCTGGTGACACGTAGTATTGTATGATTTATTCACTGGGGTTCTTTTAGCCAAAACTCACAGAAACATAAAAGGAATTCATATTTCAAGACGTCTGGTTTAATGAAAAATTCAAAGAAATGCTGTCTTCAGTCTAAATCGTTCAAGGATATGGATGCAGTGATGGAGCAAAATTGTGCCTTCCAACCATCTATGCAAAATGTTATGTACTTAGCTGCCTCCTGAGTAATCCTTGGGAATTTTGTTTCACTTAATATTCATTTTAACTCCATAAAATCATAAATATGATGATATCGTGTTACAGCAAATCCCTTGATAGAGTGAAGAATTCCTAAAGACTTAGTTTCTTTCTGGTAAAGATACATTTCTCTATTAGTATACAAATCTCTGTTATAGTAAAAAATCATTTAGCAATGTAGCTTATTTCACTAAAAATGTTGCTTTACATAGTTTCCACATCTGTTCTATCTCTTAATTAAAAATACAAAATTAGCATATTTTACAACAGTACAAAAAGCAGTAAAAGCAAGGAAATACACATTTTTTCAATAAAGTCCTTTATCATTTTTATCCAATCAAAATTCATTCAACTAATATAACTTCAGCCCAGGTTACCAGTATTATGTTTCAGACAAAAGTCAGAAACAAAAAAAAAGTACCTTTAACTCTTTATCAACGGATTTTCTTCCCCATGACAAATAGGAATTCATATAAAAGGTTTCCCTGTAATTAGTGTTGTTTGAATTGCCTGGTCTGATCCAAAGCAAATTGTCTGTAGAGAGCAGCCGGCTTAGATTATTTATCAATAGTCTGAGCAATTAAGAAACAGTTGGCTGCAATATGTTATTTACAAGTGAATACAATGGTGTTGCTTCATTTTCAATTCTTTTTCTTCCTTAGAGCAGGCAAGAGATAATTTGAGGTGATTTAACTATTTATTTTAATATGTTTCTTCAAGTCATGTTGAAGCTGACATTGACACTAAATATTTTTATATAGAAAAATATATGGAAATTATATATTTCAAAAAGTTTTGGCTCAGAAAAAGAAATGCTTCTCATCTTTATCATATCAGTGTTTTGCTAAATGTAGATGGTTTCCTAAAGAAACTAAAAATAGAAATACCATATGATCCTGCTATACCACTCTTGGGTGTATATCCAAAGGAATGCAGACAAGAGATACCTGCATACCCATTTATAGCAGCACTATTTACAATAGCCAAGAATTGGGACCAGTCTAGATGTCCAATAATGATCAGATAAAGAAAATTCAGCCATAATGATGAATGAAATTATGTCATTTGCAGGAAAATGGATGGAACTGGAGATCACTATGTTAAGTGAGATAAGCCAAGCTCAGAAAGACAAATACCATGTTTTTGTTCGAATGAGGCATCTAGACCTAAAAATACATATCATACGACATGACCACAAAAGGGGGACTGTTTGTGGGGGTGGTGATCAGTGGATGGGAGGAGGGAGAAAGGAGAGAGTGGTAGGGGGTGAATATTATAGAAGTACATTATAAATATGTATGAAAATGGCACAGTGAAACTCAACAAAACCTATAAAAAGAAGGGAGGCATTAAGAAAGTGTAACATAGGGTGAATTTTCTCAAAACATGATATGCAGGTTGTAAATGTCACAATGAAATCCTGTCAGACAATTAATTTATGCTGATAATTTTAAAATACAGACATTATGTGAGATTTTGAGTCACAGATGTGAGTTCAATCACCTCCCCCCACCAGGCCCCAAGTTGGTTTTATACCAGTTGTGTGCCTTTGGAATAGTTACTATACGTATCTCAGTCTTGATTTCCATCCTTCAAAGCAGGACATCGTATCCTTCATGGAGTTGTTGTGAAGATTAAAAAAAGAGATAACTAATTAAGGTGCTTAGGACATAACTGACAGTCTTTATAAAAGGGACTAACAGTAATGCTATATACATTTTATTGCTTAAAGTATATAAATCTTAAATATAAGTAAAATTCCTAAAAGTATAAAAGGCTAAATTTTATCCTGAATAGTGGGAAAGAGAGATATGGCTTTTGAGCTTAAGAATGCTGAATTCCGCATTGAAAAGGTAATGTTACCCTGAGTACTTCCTTGGTGATCTGCTGAATTTCTACCTCACTCTAATCTTGTTTATCTTTGAGGGCAGGATGCCCACAGACCAGATGCTCTTCTTGGTGGGCTAGCCAAAGGTGGCTGGATCTAAGTTTGCTGCAGACTGACTGCATGTGACCTCTAAAGTAGCAATGACCATAGGGATAACTGGAAAGAACCAGACAAAGAGTGAAAAGAGGCAGCCCAAGAATTCTAGAAACATCTCTGCGCTTCCCAGAGAAAAACATGAGTATTACCCGCCTTTATGGCCTGTCCACCCCACCTCACGTCTTTTACTCTATATTATAACCTCCTGACTGCCAAGGGTTGAGAAATTAACTTGAGAGTATTTCTCCCACTTCTACTCTTAGTCAAGAATAAAACTTCCCTTTACTACTCAGTTGGTGCTTAGTCTTATTATTGGATTTTTCTGGCCATACTGGGATTTTAAAC
This sequence comes from Castor canadensis, assembly GCF_047511655.1. NCBI lineage: Eukaryota > Metazoa > Chordata > Mammalia > Rodentia > Castoridae > Castor > Castor canadensis. Next base: position 116,518,989 of record NC_133396.1, read on the forward strand.
TCAGGGCCTCAGGCTTGCTAGGCAGACTCTCTTACCACTTAAGTCACTCCACCAGCCCTTGGTCTTGTGGGAAAGGACCTAGTTTAGAGACAAAAACTGGTTTTTACAATAGAAAGTCATTTGATTTCAGCATATTATTCTCAAGTGAACTATTGATTGGCACTACATTAATTTGCAATTCTCTAGCTCAGATGCTTTTGAAAGTGCCCTCCCCCAAATTGTGACACAAATATGGTATGATTTCACTTAAATTATGTTCCTGGAACAGTCAAATTCAAGGCACACTAAGTAGAATAGTGGGGGAACTGGTGAGTTATTGTTTGATTAGTACAGAGTTTCAGTTTGGGATGATGGAAAATTCTGGAGATGGAGAGTGGTGGTGGTTACATCACAATGTGAAGGTACTAAAGGCTATACTTACTGATAGTAGAGTTAAAGTGAAAATTTTTATTATGTATCTACTTTATCACAATTTCAAAAGCACTCAAAAATCATATGTAAACTATGCATTTCCATTAGTTCTCTAGGAGGTATATTTAGACACTTTAAAATTGTATAAAAGTTCTTCTAATCTTTGTTTTCCTCTCTGAGTAATGATTGTTACATTAATGTTTGTTTGTATGGAGTTCAGTAAGCAAGGCATATGGTAGTTACTCAATGTTAACATATGCAAGAATGACAAACTATTGTAATTTCTCAAAAGATAAACTTTTAATTTTCCTTACTACTTATTCATCTCTCCTATTCCTTTATTATTAAGAAAACAAGTCTGGGCCAAGTGTAGTGGCTCAAGCCTATAATCTTAGTTACCCAAGAGGTGGTGGTCAAATAAAACCTTCAAACAACTAAGACAACTAAATGACAGGAATCACCACATACCTATCAGTACTAATACTTAATGTTAATCCACTTAATTCACCCATCAAAAGGCACTGCTTGACAAAATGGATTAAAAAGGAAGATCCAACAATTTGTTGCTTACAGGAGACCCATCTCACCGAAAGGAATAGGCATAGGCTTAGGATGAAAGGTTGGAAGATTTACCAAGCCAATGGCCCCCGAAAACAGGCAGGAGTAGCAATACTTATCTCTGACAAAGTAGACTTCAAACCTACATTGATTAAACGAGATAAAGAAGGACATTCCATACTAATAAAAGGGGAAATAGACCAAAAGGATCATTCGCTGGTAAATGGATGGAATTGGAGAACATCATTCTGAGTGAGGTTAGCCTGGCCAAAAGACCAAAAATCGTATGTTCTCCCTCATATGAGGACATTAGATCAAGGGCAAACACAACAAGGGGATTGGACTTTGAGCACATGATAAAAGCGAGAGCACACAAGGGAGGGGTGAGGATAGGTAAGACACCTAAAAAACTAGCTAGCATTTGTTGCCCTTAACACAGAGAAACTAAAGCAGATACCTTAAAAGCAACTGAGGCCAATAGGAAAAGGGACCAGGAACTAGAGAAAAGGTGAGATCAAAAAGAATTAACCTAGAAGGTAACACCCACGCACAGGAAATCAATGTGAGTCAATGCCCTGTATAGCTATCCTTATCTCAACCAGGAAAAACACTTGTTCCTTCCTATTATTGCTTATACTCTCTCTTCAACAAAATTAGAGATAAGGGCAAAATAGTTTATGCTGGGTATTGAGGGGGTGGGGGGGCAGAGGGAGGGGGCGGATGGTAAGGGAGGGGGTGGGGGCAGGGGGGAGAAATGACCCAAGCCTTGTATGCACATATGAATAATAAAACAATAAAAAAGAAAGAAGGTTGAATCAGTCCTGTTCTTACAGGTTAATACAGTGTAGGACACTAAAGTTTAGGACTTGAAAAACTATGTAGTGTCACTGAACTCTGAATAAAAATAGTCTGGTCCAGTGGCATTTCGAGGAAGGTTGTCTCTCTATCAATAACATCTCTAGAAGGAGATCTAGGAGTCCTGTCTCATCCCAGTCATCTTTCTGTTGGATTATAACACTTCCAAGGATCTTTCACGTTTTCTCCCTGGTCTTTGTGATAGCGGGTATCCCTCTGTTTTCCTTGTGTTTAGTCTCTATTTTCACTTCCTTTCTTCTTGCTAAATCCCATGCAATGTATTCTGCGAGGATCAGTTCTTGGCCTTCTGCTCTACTCTTCAGATACCTTTTTAATTAGATAGAAAATCATTTCATCTTGTAACAAGGACTATAAAATCTTTTCTCCAGCTCTGATACTTACTCTAAGTTCCTACCCAACAGCTCAGTTTAACAAACATTTGTAGAAGGATAATTATGATGCACCAGACATTCTGCAGCAATGCTTTACAAGATTATCACCACATGGAGGTGTCCTATCATCACAAACTCAAAAAGCTCAAAATGTAGTTTGGTAAACCCCACGAAGTATTCCCATTCAGAGTACTTCTTATGAACATACTTGCTTTTGTTATCATGGTAAATATTAATCAGTTTTGCTGAGATAAAAAATACATTTCAGTAGGTTGCAAATCAAAAAGTTTATTTCTCACTTTCATGACATACAAGCTAAGGCTCACTGTAGCCATGTTACACATGACTCTAGGCTGAAGGAACAGCTCAGATGCAAGGTATGCCGTTCATATGCTGACACATGTATCATCAACTCACAACCTGTGGGCAAGCCCAAAATCAATGGGATGGGGAACAGGTGAGAGGTAAATAATGTTGAAAGAACATAACCTATTCTGGCTCATAGAAGCAGATTTGGAGTACTTGAAAGACATTCTGAAGGTATTCAGTACTTAGCATGTGTTGGATCAGAAGCTGGGGAACCTAGACACATCATATTGTGCCCGAGGCCCTCATTTCTTCATCTATAGAATGAAGGAAGATACCGTCTGTACATTTTACTTGACAAAACACCAATAGGAAAATAAGGATACAAAAAAATGCTTTTAACCAAAAAGTTCTTCGAAAAACACAGGAACTTATTTTATGTAGGTTGCCCATACCTCCTAACCCACCTTTCTGCTCTTCTCCAAACTCTGTGTCATGTGGGTCAACATCCTCATTGTACTCATCGTTTCTCAGTATGCCAAGCTCATTCCCAAATTCAAAACTTCATCCGTGCTGTTTCCAACAAGGCTCAACTCAAGTATCCTTTCCTTGATATTTAGATACTACCTTAAGTCCTCAGGAGTTCACTTATTATCCACCTCTGTGTATGTGTATGTGGTATGCACTTTTGTGTGTGTGCGTGTGCCTGTGTGTGTGTGCTTGATGGGGGAAGTTTATTTTAAGTTGACTTTTTAAATTAATTTATTTGCTAGATAATGTATTCACATTATTCAAAATTCAAAAGCACACAAGACTTTACAATGAAAAGCCTCCTTCCCACCCCTACTCCTCAACTACTCATTTCTCCTCCCTGAAGGCAATTAACATCATTAGTTTCTTTGTGATTCTTCCAGAGATCCTTCCAGAGACAAGCAAATTAAATCAGTGGCTTTCAAATCATGCTCTGGTGGCTCAGGTGACAATAGAGGTCACAGAAAAGGAATCTCAACAGTCGTATTTCTCTAGCTTCCAAAATAGCTTCATAGCATACACCTGTTTTACATATACAGCTAAAAATACTGTGAAGCTTTTCATTAAAAGAGGGATTCTATATTGACAATTTACAATCACTATCTTGAACCACTCTTTCTATATTGTAACCATGTACTATATAGAATTATTATTATTGTATACAACTGTTGGCCTAAAAAAATGAACAGACAAATCTGGCAAATGGTGATCTCTTAAAAATTATTCTATGACAAAATGTGAGACTGTGTGTGTAAGACAGGGTAATTAATGGAGAGTCTCACAGTATCCTCAACTCATGTTCCATTCTTCCATCCAAGAAAATATCAGGTCAAAAAAAAAGAAAACATCAGGTCATTTTGATACTGGAGGCCTGGCCATAAGACCAGGCTCTGGATCCAAAATGAAAGCCAGGTCATATTAAAAGAAAGGAACATAATATGTATACAAATGGAAAAATGAATTTATTTACAACTTTGGCCAAAACTGAAGAGAGAGAAATTCTTAATCTGTCTGTGCCTGACTCACAGAAGTGTCACAACTTACAAAAATGAAACAAAAACCAAGGAATATACACCTGTAGTTTTTCTCTTGAGTGAAGAGTCTTTCTTCTGGCACCAGGGCTCTTGCAGGTGGCCCATCTTCACTCCCAGCCTGGAATTTTCCTAGCCTAGCCTTAACTATCTCCTCTCCTGTCCCCCACTTTCACACACTCCTGCTTTGGGCATGATTATCTATCCTTAGCTTTGTTTTCCTAAAACATCAGTTCTGACATTATGCTGGAGAGTAGGGGTTAGGTTAGTAAATGACATGGTGTTAGTAGAAAAATGAGGAAAGGATCAAAGAATCCACATACCTGAGAAAGAGCTGGGAATTAATCTTTTGAAATGAAAAAGTATAGTATTTTTGCTCCTAGGAGGTGACAAGGGTAAGTTTCATGGCATTTGTAGAGGAGACTGGACTCTAAGAATTCTATACTAGCTCTGGTAAAAATTTTCCATTCCCTTTTTGTGGCCCAGAAGTCAGAGTCCCCAGAGAATGAACTTGGATGTTAAACCTAGTATAGCACAGTTTGATGAGGAAGAAGATACATATGGAGTCTGCCTCATGAGAGAAAAATAGTTATATTTATGATGAAGAAACCTGAGAGACACCATTTTAAATAGTCAAAGTTAACATGAACAATCAATGAGAATACTGTGTACACATGTATATAAATGGAAAAATTATACCTGTTGAAACTATTCTAGAAATGGGGAATGGGGGGATAAAGAAGAATGGTGAGGGGACGAATTCAAGTATGATATAAGAACTTTGGTAAATGTCACAATGTACCCCCATCCAGAACAACAATAAAGAAATAAAAAAATTTTTTTAAAATAATTGGACAAAGTTACATAATTGTGCCTCCTAATATGATGCCTCGAGATGTATTTTTGATTCAAGGCATAACCTCTGTCTGATAGTGAAGAACCATGAGAAAACCAAAAGTGAGAAATAATCTGAAAAATAACTACCCTATTACAAAAATACTAGGGAAATGAGGCCAGGGATATAATTCTTGTAGAATGCTTGATAGCCTACACAAGGCCTGATTCCATCCTCTATACCATTAATCAATCAATCAATCAATAGATTAAATCAATCAATCAATCAATCAATAAAACTAAAAATATCCAGGACACAAAATGAAAAGAGAGACTACTGAATTAATGGTTCTTGTTTAAAAAATACTAAAGAGACCTAACAACTAAGTGCAATGTGAAATTCTAGTTTGTACCATGGAAAATATGTTTTTGCCATAATATTATTGGTACAATCAATAAAATATCAATAGTATTTAGATCAGAAGATAGATTTGTACACATATCAATTTCCTGACTTTTATAATTATACTATGATTACTTAGAAAATAGGCACCGATATATTTAGAGATAAGGGGTATTGGTTCTACAGCTGTCTCAAATTATTCAAAATGTTCTAAAATGTTAAGAAAAAACAGACATAGAGCCTTTTGATTTCTGAGTTGAAACACTTACATTTACATTAGGCTTTTAACCAAAATCAAGTCAAGACAGAGGAAAAAAGTAAGACATGCTATAGACTCAGACTAATGACAGATTTGGTTCAATTTTTATCTTCTATCTGATAAAGGAAGTGTCAATAACATCATAAAAATAATACTAGTATTCATTCTTCTTACAATAATTAAATGCCCACTAGGTGCCAGGCACCATAGCAGGAGAATACAACAGTAATGACACACAATCTCTGGTCTTGAAGGCCAAGCAGAAAATGGTAGCAATTAGCAATTGTCACACAATGTGAAAAGATTTGTAACAATTGTAATGTTGCTATGTAAATGAAATATGGCACAACATACACATGGGCAAGTGAATGAGCTTTAGTTTCCTAACTAGCTGAATGGGTATCATAATAGTTAACTTTCAGTAAGCATCATGATAGATAAATTGAAAAGTCTATGCAAAATGCTGTCAAATAGCAGGTACTGAATTATCAATGACTAGTACAAAGGCACATGTAATGTTTTGTTGCTTTCTAATGACATTAATTACAAATATGCTAGTAATATATTCATAAATATTTGTAACTTTTCATCCACTTTGGAACTATTACTTATTTATTTAAATCTTATTTACACCTGTACAACAAAATTTAGTAGAAAGTCCTGTAGCAATTATGAAGAAAGGCTCATTGTTTGTTTCTACCAATTTCGTATCTTTATAAGATGTTTACTGACTGTTAAGTGTTCCTAGGCATTAGCTAAAATGTTGGTGATTCAAAAATGAACAATCTACAGTACATACTTGCAAAGACTTCACCATCTAGAAAGACAGATAATCACTGACAAATAAATATATATATGCATATATCATGAAAGGCATTTTAAACAAAATTAAAATATCTACTGTAGTTTAAGCACCAAGAAGTTAGTTAATGGTCTCAGGAAAGGCTTCTCAGAAGAGGCTCCTTACCAAAGATTAAGTTTTAGCCCTGTGTTAGTCAGATACTTTGTGATCAAACCCAAGAAAACAAATGAAAGAGGAAGGATTTACTTTGGCTCACAGTTTCAATCCATGGTCAGCCAGCTCCATTTCTGGTCCTGGTGGGCTGACCATTATGGTGGGAGGACATGGAGGAGCCAAGTTAGTGACCAGGAAGCAGAGAAGGAGGGAGGGGGAGAAAAAGAAAGCAGAGAGAGAGAGAGAGAGAGAGAGAGAGAGAGAGAAGGAGGGAGAGGGAGAAAAAGAGAGGAGAGAGAATGCTGAGATAAGATATAGAGAGAGAGAGAATGCTGAGATAAGATATAGTCTTCCCAGGGCATACTCTCAGTGACATACTGCTTCAGCTAGGCTCCAACTCCTAAATTTTCCAGAAGCTCCCAAAATACTGCCATCAGTTGGGACCCAAGCCTTCAGTACATGAGCCATTTTGGGAGATATTTCATATCCAAACCATAACAGACCTTATATAAATATTACCAGCAACTTCTAAATACAACCAAAGTGAATAAGTTAGAGTATATTGTATAATTTAAATGCTAACATATGTATATACATTTTATACATACCTGAACAGCAAAATAATAATGTTTTCTGCCTACATAACTTCTCCACCACTTTTGAACATTTGTTATCACTCTGTGTAAATACCTGGGATAAAAAATATGCTTATTTAGTATGCTGTCATCAAAACAGGTTAAATTTTTTGCTTAGATATACTCCTTTCCTATAATTCAAGAGATCAAAGCCAAAGTCGAGTTTGTATGTGCTTTAACTTTATTTATTTTTATTTTTTTAATGTAGCTTAATTTTTAATTGTTGTACTGGGAGTACATTGTCACATTTACAAAAGTTCTTTCAATATATCAAATATGTCATAGTTGAATTCATCCCCTCCGTCATTCTCCTTTATCCTCCCTCCCCCCATTCCTGGAATAGTTTCAGCAGGTCTCATTTTTCCATTTTCATACATGTGTTTGTACGTACTTTTAAAGCTATCATTTTGAGATAGAATTAATCTTTTCTAGAAGGGGAAGAAAAGGCACAGATAAATATTCATTATTTCTTTGAGCCTTATAATTAAATAAAATTTTAATTTCAATTATTCTTCACTACTTATTCTTTAAACTATTTTTGAATGTTGGGACTATTGGACAGGTCGTATTGAAATGTTGAGAAATAAGTAAGGCTTTAGGGATGCAAATCATGATAAGTACTTGGAAATAATTCTTGAGTTAAAAAAAAAGAGTTCACCTCTTCACTGTTTTTGTCTCTTCTTCAATCTATCTATGCCAGTAGCATGTTAGTCTGCTGAGTTAAAAAATACTTTGTTGTTCCATTCCCAGTTGTATAGTGGCCAAGAAAGAGAAGTCTCATCTGCAGGCTTTAAATATGCACACATGGCTTCCACCAGATAGTTAATAGGTAAGTACTAGAAGGTGTAATCCTCAGCCTGCTGAGTGATTTTGAACTAGGCATATTCTTCCACTGTTTTCCAGGACAATATTATTTTCAGAATTAAAGGAAAACTAAGGGAATGTTTGCGTACAGAAGAAAAAGCATAAAGAATCAATACAAGGATAAATCTGTCTCTTTGCGTAGCCAGAATGACATCATTTGAGCATCATTTATTTTTATCTACCAACATGCTGGAGAAGTTCAGAATAGCTTTCTCCTGTACCTCCACTTTTCTTACATGTGAATGAATTCATTGCTATAAAGACAGAGCCAATCATTTGTCACCTCCTGTTGAATTTGGGGAAAATAATTTGATCAAGTATGCTTATAATATTGAGAATTGCTAAAAGTAGAGATAAGGCCAATATAATTTACATTTTTGGTAAGAAAAGATTAGAAATATTATTTCTTTTTAAAGGACAATATAAAATTGAGTAACTTCAGCCTGAGTAAAATAAGAGATTATTTGAAATAAACACTACATGAACAAATTACATTTTCTGAGGAATACATTTTTATTAGACAGCTGAAGTTTACATGACAAAATCAATACCTGATATATGCCCGAACTTTACATCCTCGAAACCAGCTCTGAATTGTAATAGCTGCATCATTCTCCTTTTTTCTAAATGCATCAGCAGCACTAAAAAAATGTTTTAAAAGTATTTCATTAGTATCTAATATAATTCTAAAGCAAGTCAACCTGTTAACCTTAACTTTAATTACTTCTTAAATGATTACTAAAACTGAAATGTCATTTTTAATAAAGTTAAAATACTAAATTAAAAAAATCATTTCAAAAATCATGAGCTTTGTTTTGAAAGTAACCTTTCTCTGAGAAGCCATGGGCTTTCAACAACTTTACTTTTTAATTTTTATAATCACCTATTTTGCAACTAATTAATTTACCAGTAATTTTTATTGGAAAATAAAAAAAGCAATGTGTTATTTTGTCATTATTTTAAAAACATAATTATTTGAACTTACCAATTAAACGCCACTCCACATGCACCACGCAAACTCAAATGCTTACATACTTAACTTAGTTTAAATGAATTCCATCTAATTAAAATATATCTATCACAGAATGGCTGTTCTGACTAGAATTCTCAATAAGTCTATTTAAGTTAAAGAAGGCAACAGGAAGAACCATTTAGCTTATAAAGACATAAGAAACTTGATTCTTATATTTTAGTGACTTATAGCAAGGAGAGATTTGCCATCCACCTTGTTTATGTCAATGTTACACTCCCTTCCATTCCCACTTAACAAAATGATACTGCTTAGGCCACCTACAATGGACTGCACAGTAATTTTTCTCTGAGAACCCTGGTTGGAACACATTAAGCACTTCATTTGTTACATGAATAAAGTGGGGGAAATGCCTAGACATTTACATCTTTCTTGCTGAAAACTTCCCTCAACTTGTGTTTTTTTTGGAAAAATTATTTTTGGTTTTCACAATATCAGATTAAACATATTTCATAGAAATACATAATAGATATTTAGTACAAAAATAATGGATAAAATACTCTAACAATAAAATTCTTGGACAATACTATAAGGTTGAGATAAAGAAAATAGAATTTTTCAATTAACCTGTCAGTAACAAATAGTTGGAGAAACAGTGAATAGATTGTAATTCTAGCTAAGCAGGAACAAAAGTTACCCAGAAAGCCTGACTGAGGACCCACAGGAACAGAGAGAGGAACAAAACTATACGCGTCAAAGTCAATGACCAGGTGTGATACGGTATGGAAAGAATTCACACAAATTAATGAGATTACATAGACTATGGTTAAGTGTGGCATAAACTATAAAAACCACAGAACATAGTTTTATGACATGACAATGAGCATGATGCACTGTAAGATAGTACATGATGCAATCAAGTTTGCTGGAAGTAAGACTGGAAGACCACTCTAGATAATTAAATAAGAGTGGAAGAAAAGAACGATCATTGTTGTGGTATGCTTGTACTGTATATACCAAATGCTGGAAGAGATGTGTATGAATTGTATTCTTGACTCATATTGTCCTCCATATATGAGGGAGAACAACTTCCAGACGAGAACTTTCCTCCAGAGAGAATTCCTGACTTCCCAAACTACAGTTAGGCCTTTCCATTTTATGCCCTCATAGCTCTTCAGAATACACAATTATGTTTAAGAATTGTTTAATGATGGTCTCTCCCACTAAACATTAAAACCCAAAAAGCAGTAATCTTACCAAATTTGTCCCACACTGCATTTGTAGTGGCTCCAACAGATAATTGATGCTACTTCTGTAACACTCATTCTTTGTCTTAGCAAAGGTGATTCCCATGGGAGAACAACATGCATACCAGAAGATTTCATTCCAGTAAGATGTGCACAGTCACAAGCTTCCCTCAGTAGATCCACTCATAACATTGAAATCCTTCCCTACTTTAAAAAGACAGAGTTCCTAAAGAGCCAATGGGTGCCCTATACTTATAGGTAAAAGACATGCAGACATGGAAGGAGCTTTAAGAGAAAGGAGCTTTTATTAACTAATTACCACTTTATCTGCTAGGCACCATTCCTAGCATTTCACATTGTTTTTTGAGATAGGGCCTTGCTATGTAGCTCATGCTGTCCTCAAACTCAAGATCCTTCTGCCTCAGTTTCCTGAGTGCTGGAATTCCAGGTGTGAGCCACAATACCCAGCTTGCTCTTAGCATTTCACACATCAGTGAATTATCTCATGTATAATCCTTTCAACACTATGAATATAGATAGTCATCACCCCCTGTCAACAAAGAAGATACTACTGCAGAGTGGGGATATGCCCAAGTTCAGGTCTTGAGTAAATGTCAGAGCTGAGATTTGATTCTAGGTAATCTGGCTCCAGGGACTAGGTTCTTAATCATTGCTGCTTCTAAAGAAGAAAGGAAAGAAAAATGAACAGTAGAAGGAAAGGAAAGTAAAAACAAAAAAAAAAAAGAGAGAAGAAAAGGCAAAGGTCAGAGTAAGAACACATAATTATTTCCAAATATAATTTTGAAAGTTTGTGGTAGGACCAATCTCCCTAAATCAATAAAATAAATGGAGAGATATTAATAGCAAAGACTCAAAATTCCTAACTACACCAAATGTTAATAACAATAAGCATTCATAGACTGCTAGTGGGAAACAATTTGGCCTTTGAATACATACAAAATAATTTCAATTACATAAATGAAAAACTTCCAAAATATTAGGGTTGTTATCAGGAATACATACACATCAGTGAAACTATAATGAAGATGATAAAACACAAAGTCCAGGACAGAGATGGAGGATGATGGAGAAAGAAATGGCGTGCAACAAGGACCCCCTAAAAAGTGTCTAAGTGTATTGGCAGAATCAGAGTACTTAAGATGCATTTTCAAAATATTGTTCTTTTTTATCATCTATCTTTATAGATGGATATATTATTTTCTTTATATATAATATCCTATAATACATTTTGAGAGTCTGACTTTTTAGTTAGCTGTTGCACATTGACAATAAAATAATAAATTTCTAAAATCTGTCATATATGTATACTTGTCTTATATATGTGAGCTGGGAAATCAATAAGATGGGAAACTAAAGACTGTGCTGTTGTCATGTATTAGGGGGAAAAATTAAGCAACCTTGTTGAAAAGCAGCAAAAGACAGGCAATTTACAGAGAAGAAAACAAGAACAACTTATAATAAGAGACACTGCATGAAAAAGATACTGAACATTCTAAGGATGGTTCAGAAATCTTCTCCCTAGAAAGCTGTGTTTTCATGATATAGTGTGACTTGTACTATTGAAATAATAGGATCAGCCTAAAGAAAATATGGAGACCATGGTACAGATACAAATAGAATACAATTTTATTCTTACAAAAATTAAGTGGATCACTATGTCTGAACATGGATAAAACATTATAATGTAAAAAAAATACCATGTTAATATTTTACATTCTTTTATTTATAAATGAAATTCACACTGTATATGTGAATGTATGTACAGAAAAAGTCTGATTCTATACAAAGGAAGTTATTAAAGTGGTTATCTTCAGGGAATGAAATGTGGAAGGAGAAATTCTCTTCATTAACTTCTACATTATCATATAATAGCCATGTAACACTTCTGTAATTAAAAAAGAAAAAAGAAGTAAACTTAATTTAATGCTTTAGAAAACTGTGAATAAATTTCCAAGTTTAAGGGAAATATTGTTTATCTGAGCACTAAACCCTGAGGAATTTTGTCATTTAATGTAAGATGAACCATGGCCTGGCCTAGTTCAAATGCCAGGATAGAGGAAAGCACATTAGCTTTACAGAGAGAGCTTGGGTCAAATCCTAACTGTTGATTCACCTAAAATTCAGATTCATTAAAATTTCAATAGTAGCATATCACAGCCATATTTTTGGTATATCATCAAGAACTTAGAAAGATTAATAAATAATAGCTACTCAAAAAAAGGTATTAGGCCAGAAGTGGTGGCCAGTACCTATAGTCCCAGCATTTAGGGGACTGTTTGGGGGGATCATTTGAGACCAGTCTTATTACTTGAGTGTAGAAGCTCAAAACCAGTCTGGGCAATAAAGTGAGACTTTGTCTCAAAAATAAATCAATAAACATTTTTAAAGGATAATATTTATCATTGAATTAGCACACAATGTTAAACATCTCTGTGGGTTATAGGAAAAAACAAATACTAGTTTGCCATTATTTTATTCATTAATTCAAAAATATTTAGTATATATATGAACTGTGTGCAAATCATCATGTTGGTCAAATCAAAGACATATATATGATATATTCTCCACTCTCAATCATAAACTTTCAAACTGAGACAGCTGAAAAATAATAGCAGCAGTAATAAAAAAAAACATGAAATATTATATAAGAAGTGATTAGGGAATTTAGAAATGGAAATTTTTTCTTTTTTTTTTTTTAGGAAAAAATAAGGAAGGACAGGAACAAAAGAAGTATTTGAATAGGTTATAAAAAAACAAGCAGCTCTCCTGATCTGCGTACCTAAATGTCTGTGCTGAAATATTCCTCAGGCACCTCAAAGTCAACATATACAAAATAACTCATCTCATCCCTCTTCCACACAAGCTCCTCCCTATTCTTGTTAGAATAATTCTTCATTCCTGCCTTCTCTTTCTCATGAATGGCAAAGTTTTCAGAGAAATTAGTTTTCTATATTACTTTGACCTCCATACTTTTCAAAGAAGTTAGTTGCAAAAGTCTCGTTTCCCAAATGGTCTTCACCCACTCTAGTCTATCCTCCGATCACTTGCTTAAATGATCTTTTCAAAACATAATCTAATCATGTCATTTTCTTTCTTGAAATCTTTTAATGCCAACCTCTATAAGACATCCCAAGCCTTCTGAATGAAGTAAAAAGTTCTTACAATGTCAAATGAAGATCCCCCAGATTTGACCCAAACATAATTTCCCATATCACCTTCAAACACTCCCATCTCTGATACAGCCAACTTGCCATCTGAGAATCACATTACTCTCTCTTCTAGAAATGATTTTTCCAGTAACAACTTCCAGAAAGATTTATCTTCATAGTATTCTAAACCTTCTTTTACATACTAATTGTAACATTTTTATTCTTGAGAGCTGGGCTCGCATTTTATTTATATCTTTATCCCACACCTATGATAAAGTACATGATACATTGGAGGAACTGAACAAATATTATAGAAAGATAAAAGAGGGGGGAGGGTAAAGTAAGACATGTTAAGTAACAGTGGAAACCAAGGTATCAGACCTTAGTTTTCAGAGTTTTGGATGTAAATATTAAGAGACATGGAACTCTTTGAACATCATCCTTGTGATGATGATATGATACATTATTAAAGTTTAAAAATCACTGGCTCTTAAAATTTAGAGTGAAAGACATTCAATAAGAAAACAAAACAAGGTTCAGTTATTATACATAAATATGGTACAGTGTCATAGATGCTAATAGGAGGACATCAAGATGGGAGATTATGTTTAAGAAGTGCTAAATGCTGTGAAGACGTCATGGAAAACAAGGTCATTGTTCAAGAGACTGCAGAGTTAGGGGACATTTTCCATTTTTCTTTTAACGCTTTTTTAAAATTTAATGGTACTGGGGTTTGAACTCAGAGCTTTGTGCTTGCTAAGCAGGCACTCCACCACTTGAGCCATGCCTTCAGTCCTTTTCATTTTTCCTTTAAAATTTTATTCTAGTCAATAATAAGATATGACAGGAAACACAGAAAGATGTCATTTATGGCAAACATGGTAAAGATACGACAATACAATGTCCAATAGAGCAGGAAACTCAAAGAAAATATATAGTGAAGGAGATAATAATTTCATTCAACAAGGTTAATGTGAAGTAAAATTCATGATAATGAAATAAATCCGTTTCTGATGATGACTAAATCTTTTTTACCATCAACATACAATATGATCAAGTTTTATTTTCCATCTTTTTAATATAGTCTATTTAAATTACTAAAAATAAGCTCTCCTTTCCCACCAACAACAATAAAGAGAAACATGAACTGTGTTCCTTTGCAATAAAGAGAAACATGAAAATAAGCTCTCCTTTCCCACCAACAACAAACAACTGTGTTCCTTTGCAATAAAGAGAAACATGAAACATGAACACAGTCACAACCTATTACTTCTTTTGAACTAATTTATTAGTTACTCTATTAGTTATTAATATATTATGTTTGAACTCATCATTTATTTATAACTATTATTAGAAATGCAGAAGATAAGCCATCAAATTCAGTGTGTTTTGAGTTTGTTTTTTAACTGCTCTTGGTGAAACCAGTTAAGTGGAAAATGAAATAATCTCTTTTTGGAGTGTCAATAACAATGTATACAAATACAGGAATATAATAAGAACTATACATCACAATTAAAAGTGAAGAAACAGTACAAAATTTAACTCATATTTCACTTAGGCTAAGCTTTAACTTATGTGCTCAAATTTGACTTTGATACATATTTTTTCTTTACTTATTTAAAAATGAAATTTACAGATACTTGGATTACCACTGGGATGCTAAATACTCTTACAATATGTCATGAACTGCTAGACATTTTATGTTTAAAATGAAAAATGTGGGTAACACTTTATTTTAATGGTATAATAATTAGTTCTAAATTATAATGAAAATCCTATAGTAGTGAATAAAATATGACATCCACATGAATTTGAAATAAATTTATTATGATCAGTATTATCACAATGAATACTAAATGAATTAATAATGATGAAAGACCAAAAGTATTACCAGCAATGTAATAAAAAAATCAAGAAAAAGTTGGAACTTTCCAGTCACTTTATCATCAACTAGAAATAAGTACTATAATCCCTGATAACACTATATTCATTTGTGTCATTAGTAGCCAGAAATTAACTGACAATAAATAGAAAATGAAAAAAAGTATGTAATTAACTATCTTTCCAGTTTGCATATTAGACTTTGCTTAGCCTGACCTATGTGCATTAACTATGAAG
Organism: Castor canadensis; assembly: GCF_047511655.1. Classification (NCBI taxonomy): domain Eukaryota; kingdom Metazoa; phylum Chordata; class Mammalia; order Rodentia; family Castoridae; genus Castor; species Castor canadensis. Next base: position 116,534,528 of record NC_133396.1, read on the forward strand.
AAATACTACATTAAAATTCAATACTCTTTATTTTTCCTTACTAGATAATGTGTGACTATTTTAGATCATAGGAATAAAATTCCAATATTAGTGTCCCTATGTTACCACATACATTTATGTGTAAAATGATTGTTACATATAATTTCACTGTAAGGTCTTCAGGATTTTAAGCCCCTTAGTAACAGAAATTGTACTTATCCATATTTTGTGCTCTGATAATTACCCATGTGCTAATAAGAGACAACTGATGTTTAGAAATAGGGATATTCTTTAAAACTATAACCTACTTTTTTGTTTTTCATTAATAGCCCTCATTATTTCACAGCTTAATGAATAAGGGATCACAAATACATTAATATTAGGCCACAAAGTAGGAACTGTCATAGTTTGTCACAGATTTTAATTGTTAGTGGATTTTAAAAGATATTTTGTTTCTTTCTCTTCCTCCATTTCAGTTCCTGAACAATTAATTCTTAAAACACAGGCAATGGGCAAAGAAAATGGGGGTCTCTATTAGAGAGGGTAGAGGGGGTTTCATGGGGAATCAGAGCCTCTGTAGGGAAAGGTGGGTGTACTGTTTGGCTGCTGCATATGGTAGGCAGCTGAGAAGAAGAGTGTTCTGAGCTTGACAAGAAGAGTGTTCTAAGAAGAGGAGGCTTGGCTTGGAGATATCAAGGAAAGGTGAAGAAAGGTCTACATGTAAAAGAAGCCAGCACAGTAATCACAGCCCAGGAGTAATGAGGAGGGGCATCCAAGTTGACAGAGAGGTAATGGTTCAGTGTGGGGAAGTAGAGCTCACACTAGACAAGAAGGGTATTTATGTAAGAAAGGGGGTGGATCTGATGAAAAGAGTTCAGTTACATATACAGGAACTGATCGAATAAGTAGATACAATAAAGATAATGGGAACTGTGTTTTTTATTATCAGAAAAGGAAACAGAAGCCAGAAATGGCAGTTCACATCTAGAGTCCCAGCTCGGGGGAGGCTGAGACAGAAGGACTGCTTGAGTCCAGCCAGGAGTTCAGGACCGGCTTAAGCAAGATACTGTCTCAAAACAAACAAACAAACAAACATAGAAAGGAAAGGAAAAAAAAACTAGGAGGAACCTCATGGATTTTAATATATATGTTGACTGATAGAGAAATAAGTACATATGTAAAATGTATATGAGAGCATATATACACATGGCCCCTGGCAACTGAGAGGTTCTGAGGGCAGCAACATCTAATAGCAATGTGCACTAACTAAAAGAAACAAGAGCTCATTAGAGGAAGGGATGGTTCCAGGATTGGGAAGGAAAAGCACAAGATGAGCCTGGAATGCCTTCTTGTGTCAGAAAGCAAGAAAGTACTTCTTTGGCCTCAAGTGGCTTTCCTTGGCCAAATCTTGGGCATTTAGCATGATAGAAATAAATAAAATTAAAGCTGAATGAGGATATGACATGTACATAGTATTGAAGCACCTGCTTTAAAAATACTATTAACTCCAAGAAAAAAACAATATCCCTGTGGCAAAGCTAGCAGACATCACCATAATCAAGTGATCCAAATTATCACCATCAGTAACAGGACAAATCAAAATCATGCAGTATCTGTAGGTATACAATGAGAAGCACAGCATTATATGAATATATGACATTCCTGCCCAAAATACAACCTGACTCTAATCAAGAAGAAAAATCAGACAAACCCAAACTGAGAGATATTCTACAAAATAACTGATCTGTAATCTTCAAGAGTATCAAGTTCAGAAAATCAAAGAAAGATTGAGAAAATGTGTCATATTCAAGATAACTAAGAGACAAGACAAATAGGATCATTTTGTTATAAAGATTGTGTATACCTGTTGAAACTATTCCAGGAGTGGGGGGAAGAAGAATAAAGTGGAGGGGGTGAATTTGATTATGATATATTTGATATATTGTAAGAAATTTTATAAATGCCACAATGTACTCCCCCCAAAATAAAATATATGCTAATGGCTTTTTAAAAAGGATTGTTGGTGTACACTCCCCAGATTTCTCTTTAGGTTGCAAAAATCTTCCAGAAAATAAAGATTACTGGGGCAATTAGCAAAGACTTAATGAGGTCTGACCGTTAGATGGTAGGAACATAGCAGGGTTAATTTCTTGATTTTGATGGTTGAATTCTAGTTATATAAAGAATATCCTTGTGTACACAGAATTTGTGAGGCAATGGGCCATCAGATTGCAATTTATTCTTACGAGTCAGAAAAAATATCTTTGTACTTGTAATTTTTTGTAAATTTGAAATTGTTTCAGTAATTAAAAATATATGTGTATGTGTTTCTAGCAATCTTCATTTTCTTCTTTTTTATATTCCTTTTAACTCTTCATTATATTCTAATTTTCCTTTTAAATTTTTAAGCATTTGAGTGGCTATTTAAAAATTCTTGTCAGTTAGCTCTATTACTTTTATATTACTAGTTGGTTTCTACTGATTGAATATTTTTCCCTCCTGGTTTTGGGTTAACGTTCGCTATACTTTTATACTGCTACATCATAATGAATAGATGGTAGATACTACAAATGTTATGTTGTGCAGAATTTGGACTTCATCCAAAAGCAACCTCCAGGCAAGAAACTGGGATAATTGTCTGGATAACCTCATTTGTTTTCTGCTTTTTCTAAGATCAAATTATGAATTGCCTTTTGTATCAGTGCCTGCACAAAAAGCATATATTTTGTTTAATTTTCTAGCTTTACTTGGTTGGGGGACAAGTTTTTTTTATCAATTATAGCTTCATGGACATTTATTTTATATGTTTCATTTTATGTTTTCAAAATAAAATTTTTGTAGTGGAACAAATTTTTTCCCAATTAACTACATTTATCTACTGTTTCTTTCACAAATAGTATATGACTACCCAATGCTCAGTATGAAACTTTAAGCAACACAGAAAATATACAGGAAAATAAATGAAGATTCTATTGCAGTTTTCTCCATACTCCAATGTTCAAAATCTAAGATTCAAATCCATAGTTTAGGGTTTCTATGAATATTTACATTAAAAAACACACTAAATATATTTTTTATGACCTGATTTTTTTTCATGGCAATACTGGGATTTGAACTCAGGGTCTTGGCCAGGCAGGCATTGTACTATTGTCATCCTTTATTATTTAATTTTTTTCAGATAGGGTCTGGCTTTTATACCTAGGTCAGCCTGGATAACCATCCTCCTATTTATGCTTCCCACATAGCTGGGATGACAGATGTACACCATCACTCCCAGCTTTTATTAATTGAGATGGGGGTCTGGAGAACTTATTGCCCATGCTGGCCTTGAACCACAATCTTTCCACTTTCTGCCTCCCAGGTAGCTAGGATTACAAGGGTCAGTCACCGTACCTGGTGTTGACCTATTTTTTTTTATTTACCCATCCCCCTGTTCTTTTTTTTAAAGATTAATTTGTCTTAATTAGGCCATTATTTACAAAAGGTCTCACTTTTTTAAGCTGCTGTTTATATTCTGTCATGTGCACATTTTAATTTGTTTAGCCACATTAGCTGCAAATAGATACAAGTTTCTTTCCTACTAGAAATAATGCTTTAATGAATGCCTTTGTATATATAACCCTGTACTTAAAATTCTCTTGTACACAAATTGTGTATACATGAGAGCATTTTTATAGGAACCTTAGAAAAAAGTGACATCTCTGGGTCAAATGACCTGCATTTTGATTTTACTAAAAATGGTACTGTTCTTGTATTTTCAAATTATAATTGTTTATTTGTTATATTAAAAGATTCTTTTGCATTGCCCCTATATTTTGCAGCCTTGTTAAATTAATTTATTATTTCTAAATCTTTTCCTGTATTTGACTTAGGGTTTTCTATGCATGCTGTCAGTAAATGGACAATTTTTCTTCCTTTTCAGTTTTTATACTTTTTATTTTACTACCATGTAACACTTAAAACTAGTAAAGGCAGGATGAACTATTCAATAAATGGTATTAAGACAAATGTATTTCTATTGAAAAAGCTACCTATCTCATGTGATATACACACATAAACACAATTACATAATGAGTAATGGAAAATTACTGTAAAACTCTATAAGTGTTTGAAGTAAATATACAGCATTTAATCTTTGGCTGAGAAAGACAATCCCAAAAAAGCCTGTAATCCCTAAAACCAGAGGAACAGATTCATTAATTTGCCTACATAAAACTTAATCAGGAGGGGCTGTGGCTCAGTGGCAGAAAGCTTGCCTGACACAGTGAGGCTCTGGATTCAATCTCCAGTATCACATGCACACACACATGCACACACACATTCACACAGAGGCGCGTGCACACACACGCTCACAGGCACACAGGCACACATAGAGACAGACACACACACACAGTACATAACTACATCAAATCTTAAAATTACAAAATACAGGCTTTGGAATTGGGTAATGGGGAGATGGGGGGACCTAAATGTCAGTGATGAGACTATTCATGTAGGCTGAAAGAGTAGGGAGGGAGTGGGTATTAGAAGCTGGAAAGAGAAGAACTTACACATTGTTGAGCAGTTAGCAAGAGCATTATTTGAAGTCAGAAGACTGAAAATGTACAGTGAACTTTTGAACTTGCCCAGGCAGATGTCTAGGAACAATATTTAAATTTAACTGTATTCTTCTAGCAATGTATTATGTATACCCCAAACTTCAGAAACATAATGCTTATTTAAAAGTAGTTGTATTCTTTTGGGTATATCCTTAGGAGTGGGATTGTTGGATCATATGGCAGATCTATGTTTAGTTTTTTAAGGAGCCTCCATATTGCTTTCCAGAGTGGTTGTACTAGCTTACATTCCCACCAGCGGTGTATGAGGGATCCTTTTCCCTCTCCATCTTCCCCAACATTTGTTTTTGTTGGTGTTCTTGATGATAGCTATTCTATCAGGAGTGAAGTGGAATCTTAGCGTGGTTTTGATTTGCATTTCCTTTATGGCCAGGAATGGTGTGCATTTTTTCATGTGGTTTTTTTTTTTGCCATTTGCACTTCTTCCTTTTGAGAAAGTTCTGTTTAGATCACTTGCTCCCTTTTTATTGGTTCATTGATTTTTGGAGAGTTTAGTTTTTCGAGCTCTGTATATTCTGGTTATCAGTCCTTTGTCTGATATATAGCTAACAAATATGTTCTCTCACTCTGTGGGTGGTCTCTTCAGCTTAGAGAAGATTTCTTTTGTTGTGCAGAAGCTTTTTAATTTCATGTAGTCCCATTTGTCCATCCGTTCTCTTAGTTGCTGGGCTGCTGAAGTTCCTGAGGAAGTCCTTGCTTATACCTATTGCTTCCAGAGAATTCCCTGCTACTTCCTGTACTAACTGGAAGATTTCAGGTCTGATATTAAGGTCCTTAACCCACTTTCAGTTGATACTAGTACAGGATGATAGGCATGGATCTAATTTCAGTTTTCTGCAGGCAGACAACCACTTTTCCCAGCAACATTTGTTAAAGAGGCTATCTTTTCTCCATCGTATGTTTGTGGTGGCTTTGTCAAAAACAAGATGGGCATAGCTGTGTGGATTCACATCCAGGTCCTCTATTTTGTTCACTGTCTTCAAATCTGTTTTTGTGCCAGTACCATTCTGTTTTTATTGCTATCGCTCTGTAGTATAGTTTGAAGTTGGATATTGTGATACCTCCAGCATTGCTCTTTTGGCTAAGTATTGCTTTGGCTATTTGTGGTCTTTTGTATTTCCAAATGAACTTTAAGGTAGATTTTTCAATGTCTATGATGAATGTCATTGGAATTTTAATGGGAATTGCATTGAACATGTAGATTGCTTTTGGTAATATAGCTATTTTTACTACATTAATTCTGCCAATCCATGAGCATGGGAGATCTTTCCACCTTCTGTAGCACCTGCACATCCATGTTTATTGCAGCACTATTGACAAGAGTCAAGCTATGGAAACAGCCAAGATGCTCTACTACTGAAAAAATGGATTAAGAAAATGTGTTATTTCTACTCAATGGAATTTTATTCAGCCACAAAGAAGAATGAAATTTTGTCATTCACAAGTAAGTGGATGGAACCAGAGAACATCATCTTAAGTGAAGTTAGCCAGGCTCAGAAGCCCAAAAATTGCATGTTCTCCCTCACATGCAGGTTATAGACAAAACAAATGCAGTAATATTATTGGACATGGGTCACACACTAAGGGGAGAACATGCACGGGAGGAATAGGGAAAAGGAAGGAAACCCAAAACTTGAATGTGGTTGATGTACACACTGTAGAGGAGCAAATATAGTAATCTTAAACTGGCAGAAGCCACTAATAGGAAGGGGACTAGGAAGTAACAAAGAGGTGTGGTAGAGATGAACCAATGTGGGTTGCAATACACATGTACATGGAAGCACTGCAAGGAATCTCTCTGTATAGCTATCTTTATCTCAAACTAGCAAAAATGCTATGTCTTTCTTATTATCTCTTATGTTTTCTCTTCAACAAAATCCAAGAACAAGAGGTGGAACAGGTTCTGTCTCAAAGGGGAGGAAGGGGGGATGGAGGATGGGGGAGGAGATGGCCCAAACAATGTATACAAATGTGAGTAAATGTAATCACAATAAAATAAAAAAAGAAACTTATACCCCAAAGAGTACTCAAAATAAATAAATAAATGTAATTGTAAATACTGTAAGTAAAGTTGTTCATTGCTGTTTCTACTATTTCTTTTTATTTACTCCCAGATCTTGAGATCTTTTTCTGACTTACTTTTCATTTGATTACATAATACTATGAATTCCTGAGTACATTTCCTCAGATGAGGGTACATGCATGACCTAACTGAATTTTTATTTTTTTAATTGTTTTATTATTCATATGTGCATACAAGGCTTGGGTCATTTCTCCCCCCTGCCCCCAACCCCTCCCTTACCACCCTCCTCTGCCCCATTTCTCTGCCCCCCCACCCCCTCAATACCCAGCAGAAACTATTTTGCCCTTATCTCTAATTTTGTTGAAGAGAGAGTATAAGCAATAATAGGAAGGATCAAGTGTTTTTGCTAGTTGAGATAAGGATAGCTATACAGGGAGTTGACTCACATTAATTTCCTGTGCGTGTGTGTTACCTTCTAGGTTAATTCTTTTTGATCTAACCTGTTCTCTAGTTCCTGGTCCCCTTTTCCTATTGGCCTCAGTTGCTTTTAAGGTATCTGCTTTAATTTCTCTGCGTGAAGGGCAACAAATGCTAGCAAATTTTTTAGGTACCTAACTGAATTTTTGATGTCTGAAAATGTCTTTCATTTCCTCCTCAAGACATTCTTAAATATTGTCTTGAATCATCAGTGCTTATCATTTTTCTGTCTTCTAGGTACTTGTGTTGAGTACATAAAGCATTCAGTACTGGTCTCTTCTTTGGCAAATAATTTTTTTTCCTTGCCTGCCTAGATCAGAAGCTTGTGAAATTTTTTCTTCTGCATTTCTGGAATTTCACCAGATATATCTAAAAGTATGTCTTTTCAGTAAAACCTCTCTTGGACTCAGAAAGACCTTTCCATTTAAAGCTACACTCCTTTTTATAATTTAGGAAATTTTTCTTCTAGTATTTATTATTATTCTATGCTTTTTCCACTCACACTAAATTCTTCACTGACATCTTTTACATATCAAATCCTCTGAAATGACTTATGTATTATTAATCTTGTCACACGATTTGTAATCATGCATATTTGAGGATATTTACTTCATTTGCTTTCTTACAACATTTACATTTCAGTAGCAACTATTATATTTTTAATTCATCTTTTATAGTTTTCAATTGAAAAAAATTGTTTATAGTACCATTTATAACTTTTAGCTCTGTAGATAAAAGTTACATTTTTACTAAAGTTTATGTCTATTTCACCCATTAATTCTAGCTTCAGAGTAGCCACCTCTTCTGGAAACTAACATTTCCTTAAATGGCTTGTGAAGTTTTTCTGTCTATTAATGTTGATAGGTAGTCAATTCTTGATGTCTATACAGGGTTATCTGTTCAGGTTACCTGGGCAGTGAAGGACTGACAGCCATTGAAATATATTTAAAATATTTTTTTCCATTCAATGAGCACACAGTGAACATGTTGCAAATTGAGATCTCTCTTTTAGGGTAGGAGGCATAGGCAGAATTAGCATACGTTTTTAAAATCATTTTTTTATTATTGTTGTGCTGGGGGTATATTGTGACATTTGCCAAAGTTCTTACAATATATCATAGTTGAATCCACCTCCCCTTCATCATTCTCTTTTATTCCCCTCCTTCCAGTCCTGGAACACTTTTAACAGGTCTTATTTTTCTATTTTCATACAGGAGTACATGTGCATTTTTATTTTGCTTTTGAAATGGAAACATCTCTTTTATTTCACCAATATATCTTGGTGTTGTCTATTGGTTTAAGAAATATATATTTTTATTACTAAGAACATTTCCATTTCTTTCTTTTATAAATTTTTTAGAACAAACATTGACCAATTTAGTCTGGGTGAAAGTTACAAATAATACTATGTAAAAATTACTGGGTTGCACATTTATAGTACAGCACTTCATTAAATGTGTCTTTATATATTTATATATCAAAATATTGATCTATATCAATAAAATTCTTGATTAATACACAAATAAAATTTCTGCTTTCAATAAAGAATCCTCAAGAATAAATCAAGTGCCATCACTGTGCAGATCATATGAATATGATGCTTTACCTTTTTATAATGACTTCCTACCACAATAATGAATTTAATGGGTACTTATTAAGGTACCAGATGATCATTTAACCTTCTTAGTAAACATACAAATAGGCATTATTTTCTCTTTTACAGATGGTAAAACTGATAAAGAGTTCAGTAAGGTAAGAGCAAAAGTTTATATTTAAACCTAAAGTAACACAGGATTTGAACTGCCTCTACACTTTGACATTCATCATCCTTGCACACTTGGAAAAAGGTCTGCTTAATTTCACTAATCAAAATTGAGTAAAGTTGTAACAGAAAATTTAGTAATTAATTAGAATCAAAGGAAGGGACGTATAGCTATTCAACTAAGCTGCTACTTGTTAAGGTTAATGAGATCAAAGTCATTGTCCAATTTCAAGGACACCGAACCAAATTATTAGAATAGGAACACTCTTAGGAGCTGTAGTCAGTTGGCCGCAGTGGAATCAGAAGTAAATTTATGACATTCATGGGAATAAGAGACTCCAGAATCAGAGAGTTTGAAGAAATTATACTGTAGGTTGATTTAGGGCCATAAAATATGGACAAATCATCAGTCTTTATATGAAATAGCACTGTACCAGGTATTTTCTTTTTCTCAACCTGATCTTTATGCATTTGATGTGCTTACTTCCATCTAGGGACTTAGTGGTTTAAACACCACTTATACCAAGTATAAATTTGGACTGAAATAAATAAAACTTCACTAGATCTTTGATCTTTAGATCTTTGACAAATGATTTAGATTGGCTAACTCTCACTTTCCTTAGCTAAAATGATAATAATTATGAGAAATAAAATCACCTCATAAGATTATTATGTCAAATAAAATGTTTCTGAAAGTATTTGAGTGCTCTGCACATAATAGATAGTCAGCATATTTATTTTTCTGCCTATTCCCTTATTTCTATTCCTATGAATTCACCATTTCCCCTTTTGGGTGGTGACAGATCTGGAAATTTGACAACTGGACACCTGATCTCTCTAGTTGTTACTATAGAATATGCAGCCCTCTTCTTAGCAAACAGATTCTCCACATTCCCCCACATATGTTTTTCCCTCCAGCTAAGTCAGTTAAATTTTTTTACATTTATCAGGCATATTTCTGCTTAGTTATCTTTAGAAAACTATACATGGTTTTAAACTATTTCTAATGTTCTCTATTTTTCATTTATAGAAATAGATTTGATTTAAATTTTCTTAAGAAGCAGAAACCAAATCACAAAGAGTTAAACTAATAAAAGGTAGATGTGGTGGAGGAAAGTAGAAAAAGGAAAAACAGAAGCAAAATGTTTAATTTAAAAATAAGTCAGAGGTTACTTCATTATTTTTATAGGCAGAAGTCACATTATGTCAGTCCTCTGCTGAAAACCCATGGCTTCCTAACTGGATCAGAGTAAACTCCTCTATCCTTAGGATGTTGTAAGAGTCCCAAATGGTCAAGCTCACATTTTACTCTTCCACGCCTCATTTACTGTTCTAGGATACCATCCTCCCACACAATCTTGCAGAGTACTGACAACAGAGCTTTAGCACTTGCTGTTCCAGCTCCTGACAACTCTTTCCTGACATACCTATCCAGTATGTCCAAGCATTCACTCTTTTTCAGGATTGTGCACAAATGTCACCTGATCAGAAGAGTCTTTTCAGACAACTCTACAAAAAACAGCATCTTGGTTCACTGTGTTCACATTACTGTGTTTTGTTTCTTCTGTTACACTTATCCCAAGCTGAAATGTCATACATAAGCATCTGTTCTGTTTCCCTCATGGAGTTTTTGTTGTCCTGTTGCATCCTCAATATACAGTGCTTGGTACATACTAAGTGCTTAGAAAGTATTGAATCAATCAGTGAATACTTAATTCACAATTACAGTACTGAGAATCTTATTAGGATATATTATGTTCTTGTGAGAAATGTTATTTATAAATAAGTTCTTTTAAAATATAAACAGGGCTTACACATAAGAAGTTATGACGAAAGAGGAGGAGGAATTTAAAAGTAACTCAAAATAGGGTGATATGTGAAATACCTATATACCAATCACAATAATGAATGTAAAGAAACTAGCAACCCATCATAAACTTCCTTTGTTTTGATTTTTAAAAACCCCCAAATTTGTCTCTTGTAATGAGACAGATGCAGAATGATACGAATATTTGCTATCAGATAAAGCAGAATAAAGTAGAATTTGAAGATGAAAAACTTAACATGTGAAAAGGAATAATTTCACTACTTAGTAATATATTTTCTCAACACAGTCATCTTTCAACTTCAGCCTCATTCCAGCTCCAGTATAGAAACATTTCTCCTACTTCCTTATTACCAACATAGAAGGAAGGTATTAAAAGAAACTAGGAGAAATAAAATTGTTTTCTTTAACGCTAATGGATTCAAGAACAGCCCAAGCAAACCATTTGAATCTAGACCTTGCTGCTTGCAGATCTTAATCAATCAGACTCATTCAGTGGGAAGAAAGTCTTACCCAGTGATAATGGACAGCATAGTTTCAGAGGTAGATTACTTGGCTTTGATACTTCAGTTATGTGACCTTGCACAAATTATCCAACCAAACTGAATCTCATTTTCCTTGCCTCATGTGATTAGAGAATAAATAATGTAATTCATAAGGATGCTTAAGGATTAAATGTAAGGCCCATACACAGTTCCTTCCTTTTCAACAACCTCCTTTTTTATGCAAAGTGGAGCCTCACACAAATTGACAGAAATGCAGATTCTTTGACCCCTAGACTCACAGAATCAGAATCTGCAGCTTCAACAATTTTCCTAGGTGACTCCAATGCATATTAATATTTCAGAAGAACTGATCCAGATATTAACAGATAGGGAATGACAATAATTTAAGGAAATTTCTAGTTTACCTGTTCAAATGTCAGTGACTTTTTTACCCTAAAGCTATCAATAACCTGCTTTTAAAAAAAAGAAAAAGAAAAACAAACGAACAAACAAAAAAACCATAGTTCAAGTCTGTTCATCCTAGCTGCTCCAGAGGCAGAGATCAGGAGAACTGTGGTTTGAGGCTAGCCCTGCAAAAAGTTCCAGAGGACCCATTTCAACCAATAAAAACTGGATGTGGTGGTGTGCCCTGGTCATCACAGCTATGCAGGATGCATAAATAAGAGGATCATGATCCTGCCCGGGTACAAAGGTGAGATCCTATTCAAAAAATACCTAAAACAAAAGGGCTTGGGGCATGGTTCAAGTGGTAGAGCACTTACCTAGAAAGCAGAAGTCCCTGTATTCAAAACTCCAGTACAATAACAAAAATAACTAAATAAAATTTGGAATTTAATTGTCTTCATGATTTAGACTTTTCTTCACATTGAAAACATTATTAATAGTAACTATAAATGAAATATTAGAAATGCCAGCTGTTTTCATCATGGTGCTTGCATAACACTAGTCATTTCTCCAATTAATCTCCATCATCAAAAACCAGGAGAGGACAACAAAGGCTGAAAATGATATCTATGAAAACAAATTATGTCATTTGCTATTGTGTGGCACTTTATCAGGCTTTTCTAAAACACTGTTGTAGAGCTCTACAAGTAAAGATTAATACATTAACTTTTAACATTGTAAAAACCAAACAAAATAAATGAAAAAGTTCCTAGTGCAATGCCTCATTTATATAGTCAGTGCTCAAGAAATGTTAGCTGTTTCTTTTCCTGTCCATCTTACTATATCACAATTATTTTTAAAATGCTTATATTCCATAATAGTTTGTGAACATCAGGAGAGATGGAACTTATTTCATTTACATATTTATGTCATAAATACAAGCCTTGTCACATTTTCTGAGTGTGAAATAAACAATCATTGACTGCTAAATAGATTTCTAGTGACCTATTTTAGTATGTTTACTCAAACAAAACAATAAATGACTGAAAGATTAATATAATTATTCAACAGATAATTATCATGCAGCTTTTATGTGTCAGGAACTATGATAGACACTGGAGACTGAAATAATGGTATGCAACAAAGAGACACTCTGTACTTCTAGCAAGTGTAAACATACATATTATCTCACAGAACTGTAATATTGAATTCTGACCAGTGTTGTAAGAGGTGAAGTGCAGTAAGTGGGTAGGATAAATCTTAGCATAAGAACTGCTCAGCAAGATCTTGTCTTGAGGTACTTTCCACTGGTCTGCCATGTCACTGTATTCTAACCACGGTATAATTTACTGCTTTTTCAGTTTATCTTAAGTTGGAAAAAGTCCTGGGGCAATGCTTCCAGAAAGCCACTGTTAAATGAATCTTTTCCTGGGGATGCACTTTGGGTGTAGGGAAATGGAGAATGATGATGTCAGCGTCATCTTTGACCCTCTTTCATGAGTTAATATATTGGTACTAATTATTTTGTCACAGTGGTTTAGATACTTTCACGTTAAGACAAGTGAATCATAGAACTTACACGTGAGTTCCATGCTGTTTGTGAAATCATGGAGGTTCAAATTCCTAGGTACACAGGGAACACTCTAAGCTCACTGGGCTGGACAACGTGGTGACACCATTACATCTCCCATAGGGAGAACATAAGTTTCATCAAATTGCGCAGGAATGATGTCAGAGAGAAAAGCCAAAATACTTCACTTTACAATGTTCTTTATGCTGGCCTTCTTTTGAATATCTGAACCTGAGAATTTCTGGTCTCCCCTCTATCTATAATTCCCCTTAAAACAGAATGTTAAAAACATTGTAGTTAAAATTTCTGCTTGTGTTTGCAGCCGCTTAGGGGCGAATTGAAAGCTGTTTACTTAATAAGAGAATTTGTTAACAGTAAACTCCTGCCGAGCTACAGGACTTTGGGCGATCCCTTTCCTCATAACTTACCTGTTCCTAAAGTAGTACTGATTTGCTAAAAAGGACGACCGAGCCTGCAGCTTGGCTAACGTGGCCATGGCTTCTTGGCCAGCCTTGCCCCTCTGTTACCATAGGTCTCCATGACAACAGGCCTAAACCATAGGCCTTTCCCGGGGGTTTCGATTTTTCCTTTATTTCTCCACCCCATTTCCGTTTTAAGATGACTGAAAAGAGAATTAGGAATTTTTTGTATCGCAACAATGTTTAATCTACTTGTCTCTACCTCCTCTCGGAGTAAGAAGAGGCGTCTCTCTGCAGGAAAACAGAGGGGCAGGAGACGTAATGGTTGCTCCTAACTTCCGGTTTCCGTCTCGCGTCAACTTCCGGAAGCTCTTCTCAAAATGCTGAAGTGCTCTGTGGAAGTGGCCGGGGCTGTAATAGTTGGAGTCTGTTCTCGGGCCTGAGCCTCGAGGCCAGGCTCCTGGGTGTCGTTAATGTTCGGGGCCGCCGGGCACCAACCGATCGGAGCTCCAGCCGCCGGGAACAGCTGGTGAGGTTGGCGGCCCTGGGTTGGGCCATCCGGAAAGGGTGTGAGGGCCGTGGCCGCTGGACCCGGCGTGGAAGGGGGAGGGCGCTGTGCCGGGGTGATCCAAGACGCGGGGGTCGAGCTGCCACCTGTGCCTGGGGTGCCGCAGCCTGGCGTGTGCTAAGGACTGAAGAAGGGATGCGGCTAGTGCTTGCTGATGGCGTGTCTAACTCTTAGGGTGCAGGAGAAGTCGGGCTTTCTGTACTACAGGGCAGTTGATCTTCCCCTTGACTGCTGATAAATCCGGAAACAGGACTCCTTGGTCTTAATCTTTATTTTCTGTTTTCCTGCTGAAAGTACCAGATTATACTCAGTTTCTTGGAAGATCAAATCCCATAAATCTAGAATCCTGGAGGTTTAGCATTGGAAAAGACATTAATCCCCAAATACCATCAAATCCCGTTTTTTTGTGAAGGGAGTAAGTTAACCTGTTTCCCGCTACTGCCACGTTCAAGTTCAAGTGACACGTGGACGTGTATTTTCTGAGAACAGAGAAATGTCTTAAATTTGGGGGTTGACCAGGTCTGTAATATTGTACCACCAAATGCCACGTTGGAATAATATGTTACTGTAAGTTTTCAAGGTGCTTTCACAAATTACACTTTATTCTTAAAATAGCCCTGTGATTCCAGAGTATCCCAGGCACAGAAGATGTGACTTTTCCAAAGTTGCCCTGCCCATTTTAGTCCTAGAAATAGAAGCTGGTCTTTGAATTTTCTATTTTGAAAATTCTTATGGCTGGTGTTTCTCTTAAGCCTTTTCCCTGAAAATATATACATGATTAGGAGAGAAACAAGTAAGAAAATTTACCACTGACAGTCCTCAAATATAGTTTTGACTATCAGGTAATGGAAAAAGTGCAATCCATTTGCAGATTGTCCAGAAAGAACACAAGGAATTATAATGGTCTGTGATCTTAGAGTAAACTTCTTTTGCATCTCCTACAACTGAAAATTTAAAGAAATATTTTACCCAGAATATTTGTGTTGGATCATGTCTTCATAGTTCATTTTATAATGAATATAGATTTGGCCAAGCTACTTTTAAATTCTTACATTTTTTTTCAGTGAGAAACATATAGAGCACTTTTAATGAACCATTTAAAATGGTGTAATTAGCTTAGAATAAAAGGCACAGTTCTTCAGTACTTAATTTTATATTTTGCTAGTTGTATATACTTGTGTAACCACCACACAAAACAAGATAGAGGACACGTCCACCATCCTGTAATTTCCTCTGGGGTGTACCTTTCTTAATGATCACCATTCAATGTCTTGGAAAGGGAGGGAGATGAAATGTGCTATGTAGGTTGGTTTGCTCTTACTATGTTGACACTGATTTGTAGTGTAAGTTACTGTTTAATTTTTTTTAAATGACCTTCTTGCTGGGTGCCAGTGGCTTATGCCTGTAATCCTAACTACTTGGGAGGCTGAGATCAGGAGGATTGCCGTTCAAGGCCAACCCAAGCAAATACTTCATGGGACTCCATCTCCACAATAACCAGAGCAAAATGGAGGCATCGCTCAATTCATAGAGCCCCAGCTTTGCAAGTGCAAAGCCCTGAGTTCAATACTTCAGTCCCACCAAAAAAAGAAATGACCCTCTTAACTCTGCTGAACTTCCACCTCCTGTCATAATTTCCTTTTTTAAAATAGAGACAGCTTCAGTTCTCTTCTGAAGAGCCTGTATTATTTTTACTTGACATACATCCAATCTAATGGCACCAGAACATAACATAGGGTCTAACATTTTTTTTCTTTAAAGAAATTCTTAAAATATTCCTGAATAGGCAGAATGTGTTTCAGAACATTGCAACCTTTATTTTCTAGTTTATCTACATAACTATTGAGTCATTAAAAATTCCTTCTTTTAGATTCTTTTTTCTTGCATTAGAGGGATTTGAACTCAGAGCCTCCTGCTTGCCAGGCAGGTGCTCTACAACTTGAGCCATGCCCCCATCCCCTTTGGTGGTGGTGATATGTACCACCACACCCAGCCTCAAAATTTCTTAATGGAATTCTCTGTTTCATTCACTGAACAAATATTTACTATATCACGAATGTTTGTGTTTATCCCAGTACTGAAATACATCATTTCACATAAATCTTTTGAGGTAGGTGCATCATTCTTTGCATTTTAGATAAGGTGACACGGAAGCAAAGAGAGTTTTAAATAAGTTGCCTAGGTGTCTTATTTGAAGTTTGATTCCCGTATACCAAAAGAAAATTCCTAACTATCCTAGTACTGCATGTGTCTGAAAAACATAAAGTATCTCAAGGGATGTATAAACCACAAAGTATATGCCCAGAATTGTTAACCAACCCAGACTTAATAAGGTATTTAGCTCTTGACCTTTTTGTAACCTGTCTCCAAAGTAGCTGTTGCCTTTTCAGTTTTTAGGCACAAAAATGCATAAACGTAGACGATTTCTTTATTAAACTATGGTATTCTGTTTAACTTTTGTTATGTGGCTTTGCTTTTGAAAAAGCCATTAAAATAACAGTATGAACTCTGGACCTTTGTTTCTGCAGTTTCATTCCTGTTTGGTATTTTGATTTTATTTAGTTCTGAAAAGAATTCTGGTAAAAAAATGCATTTTTTAATAATTGATTTTTGTTTATTTTGAATTCAGTTCCTCCTGTCAGGTTTATTTGATTCAAGATTATCTTTCAATTAAGGGTCAAAGCAAAAGTATGATTTAGACCAAACAATTTTGTTATTGCTTCTAAGCATTCTTATTTATGCCAAGCTAGAAACCTTTAAACTATCTAAACCATCTTTGATAAACTGCCCTTACCTTCACATTTACTTAAACTAAAACTTCACAGTTTGTTAATTAGGCAGAAGATTTGAAATCCAGATAGTCTAAAATTTTTAGTCAGGTTATATTTTTATTTTATTTTGTTTACAACAGAGTTTTGTTTTTTTTTTAAACGTTTGTTATATGACAAGCAGTATGGTAGGTACTTATAATTAATATTCATTTTCTGCTCATTCCTAACCTAGGACTTGAGGATATATTATATATTCAGTAAATGTTTAATCAGTTACCATGTATAAGAAATAAACAAGACATTTCCTTCTCTTCCAAAAGCTTGCCAAGGTGTACAGAGAATATATGCTTGCTCACAAGTATTAGCATGAATTACTTTTAGGACTCTAAGTTTTGACTTGTTTGATTTAGACTCTGACTTTATTTCAGTAGGTAGTTTTTAAATCAGTAGTTCACATCTTAAAAGCAATTAGAGGAAATAAGTTTTGAAATAATTAAATGAAGTAACAACAACAAATCAAAAGAGTGAGGCTGGCTTAGTTGTCTCCTGTCTGTAATCCCAGGTACTCCAGGCAGAGATTAAAGGATCAGGTTGGAGGCCAGCCTGGGAAAAAAGTTAGTAAGATCTCATCTCAACAAATAAACCTTTCTTGATGGAGCATGTCTGTAATCCCAGCTATTTGGGGGGCCATATTAAGGATTGCTTTCCAAGGTCAACCTGGTGCAAAAGTTTGAGCCACTATCTGAAAAATAACTAAAGGAGAAAAAGGCTGTAGGAGGAATAGGTCACATTTATATCTTTTTTTAAAATTTAGGATCCCTGTTTTAGCTTATCTTGGATTTCTTAAGTAATCCCTGAACTTGCTAAAATTGTGACAATCTTGCTTCCTGACCCCAGAATGACTGACGACCTTTGCTTTTAGTATTGTACCCTAGGATCCACAGTAACAATTGTACCTTCAAAGCAGAATGTGTGCTACTTCATTGGCGAGTGGGTTGTTGAAAGATGAAATAACTTCTCTCAACAGTACATATGACTCTCATCCCTCAGGATAGAAATTATACCCGGTTTTATGATAAATAATCTGGATCAGAAGATAAATTGCCTAAAGCTGTAGAGCCAGTGAACAGAACAGAATTGAGCTTCCAAGTTCACAGCGTTGCTCCTAATGCTCATGCTCTCCACATTTTCCTCCCAGCCCTCCTTTTCCTCTAGAGTATTCTAGTCCATATCTCACATTTATTGCCTCATGTTTGATGTACAATTGTAATTAATCATTTACAGTGTCCCCCACCCCAACAAAAGGTTGCTTCAAATTAATACTTTACAATGATAGGACAAGGGCTTTCCACATTAGTGTGTTGACATTTATTGTTATTCTGTATTTCCTGAAGTGACACCACCCCCCAAATATATAAAAAGAAAAATAGAAGACATAGTTTTCTATTAAATTTCTAGTTTGAAGTCCCTTTTTTTTTTCTGTGGTGCTACAGATTGAACAGGAGCCTCTAGCATGCCAGGCAAGTGCTGTAGCACCAAGCCACACGCCACGGCCCAGCCCACCAGCTTTAGATAAAGACTTACTTTGATAAATAATAGGTCTATTAAGGAAGGAGGTTTATAAATTCCAATAAGCAGCTGAAATCTTAATCAAACTTAAGGTAATCCCTATGGATCATACTGTGTTTAAATAGTCATAAAATGTAGCTCTCGATATGACATCTCTATGGATTACCATTTGTGTGTTTTGTCACCCATTGTCACAGCGTATACTATTATACATTCATTTTAATCTGTGCTCCGGCTATGTGCTGTATACTTTTAGGACCATTTAACCTTTCCTATTTTAAATAAAAGCTAGCATGATATGGAAGTATACTTTCTAAAGTTTGTGAGTAGTTATACATGCATTCATAAGCATAGTTCTTGACTGTATACTGTTTTAGTACAATGTTACTATACATTGAATTTTGTTTTTACACAGAATATAACACAGAAATGGGTATTTCTTCCCTTAATTTTTCACAAGTCAATTAAAGTTGTACTTAGCAACAGGTCATTTAAATTTAGTTCTCCCTTAACTTTGTACAAGAAACAATCTGTGTTTTAGAGAAATGGTGATCTGAATTTTACTGTGATAAACTGTATTTGATCTTTATTTTTCCTTAATTAGATATTTAATAACTATGATCAGTTACCTTTTAGTTATATCTGGAGGGTTTTAATGTGTACGTTAATGAACTGGTTGGTGTTACTCAGTAGATACACATATATATCCTGTTGTAATATTTTTATTATCATCTAGGTAAAGAAAAGATCCTAAATTAATTCTTGCATGCTATATTTTGCCTTTTTGGAATAACAGTTACCAAAGCTTCAAGAAGCCTCATGAAATAGCCATCAGTTATTGGGGGGGGGGTTATTTTCTGGGATTTTTCTCTCTTGCTGTGCCCACCATCTATACATTTTAACTGCAATTTAAGAGCTCTAAGAAATGGGTGTGTTAGTGCATGCCTATAATCCCAGCATTCAGAGACTAACGCAGGAGGATCCCAAGTTCAAGGCCAGCCTGGGTTACATAGACTTTGTGTCAAAAGAAAAAGAAAAAGTTGACCATCAGTCAACTTTTAGTGTTTTGGTGAGATTTAAGACACTAAGGTAAGACCAAAGGAGCTTCCTGATATTTCCTGATTCTTCCTTAAACCAGAAACCTTTGAAGGAAACTGCCAAATTCAATGACATGTTTTCTTCATTAGTTATCTTCCAGACTCTTAAACATACTTAGGAAGACCTTTTACTGGAATGATTGAGTCTGGTGATGAGGAACCCAAGGATAGCAAATTACGCATTTCCTGGATATTTATTATTGCCTAGAAAAGGACATGAATGCAGACTTGACCTTTAGCCAAAAATTCTTTAAAATTGCATATGCAATCTTGTATTGGATCATGCATTTTATATATTGGATCAGCACATCAAATACCACCTGAAAAAAGATGGTGAACTGCTCCTTTCCTCTTTACAAGTCATCTTTGGAGATAATGGGACTACATTTGTTTTGGGCTATTTTGTCCTTTTGGAAAATCTTAAGAAAACTATTAATGGACTGTTGCTTTAGACATTATAACCAATGCTAACTGTTCCCTAAAAGATTTCAATTTTCACATGAAAAAACTTTAAAAATTTTTTTGAGTACAACAATTTCAAATTTGTTAAGTGTTATATTCACTGAATTTACTTTAATTCAACTAAAACTGAATGTTGACTAAGTACAGCTTTTATGAAAAGTTGTATAGGTCTAGGTTTCTTCTCCAATAGGAAAGGTCTTGAAGAAGCTACATGTTTAGAATAACATGTTTCAACACCATGGTCTTCTGATGCTTCAGAACAACTGCCAGGGCAAAGGAAGCACAAGCGCTATTATCACAGTGTGACTTGTCAGGATTTTATTTCTGTGTGGCCAATTGGTGCCTGTTTTACCTGCGAGATGGTAGTGAAGCAGCTTGACTGACATTAATTGAACAATATTATTGGCTCATTGACAGGAATTTTGCTTGGACTGATTTGTAGAGGAGCCTAGTTATATGAAACAATAGGGGAAAATTACTTTGAACACTGAATTGCATTATATTAAATACATTTTTCTGAGTTTTTGTAGAGTTTTGCAAGAATGTTTTAAAAGTAATTTTTAGTTCATTTCTATGTGAATGACATGAAATAAATTTCATTCTAATTAAACTATTTTAAAAATATATTTTCTCTTGAGAGAAATAATATAAAATTGAATAAGGCTGGCACAATTCTAAAGAAATTTTGCTTTCATTCCTGGTAATGTCTTTGGTATATTTTGTTAAACAGTTAGTCATAGCAATACTTTTTTCAACAGAAATGAATAGAAGATTATCAGATTTAAATAGATTGAATAGGATATCCTAACCTTTTTTGTAAGCTAATACCACCAATTAAGTGAGACTTCGTGGTACAGTCCTGTAAACTTAGCACTCTGGAGGCCGAGACAGGAGAATTCTGAGTTCTAGATGGGCTACATATTGAGACCCTGTCTCAAAAAACCCAAAACAAAACAAAACAAAAAAAATTGCCAACTTTTCTGAAGTAAAGCACCAAATTACAACTTCAAAATAAAATTGCTCTTTTAGTTGAATATTATATTTGTGTTTTGAGTTAACTTCATGTTTTAATATTTTGAACTAGTCAGTAACTCACTGATAAGAACACCATCTTCAAAAGTTAAGTTACTCTAGAACTAGGTGATACAGTCTTTTAGAAAAAGGATTCTTACTTTAATACATGTTGGAACTGTCTTTAAGTGAATTTTTTTAGAGGTACAACATTATATTCAGAAATAATAAGTCTTTCAGACTACATTTCTTCCAAAGAACTAGTATTAAAGGAGAAATTAAGTGAAAACAAAAAGGCAATTGTTAACGTACAGCTAATGGAGCAAAGATCCATTTGGTACATCAAAGTGGTCAAAGTTACAGCCCTGTTTTGGCTTAATGGTTCCTCTGTGATGCATTTTTCTCTTAATCTAATGTTGTATTCTGGTATCAGAGTTGCAAGACTGAACCCTTATAAAGGGAAAAAAAATCTCACTGGACTTCCAGAGTTTATTTAAAACGTATCTTTGAATCACCACTGTGCTTTTGAAAAATGTGTATCCAAATATACTTTTTGTTTATATATTCAGATTGCCAAAGGTGATGGATCTGGACTCTACAAACTCATAGTAACTGAAAAGCAATGCTGTTTTTTAAGCCCTCATAATATACACTGTACTAGCCAATACAGTGTTGGTTCACTGAGATCGGTTCACCTTCACCAGTTACATCACCCTGTACCTTGTGTTGATTTAGGTCTCACACCCCCACTTTCTATTCAAAATATATAAACACCTGGTGCTAAATCAGTCAAACGAAATTACAGGCTGGATACTGGAATTGGCTAGTCGTTCTAAACTGTAGCTGGATAAGCATTGGCCTTGTAGAACCAGATTGCTAGAATCTGTGTTCTGTTTATACTTAGATATGTCACATTGTGATAGAGATAGCTCTCTGCATATTTCATCTGCCACCTCTTTGGGTTTCTGTGTGAGAATGTAATTAGATAATACATGCAAAACACTTAGCAATAGACCTGAAATACTAAATACTCAAGTTTTAGAAGCTGTGTGTGTGCATCCTATTGTAAATGGAAAAATAAGTTGGATTGTGATTGATTTTAGGTTATCATTAAATGAAAAGAAAAAGTTGCAAATTGTTTCAACTAAAGCATGAAGTTGTAGATGATAGAGATGATATATATCCTATTGGCACTGTACATACATCAAGGACTACAAACTATGGCCAGTCACTGCTTGATTTTATAAGTAAACATTTATTAAAACATAAGCATACTCATTTGTGTTGCTTGTGTCTATTTTTGCATTATTTCATTTATGTACTACTTGTGTCTATTTTTGTATTTGTGACAAATTGAGTGTATATTTGACATATTGAGTACTGTTAGAAATCCAATGGCTTACAAAGCCTAAAATATTACCTGACTGTAGAAAAGTATGCCTACCTCTGCAATAGACTTTAGAAACTATGTAGCCCTCTAGAAGACTGTTGAGAATACTTTGATTCCCAGGTGCTTCTGGAACTCAGTTTGAGAAGTGATTGTCCACGTCTTCATAAGAAAGGTATATACACAAACTATATATATATTATTTTTATGTTTAAAAAATAAAATCTATACTTGGGCTATCTTACACCAACTAATTTAAAATCTTTGGGAATTGGGTTTGGAAAGACTATATAACTTATTACAGTTCTCTAAGAACAATGATGCTTATCCTTGCTGACCAAAATGGCCTAAGAGATGGCTTCAGAATGTGGTGAGTCTCCAGTTTGGAGGTGAGCATAGTTTAATCTACTTCACTGGGTTATGAGGTTAGTGTGGCCAAAATATAAGCTTAGTATTTGATTAAACTTTCTTTTCACATACATTAAAAATCTTGTAAGTACCTCTATCTACCTCTGACATTGTGGCAGTGATTGGTGAGAGCATGGCCAGTAGAGAATTTCATGCCTCTGATAATTTAGAAATCAAGGGATGGGTAGGCAGAGAAAGTTCTCTGTGTATCTGCTCTAAGAAAACTGGCTCTAGAGAAAGGGCAGGGGTAGTAGGAGCTAGGGAACAGTGTTGTAAGTAGAAAAAACTTTTCCATGGTTATATAGAAAAATATAAAAGTACTATGATCTTCTGCGGCTGACAGTATGCTTATTCTATCTCAAAATGATTCCTGTGTTTATTTTTTATTTATTTTCTTAATCTTTTTGGGTTTTTTGTTTTGCTCAGGTTGGCCTTGAACTCAGGAGGCTTCTCCCTCAGCCTCCAGAGTGATAGGATTGCAGGCATGTGCCACGCCCAGCTATTCCCATGTTTAATCAAAGAACTTCTGCAAAAGGCTTAATAACTATCAGAATATTTGAAACTGTAGTACACTGAGTGGAAAGATTAAATAGCTTCAAACATTTCATGATGGCCACTTTCCTCGCTCTTAGAGTGCTACCTGCTGCGGAGGCTAGGTTAACACTAAGTACTGTACTTAGTTCCTTTCCTCTCCCAACCTCCAGGCACTTCAGCAGGACCATGGAAGAACTGGTCCACGACCTGGTGTCCGCGCTGGAGGAGAGCTCGGAGCAGGCCCGGGGCGGCTTCGCAGAGCCGGGGGAGCACGCGCGGAGCCTGGCCTGCCCGCTCAAGCGCCAGGCCCGCAAGCGGAGGGGCCGGAAGCGGCGGTCACACAACGCGCACCCGCCGTGGGACGCGGGGCGCTGCGTGAGCGAGGGCTCGGACTCCAGCCAGGACGAGCCGGGCAAGGACTACCGGGACTGCCACGGCGGCAAGAAGGACCACAGCGACTCGGACGACCAGGTGCTGGTGGCCAAGCGCAGGCCGGCGTCCGTGAGCGCCGCGCTCGGGCGCGGGAAGCGGCCGCTGTGGCACGAGGCCGAGCTGGGTGCCGATGCGCTGGCCGGCAGGACGCTGCGCAGGCGCAGGAAGGTGAAGCGCATGGCCGTGGACTTGCCGCAGGACGTGTCCAGCAAGCGCGCCATGACGCAGCCGCCTGACGGCTGCCGGGACCACGACATGGACCACGACAGGGCCTGCCCCCTCCAGGACCTCCCCAGGGGCAAGGTGAAGAAGAGGAAGCTGAGGACCACCAGGCAGGGGCCGAAGACCCACGATGGGGGAGTGGGCCTGGACAGCGAGGACACCAGCCGGGCCAGTAGGGACAAGATGGACTACGAGGAGCAGAAGGTCTCCGACGAGCTCATGAGTGAAAGGTGACCTTTATTTTCCAAATATCAAAATGTTTGTCGCAGTGTGTTGGTTGGATGTGTTTTATATTTTAATTAATTCTATTTTAAAATAATTATAAATTGTAATAATAATAATAGTGAGATTACAGTGTAACTATGGCTACATTTCCTTAAAATTTATGATGTTTTCACACAAAGCAAAATTGCTTGTTTGATTTACTCAAAGTCTTGACTGTGTTCTAATGACTTAATTTTCAGCTACAAAGAGAAAAGGCAATGGATTTTCAGTGGGAAAGAATGTGCTTTTGAATAAGCACATTTGTAACTCTTAGAATGGGAGATACAATTATTTATTTGCTTAATTATAGAACGTTAGCCTTTCGAGCGTGTTACAGTGCATGATTCATTCTGATTCCTGATAGTCAAAATTTTATATTCTTTTGACATTTGTTTGGCCTACTATTTTAGAGTATCTATAACTTCCTGTGGATTGCAATCACTTGTAAAACTTGATTTATGGTCCAGGAACACCTGATTTTGTGATTAAAAGTGGAAGAAGAAATGATCTTTTGGCAGTTAGTCTAATCTGTCCATTCTAAGAAATTGGTATATACCACTAGGATAATTGTTCAATACTATTTTCACAGAATCAAAAGGTAAGCGATCATTATTCTTTTATACAGAATTTATGATACTTGCAAGAAATGAGATGTCCATCTGCATGTGTCCTCAAACCAAATGCCTGACTATGAGTCAAACAAAAATAGGTCTGGGAAAGAGTATTAATTTATAATGTTGGGATCATCTTAATCAAGTGGATTGTAGCCTATGGATTTTTTTGTTCTTAGCTTTTCACTATGATTTCAAACATGATTAGGACCTGGTAAGAATTTATAAAGTGACTTTTTTATTAAGCATAGTTTGCTGTTTATATAATTTTTCTAAAGAAGTACAAGTTCTAAAAAACCCAAAACATTTCCTGAGTGCTTTGGCATGGATTGCAAGAATTATTTGTACACTAGTGTTGCTCCATTGTGACTGAGGACTGCTCAGACTGACTTAAAAGTATCCTGCTCAGTTGCTGGAGGAGTGTGTCATAGTAGAGATAACATTCTGGATTATTCACAGCTAGCTTACCTACTTTTTTGGATTGACTGTCTAAGATCTTCTTTTTTTTTTTTCCCCTCATTTTTGTGTTTTCTGCCTTTTATTGATCTACCCTGGAACAGAAATGAGATGAAATGCTTATCATTTATGTCTCCTCGTTGTGGAAAAAAAAAACAAAACTCAAGTACCTACTAGGTATTACCACCCTATCCAGTAATTAATAGTCCAGGCACAAGTTTTCCAAGAGGATACTTACTCTTGAGTGAAGTAAAAGGTATATATTTCTTGTAATTTTAGTCTTTATAATAACTCATTGTTGTCACTTAAGCAGATTCCTGCTGTGGGAAGATTACTAAATAGTTAAGGTATCTTCCAACAAATGTAAGTGTTTTTGAGACTACTTCTGAAGCTTTTCTATTGTAAAAAGCTGTGTTATTTTCTTGGAGCTGATTTATAAATAAGAACAACTTTATTCTGTTTTTGGGGTGTGTGTGTGTGTCTCATATTTAACAAACATTTCATTAACTGCTATGTACTATGCACTGTGGTGTCTGGATTGACAATACAGACTCTGTCCTCAGTGCCTGCTAGGCTGGAATAAGCAGACAAATGTACACCATGGAATGTGCTATGAAGAAGGATCCTCAGGAGGAAAGACTTCCCATAGGAACTAGGTTTTGAAGCAAGAACTAAGACTTGTATAGAAAAGGAGGAGGAAATGAAAAGGAGAGAGGAAATGGCTTTTTTAGATAGAGGGAGCAGTTTGTGCAAAGCCATGGCTTGTGAAATGAAGGTGGTGTGTTTGGGAAATATATGTAGTTCATTGTTACTAGAATATAAAGTAGGATCTGAGGGTACAGCAATAGACACTTCTTGAAGCCTGTGTGCTCTGGTTTCATCAGACAGGCAATGGGAATTTTTAGCAGAGAAGAAACTCAATTAGATTTACATTTTTTCAAAATAATATGATCTTGGTAGTATTTTTTATCTTTTATCTACTTCCAGTCCTTTCTGTGGAAGGTAAATTATGGCTGTGCTAGGAGAGGAAAAGAAATATTTGAGAGTATTTGAGGTTGATTGTTTTGGGGAGGGTGATGTTCTCAGTTAATGCCTAGGTTACAGTTATAGAAAATGAATAGATTGGGACAAGGGATAGGTTTAGGTACATACACACACCCAACATACTTACTTATTGAATATATTCTCATTTCGGTACTAGGCATAAAAGTCATACCGAGGAAAGGGGGAAGAGATGCCCTTGGAGATGAGCTATAATGATCATCAGCTGCAGAAAAAGCCTTTCTTTTGTTTTAACTTCTTATTCTGATACTGAAGATAGCAACAAGTACACAGTATCCACTGGCTAACTATCCATAATGCAGAATGTAAGGAAGGAAGTGTGTTATATACATACATACATAAAGTAGAACATATCTTAAAGTAGAACAAGGGTCATTAGGGTCTGTGAGCTGGTTCTAGAGAGGGAATTTTGATTTCCTAATATTTTTAAGAGAGTGGGCAGGCAGAGAGAAAAGAGAGGAGATAGACATGTCACTTAGAACATAAGCAAAAGGACCATGAGCGAGGATGGGCAGAGTTCAGATGGTCACTCACAAATAGAAAGCCTTGCAAACCTAAGGTGATAATTATAGAGGTTTTAATAGAACACTGTCTTACAGAGTGTGTGAGTCTGTGTGTGTGTGTATTTTATAAACTTTTTTTCTTTTGAAATAGCTTTTATATAAATTGCAAAGTAGTTCAGAGAATTGATGTGTTTCACATTCCCATATGCCCCACATGCATTTTCCCCTATTAACTATCGTTAATATATGTTACAGTGCTGCCCCTGTCAAAATTAATACACCAATATTGATATGTTTTTAAGTAAAGTCCACATTTTATTAAGAGTTTTTTTGCTTTTATTTAGTCCTTTTTTCTGTTCCAGGGTATCATTTTACTGTTAGTCAACTAGTTAACATTTTCAGAAGATGAACCTGGTTGTATATAGAATAGGTCAGAAGAGGTAAACCTGAACTCAGAAGATTATAGTACTAAAAAGTAGCACACTGATTGACAGTCTGCAAACCTGGACTCTGAAAAGCTGTGAAAAACGTAACTAATTAGTGTACATAACTCAACCTGCCTGTGTTTACTGTGCATTTTCATTTGGGTAATTGAGAAGTATAATAGGCTTTTGATTATGGAATGCTACCATAGGGTCCCCTCTGATACATTTTAGGGTGTACCTTTCTAAAGTTTGAATATTTTTGAATTTTAAATGTACTTTTGCCTCAAAGGTTTCAAGAAAGGAATTGTGTCCTGAGGAGCTGCATTGATGGGTGCAACAGAAAAAACATCAGTAGTAGTTTCAATAGCTAAATAGCGGGAAGATAATATTCCTGAAGTATTTTTGTTTATTGGTTTATTATTATTATTATCTTTCTCAGTGGAACTGGGGTTTGAATTCAGCCTCGTCTTGCTAGGCAGGTGTTCTGCTCCTTCAGCCACAACCCCAACCCTTTTTGCTTTAGTTGATTTTCTGAGTAGTGTCTCCCTTTTTTGCCTGGGCTGGTCTTGGACAATGATCATCCTATATATGCTTCCTGCATTGCATAACTTGGATTATGGAAGGGAACCATCACTCCTGGTTTGTTGGTTGAGTGGGTGTCTTAGTAACCTCTCGTTTGGGCTTGCTTTTAACTGCAGTCCTACTGATCTCTGCCTCTTGAAGAGCTGAGATTACAAGATATGGTCCTCTGTAGTGTTTTTACTACTCAACAATATTGTGCATAGAAGAAAACGTAAGTTTGCAAATAACACACTATGGATTTGTTGCTCTTAGAAAAGATTGTTGCCAGATATGTAGTATAGGGAGCTTCATATGTTCTCTTCATTTGAAGGAAGTTGGAGAAAAAGAATATGCCTCATGACAAATTCTTAAGCATTCATTAATTATTTTTTGAATGTAAATAAATGAAAATTGATACTCTATATCCAGAAAAAGTTGTCAACTTAGGTAGAGCTCATTGATAATTTTCACCTTAAATGTCTCAATTTAAATGTTTTAAAACAGGTTTCAGGTTTTTGTTTTTTTTTTTTCAAATAAGTCAGTTAAACTTAGTTCTACTTGCTATAAGTATTTTAATTAAAAAAACCACCTGGGGTAATTTCCTGATTGGTTAAAATTAAGAATTATAGTAAAAAAAGAAACTACATGAGAATTTTTAAAGCATATCACTCAACTTTCTTTAGAGACCAAGCCTCTCATATGTTCTTACTCTCTTGTATTTTAAACTAACTTGTCTATCATATAAGCTTTGCTTGTATTATAACTGTTCATGTTAGTTGAATATTTGCTGTTTGTTTTAATTTCTGTGTTAAATTTGAATCTGGGTCATGTCTCAAATTTCTGTGGAAGTAATGAGAACCCATGTAATTTTTTCATTCCCCTTCATATTGGTAATGTTCATTTTATTGCTTACAGTGACCTTAACTTTGATTAATGAACTGTCACTGTCATAAACTTTTTTTTCCTTGCAAAATAATAGTTGTTTTGAATTCTTAAGTAATGTCCTTTCTAGAATATTTGCAAATGTGGTTCTGAAAACTAATTTCATTCCAGGCTCCTGTAATTCATTTGCTGAAGAAATTCTTACCTTGCTTTTGATTGAGACTTTCCCATTTTATTGAGCATTGGTGTTTTAGGCTGCAGCTGAATTGCACAGCGTAAGAAAGGAGCTGTGAGCACATGATGAAAGCAGATAATAAAATGCATCAGTGTGTCAGCACCTCGTTCAGTCACATCTGGCTTACTGTCAGGGTCCCATTAGATTCCTGTGGTTTTATGTGCCAAAAATAATATGCTCTGTAGTTAATAGAACCAGGACATTTGCAGTTTGATTAAAATAAAAATCATCTTATTTTCTTTCAGATCTTTGTCAGGCTCAAGTTCCATCTCTGAGCTGCAATGTCTCTTTAAAATTCTACAGCTGAGAGATCAATTGCTCTTTTGATCCGTTTCTTTTTCTTTCTTTTTTTTTTTTTTTTTTTCCTTCTTATTACAGTGATTCCAGCAGTCTCAGCAGCACTGATGCTGGTTTGTTTACCAATGATGAGGGAAGACAAGGTACTGAAATGCTTTTTTTTCTCTCTTTGGAAAAACAGCTCCATGTTAAAGTTATGCTTATTATCAGTTGTTTCATAAGTTGATAACTGCAGTCCATTTGCATTATGCATACTACTTAGTTGACTGGGGCTTAGGATTGTAACTTGTTTTCTACATGCTACAGAAGATGTCCTGCCTTCTTGACCTAATAGTAATAGATTATCTCCAAAGCTAATAATATAAAGGAAGGATTATCTTCCTCAAGAAATCTTTACATCCCTCAGTCTTTTCAATTTTGTCCTTTTTTTTTTTTTTTTTTTTTTTTAGTTTGTTCACAAGATACTGGTTCTGATTCTCCACCTGATTCCAAATGCATTTAAAACTGTTTAAGCAGTCATAAAGGTGGATTTCCAAATCATTTGTCATTTTTATTCAGGTGTGACATTTATTCATCCTATTCAGTTTGTAAGTAATTAGATGACTTTCCTGAATTCAGTATTGTAAACTCTTAAACAGAAATGTGTTACATACCAAATTTTTTTTAATATTTGAAACTTCCTGAAGCGTTTCATACTTGAACATGGCAGGTATTCTGAAGCAATGAATAGTATGAAAGTCTTATACTTTCATACTTATATGTCCCCTATAGGGGACAGGATTAATCCTTAATCCTGTTAATTTCATCTGTCACATCTACTCATGACCATTTCCCCTTTCATACTCCATACAAATCATGAAATTAGCAAATACTTATGAATATTTATCACAAGGGTCATCTCCTTTCTTAAGAATAGGTTAGCAGAAGACAGTAAGTTCTAAGGGAAAAACAATATATTTATTGTGTTAAATTATAAATCATTTAATGATGTTAATTTTTTTTTAAAAAAGGACAAAGTAATTTCTTTCCACAGGTTTTTCTTATTCTGTTGGTCCTTCTGGTAGTATGAGTTGTGTCCTTTTTTGCTTACTTAAACCAGTCATTCCAGATAAATGGTTCATAATTATTGTAAAGACCACAGACATTTAAAGACATTGTCTGAAATATGTTAGGACATTAAGGCAAAAAGCGAGCTTAAGGACTTTCATAAACACCTAAATTCTTATTATGATAGAAATCTTTACCCAAGGTTAAATTGTGAATGTTTATACTAGTAATGAAACAAAATGATAAAACTTTCACAAATTTTTGGGAAGCCTGTTAATTTTTAGAAACCATTGAGTGGCTTTGAATGATATGGTGGCATTTATTGTAAGCTTACTGTATCTCATATTGCTAAGTGCCTTTCTTGCATTTAATTTACTTTTAAGTTCTTATTTCAGTCTTTAAAAACTCCATGAATTCCCAGTTTTTAAAAATGAACAATAGAGTTGAAGTAACTTACTCAGTGTTATAAAACACTGGAATTCTAATAGGTCTGTCTGAATGCATGCCCAAGTTCTTAATTGTTATTTGGTTTCCCTTTTAGGAATAAAGTTATAGCCCAATACTAGTGACTCATATCTGTAATCCTAGGGACTTAGGAGGCTGTGATCAGGAGGATCAGTTTGAGACCAGTGTGGGCAACTAGTTTGTAAGACCCCCATCTCCAAAATAACAAGAGCAAGATGGACTAGAGGTGTGGCTGAAGTGGGAGAGTACTGCTTTGTAAGCAAGAAGCCCTGAGTTCAAACCCCAGTCTACCAGAAAAACCCCAAAAAGAGTAAAGTTGTATATCATCAAAAATGAAATAGCTTCACTTTTCTAGAGTACCTTTTAATTTATTTGTTTAATTAAAGAATTTTTTGGAGACAGGGTCTTATTATATAGCCCAGGAGCTCTCCTTCTTCTTGCCTCAGCCTTCCCAATGGGGTAGCTAGGATTACAGTTTGCCACCATGTCCACCACAGTGTTGGTTTTGGCTTAGTGGAAATTAAGATCCAGGGTAGTCAGTTTCAAAAAGTGACTCTCTTTTTTTGTTGTGTTTAGTAACCTGATCTGTGACATTTTAATATAACTCTTAGTAAAAGCATTAATATTTAAGTGCAATATATTGTGCTTTTTCTAATGAATTAATTTTTATGAATTCTTCAATTGAAACAATCTAGTGACTGTAATCCTGTAATTGCTTTTAATTTATTACTCCCACTTTATTTGAAATACACCTGTTTCTCATAAAATCATTTTCAACTGATGCTTAATTTTTAAAATTTGCCTTTAAAAATGATTATAGTAAAAGGTTTTCAAAATCTTTTTCTAAAGGGAGGAAGTTTCTTGCAGTTCTGATGACACTCATAGATTAAGATATGGGGCATTGATGACTGCCAGATTTTATTCAAAATGCTATTTGTGTCTTTTAACTGCCATCTGCATTCTGTGTTTTATCTCTTTATATCTGTTTCTGTCTATTTATACAATTCTTAATAATTTCTTTTTCAACAAAACCAAAATGTTGATTCTCACTAAGGGCTTATTTCAAACTGAACTCTTAACTTGATCATTCATAGTGCCATGGTTATATTTGTGGATGCTTCCAATAGTCTGAATAATGTTGACTTTTAAAAATCCTTTGCTTCTAGTAATTCAGTATAGTTTCTTCATAAACTGTGGAGTTGTCACTTTTCACTTAAAGTTAACTTTTTCAAAACTATTTCTTATTGAACTTAATTAGATTAATTTCATTTCATTATAATCTGTGATTTTTACCCTTTTTCCACTCTATACAAGTCATGAAGTTAATTCTATACCATTATCAGGGGTAAAGAATAGATTCTGTAGTTTTATACTTTTTTCATTCCCAGTAGATGATTAAGGGTCTTTTTGTTATTTTGTTTTTTAATGTGGGAAGGATAGTAGCTTAGAAAGGTTTCCCTACAGTATTTGCCAAAGGACTAGCCAGTCCTTTAAATATGTTAGTTTTTCACATATTTAAAATTGGTTCTAAAATACAGCACTTTGTGTTTTGCTGATGGCCATGTTTATCATAAATTAGAGAACATTTTTAAAGTAAAAGTGTGTTAAAGAGTAAAATGTTTTCTTTATAGATTATATACATGATTGCCAGATAAAGTGCAGGACCTCCAGTTAAATGTGAGTTGCAGATAAATAACAAATAATATTGTAGCATTCTATGTTCTGTGTAGTATTTAGATATACTTATACTAAAACATTAAAGCAAGTACATACTTATATTAATACTAATTTTTTATCTGAAATTCAGATTTAATTGATGTCTTATATTTTTATTATCTCACAGCCTGAATTGTATATCTGAATGAAAAAACTAAATTTTGGGGGGAATTTCTTGTATTTTCACAGGTGATGATGAGCAGAGTGACTGGTTCTATGAAAAAGAATCAGGGGGAGCATGTGGTATCACCGGAGTCGTCCCCTGGTGGGAAAAGGAAGATCCTACTGAGCTAGACAAAGATTTCCCAGACCCTGTCTTTGAAAGTATCTTAACTGGTTCTTTCCCCCTCATGTCACATCCGGGCAGAAGAGGTCAGTAGTTCTTCCTAACTGGTGTATACAGTGAGCCTTTGATCAGCCTTGGGAATACTCATTGAAAGAGAATGGAATTGGAAATTGGAGAATAAACAGATATGTTGGCCACTAATTCAGCTACTCCGCTCATCACGGCTTCAATTTATTAGGAAAAGCGACTTGCTTTTCTTGCTAGTTCATGATGAAAATGTTGATAGGAATGTGAATCGGCAGGAAGAAATGCCTTGGATATTATTACCTAAGGACTAAACTAGGTAATTAAGTAATGCAGTAGAACCCTTTCAGGCATTGCTTTAGTTCTGTTAAATGAGAATTTTCCCAATAATAATCATGGTATTCACCTCTAGCACCAATATCTTAATTTTCTGTTGATAGGATGTTCTTCTCTACTTCAGTGGTCACAGTATCATCTAAACTGAGTGCTTTGGTTTTCCAGGTTTCCAAGCTAGACTCAGTCGCCTTCATGGAATGCCTTCAAAGAATATTAAAAAATCTGGAGGGACTCCAACTTCAATGGTAGGCATGCTTTTTTATTGAATTGTCATGTTTGGAAATGTTTCCATTTCTATGGAAAAAAAGCCACATCCTCATCCTATATTTATATTCTAATGTTATATTTAAAAATAATCCATTTTTTTGTAGGCTACAAACTGGACCAGTGAGATTCCCCTATAAACCAAATCTTCTAATGCTAATAAATTAGTTGCGTTTTGAACACCTGGGGAATGACATTCGAGGGAACCTGGCTCCTGTCCTCTTCCCTGGAGGAATATCATTGAAGTGAGAGCCTCTTTGATGCAAAGATGGGGCTGTTTTTGCTGGAGGACTGGTATTTCTCCTTTTAGTCAGAAGTGAACCTGATTGGGGAGGCTTTTTAGAGATCTAGGTTGGCCCAGGGTGGATAGAAACTACTGTAAATTTTATATATTTTTCTCTTTTATGATTTTTTTTACATTGAATCCATTTATGTATTACTTGCTTTGCCAAAATGCTAACAAAAGATAGAAAATTGAAAACGTGCAGATTTTAACCTAAGTATTCCATAATGTTTATATTGTGACTGGTTAAGAATTAAGTTTTACATATCTGACTGTTGTAAATAAAAACCTGATGCATTGATAACATTTATGGTTAACTTTTAGAGAAGCCTTCTATAACCAGCATTATTTAAAATATTTGCATTTTACTCAGGGTATTTTAACAAGGGCTAAGAAAAGTAATAGGTGAGGTTGATAAATCTTTGCTAGAGTTTGTATGTTCAGTTTTCTTTCCACTTGGATAATCTGCTCTGTATTGCAAACCAATTGTATTTTATAGTATAGTTTTCATTGTATTGCAGAAATCATCCTTTTTCTTACCTAGCCACAGTGATAATTAGTCTGCACTAGTAAAATCATTTACTATTACACTTTAACTGTTCTATTTGGTACTTGAAATACAGCACAATTATTATTTCGGTTTAGAGCTTAATGAAATCATGTGAAACCTAGTATTTTAGCAAGTACTGTGAGACTCTGAATCATATTGTCATTTCTAAAAGTGTGAGCTGGTTTTCCATCCTCAGAATGGCAGACCATATGTGTCACTAAGTTTCAGAAATACTTGCATGAGCTCATTTTCACCAAGCAGGGGGAATTTAACATTTCTATTGTTGGTATAATTTAAGCACTATACTAAGTTCAGGCCATTTGAGTTCTTTAAAATGGTTATATTTAAATGATTAATATTTTTATTAAGTTCCAGTAATTGATGAAGTCAATGTGATTTAATATGTGTATTTTTATATTGTATGGATTGTCAACTCAGATTTAATGGATAACTAAATATGATTGGAAAAGAAACTTAAAGTTGACATCGCCTTGACCTAAAGTCATTGCAGTTGAAAGATTTCAATAAATACAGTAAGCCGGAATGTATGACATCTCCTCATCTCCTTTTGGATTACTTGTCTCAACTGGATAGATTAAAAATGAAAAAGTGCAATTTTGAGTTTCTTTACCTTTGCATATTTGAAGTGATATTTAAAGATACAATGATGTGGTGTTTAGTCATTGTAAGTAAGCTTGTTTGTGTTATGTCTTTGCAGTAAAAACTCATGTTTTTTTTTCTGAATTGCATAAATGCTTTTATTTTATTTTGTATAATGATCGTCTTTTAGTTCTGAATAAGTCACTTTAAAACCTTGGCCTATGAACTTTGCCTTACTAATAATGAATCCAGATGAATGCTATCTAGTTCTTGGTTCAATTTTACCTATTTTTATTTTTGGTTCACTGCTTGCTTGAACATAGCTGGGATTTGTAGCCCATTTTCTAGGCTTATTGCAATCTTACTGTGGTATTTTATAGAAGCTATTAAAACTGATAGGGTAGCTTCATAGTATCGATGATACATGGCTTAACCTACTAAAAGCTACCTTCCCTCTCTAAATTGTAAGAAGGTGATTAAGTTTCACTTGGTGAAGATACACTCACTATATATGTGTGTTTATCATGGAACCTAGTGCATTAGGCCATGAAGTGTTTCCTGGCCTACGTTTTTGTATTCAAAATTTTGCTGAAGACAGTGGACTTCTTCAGGTTTTCTTTCTTTCAGTCCTGAATTGTCCTTATTTGAATTTTTAAGTAGTGTAATTTTTTTTTCAATAAAATCTCTGATTTGGGCAAGAACAATAAGAGTCCCAGTTTGTGCTGATAATTTTCTATGCTAAGTTTTTGTTTTGTTTTTGCTAATGTCATATATAGCTAACTAGTTTTAAAATCATGTCACTAAACAGTCATCTTTAAAGGCAGTATCTGTTACTTCCCATAATAAGAAATGAAATTTAATTACCTGACACTTTCACACTGGAAATTGCTTTTAAGAAAGATTAATTTGCTGAGCAAAGTCAAACACATGTAGCTGCAGCCCATCAAACAAAATGGCAACAAAGGTTTTTTTAAGTAAAAAAAGTGATGGCTGCATAAATATAGTAGTGTCATATATTTGAAGGAAATGAGAACAGGAAATTCTTTATAAAATATCAATATGTACATTTTATGAGGAAGTTTCCAGTCAGTTTTCATTATTTGGCCTAAGTATGTCCTTTGAAGTCACTGTAAACATTGAATTAGGGGACAGTGGACCATCATCCTAACAGAAAGATAGGATTAGGTTCCTGTGAGCCTCCAGTCACAACATATTCATCAATTGAATACATAACCTAGTTTTAAGTATGTGTTAGTTTTATTTTCTTTGTATTGTTCATTGATTGACATTGAACTCATGGCACTGTAACTCAGTCCTGAACAAAGCGTAGGTAAAACATTTTTTTACTAAGTCTCCATATGTCCTACTTTGAGCTTAGTAATGCCAAATTACCCTTCTGAGCACTGTGCTTGTGGCCGTTGAAAATAGTGAAATCACCATAAACCTGGCACTGAATAGACGGCAAAAGGACACTTGTTTCCAGTATGAGAGCTGAGATGAGGAACAGTGTCACCTTGTTCACCTCAGCTGGGAACATACGTGTATGTCAGTGATTGACCTTCTTCACTACTGTGCACATGTCCTTGATTGACTGCAAAAGTTCTGTGAGTGTGGATTTTGGAATTACAAATAAATTTTAGCCAGTAGTCAAATTTGCAAATTTGGAATCTACAAATAGAAATGAGGATTGTGTTTAGTTGTGTGGCTAGCAAAGAGGTATTTGAGATTGTGAAGTCAGATCTCTGTGAATCCACACTCTGGTTCTCTTTTTACTGAGAATTACATTTTGAACCTCAGTTTCTTCCTCTGTTAAATACAGATAATACTTTTCAGAAGAGTTGTCACATTTAAATGATATTGTATACATAATGGGCCCATTTTTGGCACAATCTTTAAACACAGTAGCTGGTGACTTAAATTACATTTTAATCACAAGTCATTGTGCAAAATTCTAATCTTTAAACTTTCCTGTTCCTATTTTATATATAATTTATATAAAATTTGCCTTTATATTTAATATTTGTATTACTTATATAGTACTTTATACTTATATAGTACTTATACTTATTATATTTATTTTTTATATTTCATTTATATTTGATTTGGCCCCTCTCTTTAAGATTATCTGTGGAGAATCATTTTGAATAAATTTTAGGTTCATTGCACTACATCTCAAAATTTAATTGCAAACTGATAAACTCCTAATCCTCTTCTGTTTATCTCCCTTTCCTTCCAATTCATTAAGCAATTCATTTGTACAAAGACCTAGAATATTTAAAGATTTGAGTCCTGATGGATCTAAATTTATTGATCTTGTTCATGTATATGACAGGTGCATGCAGACAGGGTCCTGAAAATTTAGTACTGATAGGAATTATCTGTTAGATCAAAACATCAGTTTATTGGAATCCAGTTCATTCTTCATTGGATTTAGGAGAGTGAAGAAAGTGATAATTAATTCCAAGGAATATCCTCAAGCCATTGCCCATCATATTCAGCCTGAACCTCTTATATTTCTAGAGTTTGTCCATTAAGTACAGTTGAGAGTAATAGCTCAGTCGTGATGCTAGAATCAGTCTGGGATGCAGTACTTACAAAGTGAATTCAAGTAACAATATTTAAGCATAGCATTCCAGTTAGCCAGGTTGTCCTACTCCTGAGCGACACAGTTAATCAATGTTTTCTGAAGGGGAGAACTTTTTAAAATCCTTTTTTGTTTTGAACTAATGATTTGTCAGTAGGTATTATATTTGTCCACAAAACTTAGCATTAAAATTATACAGTCTGTAAAAAGATGAGAAAATAAAGGACTCAGCTTAAAATACAGGTACTTGAAAGCTGACATAAGTATTATATATGAAATTGTAATAAGTTGTAGGATTTTGCTTAAAAAATGTATAATTACATCAAGTTATTTTTGAATGGTTGTAATCAGAATCCATATTGTAATGATGGTATTTGTGTTTATTCTGCCAAAGAAAGTGAATCTGATTTAACAGACTTCTTATTTATGCATGTTTAGCAAGTTTAAATATTTGCAAAAATGTGAACAATAATCCTAAATATAAATAGTCCTGCCACACAAATAAGCATACTGTTTATATTCCCTACAGTAGCCCAGAACAAAACAACTTGTATTCATTTGGAATCTTGAGTCAGTTCATTCTGAAGGAGAAAAAGAATGTTGCAGATACTTTTTTTCTATGAAATCATAGAAAACCAGGATTCCATGGATGGCATGTTGAAAATGATAAATTATACTGTCGTGATTTACTCTGTATGTCTTGCTTGACTTTAGTTGTTCCTTTTTATTTGCCTTTTGTTGTTTCTTAGGATTCTAGAGTAGGTGTTTAATCTGATTTATAGTCCTTATACAAGAGAAGGATCATTTAAAATGGTTTGGTTCAAAACAAAGAGCTACATAAATTTTTCTCTTGGATGAGAAG
Source organism: Castor canadensis (assembly GCF_047511655.1). Taxonomy (NCBI): domain Eukaryota; kingdom Metazoa; phylum Chordata; class Mammalia; order Rodentia; family Castoridae; genus Castor; species Castor canadensis. Next base: position 116,572,863 of record NC_133396.1, read on the forward strand.
CAGAGAGAGAACGTTTCTCCTAAGAGAATGGAGTTATTTTGTGATTGAAAGCAAACTTAAAATGTTTTTTAAAAGTACATACAGTTGTAATTTGACTATATATGGACTAGTAACCTAAACTTTTTCAGTGAATTTAGCTGCTAAGTGCTTTAGTATAACACTTGTGCATTAGTACTTTGGTATCCTGAAATCATTTTTGGATTCTTTGGAGAATGCAAAAAGAATGTATACTTAGAAGCTGCCATATGCTAAATTTATATAATACATATTTTTATCTATTATAATATATGTTAATTTCGTTTTCATTTTACCATCAGCTTGAGATCCAGATGTTACATTAGAATCAGATACTTTTTTCTTTAGAATTTATTTTGAGATAGTTTATTTTATATTATAGAAAAGTACATATTAATATAATATTAACAAATTTTTTAATTTAATTTTAATTTATTTTTTAAATTCTTTTATTCACAGTGCATACATTGTTTGGGTCATTTCTCCCCCCTTGCCCTCCTCCCCCCACCCTCTCCCCCCTTCCACCCTCAGTTCCAGGCAGGTCCTGTTCTGCCTTTATCACTAGTTTTGTTGAAGAAAAGAGACAAGCCTAATAAGGAAGACAAAGCATTTTTGCTAGTTGAGTTGAGGATAGCGATACAGAAATATTCCTAGCATTGCTTTCGTGTACATGTGTTATGACCCATGTTGATTCATCTCTAACTGATCTTTACCCTGGTTACTGATCCCCTTCTCATGATAACCTCTGTTGCTTTAAGGTTTCTATATTAGTTCCTCTGGAGTGGGGACATCAAACGCTTTCATGTTTTGGGTTTTCTACCTATTTCTGTATCACACAAATGTGCTCTCCCCTTATCATGTGATCCAAGTCCAACCACATTGCTGCTTTTGCCCTAGATCTAAAGTCCACATATGAGGGAGAACATACGATTTTTGGTCTTCTGAGCCTGGCTAACCTCACTCTGAATGATGTTCTCCAATTCTATCCATTTTTTTGAGAATGATAAGTTTTCATTCTTCTGCATAACTGAGTAAAATTCCATTGTGTACAAGCACTACATTTTCTTGATCCATTCATCAATAGTGGGGCATCTTGGTTGTTTCCATAACGTGGCTATTGTGAATAGCGCTGCAATAAAAACATGGATGTGCAGGTGCCTCTGAAGTAATCTGTGTTGTATTTCTATGGGTATATCCCCAGGAGTGGGATTGCTGGATCATATGGCAGGTCTATGTTTAGATTTTTTAAGGAGTCTCCAAACTTTTTTTCTGAGTGGTTGTACCAGCTTGCATTCCCACTAGCAGTGGATTAGGGTTCCTTTTTCCCCACATCCTCGCCAACACATGTTGTTGGTGGTGTTTTTGATGATGGCTATTCTAACAGGGGTGAGGTGGAATCTTAGTGTGGTTTTGATTTGCATTTCCTTTATGGCTAGAGATGGTGAGCATTTTTTCATGTGTTTTTTAGCCATTTGAATTTTTCTTTTGAGAAGGTTCTATTAAGTTCAGTTGCCCATTTTTTAATTGGTTCATTGATTTTAGGAGAGTTTAGTTTCTTAAATTCCCTGTATATTCTGGTTATCAGTCCTTTGTCTGATGTGTAGCTGGCAAATATTTTCTCCCACTCTATGGGTGGTCTCTTCAGTTTAGAGACCATTTCTTTTGTTGTGCAGAAACTTTTTAATTTTATGAAGTCCCATTTGTCCATCCTTTCTGCCAGTTGCTGGGCTGCTGGGGTTGTATTGAGGAAGTCTTTGCCTATACTTATTAGTTCCAGAGTGTTTCCTGCTCCTTCCTGTAGTAACTTCAGAGTTTCAGGTCTGATATTTAGGTCCTTGATCCATTTTGAGTTGATACTAGTACAGGGTGATAGACATGGATCTAGTTTCAGTTTCTTGCAGATGGGCAACCACTTTTCCCAGCAACATTTGGCTGTCTTTTCTCCATCATATATTTTTAGCACCTTTGTCAAAGATAAGAGGACTTCATATCTAGGTCCTCTATTCTTTTCCACTGGTCTTCACGTCTGTTTTTGTGCCAGTACCATGCTGTTTTTATTGCTATTGCTTTGTAATATAGTTTGAAGTCGGATATTGTGATACCTCCAGCATTGCTTTTTTAAAATTTTATTGTGCTGGGTGAGGGTATGTTGTAGCATTTACAAAATTTCTTACAATATATCATACCTGAATTCACCCCATCCACCATTCTCCTTCATTCCTCCCTACTCCCCTTCCTGGAATAGTTTTAACAGGTTTCATTTTCCATTTGTATACATGTGTATACAATATTTGCACCATATGCATGCTCCTTCACTATTTCCCCACCTGCTACCTCTCTTACCAGTACCATCCCTCTCAGGCAGGACCTGTTCCACCCAAAAGAAGAAGAAAAAATGACATTTTTCCTTAAGGCACATCCATGTTCATATGGATAATAGACTGATTTGCTTCATCTCCTCTATTTTTCTCCTTTCTACCTCAGTCCCTTTCTTCTGGTTGTTTTAACTGATTTAAAAGTTCTATATTCATTTTTGGGTAGAGAGTACATCAAGCATATTCACCTTCTTAACTTCCTTCTTTTACCCTCTCCCTGACCTGTTTTTCATTGTTTGCTCTATTTGTATTTGGTCTTTATGCCACATAATGAGAGAAAACATACAGCTTTGGCCTTCTGAGCCTGGCTAACATCACTTAAGATAATTTTCTCCAGTTCTGTCCATTTACCGCAAACAAGAAAATTTTATTCTTCTTTGTGGCAAAATAAAATTTCATTGTATATAAATACCACATTTTTTTAAACCCATTCATCAGTGGTGGAACATCTTGACTGTTTCCATAACTTATAATGCTGATATAAATAGTGTCTTATATAAATTCTCTATTTTGATGTCATTCACAAGTTTATATTTCTTGTCACAAATTTAATAGCTGATTTTTAAAAATGAGTCCAAATTTTCATACTTTGTCACTAAATAGTATTGCATTGTACTTTATTAAAAGTGCAGTATGTATATACATGTAAACCTAAATGGTACAGATATATGGTAGTATAATCATTTATTCAGTTAACTGCAATTGAATTCTTACTATGTTCTTCATATTTATTCTTAAAAACTCCTTAGATAAAACATAAACATTAAGTCTTGACATTTCCATGTTATAAAAATTGACCTCATATGGTTTTTTTGGGTTTTTTTTGTGTGTGTGTGGTACTGGGGATTGAACTCAGAGCCTATACCTTGAGCCACTCTGTCAGCCCTTTTATGTGATGGATTATTTCGAGAAAGGGTCTTGTGAACTTTTTGCCCAGGCTGGCTTTGAGTCATGGTCCTCCTAACCTCTGCCTCCTGAGTAGCTAGGATTAGAGTCTTTAGCCACTGGTGCCCAGCAACAGCATGTGTTTTTCATGTATTCAGAACATCTGTGTGCTTCTCTCATGCCTTAGTTCAGACTTAACTTCATGTTCTGGCTTATGGGTTTCTGATGCTTTAGAAATGCAGAGCTGTGCAAAGTGGGTGTTAGTAATGGGAGCAGATACTCATGATGCTATGTGCCAGACACTTTCTATATACTAGTTACTTTATTAATTAATTTAATACTCTTCACATCCCTGTAATGTAGGTGAATGTTTTTAACTTAAACAGTTACCTTTTCTCTTTTAGTAAGCCAAAATTAATGCAGTTTGGAACTTTCTTCATATTGCTGCCATGTTGCTAATAAATACAAATAAATTCTCATCCTAAAGCAGTCTTCATTCCTGATTACTAAATGCCATTGGTAATATGAGGTATTTTGAGATATTTGACTATTTTGAATGGCAAGCACAAAGTGTGTCCCATAATAAAAATGGTAGTTAAAATGTTTTACTGCTTCTATTGGATTAACCACTGGCATGCAGCCCTGCATTCTGATTTTTCCCTTTGTACATTTCTCTGAGAGTATATAGTAGCTTCTTGCTGCTCTTTAATATCATCCAGTTCTAGAACCTTCTCCATTTCTTTCTCTCCATGTCAGCTTGTTCTCCCTGCCTGCCCTCCATGGTACCTCTTTTTCCATCCAGCCTGTTATATAATGTGCCTTGTAGCTGTCACATTACTACTTTTGTTTAGCTGTGGTGACGTCTGTATTTCTTACGTTTCTTTCTTCCCTTTTCTTATGTAATTTGGCAAAATTCTGAGAATAACTCCTACAAGAGGAAGATATTTTAGCTTTAAGAATGAGTTGGAGCTCACAAAATGAATGGGTGGGAATTGGCAGACAGAAAGTCATGGTCAAGGCTTAAATTTGAAATATTCAGAAAACTATTTAAGTCCAGTACTGCTGGCAACAGTATATGCTTGTATAGATAGGTATGTAACAGATAAGTTTGGATGCAAAGGTAGGCAAGTGTTAGATCATTATGGGCTTTGTAGTCCATGGGAATCTCGTGAACTCAGGTAACTTCTGATCGCATAGACAGTAGGATACAGAGGCATTGGTAGTTGCATGTAAGTTTATACTATATCAAGTGTCTAAGTTCAGTGTGTATTCCCCTAGTAGATGAGAACCACAAGCTAGCCTGAACACTTCTGTTTCACTGAACCTAATATTCGGATCAACTTTTGGGAGACATTCATTTAGTGAATGGTAGTTAACTACTGCTCTAGTTATGTTACATGTTACAGTGGTGAACAAGACAGACAGTTTTCTGCAGCTTACATTTTAGCAAATAAGAATAAACTTGGTTGGGGGCGGCAGGAGTAAGCAAATAAAAAATAACCATGGAGAACCGTAAACAGGGTGTAATGTGGTAATTATAGGACATGTAAGTGATTGAAGAGAACAAGATTTGTAGGCTGGAATAATTTTCAGCCCTGGCCAGTCTCTAGTGCCTTTCTTTAGATCATTTTTACAATAACACAGGGAAAGATATAAGGGTATACTCTACCCAAACCTGTTCATTCAAGAAGTTGGGTTAGGTTTTAGCCATCTCTCCTGATTCCTGACCATGTTGACCATAGCTTTTAAATGTCACTTACTGTAAGTAGAAGTACAAATGGCATTCTTGTTTACGAAGTACTACTAATTTGAAATTTTCTAAAATAGAAAGTTTTTAGTTGCTAAATATTCATCTAGTGTTTTGAGTGTCCCCTTTAGATTAAATCACAATGATTGTTCTGAAATGTAATATGTAAGAATGTCCCTTCAGAAGTTTCCAGTTTACTCTTCTGCCTTCATGTTCACTGTGTTATTATACATCGCAGCCAGTCTTTTTAGTACATAATTAAAATATATGAAATGTCATGTTTTTGCTTTGTTTTCCTTAACTTTTGTATTTGCATACAAATTTTTAGGTTATCTGTATTAGGAAAGAAATGACTTATGATTGATTTTTTTTCTTTTATTTATATGTGCATACAATGTTTGGGTCATTTTGATTGATTTTTTAAAAGAAGATATGATCTATGGAGTTTTTAATGAATCTAAAAATACGGAATTTGCAAACAAGACTTTTGAAAAAATACTTTTTAAATTATGACTGTCGTTTAAAAACTTTTCTTTTTTGTATTCTAAGAAACCCTTAAAATAAGTTCTGAAATGTTTTTGTTTTTTAAGGAAATTAAGATTGTTGATTGGTAACCATTTTATTTCATTGATGAGCTTTGATTCCTTTTCCTAGTTGCCCTTCAAAAGGGTGGTGACATTGCAAGAGTCCCCATTATGATTCTTTTTTAAGTCAAAATGAGGGAAACAGAAATGCTGCAAATATTTTACTTTTTAAGAAACTTCAACTCTGTTTTTCTGCCTTTTATGTTGCTGATAGTATTCTGATGGTCTATAAAACACAGTTTTGTAATTTACCTTTAGATATGCCAGATATGTAATATCAGAAAAGTTCAAAATCAATGTTCGGTAGAACACTTCCAAATAATATTAGACAAGCACTTTCTATACTGAAGTCTCTTGGATATCCTCCCATTGAAGGTCAGTTTGCACAACTGATAATTCACAAAGAAATCACTTAGAAAGGATTTCCTGTACTATGTAGTTAATGAATGCCAACCAGATATTTGTTGCCTGTCATCCAAGAAAGGGGATTCTGACAAATCAGAGGTACATGTCAAAAGGTATTTAACTATGTTTTAAACCAACAAAACTTGTAAAATATTTTGTTGTTAAATCATGGTTGTATGAAACCCTGATCAATACTTAGTAGGGGAATAAAGTAGCAGTTTGACACTTTTTTTTGTTGTATAATAAAGGAGTAAAAACTTGTGCTCTTACCAGTGACCAGTGTAGCACTTTCCTCTTAGATTTTATATTTAAATGTGGTAATTGATTATACAGTTTACTATTAAAGTATTACAGGATCACCCAGTTTTGAACTTGCAGGATATTTATCTTTGATAAACTTTTTGTAAAAATTTTAATAGTATGTCCTTGGTTTTTGTTTTGGTTTGGTTTGGTTTCGTTTGGTTTGGTTTTGAGGTCTTTCAGATTTGTATAGATTTTGAAATATTTAGTTTAGAAATTGTTCTTTAAAAGTGGAAGCTATTTTTAATCGTTCATCTCATTTCATATAATTGCATTTATGTATATCCTTGATAGACTTCTAATTTTTTACTTCACAAAAATACTTGCAAGTTTTATATCATTTGTCAGATGAGCAAATACGTATATTTTATGTCTGACTCAGAAACTTGGTACCTAGTTTAATTGTGTTTTTAGTTATAAATTTCTTGATTCAGTTGTGCATATTTTGTAATGAAGGCTTCATTGTTGGAGAGGTTGAGAATACAAAATCAGTTAGACATGTCTTTGTTTTCAAGTACCTTATGGTTTGATTAGCAAGAATTAATTGGGAGAAAGAGAGAGAAAAGGAGACCTAATATTTATTAAGAGAATCGTTGATTATAAGTGCTTTTCATTCTTTAACTTAAATTTTGGTTTTATGTATTATCTGTGTTTGCCTTTTGTTTTTCCACATGGCTGTGTCTTCAGTTTTACTTCCTTCTTTATGTTTTATCAGCCCGTTCTTTGCAGTTTGATCTGTCACTGCCCATGTCTAGGTACATTATTCTCTCTGGTTTCTCTATTTTTTTTTTTTTGCTTGTAATCTATATCACATGTAACTCCAAGTAAACATTTCTAAAACATGTGTATGTTCATGTCTACCAACTCCAGAAATAGCTTGTACTCCCTTTATGCTAAAATCCAGATTTTCTTCCCTCTGCTCACTTTTGATCTACAATACTCCACTACAGTGCAGATGGGCCTTTGTTTGCTGTGTGTCCATACCTCTTCAGGCCTTCTGTGTTCTACCAGATCCAGTCACTGTCCACCTTTGCTCAAAACAGTTATTGGTTGTTTCATATATTGTTTCAAAGAGCAGTTCAATTTCTATTCCCTATACCCCATTTTTCACTCTTCAGAGAACACTCTATCATCTGAAAGGATATTACACCCTCTGTGTCTTCTACTCACTCATCCATTAGTGGGTAACCTGTGATTTTGTGTGGTTACTCACATGCCTACTTTTTTTTTTCCAGTACTGGGGCTTGAACTCAGGACCTTCACCTTGAGCCATTCCACGAGCCCTATTTTTGTGAAGGGTTTTTCGAGATTGGGTCTTGTGAACTATTTGCCTGGGCTGGCTTCAAACCTCGATCCTCCTGATCTTTGCCTCCTGAGTAGCTAGGATTACAGGTGTGAGCCACCAGTGCCCAGCTTCTGCTTACTTTTTTTTTTTTTTTAATTACATCTGTAATTACACATAACACTCAATGATAGTAGTCCAGTTCTTAGCACATAGTCAGTGCTTGGTATTTTTTAAAATGTTGATGGTGATTTTACTCAGTATTTCCTATATTTTTAAGGGAGTTTTCTACCACTAGTTCACTTGCCAGTGTTATCTGAATGGTTCGCATCCTTCCTAACCATTATTAGTATCTTAAGTTCTTCATTGTTTTTAATTTGAACATTTTATTTATTTCTTTACAAGATAATTTATAAGATTCCATTTGAGAGAGCATTAACAAGGTGATCCGATGACTTGTATACAAATGCAGGGCTTCCTGACCTTTTGATTGAAGTGGGGAGCACTGATTATTGCTGTTCACAGGTTTTTCTCTTTGATCACTTCCAGAGAGAATGCTTTGCCTCTGGTCGGGTGAGGGTAGGATGGTGTTTGAGTTCATTCACTAACATTTCTGTTGCAAAGCACAGGACAGAGAGCATTCAGTTTGCAGACTTTCACTGAATTTCCCTGATTTTAATAAAGCTGTGTCAGGAGGTACACAGAAATGGTTCCTTTCTAATTTAACATTTTCATGTAATAAAAACTGAACTTCTGCTGAGACATAGGGTAGAGATTGAGTAATGGGATCTAGAGACTAACTTCTTAAAAAAGTGACTTGGTATTTGTTTCCTGTTTACAAGGTATCTAGAGCCTCCATTCCTGACCTCTTCTGGAGCCTGGTGCTTCAGTCTGCTTCCTTTTTATTACCACTTTCTCCCCATCCCATTGCACATAGAGGCAGCTGAGCAGCCAGCCTAACATCCTTTTAAATTCCATCCATGGTACTATTTTCTTTTCTGTTCTCTGTCCTTTGGAGTTACACCTTTTGATTCTTTTTTGGCATTTTAGTAGGGCTTTGAGAGGAAGCTGAAATAGTAGTGTGATTCCTGTTGTGCTTACTGGTAAGTCCTGCCTAATGTCCTTTACAAAGTAAAATAACTAGATACATAGATTATGAAATTCAATTATGACAAAAAAATATCCAGTGGAATGCCCTTCCCTATGCCCAATCCATGCCATACCAGACTGTGCAAGTAAAGTATCTGTCACTCTTCACTTTCCATTTTACAATTAAGCAGTGTCTGGAGATTACAAATCATACTTACATTTTCATTCATTATTTATGATTATGTGTATTTTATTATAGTGTATTATTGCATAATTTATTTTTTGTATCAGCTTTTATTTTGTGTTTAATGTAAAAGGACAGAAATATGTGGTTACTATTAATAATGTCTAGCATTATTTAATGTTATTATTGTCAAGTTGTGCCTTAATCTCTTTATGTATGTTAATTCATTTAATGTTCACAAATGGCCTAATGAGGTCAGTATTCTCCCCTCATTTTTATAGAATGGCTTACATTTAAGATCTTGTTCAAGATCACAGCTAGCAATGGGTAGTGTCAGGATTTAAACTCTGACCCTCTGACCCACCCCTCAAGGACTTAACTGCCAAGAGTAAACCACCTACAAGGGTAAAAACATATTTCCAGTCAATTTTATTAAAGTTGAATAGATCTAAAGGCTCAGTAAAATAATATAGTCAAATATTTTGGTCAATTTAATGAATATATTAGACAAGTTGTTATTCTGTGTTTGATCAAATTAAATCTATTAAATTATACAAAATGTTTTATTCTTTAATGGAATAGCTTAGGTTTTTTATTTTGTTTTGGTTTTGTGCAGTATTGGAGATTGACCCCAGGGTGTCACGCATGCTTGGCAATTACTCTACCACTTGAGTCATTCCTCCAGCCCTTTTGTTTGAATTTTGCTTTTGAGATACTTTCTGAATGTCTGGGATTACAGATGCTTGCCACCACATCCTGTAATGTAATAATTTTTCTTAATGTAAATATACCTTTCATCCCTTTTCCCGTTAACTTTTCCTTCTTCTACTTTATCCAATTTAGTATTTCCCCTCCTATACTTTGATACTGATTATAATTTATTGGGTCCTTGCTGACATTTAAATCTTCAAGTTTATTTGTAAGTAAATTTTTCTGTTACCCATCAATTTAGTTTTCTCTTCTAAAAAGTGAATAACAATAGTAACTATTTGAATCATATTTAATATTTTATAAACTGTAATGTTTGAGACTGGGGACAATATATAGCTTACTGGTTAATGCTTGCCTAGCATGTGAAAGGCCCTGAGTTTGATCCCCAGCACTGTTAAAAAAAAAAAGACAAAAAACTGTATCTTTATAGTCTCTATCCTTCTATTATATAATTATTATCATAATCCCCATTTTATAGAGTCACAAATAGAGATACTAAAGAATTTGCTACATTAAGAAGGATCAGAGTCAGAACTTCTGAACACCAATCCTACATGAATTCAAATTTTCAGAAGTCCCTTTTTTTTTGTCCTTTTAGCTAGAGTTACCAGTGACTTTGCTTTTTTGAATGTTAACTTTTGAAAACACTGAAGCTTGAAGCTGAAATTTCTTGTCAACTTGTGAAAGTTATTAAAATTTGATTGAATTCCCGTTTTGAGAAAGTTACAGGAATTTTTATTGTTGAATGCTTAATTTACCCTTTGAAATGTTGTAAGTTGCATGGAAATTAATAATTCAGCTCAAGAGAAAAACTTGGCATTAGCCTTTTTCATATATACTAATATCAGCCCTTTTCTCCCTTGACTAACCCCACCACACACAAACACTTAGCTTGTTAAAACACTAGTACATGCCCAACTTTTAGAATTGACTGTTTTTAAGAAATATCAATTAATCCAACTCATTTCTCCCTTGAAGGTAATCTCAGAGCCACTGTCTTCCCTAAACAAATGATTGTAATCATATGTTTGTTATTGAAATGCCTTTACTTTCCATTGGAATGCTTCTCAAAGGTACCAGCTGTCTAGCTGACAGGAATAAGTTTTCTTTCCTCCAATTTCTCCCACTATATAACTCGCAGCTTCACAGTGTGGCACTGTGAAGGGCAAGAAGGGCAAAGCAGACACTGTGCATGAAAAAGGTACTTTTTCATATATCCATGTACTTTTCTTTTTAGATTATCTTGTTTCTAATAGATAATTCTTGATTTTTATTTAGTCACTGTGAGAACATAAACTTATTTTCAGAATTATAGTCATGAATTTCATTAACAGTGAATTAAGATTTTAATATGTATGAAGAAATTAGATGTTCTAACCATGAATATATGACATTACTGTGTCTTGAGTGAATTACAGACTTTACTCATTTCTGGGCCATTTGCTTTATATATAGATTAAATGTAGATAATTACTCATTTGACAGGTTACTTTATTACTTTGATATATCTCACAGTACCACATGTAGTTATGTGGTGATTGTTGCAATAATTTGGATTCATTATTAACCAAAATTAACATTTTATATAAATCTGGATTTAAAAGTTAGAATTTGGTTAAAGTCAGTTTTGATTCTGGTGGTTATTTTAATTTAATAATACACTTCTAAATTATTCCTAAGCTCACATGTTATATAAAATGTTTTCTAACAATTCTGAATTATAAATTTAAATATTAGCTCTATAGGAGGAACAAATTCAGTTTGCCTTGTGTTTCACTTGTACAGCAAGTATGAATTGACTTCATTTGTTGGGAAATATGCATCATATGTGATGTATAAAGCTTAATTTTTTTTTACATTTTTAGAACACTTAACCACTACCTAGAGCATCTAAATGCTCAATAATTGTTCTCTTGTATAACTCTAACACTTTAGCAATATGTGGTTTCGACAGATATTAAGTAGTTGAATTGCTTACAAATTATTTGCATACTCATTAAGATTTATTACCTGAGGGAATAAAATTAAAAGAATCTAATCAAATGCCATGTTTTCATCCTTACTTTTCGTTTTGTTTTGTTTTCTAATAAAGATCTCTGTTTCTGATTCAAAGTGCATTTTACCTTCTCTTTTAGGTTGTTGCAGGAAAAGCACATCTCCTCTGGCTACGTAATGCATTTTATTTAATTTTATAGTTTTTATGATATCATATATTAGAGATTGCCAAAAATATAGAAAAATTTTAGAGAACATTTTTGGATTTGATGGATTACCACTCTTGAAAGGGAAACAAAACACTAAATATTTCTAATCCTGCATTATTTACCGCATGGGTGGTTAAATGCTACTTTAAGCCTCATAAAATTAAAAAGGAGAAATCTGCCAACTGTAGCAGGAATTGGATTTAGGAAGAGTGGTACAGAGCCAAAATATTGCTACAGAATTAAATGTCAAAAATCTTCTTTAATAGTAGATATATAGTTCACAGTGCTTGGTTATGATTAATACATTTAATCTAAATCACTGAAAGTTGCACTCTCCTTTTCCATAAAATACAATAGGACACAAATCAGTTTTACTGTAGATGGATAACAATTGGAAAATAATGCATCTTCCCGCCCAATAAATTGTCAGTTATACCTTTTAACTAAAATCAATTCATCTTTCCAAAATTTATTGCAATTTCTAATAATAAATCTCCCCAAATGTTTATTCATTTGGTTTTTGATACATTTGTGCCATTTTTGCTATGGTCTAATGTTTTCTCTTTTGATTCATTGTAAATTAGAAAATCTATTTTGAGTCAATTTTCTAGTTATGAAGTTAAAATCTATAACCTAGCACCTTTTTCACTCCCCTTTGTACATTTTAATACCCTTGAACTTGAACTTAAATGCAATTCAGTAAATTCTTTTCAGAAGGAGATTAAAAGACTTTTCAATGTAACTTCTTAAGTAAGGGCCAGATTTCATCAAAAACAAGCATTTAGGAGTTCGTTAGGTGATTGTTGCTATAGATTCATTTTAAATCAGTTGATGGGGGGGGGGCGGAGAAATACTTGGGGTTGTGCCACCAGTTCATGTAAATATTTAACACAAAGAAGAGGAAAAACCTATTTAAATTAGGATCATCTATTGGTCATAATGGGAGCCTACTGTTGATAGCAGTAACTCAAAAGTGGCATTAAAAGGAAACTGAAATACTCAGCTATATCCTCTATATACACTACATGATGTCCTCCCCCAATTAATCTTAATCTCAAAGGATACATTTTAATTCTCTAAATATGTATTTTCAGTTCGTCCTTTACAAATGTATCCTGAGTATGTGAAAACAGTTTGGCTTTCTATACACACTACATCCAATAATGTAGTATCATTTAAAAATCATATGTAGGATGCATTAGTATTTTCTGTTCCTTCCCATTTTCAAATTAAGCTTAAATAAGATTTCTCCTGTATTGTATGATGAACACTGACTCTGGTCAATTTAATTTTATACTTATTTTCACAATGAAATCAGATCGGTATTCTTTTTCTTCCACCTCTACCTTCATTGTGCTTTTATATAAAATTTAAGAATGAAAATGAGAATCAGCTTACTTTCTTACTAATTTAATGGAAAGGTATTTGCAATCAACATATTAAGCCTATAAAAATTCTAAAATAGATATTCAAAATGTGTATAGCATTATTAGTGTTGTAAGTGACATTAGGCAATTTGACTGAATTGGTAACTTACTGGCAAACTTATATGTTGTTATCAGTAAGATGCTACATGACTCGTTTGGCAGTTAAAAAATGTTTATTTGGGTCACCAGAATAACCAGAGTATGGTTCATTTTTTTAGACTAACCACTCGGTGATGAAAACATGTTATTTCTAAGGCAAATATCAGACATTAGTTATGGATCTCATTTATCTAAAAATAGTCCTTTTAAAGCTGTGAACTTATTAAAGTTTTGATATGTGGATTCCTTAAAATGCATTACTGATTTGGGCCAACTGAATTAATAGCTATATTAACATATTACAGTTTTTTAATACAGCTAGCTGGAAAAACTGACTTACGTGTACCTTTTAATTTATTTTTCCTATTACATTAAACATGAAAGTATATTAGACCATGATTGCTTTAAGTAAAAATAAGTAAATGGTAAACTAAAATGCTATGTCTTTCTTTTAAAATACCAATTAATAGTTGTTAGTGATATTCCTCTGGTTATCTTAGAAACATTGGTTAATATAGAGTCAATTTATTGCAAAGTGTTTAATTATCAATAATGAAGATTTTAGCAGTAACTATAATATGGTTGTCACCTTTGCATGATAGAATTCAGCTTTGTGAAGGATGACAAGTTTATCCTAACCACTTTTCACAAAAAGAAGTCAAGGTTTGGAGAGACTGGTACAACTAGCCAGGTTCAGTCTGCTGATTTCCTGGTCCAGCTTTTTTTTTTTTTTTCCCTATTCTATCTGCTACTCAAATCCTTCTAGCTGAAAGATTAGTCTAGAGGCTGAAAATTTGTTGATGTTTTTAACTGTGGTTTTAGGAATCACCAGGAAAATTTTACTATATTAAAACAAAATGAATGTTTTTAAGCAGATCAATTAATAATTATATATATTTCCCCAATTCTCTAATTTAATGTCTTGGCCATTGACATAGACTAAATATTCTATCAGTCGTTCCCTCTCTACTTTACTTCACATCACTGTCACACCTCCTCAAATTCTTAATGTGCTCCTTGTGACCCTTTAAGTTCCAGTTTAAATCTTTTAGTGCCAAATAAAAAACAAATTCCTTTTTTTTCCCATTCTAGGTCTTTGCCATTTAGACTTCATCTTATCTTTGCATCTTTGTCTCCTAAGTCTCCCTAGGTGATACATTCAACGTGTCTTCCATTCTCCAGCTTCTGTGACTTTGCTTCTATTGTTTTTTATCACTTGAAACATCACACTCCTTGTTAGTCTGTGGAAATCTTGACCATTCCTCACAATGCATCTGAGTTACATCTTCATCTGAAAACTGCCCCGCCTCTGTCACAGGCATCTTCCTTTTCCATGACTTCGTTACTGACAGAACTAGTAACTAGAACTTCTGGAATAGTGCAAAAACCATAGAACTAGAAACAGAATATATTCTCCCATCCATGATTTATTGTCTGTGTGACCTTGCAGAAATCATCTTTTGAGCTTCAGTTTCCTGATCCCTTAAATAGGGATATTAAAAGATAAGATGAAATAATGTATGTAATAGGACTTTATGGACTGTAAAGGAACTGTTATTACTCATTTAATTCAGGAGTCAAATGCCTTTAGGGGCGAAGCAGATAGTACACTTGTGTGATGTAAGTTTGGGATGGATCAGAACACTGAAAAGTGCATTCCTTAGCTATAGGTATCGAATGTAAAACTTTCAAAGATACTGTGATGGCCAAAAGGGGGGAAAGTCTGTTTATCAGCCAAATACTGCCACCCAGCTGTATATCAGTTTTCACTGGAGCCCAAGCTAGAAAAAGCATCATTGCATTCTTCAAACACATGGCATGATTAATATATTTTGTGAACTTTGGGAGGGTGTATAGGTGAGTGGATGACTAATTAAGTGGGTAAGTGAAGTTTAAATGTACAGTGTGGGAAATGGAGTGCTTACATTTTAAGCTATTTTCCTGATCAAGAAGTAGGGTGTGTGAGTGAGTGAGTGAGTGTGTGTGTGTGTGTAAGACATTATATAGACCTATAGCCCATAGTTTTTCTTTTGGTCCTTCAGTGAAAACTTTCCATGTGGTTGCACCTTTCCAAATAGAATTGACTACAGAAGCAGTGTTAGAGTTAATTGAGAATTCAAGCACTTTACTGTAAATACACTATTGTCCTTGTCCTCTTTGTTTTCGTGTGCTCCAGCAGACTGAATAGAGCAGGGAGTTTGAGTCTAGTGCCTATTCCATTCAATTGCTCTTTCTTCTGATCCTTTATAATTGGCTGAAGAAAACACTAGTGCTTGAGATTTAATAACTCTTTTCTCTGGGATCTCGGAAAATGTGTGTTGTTTGTTTTTCATCTTTAGAGATTTCAGTATATCTTATCCAATGTGTTAAAAAAACCACTTTAGAACTTAGGTTAGGTACAATTCTTAGATCTTTAGGAGGAGGTAATACAGGCTTAAATCAGTAAAATAAAAATTAAAAAAGACTCTAATGTGTCTACACTCTGTTTTTTCCTCAATATTAACAGTGAAGTGTCTGTCTCTGCAATTATTGTATGGAAAACTGGTGTCAGATGACCTTGATAAAAGAAAATTACAAAACTCATTCAAACACAAGGTTAGTTAATACAAATTTAACTATACTAAATTAATTGAATAAAAATAAACAAAAGCTTTATTAATTTGACATTTATTATCTGAATGCTACAGTGCTCTCATCAGGAAAAACAGATGCAATCTTTTGACCTCATTTAACTTCCATTTGATATCTAATAAAGGATAGCTTTTCTAAGATGAACAATCACTGTGATAATTGAGTCATTACTTAGCAAGTTTCCTGGCATAAATTCATTTAAAACAAATTTCCCTTAAAATTGTTTTCCTATTTCCTTTGCCTCTCTTTTAGAGCATTTGCTTATTTATACAGTAACTAACTGCTTCTAATACAGGTTTTTTACCTGCCTAAACTCTCCAGCTATAGATATATCTATACATAACTATTCAAAACTGGTTTATAATGTTATATACATAGTGTAGTTTGAAATTGAAGATTTTTAGAAAGAGTGGGTATCTTTTAGTCATCCAGGCTGTTTCAATTCAGGACATATTTATTAAACATTAATTAGCAAAAATTCATGGAACAGTTTTTGTGTTCCCAGCACCATTCTGCAGGGTTATGGAACCAAATAAATTCAATTCAGTCTTTATTCTGAGTTATTCAAATGAAATATTCAACTCCTAGCTCCATTTTGTGGCAATTTTATGCTTTTGGAGAAAGTAAGTTTGGAGTGTTTCATAATAGTTGTCTAGTAAATAGCTGTGAAGATCTAAAGAAACTATGAACTTTAGTCATTGTATTAAAAATATTTTTGTTCCTGTCTGGTGTCATAATCCCAGAGTTCGGGAGGTGGAGGCAAGAGGATTGCAAGCTGGAGGCCAGTGTGGCTACATAGCAAGATCTTGTCTTAAGCTCCCTTCTCTCCTCCCTTACACACACAGATATATGTTCTTTTTGTTCTTCCTTCTAATCAGTTCATAAATCCTGGGAAAAATCTTCATACATTATTGTTGAATTCTGCATCTTCCTTTTCAATTTCTTCTACTGTTTTAGTCCAATCCCTTATTAGCTCTCAAATTCTTGGCCTCATGATTGGTACCCCACCTCCAATTTCACGCTGCTACTTACACAGAGTATTACTCTTAATGTAAGCTTTCTTAAATATAGTTTTATTCATAATTGTGTCATATACTTGTTCAAAAATTTCTCCGTGGCCATCTAGCTTTCAGAGTCAGTTGCTGAGTTTGTTCTGCCTTTAGTTTCTATACTTTTTTAAATCTTGCATTTTTAACAGGTTTTTATAGGATATGAAAGATATGAGTAGTGTTCTGTGGTCAAGTTTGTCTGGGAAACAATTGATTAAAGCAATTTGAGTAGGTCTAAAGATTCTTAAAGCATTTTAACAAGAACTATTATAGAGAAATTCAATTTGTAATGTTTCCTAAAGGAGTTCCCCCCTTCTTTTCTTCCTCCTCATTCTCCCCCTCCTCCATTCTGGTTTTGCTGTTAACTATATATGTGAGATACATATCTGAGAAAACCTTCCAGAGGCTCCATTTTCTTCTTCTGTAGTTACCATGATCTAGCCCAAAGAGAATTTGTTACTTTTAAAAAGTGAAATATATTGCGCATGAAAATTTTTTTGTATGTTTGTGTGTATGTATATATATATATATATATATATATATATATATGTATATATAATGTGTGAAAATTTAAATACATATATACATATATGTTATACACATACATGTGTACCTCCCGCACGGCTTAAAAAATAAATATATAAATACCTCCAAAACTCTTTCAGTGTTGTCCCAGAAGTAACTACTGCTGCTAAGTATTTCCTGTTAATCACATCCTTCCTTTTACTTACAACTTTATGTGTATATTCCAAAGAAGTACCATCTTGACTTATTTGGATTGTTCTACTTTTTTTGGCTATTACAAACATTACTGCATTCCCACACATTATCACCCCAGTCACCTTTCACCAAACAATAGTAGAATGTTTTAAAAAATGGCTATTTCATACTGTGGAATTCAGAGGGAGAATGAACTATAGCTGCAAACGTCAACAGTGGTGAGTCTCAGGAAAAAAATGTTGAAGGAAAATAAAGCAAATTATAAGAGAAAATTTCACAATATCTCATCCATTATATATGTACCCAAGCAGACAAAATTAAAGATAGTCTTTGAAGTGGATTAAGTTTCCTGACAAGTTAAAACTTTTTTTATCGTTAATGATATTCTTTATCTTATAAAGACTGCTGTACACTGTATTATCCAGCGTCAACTTTCTTTGGTTTATATTTTTCTGTCATTATTTCTTCCACCTCTTTACTTTGCTACCTTTCTGTATTCTTTTGTTTAGGGTATAAGTTTTGCAAACAACATTTGATTAGATTTTTAAAAATCTACCCATAATCATTTCTACTGTATACTCTCACTTTCATTTATTATGACTTGAAAATTTCACTTATTGGGCTTGTTTATATCATTGAACCTAATGTTTTCTTTTTTTTTTCCATTTTGTTTTGTTTTGTTTTTTGAAATGGGGTTTTACCCATGTAGTCAAAAGTTTGACTTTGAACTATAGATCTTGCCTCAGCCTCCCAAGTGCTAAGATAATGGGCACAAGCCATCACCCCTGACTTCTTTCTTCCTTTTTCAAAGCCATTTTCTCCATTTATTATTTTTATTTCTATCTTCTCATATCATTTTTATTTTAATTTCCTTCTCAATTTTACTAGTTAGAAATCTATGTAGATGGATTGCTTGCTTGCTTCCATTCCTTCTGATGTCACTCATGTTTTACTGTGTTTCTTTAACAGCTTTTAAGATGCAACGTTGATACTTAATCTCTCCTGAAGAATACGATACTATGTAATACCAGGATCTTAGAACACTAATTTTGATCCATCCCACTTTCTAACGTAAAACATTCTATTACTTTCCAGTCTTTTACTTTGTAACTCTGTGAATTAAGTATTACTATCAACATACAGCAATTATTTAGATCTACATGGTTTATCAGTTTCTTTCTCACCATTTCATCCTATATATCAGACTTCCCTTGCATTTTTCTTCTTCCAGTCTATCTCATTAGACTTCTTGCTGTTTCTAAGGGGAAAATGTCTTTCACAATAATATATACAGATGTGAATTTATTTAACTTTTTTCTATTATCTTGTGCTACGTATATCTGAGAATTTCTTTTTTACATCAGTTCTTTAAAAAATTTTAGCCCTTGCCAGGTGTACTTGCTCAAGTTTGTAGTTCTAGCTATCAGCTAGGAGATAGGGAAGCTCAAGGAAAAAAAAAGTTTGAGAGAGCTCTTTTTAACCAGTGGGTAGGTGCAGTAGTACACACCTGTCATCCCAGCTATGCAGAGAAGCATAAGCTAGAGAATCACGGTATAGGAGTAAAGCAACATCCTATCTCAGAAATACTCAGTGCTGGAGGAGTGGCTGAAGCAGCACAGCCTAGCAAGTCTGAGATCCTGAGTTCAACCCTAGTACCATCAAAAAAAAAAAAAATCCTGTACAAATGTTGCGGCTCATTTATTATCAGTCTACTGTCTTTTTAGGATTCCACCCAACATATGTTGCAGTTTCTTACTCTCCATGTCTCTCAGGCTTTTCCTCCTAGTTTGCATTTCATTGACTTTCTATGCTACATTATAATTTCTTCAGCTCTTGCTAATTTGGAACAATCTTATATATGCAGTAATTGTTTTTGAAATGCTCGTGGTCTTTACCAATGTTTTTGCTGCATTTTATTAAAGGAGGAGTTCAGGAGACTTAAAAGTTCTAACAAGTGCTTCCATTATAAGGTTAGCCAAAAATGGTGTCCTTATACTGAATAGTATGTTTCGTTATTATTTGTTGTAGTATGAATTTTGCAGTCTCAAGTGCTCCTATTAGTCATTGTTAAATATATTTTATACTCAAAAGGTAAATGAAAATAACGTACTGAATATGTAAGAAATTAACTTAGTTACTCAAATCCTCAACACTCTGTTCACTGACTTGCTGGCTAGTTGTATTGTTAAATACTTATATATACGTGCCCCCATGTAGTCTTTCATAAGATGATTTAATCCATTGATAGCTCCACAGTGTTTTGATGTTAAAGCAGTCTTTTTGATCATAACCACAGTGTTTCATATCAACTTTTGTTTTGGGTATTTTCCTTTTTTTTTTCTTTTATTCATATTGGGTATTTTCCTTTTTTAGAAGTAACATTAAAGTGTTGGTGTTTCTTTCATTGCTTTTTGGGATTTATTGCCTGAATTTTTTTCTTTTGCCTTTTGTTTTTACAAATTTTCATAATGTTATTAATTGAAGAATGTAAATAGATTTACCATGTCAAAAGAATGCTCTTAAGTAAGGTCTGTTTTTAATCACTTATTATGAAAAACATTTTGACATTATGATATTACGATGAGTTTAAGTTAATTTTTATGAAAATAGTTTGTAAAAACACTTGGTAAAATATTTTAAATACTATAGAACTGTAAGTTATTATTTATAACAATTACAGGGTTTACCTAATGCTTTTCTTGAGTGCTGAGCATTTTTCAAGTAACTTTTCAACTTTGTGTTTTCTGTGACAGTTAAAGAAAAGGAGCAGTGGGCAATGGAGCAGGAAGAGGGTGACAAAGAGGAAGCGGAATATAAAAGAAAAGAAGTAGGGGAGAGTGAACAGTGGCAGACTCAAGTAATAATGCCCAACCCAGTTAAGGCCATTTGTTTCTGTTTTAAGTTCTTTCATACATCCTTTGCACTTTACTTCCTGATTCTCGTCTCTCGGGAACCTAGACATTTTTTGGCAGAAGAGAAGAAATAATAAAAGAAATTTGCCAAAATTGATCTTAAGATGAAAAATTATATGCCATATATGTATTTTTAATCGTCTGATAGTTCAAACTGTTCCCTGGGAAACACACCAGAGCTGGACATGCAGATGTGTGCACATCCACACAGTCTCCAGACCTACACATCCTGGCAGAAGGTGAGGAGAGGTGGAATCCTGAGAAACTTAAGGCTTTTCTTGCTACTATTACCATATAGTGGGATAAGCACTGGACTGGGAAGTTAGCATGAAATACAGCCCTGCACCTAATTACCTGTGTGAACTTGTGTCAGTCTCTTCTACCTTTGATTTCTTTCTTGGCTTTGTCTTCCAATTTGTCATTTATCAAGAGCCTTTTTCTGTAAGGTCTGCTAGGTATTAATGTTTATTTTTAGTTTACTTATCTGTCCAGTGAAAGTTTTAAAATCATTTGTTTCTAACCTTGTTAAACTAAGGAACAATACAAATACATAAAAGGTAAGGAAAAGAGAAACAGACTGTGAGGGTCAAAGTCCTTTTCACCAAGCAAGAAGTGATGCTTCTTAAATGTAATCTTTCTACAAGTCATGGGGGTTGCCAGTGGTGAATCTTGTTAAGATGTAAATTATGGCTCAGTAAATCTTGGGTGGAGCCTCAGGGTCTGCATATCTAACATGCTCCCAGATAATGCTGGTATGGGGATCATCCTTTTAAGGTAGCAAGGCTTGAGAGGGTAGTTGGAGTAAGGAAAGAATTTAAGGAGAAAGATGCTACAAGTAAAAGGAGGGAGGTTTCCAACAGCAAAGTTACACACTAATTGTAGAGATGAGAGAATTGCAGGATGAGAGAAGCACATCTTTCTACAGTGATTTTGAGATAAGTGGGAAAAAATTTGCTATGATCATATATACTTTGGTAAACATAAGCACTTTGTAATTCTTTTTGTTTCCTGTAGATTCTTTTGAAGTATAACATTTTCCTGTTTTATAAATTTGTAAGTTGAAGGGTTCATTTACTAGTGATTAGAGTCATGATTATTATCATTGAGGCAGTGTATGGAGGGTCAGGGAGTAGGAACACTACTAATTTGTTCGAATTCAAGATAGTTTAGATTTATGGTATGATATATGAAGCTAAACTTGTACATCAGTAAGACAATTATTGAAGGAGATAAAGTTAAATTCTTGTGTTTTTTTGAAAGTCTCATTTTCTTACATAATACATTCCTAGGTAAAACAAATGGTTATTTTTGGTTTTATTTCCTACAAATGTGTATATATAATAATAAGATTATTGTAGCAAAAGTGAGACATTTTATACTTTCTTATGATAATTGTATGTCCTATACTTTAAACATGTTAATTTGATTGCCAGGTGCGCCTGGTGGCCACCATATTGGATAGCACAGCTAAAGCCTTTATGTAGAAAATCACTGATATTCAAGGTGCTTTAATTTCTTCTCTTTTTCTCGTTTCATTTGGAGAGCTCACAATAGCTTGTAGTAGCTTATAAAAATAGGACTTTTTATTAGCAGCAGATAGGTGGTGCCCTGGTTGCAGGCTTTGACAGTTTCCCAATGAAATTCAGTTTATCTGGTGCTTATAAATATATTTCAGTAAATTTTATAAAGATTATCTTAAAAATGACCTAAAAAGTAAGAACTTTAATGGTCAACATCTAGTATTTGGCATTTACCGTTAGGTACTGGTAAGCCCCAATATTATGTCTCAGCATTCAAACTCTTGATGATTTTTGTGTGTTAAGTGCATAGATTTACTGCTGCAGTTTGAACATTTTTAAATTAAAATATATCTTTCATTCTGAATGTATTGATTTACACATCTCTATGTCAATATTAAGTCAAGCGAGTTTTCCAATAAGTTAAAAAGATCTGGCAGAGCAAGTTAAATTTATTAGATTTGCTAGAGGCTTTTTTTTTTTTTCCTGTGTGTGGACATCTCTGCTTTTTTAGTTTTGATTAGAATTTTATTATAAAAATAGTACTAGAAATTCAGTAATACCTCTGTTAATGTATTACCGTTGGAAACCTTGATATTCTGTATTGTGCTTTTGACCTCTTCTTTGGTACTGTTTTTTAAACAATGTAACTTAAAATTTACTATATTATTATAAGATGCATCATTTGAGTTTTATTGATATCAAAAAGTAATTCATTTTCCTTTATATGTATTTTTAGGTTAGGAGAAATTATACTGTTTATAAAATCAGATAGTAATGCAAGATCCCTTAGTTCATTGGAAATGTAAATATTTTTGTGAAGGTTGAAAAACCTTAGGCATCATTCATCATAATTTCAAAGTGTACACTGAATGAAGCATTTACATTACATTTTAAAAGTGAACACTCTGAATGTTTTCACTAAGCCAGAATATTATTTGTAGATCTTAGGATGTATGTGAGAGGATCAGTCATTTCTGTATTCTCACACTAAGAAGACAGAAGCTGATATTCTTGATATGTTCTTCAGGTTATAATGTTACATAGTTAGTTTAGGCTATTATACATATACTCTCATTTATTATATACCATTAATCCAAAGTTGACCTTAGAAAATAAAAGATGTAATACATACATTTAACATCAAAGTGTGGGATGAAGGAAATGACAGTGTTATTCAATCAGTAAGATATAGTTAGTAAATGGTCATAATTTTTGAGGTAAGAAGAAAATGATGAAAATTGTATCAGAAACTTTAACCAGGACTTTGTAAACTAATGAAAAGGTGGAAGGACCAGGCATGGTGGTGTTTACCTGTAATCCCAGCTACTCCAGAGGTGGTGGTAGGAAGATTGAGGATCCACATGTGAGGCTGGTAAAGTTAGCTGGGCAAAGTTAGCTCAAGACCTTATCTTAAAACAAACAAAAAACCTAAAAGCAAGTCTTGAGACTCTAGGTTCAATCACCAGTACTGGGTTGGGGCAGGGGAAGTAGAGGAAATAGTTGTATTTAAAACATCAGAACTTTTTTCTGAGTCTTGGTAGTATTATTTGCAAGTTAGCTTGGTAATATTCCTGTTAAAAGTGCTTTAGAGTGTGTATGCCCCGGCCTGGTCCACTGCAGTGGGGGGTTTCAGCATAATATAAAATCAGCTTATTTTTGCATTGATAGCCAAAATGTTTGTAGGTTCCTTGATTTTTACCAATTAGCACCTCAGGAATTGCAGACACTAAGTAACAAAACTGTATTTTGTCTATAGACAAAATAACTATCTGATTTCAATAGAATACAGAGCTAACATTTTATACTAGTTTTAAGCCTAACGCTAATTGAATATTATGCTAAGCCTTTTACACAAGCATACTCATTTAACCTCACAACAACCATATAACATGAGTATTATATCTCAGCTTTACAGACTGGGAAATCAAGACATAGGTTAAGTAATTTTCTCAAGGTCATGGAGCAATAGCAAATGGCAGAGCCCACACTTGAAACTAGGTCTCTAGAATGCAGAGATCATGCTCTTAAATATTTCACTTTACCTTCTCCTTGTGCAGTTGGAATATGTTGGTTTATAATCATTTGACTTGCATTATCCTTACTTGTTAGGAAAAGGCACTGTTTTAAAAAAAGGCAGTTGGGGAATTTTCATATGACTATGGATTTTTTTCAAAGAAACCTTTTACTAAATTATGTTTCTTGCAGTTTTTTATTTCTAGACAGGTACAGAGTTCTATTAAATTCCTATTAAACTGTTGAATATTATAAACTTGTATAAAGTTCTCTTACATAAAGCTATTTGTGCATTACCCAGTTATAAGATACAGTATAATTTGTATTTCCCCTTTCATGATTTTAGCAATTAATCTACTCTTCTGGTTCCTATTTTAGAATTTTTTGAAAACTCTGTGCATCAAAAACAAAACAATGAATAAAAAAAATAAGCTATGATCACCACTGCTTGCTATATATTCAGTCATCTGCTTAATCCTTACCCCTTCGCATTGTCAATACCCATCTAATTCCACTTTAACAACAGTAATTGGCTGATGGAGTAGAAGATATAGATTTGTTTTCTTGATGACTCCTTGACTTTTTCCCTCTGGTAATACTAATAGAATTCCAAATCCTACTGGTGTGATTGTGTCGTGAGTAGGTCAGCAGTCATGTCAAGGTCCTATTGGAAACCTCACAGCCAACATCTTAATTTAGACTTAGCTATCTCTTTCACTTGTATGTGCAATTGTAAGCAATTTTCCAAGCCTCAACTCTCTATTATAGCAGAATTCATTTAGTTCAAAGGGGATAGTTCTGCATGTGAATTATGTGGCTGGCTGCAGTGGAGTAAATAGAATATATAAAAATCTGGGAACATCATTTTCATGTTTGGATATATGTTCTTGTTTTAAAAGTTACACAGGTTGATCAAAAACAGGAAAATGTTTACCTATTTTCTTTTTGCAGTCAGGTTTTTATGATGTTAAATAGTTTACACTAATGAAACATGAATCATTTAGCAGTATTAAGTTCTAGGAAAGTATTCTTTCACTTTAAGTAACTCCTCCATCAGAGAATTGTAAGCCAGTTTGTCATCAGTCTTAGAATTTCCATTAATATGTGAATACCATGTATTCACAGTAATACATGTGAATCCATTATAACAAAATACATTTTAAAATTACTAAACCGCTTTGGTTTTCGGGGATGGGAGATATATAATATAGACAAAATCATTGCAAATATTGAAATATGGATATTTACATGTGTGGTTCTATTCATCTGTGTATAGATATGTGCCTTGTATTAATTCCCATTTTCTCTGCTCAGAATTTGATTAATGAACATATTTCTTTGAACTGTACTGTTTCTGAATTTATAAGTACACACTGCCCTCACTGTGTTTTAGGTATTAATAGATTATAATAACTTGAAGCCTATTTGGCTTGAACTTTTAAAACAATATGAACTAAAATAGAAACTGTGGGTTAAAAGAAGCTAGGAACCTTTCAGACTTAGATGAATTTCTGTAGAGATTTAAAAACTGCAAAGGTATTCTGATTATCTTTAAAGTTTTTACATTTTATAATTTGTTCTAATCTTTTATTAAACTGAAATCTAGAGTAGGTCTCCACTGGTTTATGTTTGTTTGTTTATTTGTTATCCTCCAAGTGTAGCAATTGTACACATCCAGGAACAAGGCTGTATTACCATACTAATAGGTTTCTGGTACTGCCATTTATTTGTTTGGAAGGCCAAAGCAATCAAATTGGAAGCACATAAAGCACCAGTAACAGTTTTCTCATGTCATGATGCATTGATCTTTGACATCTGAGCCACCTGCAGTTTTGACCAATAAATCCAAAATTGTATTTTGGATAAATAAACCAACCTAGTCTTGTCTTTTTCTTTTTGGCATTTTCTTAATGGCATTAAAAAAAACTAAATGGACTTAACCCCTGATGTTTTTTCTTCTTAACGTAATGATTGAATATGCTAATTTCGAGAGGATTTTTAATATTGTTTCATGGTTCTGTTCTTTACTTAGGATAGCTAAGAGTTACAACCTTTTTCAGGGCCAAGGGAAAAGCAAAGTTAAACAGCACTTTCTAATGGTCAGAGCAGCATTCCATGGTCAGGTCTGAGTTCTAATCCCAGTTTTGCAAAAATCTTCCAGTATAATTTTGGGCAAGACATTTAAGCATTTAATATCTTTTCTTCCTCATTTGTAACAATGGGGAAGCCTTAGGCCTCAATTTTATTTTTTAGACCTATAAATGATAAGTGCAAAGGCCAAATCACTTCTCAGATCTAAAACAAAATGTGTATATGCTGCCTTTCTAAACTCGTGTGTGGATTTATCAGGAATTTAAGGTAAAAAATAATCTAGTACATTTCAAGTACTGAATAAATGAGATTGAATTTTATATTTCACTTATCCCTGAATTTGATCCTAAATTTTGCTTGCCTTTGCAAATTCCTAGATATAAGCGTGTTCTTTGGAGCCAGAAAGACCAGCCTCAAATTCTGGCAGGACTTGTCACTTACTGACTGAGTGATTTTGGACTTTTCACTTAACCTTTTTCCACCTAAGTTTCTACATTTGCAAGTGAGAATAGTTATGGTACCTGGGAAGATTTATGGGAGAGGAAAAGTTGCATGAGTATAATATAAGTACCTAACAGCCTGACTAGATATTCAAAATGTTGAAATTCTTTCCCTGCTTCTCTTTGATTAGGTCTCTAATTATCACATTTTGTTTTGTCTTAATTTTTTTTTTTTTTTTTTTTTTGATGGTACCTGGGTTTGAACCCAGGGCCATACACTTGCTAGGCCGGAGCTCTACCACTTGAGCCACTCTGGTATCCCCTTTTTGTGTTGGTTATTTTTGAGATAAGGTCTCATGAACTATTTGTCTATGCACCATGATCCTCCTGATCTCTGCCTTCTGAGTAGCTAGGATTACAGGTGTGAGCCACTGACTTATGGTTGTTTTGTCTAACCTTGCTAAATTGCTAGCCAACTATCCACAATCATAGAAGACATTCTGTAAACACAGTCAGTGAATGTCGTTCCACCTTGCAGGCATCAGTAAAAGGACACATCTTGGACTTAACCTAGTCTTGGAGCTTTGGGAAATTCCTAGTCAACTCTGTCAGCCCCAGGCTGTCCCTGGAGCAGGTATGGGCTTCTTGGTTTCAATCTAAATTTCCATGGCAGCTCTGGGACACAGGCTGGTGTGAGATCCCAGTGTGGAGTCATTGAGAAAATTTGACCATTTCTACTGAATGTCTAAAAATGTAAAAAATGCACATATTTGTTGTTCTTCAAAGAACTTTTTTAATGGTCACCTTTTTTTCCTTTGTCTGTTTGCCTAGCATTTGAGAATATTTTGATGTTAGGTATGTCTAGGCATTATCAGTACTTGTCTTAATATCCAAGTAATAATTCCGTTCGTATATCCATGTCAAGATTATGCATTTCTTTTCTTTTTAAAAATCATCTTTTCAGATCTTTTTTTTTGCAGAGGAAACCATTCTCATGTTCTCTGAAAAATAATTAAATAAATATGTTTAGCTAAGTCATTAATTGAGCTTTTTCTACAACTTATTCTTTGAGTATTAGAATCAGGCCATTAACATTATTTGAACATATTTCTGTAGTATAATTAACAGCCAGGATAGGTTGATTCTAAAAAGGACATCTAGCAGTTTTGACACTGAGAATTAATTATAAGAGAAAAGACAGATTTGTGTTCTGGCTAGAATTAACTAGCACTTCAAAATATACTCAGTCACCTTGGGCACTTGCAACAAAAAGTGACACTCCTTTTCTTAATATGTAGCTTGAAAGTTTGTTTAGACAATTCACCTGCTTGTCAGCTTTCTCTTTTTCTGTTTAATTCAATTTAGAAAATAATTCTTGTTTTTCTTGAAGCTCTCCAAAGTTCATGGTTTTTGAATTTAAAAAAAAAATCACACTTTGTGTGTGTGTGTGTTTGTGTTTAAATTGTTCAGATACTGATCAGAGGTCATTCATTCTAGGAGAAAAGGGGATGACTTTCAACTTAACATTTCTTCCCAGTTTTAAAGAATATCTCTTTAATTAAGGACTTGAAGACTGTGCTAGTCCTTTGCAAGGAATAGCTGACATAAAATGCTGCCACTGTATTTTGTTGATTTTTTTTTTTAAGTGACCACAATTATTTTAATGCTTTTAATGCAACTTTCCTCATTTTACAACAACAAAGGCCTCCTCAAATATCTTACATTGGTTAATCCAGAGAAACACTGTGATAGTGGGGTTAATTTTGAGTGCACAAAGAGCTGTTGGAGGGTACAGAGAGGGCATCTGTTGGATAAGCTTTCAATATGATGAGAATGATAACAGATCTGCCACTTGTGCAGAAGACAAGTCATCTTTTATAGTATTTGACTTTAAAAAGTGTCATTTTATTTGTGTTAAAAGCATATTTCAGATTAAATGAGTTAAGAACTTTAGTGTCAGGCTGCCTTTCTTCTTGCACTTTTAACATTTTGGATCTCAGGCTATCTGAATCTTGTTTTAGCATATCTTAAATCGGTACAAAAATTACATTGAAATTTATTTTTATAAAGATACTTAAACAGTATTTGCTAAGGTTTCTCCTTAATTTTTTACTATTAACCCTTCCTTGCCAAGAAAAGTAGCTTTTCTCTCTGTATGTGTATATACCCAGCAGTTTGGGAAATCATATACATGTCTCGACACCGGGCCTCATCTCAGGCTAATTAAGTCAAAACTTCTGGGGGTAGAACTCAGGCACTGGCATTTTATTTTTAAATTTAGTGATTCTAATATGTAGTTAAGAGTGAGAAAACTGTAGAAGAAAGAACCAGGAAGACCTGTGATTGAAGTCTGGTTGTTAATTTATTCACTTTGATATTGGGCAAATCATTTCTTTAGTAAAATCCTATTTTTTCATTAGGGTTGTTGTGCAGAGTGAGAGATTAGGAGGCATCTGGCATAATGATTAATGGTGGTACAGCAAATACTAGATGCCCATAAAGGTAGAAACAATAGATAATATAATAATTTTTAGAGATTGAAGTATGCCCCCCCGCCCCCCCCACACACACTTTCCCCCTCTCTCCCCTACTGGGATTGAACGCAGGGCCTAGCACTTTTGCTCTACCACTTGAGGACCTTCAGTTTTTTGCTTTTTAGTTGTTTTTTTCAGGTAGGGTCTTGCACTTTGCCCTGGAATCACTGGCATGACCCACCATACCCTCATTTGCTTTTGAGATAGGGTCTTGCTAACTTTTTCCTAGACTGGCCTCAAACTACAACCATCCTATCTCTGTCTCCAAAGTTTTAGTTTTGTTTTGAGACCAGGTCTCACAGTTTAGCAGACTGGCCTCAAAACTTGTTATCCTCTTACCTCTGCTACCTTATGCTAGGATTAAAAGTACACCATTTTAAAGTTGTTCTTGATGACATATTTGCCTTTATATACAGACTTAATGTGAACTTTGTATAATCATATAAGGTTTTAAGCTTTACTTATTTTTCTTCCTTTTAGTGACCTGAAATCTGGCTTCACAATATAATTGGTCCCTGGAATTTCAGAGAACATGTTAGATTTTCCTTTTTCAGTAGATCTAACTTTAATTTGCAATTCTACCAGCTAGCTGTGTAACTTCTAAGCCTCAGTGTTTGCACCCATGAGAAGAATGGTGTTAATCAATGAAGGGGATAAAGAGGTATTCCATGAGTGCACCCTAAATACTTGACCATTTTATATCTCACCTTTTAAATCTAGAGTCCCAATTTCTTTCCAGTTACTTTTATACTTTTCCAAATCCCGACAACTTTCTGAATGATCTTTTAAAAATATGCCTGTTTTAAAATATGCACTAAATGTGGTGCCTAGAAGTATAAAATAACTAGTGAAATTTTGGATATTTTTCTTCTTTTGCTCTGGTAATACAAGTTACTATAAAAGAGCCTAACATTGCTTCATTTGGGGGGTGGGGAAAGTTTGGAGGCTTGTCCTATCACATTTAGCATTAGTCTGGCATTATATTGAGCACTGTCATTTACACAAGTTTCTGTCAAATTGAGTTCATTTTCTCTGTAGCTCTGTGTATGTACTAAATGCATGATTTATGTCTCTACTGTTTTTCTTTTTAGTGGAAAGCAGAATTTCAACCTTTCAAGCCATCAAGATTTTTTTTGAATCTTAATTCTGTCAGCTAGCATGGTTTGATTCTGAGACTTCAAAACAATGTTGATTAAACTGAAGAAGTCAAGAATAAGACCAGGTAGTCTCCCACTAGAAACTTCTTTATAGGTTTATTCCAGTCTGTTAGTCAATTTTCTTTGCCTAAGCTTGTTTAACTCTCCACAATTTCACTTAACTAAACCCTTGGCCAGCCATAGTTTTTTCTTTTGTTGCAATTTATATCAACAAAACACTGTCTGGATACTTATTTGAAGTTTTAATACACCATATTCCTTCCATCCTCCTTTCATGATAGTACCCTTGCCAATAAAATTAAGTGACATATTCCCTTGCAGAAATTATTCTTAGTGAACCCATGCTAGTTCCCAGTGAGTAACTGTTCCCTTTTCTAGGACCGTATAAGCATTTTTGTGAAATCTGGTACAGTCATAATTCTGTTGATTATTGGTCTCTTCACATTTGATAGATACAGAGAAAATGCAGTTATCTTTTAAATGTTTGAACATTTATGAGTCTTGAGATTTGAATTAATTAAAAAATAAGTATTCTGTCTTGTCTGTTTTGGGCTACTTGTGGAAGAGTTTACGGTAGAAGTGGTACTAGGGCTGGAGAAGGAACAGGAAGAAACATTGAAACGTTTGCTTTTTTAAATCGTTGTTTTGCATTGCATCTGTTATTTATTAATCAAAATCAAAATACCTTTTCAAGTGAAATAGTGTTTTACAAACACTTACTAGTGAAACTGAGGCCCAGAGAATTTACAAATGATTTACTCAAAAATTTGAGGCTTGCAGGAAAATTCTTTGTCATCGTGAATGTATCTCTTCTCTTCATTTTTTTCTTCAGAAATTTCCAAAATAATCCCATTCTTGTTTGCCTTAACATTTTTCATCAGCTCCACTTCAAATTATGGTCTCTTGTCTTCCTCATGACATTCTGATGAGTTTGTGCTAGTGTTTTATTCATGCTTGGTTTCATTCCATATAATATACATACTCTTTTAAAGTCTGTGCTTATTTGGTCCATTAACATAAATACTGGCTTCATAAAACTGGTTATGTCCCTCTCTTGCTTACTTAATAAAAGCATTCTTTCTTTTAATTCAAAATGTTAATTAGAGTACCATATCAATTATACTTTCTTTTAGCATTTTTATTTGAGTCAAACATATTACTTAACAAATTAAAAATCTGGGATCCAAAACATCTTTCTGCTCCCAGTCATCATTTAGACTAATATATTTAATTTTGACCACTGTACTCCTGTAGTTTTTCCTTAAAACAGTAAGTAACAGCACTGTTTTTTTTGAGTTACTCATTTCTAAACCTGGTGACACCCTTAATTCCTCTCCTCTCATATTTTAATAGATTAAGTAAATCTTATGAATCTGTCTTTCAATGTATTCAGAATCAGGTCCCTTCTAATCACCTTTAATTTCATCTCTTTTGTGACTTTTTACAAAAGCTGCTCTCGTTGCCTGTGATCTCCTACAGTCTGTATTCAGAATAGCAGCCAGAGTGACCGAGTTTAAATGTTAAGTCCCATCACATCATTCCCCTACTCATACCCCTAGAAAGGCCTCCAGCTTCAGTAGAAGTCTTAACTATGGCTACAAGACCTTGCATCATTAACACTCCTCTCCCTTGTCTTTCTGATCCCCTACTACTTTTCTCTTTGTATACTTCTGTCTGACAGCACTGACCTGGCAACCTTTCCTCCGTGGTCTGGAAGTAGCTCTTCCTCTGCCTATAATGGGTGTACACATATAGCTCACTTCCTTACCATCCTCCTGTCCTAAGTCTTCTCATGCACCTTCTTTCACTGGAATATATGCTCCAAGAAGGTAAAGAGTATCTGTTTTGTTCGGAGCTGTGTGCTGATGGACTAGAACACTGCCTGACACATAGCAAACAAAGTTAATGTTGGAATGAATGAACACATGTTGTATATGCAGTTTTCGATCCTGCATTTTAACTTAACATAGAAGACACAGATTTTAATAGTTGCATAATATTCTATCATGTAGATATAAAATATTCCTTATGTTTAGGTTCTCATTTTTATACTGTTTAAAATAATGCTTTGATGAGCATCTTTGTAAACAAAAGCTTCTTTCAAGATATACATACACACATATGTAATTATTTCCTTAGAATAAGTTACCTCAGCAGAATAACTTTGTTGAAAATTATAGATATTCTTAAATACTTAAAGTCAAAAGGATTATATCAATTTAACATTAGTATCTAAATAAACATCTCATCAGACAGTCATCACTATATATGGGTATTTCTCCTACATTTTGTGTGTATGTTCATGAAGTAGATTGAATATAAAGGAATATGACTTACACTGAGAACCAGCTAAGGCAGGGTGCTTGCACCTCACACATGACATAACAGTTGCACTGTTTGGCTTTATGCTTTATTAGAGATGTATAAAACACTACATGAATGATAATGCTGATTTTAAACTGGAAAAGAAAGACCAATACTCTAAACAACTGCTAGATGTAATTAAAGAGCCATATTTGTTGAGTGATGCTTAGGTTTTATAACTATATACTCATATCCATCACAAATCTTTTATCATATAACTGTTTCCCTGAAAATAGCTAAAAGCCTAATCTTCCAGCCACATGTTTTCAATTGAAACAATTGTTTTAATAGCATTGGAAGAAATTACGAGGTTTATTAGGAGTAAACTGCTGCAATATCAAAACAGTCTATACTAGAACTATCCACTTTGGTTTTAAATGCAGTGCTTTAATTACATATTTTACCATACTTCTAAGATAATTCATACTCATCTTTTAAGCATTAATTTTAACATCACTTTTGGATGTATCCTTTTCATGTCTCTCCTAAAGCATTAAGCTAGTTAGATGAGTAATACAGAAATACAAACAAAAGAATATATATTCCATTAATGAATTTAATTAATTTCATAAATTAAGTTACCATATAGTGGATGTGACACCTCCCATATATTTTGCCCATGTATTGATTTGTGTGGACTGTCTATTAAAAGTATAATAATGCTACATTTGTCATATTTAAGTGTAAGTAACTATTTCAGTGTACAAATCAGAGACCTACACTAGTAGTACATGTGTAGTTTTAGAGCTAATGATAGAAGAACATCTACCAATGAGACCTTTTACCCTCCCCATAGCATAGGATGAATAGCCAGTTGGTAAGGCCGAGGGAACCGCAGGAAGTTTTAACTTTGTCTTTATTACTTTTTCTCTGTATTTGAATTCTCTGAGCTGAGGCCAGATGACTGTTTTTTGTCAAGTGTATAAAAGCAATTTCTGTATTAAGAAGGAAGTTTCACTCTAAAATCTTTTGTAAGGACTAATAAGATAGTGGTTCTTTCTACTTCACTTGAAATCACTTTGTGAACACTTAGATCACACAGAAAAGTATAGAAATCTCTTATTTGTAAATTCATAAGCTATAAATAAATTTATTGAGCCTTGAACGTATTTATTAGGATAGTACAGTTACCTGAAATGTGGAGAGATACTGAGGAATTATCTTAATGGCTAAAAAGGAAGGGAAGGAAAACTAATGGCAAAGTTACTAGTTTACAGTTACTAGTTAGCAATGAAAGCGTGTGAAATGTATGCATATGCATTTTTCATTCTGATTCTGAGAGTATAAGACAGTGCAATTTTCTGTGGTTATTTTGGTAACCACTATTGTGATAAGTGGATTAAAACTTGAAAGTGTTTTTCTTTTCAGATATTTCCTTAAATTTCACGTACAATTGTGACTCTATTTTCAAAGACTGATATCTCCTACTCTGGAACCTTTATATATTCAACTATAGCATTGAACTTTCTTTTGCCCCTTGTGATTATAAACAACACTGATATAACTGTTATTAGTTACAAATAGAAGTACTTGCCCATATGCATTTGCATGTTTGAAGCTCAGTATTATATGTGCTTGTGTGTGTGTGTGTGTATACATATTAAAGCAATTGCAGGGATTTGAGGTTCTTTTAATTTTTGAGGCTGTTACATTGTTAGTAGTGAGTAATTCAATGAGTAAAATAACAAATAATAAATCATCAGTCAAGTTAACATTTATTTTAGAGTTAAAGGTGAAATTTCATGAGTGGCCTGTTCATAACAATGCAGACACTCACCAGCTATGTTTTCTGTGTTTGAAACATTCACACATTCTTCTCTTTTCTTCTAAACTCTTCTCAATTATGCCTAGTTTTGGGGAGGAGGGTAGTTTTTAAGTTCAAGCTGAGGGACAGTTCTTAATGTACAATCTGTATGAAAAAATAAGATTACAGTGTTGTCTTTTTAGGCTGATTATATCTAAAAACTTAACACAGCTAACACATTTTTTTTTCTTTTCCTAATGTGTACCTTTGTAGTTAGTAATAATATATGGTAGTGCTACTTACGTTAGGACTTAATGATAGTGTTTCTTTCTTGAGTTTTCTTTATGAAAAGAGAATTCTTGAATAGATTATAGACATGGATAATGTCATGTCTTTGGTTATTCAATTCAGATACACATGCTTATTCTTTGGCCATAAACCAGAGAAAATAACACAGGACATTGCACCAGATTTTGAATTTGCTTTCCCAGTCGCTAGAAGGTAAGCTTTGACTCAGTGATGTAATGTGTGGAGTCAAACTGAGTATTTGCTGTGCTAGAGAAAACTAATGGAAACATTCACTTGGGGTAAGACAAATGGTATTAAATGAGAAAACACACCATGAATTGCAAATGGAGCTGAGTTAATTTGTTGCTACAGTAGTGTTGCCCTACTGTTAAATGAAGGCTGTGTAATTATCTTGCTGGCAGAGATAATGTCAAAACCTCATTTCTCCTTACATGCCTCGTTTTTACACGAGGGCTAATTGAGCTGCAAGGTGACAACTGATTATATATGGCTATCATCCGGTCCTCTTGCTCAATTTGCAAATAACGTTATCCTCATTTTAAGTGAGGATTTTTTATCAGACTTTGAGTAAGATGTTAAACTTTCTGAACTCTGAGTATTTCACAGCATTCCTAACATTCTGTAGATTACTATAGAATAAAGTATCCTTTTCACGTGTGCTTCTTTCAAACTTTCTCTTCAGTCTCCTGAATACCTATAC
The DNA here is from genome assembly GCF_047511655.1 of Castor canadensis. Taxonomy (NCBI): domain Eukaryota; kingdom Metazoa; phylum Chordata; class Mammalia; order Rodentia; family Castoridae; genus Castor; species Castor canadensis. The sequence goes on from NC_133396.1 coordinate 116,608,354, forward strand.
ATGATAATTAAAAGAAGTAGAAATACTTTTCTTTTTACTTTGTTAAACATTATAGTTATGTTCAATCAAAAATCATTTGTTCTCTATTTCTTATTTTCTATAAGTTTAAACTTTTTTTGGTTATTGACTAGAGAATGTCAAATGTTCAAGAAATAGAAAATCTACTTTGTTTATCAATGTCAATCATATTAATATTTAGAGTACATTCTTGGGACTATGTAGAACTACTTACTAGTCTGTAAATCTTTTCTTTCTCTCTATCACAGCAGGTCTTAAGGGAGAAAAGTGTTGCTTTACCAGTCTCATTAATTTTAGTGCCATCCACGAGGAGGCAGCATTTTATATAGTAAAATTTTCTATTAAAAGTTAGAAAAATTGAACAGTAAAACTATCTTTTGTAGTTTTTGATGTTTCTGAATACATGCTAGACATAATTCATTACCTCAAGGAAAAGGCTAATAGTGGCTATAAAACTGCAAGTTCAAACAGAGGGACAAATTATTGTTCTGTTGAAGAATCTCCTAGCTTAATGTAAAATTCTACAAAGAAATTCAAGCTGGGATTTTAAGCTACAGTGGTAGGAAGGGAGGTTTCCCTTAACTATGGCATAGCTGCAGTTTCAGAATAAAGATCAGACAAATAGTGAATCTTTGAAATCTTAAGGGTAGGCTGGAGTTCAAAAGAAACCCCATAGAAAATTAGCAACTTGCCCAAAGTTATTAACATTAGCAGCAATAACAGTAAAAGGTTAATAATATAATAAAATAGTGTAAGGCCAAATATTTTATAGAACTATGTGTGTCAGAGTGTGTGTGTGTGTGTGTGTGTGTGTGTGTGTGTGTGTCAGTGATGGTAGTGATATGGATGGAACCCAGGGCTTCATGCTCTACCACATCTGCAGCCTGTAGTACTTTTAAAGTTTTCATTCACCACTAGAAAATAGTAGGAGGATTAGCTGGGCTTTACTGAATATTTCCTCAGTGCTGAGTACAGTGGTTAACCTTTCAGGTAACTCAAAATGACCTCATGAAACAGATAACATCTCTTTTTAGCAGACAAAGAACCTGAAGTGCAGAGAGCTTACATGACTTATTTGGGATCACTTTACTAATCAGGGACTTGTTTGATAATAAAACCCTGTGGTTTGGGCATAGGTGTCTATCTCCAGTTTATTAATGAGAATATGGACACTCTTTGAGGGGAACAACTTGTTTCAGATGACACTACTAGTTAATGAAGAACTGTGGTTACCATACCGATCTTTTCACTCTCAGACACCTGCTGTTGCTCTTGGCTTCATTATTTTCCCTTCATGTTTTTAAACCAGGCACCATATCTTCTTGATCAGTGTCCTTCTGACCTAGTAGTTTTCCAACAATGTTCCATAGAGCTTATGTTCCCATTGGTTGTCTCAGGTGCCAGGAAATGGTTAAGAGAAGGGGAATCCAACCTGCCATTAGACATAATGATTACATCAGCCTTAGGGTTTTTGAGAAAGGTTTTTATTAGGAAAATTTCCACTGCCTAAAACTTTCAAAATAATGTGATCTACTCCATGTGTCAGTGTTACTACAGCTCTGTTTGCACCTGCTTATGAAGTTAGCAAAGCTAATACATTTAAAAGAGGGGGTGCATCCTGTGGTACTTCAGTGGCATTTCTATTTCTAAATCATTCACTTCCTCCCCAAACACTGGAGACCTTCTCAAGTAGTTTGAATTGCTAGAGTTGACTCCTGGGACACAAGGGTGGTTTACAGTTTTCTTCCATGGCGCTTGGTGGTAGAGAGAAGAACAGATGTATGCCCAGATATGTTCAGCATGCATGATCAAAGAGGTCTTCTAATATACCTGCTTGAAGAAACCCAGACTAGAACCAGTTCCCAGAGAGAGGAAATTTCTGTCCTTAAGGGCTTGCCAAGGTTCTCTGGGTCAATTCCAGAAGCAAGGCAAATACTACCCATGACTCTCCCAGAGGATAGTATGTGTGAGTTTTGTGCCCAAGTTGCCTCTCTGCCTTTCCTCCTGCTCTTGTCAGGTGGTGAGGAGAAAGGTGACAGTCTATTTGGTGGGTACCTAGTCAGTAAGGGTGCTGTGCTACTCTGACTTCAGTGAGCCTTCTCAACTGCTGCACTTAGCTCAGAGGTAAGAGAGGAAAAGACTATTGGCAGAAGAGGAAATACCAGTGTGTGAAGACACAGTTTTGAAAATGAACTGGACACATCAAAATTTGAAAACAAAAGATTATTTTGTAAAGTTAAAATAAGACAAGAGAAGGAGCCACTGCCCAATGCAGTGGGCTTGCCTAAAATGTATTAAATACACAAGCATACCCCCAATGACAGATGTCATCTTAAATCTTCTCACTGTTTGAAACCCCACATATTTTCACTATTTTCTGAATTTAATTTTATTGTGGGTAAGTGTTGTGCATGTTTTGAGGTAAACCTTCTCTTCAGTTCTAATGACATCAGAACTACTCTTGTCAGCAAAGCCATGGTGCTTGCGATTATTTTATTAGGTTTTGTAGCACATCCAGTTGTTTACCCCCATGTTGAGTTGTAAATTTAAATGTCTGGTTTGATTCTGCCTACAAGGAAAAAAAAAACCAAGTATATTGGAGAAATGACTTCTAAAAACTGCAGCATTTCAAAAAGACATAAATAATACACTATGTTATATTTTCTCCCCCCCCCCCAAATAAATAGAATTACTTGGATGATCAACGTTTTCTTTTCAAACAAATGTTACCTTGCTTCTTTAAGTATAAAGTTTGGACTAATTGAGCTTTGTTTCTTCTGGTCAAATAATCTTTACCATAGTCTGTGCTAGCTTTTATGATCTTAAAATGGAGCTACCTTATAGAGAGAAAAAGTAAAAATTGAAAGCTCTACTAATTAGTAGCTGAAGAACATGAAACTGCAAATCAATGGTTCTTAACCCCTTGCAATTTTTCCCTTGTGGGAGACACAGTCATTTCTGGCTGTTAAAACAAGGCAGGGGTACTATCTGCCTTCCACAGGTACAGGCTGCTAAACATCCCATAATGCACAACCCAGTTTCCTATGGCAAAGAATGCTCTTGCCCCAGATGTCAATATGCAGGAATTGAGGAATTCTCCCAAATGAAGCACATGGAAAAGCAGAGCTTCATAATACGTAGGCCAGTATATTCAGAATGTTTGAGTTCTACATAATCACTTAAGGTTTAATTTCAGAGCACTCAATCTTGATTAAAGAAAAAATGGGTTTAATTCTGTGTGTGTGTGTGTGTGTGTGTGTGTGTAAGAGGTAAAAATTGGGTAATGTATTCCTTATATTTGGAAAATGTCTGTTGGAGAAATTGAAACTCTGGGGCTTTCATTCATGCAGCATTTATTGAACTCCATTGTGTGCCAGACTCAGCTGATCAAAGAGGAAAAAAATACCCCTAAGGAATTTGAATTGAACAGTGGAGAAAAGTGGCTTCCAAAACCAGTTGTTGAGGACAGAATACTGTTGGTGCAGAGAGGAAGTGCACATGATAAGCATACCCTGCTGGGTGTGGGGAAGGCTCTTGGAATAGAAAATGCCTGAGCTGAGTCTTCCAAGACAAACAGGAGTAACAAGAAAAATGAGAAATAGAAGGCATTTGGGGCATGCAGACCTTGCCCTCCTTGTGGGTTTTTGTGTCTCTCCATCTCTGTCTCTAGTGAGTGCTAACAGGATCATGAGCTCTGTGGCTCTCACTTGCTGTCTCTTTTCTGCCTTTAGCCATTTGTAATCTGTTCTCTCCCTAAATTGGGCTGGGGCTTGCTTGCTCTCTTCACAATGCTCCTTTGCTCCTTTTTTTCTCATTCACTCTTTCTCAGGCTTGGGCTCCCTTGAGATCATATCCCCTGTTGCTTTCACTCTGTCTAGTTGTTTTTCTTCCCTTCCTTTTTCCATTCCTTTGAGCCAGCATGCCATGTCATAAGATAAAGCTTATGATAGTCCATGAGTAGAGGAAAGAGTATATATAAAGTGGGTAATAGAAGTAGGTCTCAGGGAAAACAGTGTCTTACTCTCAATGGAATATTAGAAAACAGGCTTGATTTTTCATGCCATAGATACAGAGAAGCCATTGAAGGATCTGTGTTCAAAATATATCTGGAGTCAGATCATTTCTCAATTTCTTTTGTAAGAGTTTTATCAGGAGGTAATACGTTTATTTTAGAATACAGGACAATGGCACAGTGTGGTATGTTTTGGAATTAGCTAATTTATTTTGAAGGTAGATCTAATACCTATAGCCGTATGATTTAGACATGTCAGCTAACTTCTTCATGCCTCAGCTATTTTTATAGGGTTTTACTGTCATATCAAAGATTTAGTGCAGTTTTTAATTAACAGTTTAGCCTGGTGTGGGTGAGATATACCTGTAATCCCGGTACTCAACAGGCAGAGGCAGAAGGATTGTGAGTTCAAAAACAAAACAGTAGACCCCACCTCAAAACCAAAATTCCACATAAAATGTCTAATTACCTGTTTTAATTAATACAACTATACATAGTAGTGAAGCTTTGTGGAAGGTGCAGAGTAGTATGGTCATTTCAGGTGGGAATGTTGAAGAGAAAAGTAGAGGATGAGAGCCTGAGAAAGGAGACATTCACTTAAGAGATGTTTAGTGGGTTTGGCAGACGATTTGATTTCCACCAACTGTAGTTGATTAAAGCAAAGGAAAGAGTTGCTAGAAATGGCTTCTAAGGTCTTAATCTGGGTCAGTTGATTGTTATCTTTTGTTTAACTGGTAATCACACTTCTTTGAGTTTTGGTAAGGTAGAATATGGGAAGTTTAAACAAGAAAGACATCAGTATTTAGGTTTTGAAAACTAGATGTTGAGGAAGCAAAATTGGATTGCAAGTTGGCTAGTGGCTTCTGTGGTTTGTCCTTGCCTTTTTAATTGTCAGTGGGATGCGTGGAATACTTGATTACAATAGCAGATTTATACATTTGATATTTGATTCTATGATTACTAAATACTATCAATTAACCCTCACTGGTGAAAGATGCATGAATTCACATGTACTCACTGATAAATATTTATTATTTGCTTAGTACATACTATATGTTAAGCAATGATCTTAAGTATTTCGATGTAGTAACTCTTGTTACATACAGAAACTGTCCAAGAGAGGATTATCACCACTCTAAGGATAAAGGTAACTTTAAGTCTCAGAAAGAGAAATGACTTGTTTAGAACTGTGCAACCAGACTTTGAAGAGACCTGTTTTTGACCATTTTTTGATAATATGCTTTTTTCCACAATACTTGAATGTAGTGTATATAATTAGTATTACTTTAAATTTGAGATTGATAAGATAACATGAAAAGGCTTTGAAAAAGTCAGTGACTTAGAAAATCAGTGGTTTGAGAATTAAAATGTGTGTCATGTTTCACAAGCATTTTATACATTAAGGTTCAGCTTATTGTTAAATGGTAATAAAGTTTACTTCCACTTATTTTATAATATACATACAATGTAATAAAAATTTTAGAAATTTAAAACATTGGGTATGTGAATGGAGAGTATGGTATTGATTCAAAGATAGAAAAATAAACAAATGAAAAAGAACAGGACATCTAAAACAAAACCACTCTTAATAGTGTCATTTGATATATGATAAAGGGAATATTATGGATCGGTGGGAAAAAGATGAACTCCTTTTTTTTTTTTTTTTTTTGTGGTACTGGGGTTTGAACTCAGGGTCTACACCTTGAGTCACTTCACCAGCCCTTTTTTGTGATTTTTTTTTTTTTCCCTGAGGTGTAGGGTCTTGCGAACTATTTGCCTGGGCTGACTTTGATATCTGATCCTCCTGATCTCTGCCTTCTGAGTAGCTAGGATTACAGGCATGAGCCACTGGTGCCTGGCTAAGGATGAACTTTTTAATCAGTGATGAAGGGACAATCAGTTATCTATATAGGGGGAAATGAAATTGAAATCCCTAACTCATAACATATAAAAAATTGATTCCAAGTGGATTAAATACATAAATGGAAAGGCAAACGTACAGCTCTTTTAGAGTAAATATGGCAGAACAACCCTATGACCTCAAGGCAAATAAGAAATTCTTAGAAATGAGAAAAATTTTTAAACTATAAAGAAGGAGACTGATAAATTCCACTGTATTAAAATTAAGAACTTGACATTTTTAAATGACTAAATGGGACTGCAACATACCCACACACCAAGCCACAGACTGGGAGAAGCTTTTTGTAAGTGGAAAATAAACATCTGATGAAAACGATGGGAAAATGACAATAACAGGTATTTCACAAAAGAGGAAATATAAATAATTTATAAGTATGAAATGCATTCAACTTAATTAGATATTAGGAAACTGTAATTGAAATCACAATGAGATAACATTTCTTGCTCATCAGATTAGCAAAACTTAAAAACAGATATTAAAAACTGTTAGAAGGGTATGGGATCCTTACAGCATTGTTTCTGGGAGCATGTTCCAGTATATCCATTTTGGAAAAAGGCACTAGGCAATGAAGAGCACATACTTCGGGAGTTTCTAATTACCCATAAGGTATATCCCCTAGAGAAACTTCTGTGCTAGGAAACATGCACAAAAATAGCCATGGTAACAATTTTCCTTACAATACAAACTGGACATAAAAGCCACAAATATGTATTAGTAGGAGAATGGAAAAAAATGTGGTATAGTCATTTAGTGAAATGCTGTATCTGTAGTAAAAAATGGATGTACTGCAGCTCCATGCATCAACATTAATGTATCTCAAAATGTAATATTGGAAGGGCAAAACAAGTTGTAGAATAACACATGGTATAATTATATAAAGTTTGAACATTGGCAAAAGTAAACAATATTGTTTTATATACAAAGGTGGTAACAACTAATGCATAGAAAGTGATTAAATTGAAACTGGGAGTTACAGTTACTCCCAGAAAAGAGGGGGAAGATGCAAATGTGACCCAGTGGGTGGGGGCATCTATTTTTGTTACCATCTTAGCTCTTGGCTTTCGGTTACTGTTTTCATACCTACTCAGAATCTAAACTGTATTTCATAGTTTAAAACAGAGCAAAATAGTAGATATTGTAATTTTCTTCTATACTTTTGTTTCTATACCATTAAAGGTTCAGATACATGTTTGAGTGGGGGAAAGTGAAGCTTTCTTGGACTTCTAGCATTCCCTTCCCTCTCTGAGCTTCAGTCTCTCTCTCTGTGAAACAGGTATAATATTAAGTCTTTACCTCACAAGAGCATATGAGACACTATAGGCAAAAGAAGTCCATAAACTCTAATTGAAAGTACACGTTAGTTAACAGTGTATGAGACCAGACTCCCAGGCACCCTTGAGAGCTGCTAAGCACTCTGGTCACAAACCATTTAAATTTCCTATATGGGTGGGTAAAGATGACTTATTTATTGTCCTACTAGTCATTACTCTTGTGAACTTTACTTTTCAGGTCTGCAGGCCTTTCCATTTCAGATGTTACTGCAGATAGAACTACTAAGTAGTCCAGCCAGGAGGAAATGTGAGAATGGCTTTTAGAATCCAATTCTCTATTCTCTGGAGCCTTCTACAAGTGATAAACTAAGAGAATTGACTGGGACATTAATTATATAATCAGTTATATCATGTTTTTTGAGAAACAATTCAATTAGTATTATGAACATTTTCTTTACTTACTTCAGTGTGCCCCTGAAATTGGTCAAGTGAGATGAAAATAGGACCAAACTTCTAAATAAAATTACATGTAACTTTCAATCCTTTCTGCTCTAACATACAACTAGGACATATTGTCCTGTTCAAACTGACATAAAATCAGTGGCAGAAAGCTACAATAGTGTATATATGAAACCACTTGTGCAAGAATTTGCAGACAAGAACTCTCCACTTAGAACTTTGATTCCTCTGTAACCTTATAAAATGAAACCGTTGAATATCATTAGACTCCAGGGAATAAAAGAAGATATAGATAATCTTTCCAAATAATTGAGATTTTATTAAATTGTGATGCTGGCTTACCTTTTTCTGCATTACTTGCCATGTTGATTTTTAAAAAGAGGATCCAGAACAAAAAATACCTATCTCAGTAAATCTTGGTTTTAGAAATCCATTAACAGTGAGGATGTAGCAACTAAGTAATGGCATAATACCAAGCAGGAAGATTCGGGTATCATAAATTTTCAAGCCATCCATATGCTGAGTGAACTGGTGAGTGAATCACATATTTTTAGAAAAATGGAAATCATATAAGCTCCTATCCTTTGTAGTGCTGACTGTAAAACCTGATTGTTACTAGTTCAGGCAAAAGATCTCAAACATTTCTGTGTTTTGTAGGGAAAAGAAAAAAGGTTTTTATCTTTTAAAAAATAAAACGAGCACATATAAAAGACATTTAAAATAAAGGGTGGTTCAAACTCATTTGACATACTAGTTTAACAACAGTATGAGGATTTATGTCCTACAACAAAATCATGTCTTTACATTTAATGTTAGCTATCCTACCAATATTATCAAACTGTTACTTTTGAAAATATTATTTTTATACAATATATACTCCACCTGCTTCCAAAGCAGGTTTATAGTTAGAATAGTTTGAGTTCTGAAAATTAGATTATTTTACATTAGATAAAAGAAATGTGCCTTATGTATTCTGGTTTATGTATTCCAGAATCAACACTTTAATAACTGCAATATTTACTATAATAACAATGTTCAAATTGTGACAGCTCTAATAGTTTCATTAGTTCTTTCCTGTGACTGTAAATTGTTTAGTATTTGCTGCAGACTGTACTATAGATATAATTTGATCAGTTGCCAGACAATGTAACATTATTAAATTGATAGCAAAAGATGTTCAAGTACAAATAAGACCTGTTTTATAGTAGAAGCTGCTGTGACTTTTGGGGCTCAGTGAGGACTGGGTTGCCCTAGATAGTGACCTCATAATTTCCAGAAGCAGGTGGAGGTGGCAATTATAGCTTTGGCCACTTTCTTGAACTTCCTGTAGTAGGTGATGAATTGCAAATGGCCAGACCCTGGTGCACAACAATAAACTCAAATAAATCTTCAATGTGTAATAATGACAAGACTGAAAGACTGGCAGCTATAACAAGGCTTCTGTTGTCACCCACTTTACTGTAGCCTTGATATTCATCATTATCAGCTGGAGCTAGCTCAAGAGCTGGACAAGAAGGTCTGAAGAAGGATGAGTTGTTTGCGCTGAAGCGTCCAGTTGGTCCCATCTGGACGAGAGTAAATGGGATTTTTTTTTTTTGCCTGTTCACTAGGCCAGAGCTGTCCATCATTTTAGGCAGGTATCTGATCACTTCATGCTGTGGGACAATATGGCTTTACACTGTTTGGTTCTCTCTTGGTAGTTCAATATGACATTTTTATACTGTTTGGAAGGTTTTGGTTACTTCCAGCTACATAATAATGCCATTTTGTTTCACAAAACTGAGCTAATGATATTTTCCATTGCTTGACAAGTAATTTCTCAAATGAGAACATAATTTTAATCCAAATCTGTGTTCTGAACCATTTGGGGTTTTTATGTTGAATGGGAATGTCTTTATTCCTTCAACACAATGTAACTCAGCACTTTTAATCTTCAGAACAAGAAGGTAGACAATACAAAAAATTATGTTACAATCTTAAAATTATGTTTAAAATAGTACCCAGTACTCTAAATACTGCATACTATTGCTGATATATAAAGTATGCATATTCTTAATAACATACCTGGGGAAGATCTGTCAAAATGGAAAATTGAATACTATTTGATTTAAAATAAAACCATATTCACTTGATCCTTCAGTATTTTATCTTCTTAATAAGATTAATCGATATGTGATTCCTGGATTTATTGATCTTTTCCTCAGAGACAAACCAAATTTTTAAAAATTTGGAAAGGAGTCTTGAATATTCATTTATGAAGGCCATTTAGTTATGTATTATGTTTTTTTCTTCATTATAATTACAAGTTCTTAACATGCAAATTTGCAGACTTAGTAACTGATAGGTGACTAATTCTCCTATTAATCACAACCATCTTTAATAAAGATTATAAGCGTCTCCGTGTGTTTTTGTTACTTCTGTTTATTTGTCACTGTCTAAGAGAAATGATCATAGGACTGATTCTTCACATTTTAGATTTAATATGTGTCTTTAGGAAAAATGAACTTGTTAATAATAGTGGAACCCTCTGGGTGCTTTTCATTTCATTTATAATATTCTCATTATTATTATTAAATATATGTTTTTAGATAAACCAGTAATTATGTAATTCACATTCAAACTTCTGAGATGATTAAAAGGTAAGACTTCTGAGGTTTCCATTTCTTCAAAATGTAGGTTCCCTCCCAGGGTTCAGACCAACTGACATGTCATCGTTCATTTTGTCTTTCCTTCTTAATAAATCTTTGAGCCTTCAGGCACCAGACTCATGTAGATTTTTTTGCATTTCAGTGTCTGGATGGAATAATAACTTCCAGTTTCAAAGCCAAAGCATATTGTATTTCATCTCTGTAGACCTACCTTCACCCAGTAGTGGCCACATGAAAATATATCAAGAACACTGTTTTCTCATATTGTAATTTAGGCAATTTGTTTTCAGACTGTGAGCAGTTTCAGCCTATTTTTGGAACCCCTTTGTGGCCTGACCATTCATTCCAACATAATTTATGGTGGCACTGTAACATATGGACTTTTCATCACTGTCCAGCTGAAATTCTCTATTGAACATGGGCTCTTCTCCTTTGCCCCCTGTGGCTCCTGTCACTACTACCTTTACTGCTTCTGCAGGAGGAACACCCACTATCACATTCATATTAGGGCACATAGACTTTAAACTAGAAAAAGTTATTAAATTAAGTGAAATTAATATGATTTAAATAGTACATGCATGTGGATAAATATGTCATGACTAAAAATTGAATGAATAGCAATATATTTGCAGTGCCTCTTTTTGTGTAAAGATTGAACTTTAGTTGGATCTGGTTCAGTAACTCTTAAGAGAGTATATAAGGCTTGATTCATGTATGTCAGGTTGGCTTGGAAGGAAGTCAGCTAATATTCTTTCTAGGTTTTTCACAACTAGATATACGACTTATGGTTATGGTAAAATGAGATATTACTTAATTATTATTATTAATAAAGCTCTTGCCAAACAATACTGATTATTTTCTGAAGCTCTAAGACTGTGATAATTGGAAACTAAAAAGGTGTTAAGTGGTTGATAGTACATGACTATAGTTATCTTCAAGCATGCTATTTTACCTATTGACCATTTGATTTTATACAAGTTACACAAGCAAGCCTCTTGCACCCTTGTAAATGGGCTAATAATAGTACTTCTGTTGTACCCTTTTAAAGGAAATAAACTACTTAATAGTGCAAAACCTATTTAAAATACAACATAGGATTACATTTGTGTTCTTATTTTTCACTTCATAGTTAGATTGCTAAATTATGTGGCACAAGGGACTTTTTTGGCACTATTTCTTGAATTAAAATAGAAGACTAGAAGTTTTGATTCTTTAAATGCATTCACCTACAGCAATGGTACTCAAATTTCTCTGTGGATAAAAATTACCTGGAGTTGCTGAGCAGGCAATTAGAAAACTCCTTGGGTATGAGTTAGGGTCCCAGAATTTGCATTTCTACAAGTTCCCAAGTGGTGCTAATGCTTCCAGGAGCACTGATCTAGAGGGACCCTGTCTTTAACTGACACCGAGAATGAAATGAATGAATTTGCTCTTTGATAACATTATCATGGGACACCCATGCAGGCCTGCAAAGACAGAAGATAACACTTACTGACCACACAGCCTTTTCTGTTTGTGACCTAACCAAATTTACCCTCATGATTGGTCCAGGCTTCTCTCTATATATTTTATGATTTCTAAAGAATTTGTATTTTATTTTCTTAATAGCCTACAGTTTCTAGAATGTTTTAAAGTATCATGTCAAATTATGAATCTTTTTCCAAATTTGTAACATAGTGTTTAAGTGTATGTAAAATTATCTGTCCATGAAAGCAGAAATTTTCCCAAGTCTGTGACTATATGCTATATAATTACTTCCTAATCATGTAATTGCATACCTTAATTATTCCTTCTTTCCTCCCTACATGTATTTAAATAATTATGTTAATATAGTACATAATTGTAAAACTACAGTACAGTATCACAGATACTTTATTGCTCCTACTGAAAATATGTGCTCACTAACATGAAGCAAATAGTAATTTTTGAATGGCTAGCAGAAGTTAAAAATCACTCTTAAAATTTTTTCAAGTACAAAGTAAGTTATTTTGGAAAACAAATTTTACTTAATGGGTTTCGATTGCTGAAGTGTTCAACATTTTAATTTAGTTCTATTATGTATTTTTGCTAAGTAATTTTTTTAAAGCAAAGGAAATTTAAGTTGTGGATGTGTATTCTTTTCTAAAGAATTTCAATTAATGGTGTTTCAGTTTATGCTTAATACTATCTTAGATAGTCTTATTTTTCATGTGTTTATAGTAGGTCTTCCTCCATGGGAATGACAACTGCCTATTTTGTTCACATTGTATCCTCAGGATCAAATCAGTACTCAGCACTGAGCAGGTATCTATAAAAACTTGGTGAACAAGTGAAGAATAAGAATAAGTATTTTATTGCTTACCTGTTATATAGTAGGTGTGTTGTTAAGTATGTACATACTTAATCATTGCCATGGCCTATGAAAATAGATATTATTAGTGACTGAAGAATAGCTAACAAGTCATGGATCCTTGTCCTTCTGCCACAGAACCTAGTTTCCTGCCACCAAATTATTCTGCCTTAAAATCTCATATTCTGGGGATAAAATAGTTATATATATATATGTGTGTGTGTATTTAGGGAGAGAAGAATGGCATACTTTTGAAATTTACATTTAGGAAGACAAGAAACAAAAATTGAAGAATACTCCTTGCAAAGCCTTCTATTAAGGAGCTCATCAGAGATCTGATTTTGTTTGTACATACTTTAAAGCAATTGACCTCAATCTAAACTATGATATTTGCATCCTATTAAACTGTGAATCTAAATGCAATGAAAGTTTTCAGTCATTAAATTTTTCTTATTTTCTAACTCCCATGACTTTGCATAGGAAGAGTTGTTTTTTTAGATTTATTTGTTCATTAAGAAGTCTTCCTGCATGGTTTGTTTCATGTTTTTTGGTTTTGTTGTTTGTTTGTTTTTTCTGTTTTGTTGCTTGCAGTACTTTGATTGAACTCAGGGCCTTGCACATGATAGGCAAGCACTTACGCCTCCCTGCCACAAAGTCTATGTTTTATGACATCATTTCTTCAATAATTTAACTAAATTAGCCTTTTCTTTGTTTATTCTCATATGTCACCCATCTGAGTAGATTTGTCTTGCCAAGGAATATGAGTGTTCACAAACACTTGAGTGAATGAATGACCATTGTTTTTCTTTAAATGGTCCTGTATGAGCTGTAACTCAGAATGAAATCATTCATTTGTATCATAAAGATAAAGACTTTTCGAGAAAGAAGAACATATCAGTCAAATGAACATGTCTCATGGGACACTGATCTCTCCATACACAGAAGCAGGAACAGCTGAGATATTTCTGAAGCATTTTCATCCAAAAGTAGAATTTACCATCTTAGTTTCCCAAATTTTAGATAACTTGCAGTCCTGAAATACTCATTCTAATATTTAAGTGTGTATATATGGAGGGAAAGTCTATACCCTAAAGGGAAATTTAAATTTATAATTAAGTTGAAAATATCTTGAGTATTTTATCTCTAGTTAGTTCTCAGCCATCATTTGGTCATTAATTGAGATTAATTAAAATGCATTTTACCTGGTGTCAAGCACATAGTAGGTGCCCAGTAAATGGTTCTGTAATTGAACAAAGAGACCGTGGCCTAGATCACAGTTGTATAAGTGGAACTGAACACTGAGCTAAATTTTAGTTTGAAAAGAAAGTGTTTAGATGCTATTAGAAAAAGCTGTGTAGAAGGAAAAAGAACAAGCGAAATGTTCACACCTGGCAATTGAAACTTATCAAGTGTTAACTCTTACAGTGATTTTTTTGTTTTTAAAGGGAAGGAATGAAAAAAAAGAAAGGAGCATCATCATCAAACTGGTATCTCCTACACTATGCAAAAAAAAAGTGACATGAAAGTTGTATTAGATGAATAAATTATTGAACCCATTATATGAAGCCTGTAAATATTCAAAGTATTCTTTTCACCATTGATGTTTCTGATTTTGCATGGACTGAGAGAAGCAGGTGCTTCTTAGTGTTCACAGTACATGTAATCATTCCATTCTATGTGATGTAAAAACTCACTCATGAGAGAACCTTCCTTTCACAGGTAAGAACATATAAGTTGGCTTGTATTCATACCTACAGTTACTCCCACCCACTGTCTAGCTCCTCAGCTAGAGACTGTTATTGAAAGGGCACTGTTGGCTTTATAAAATCACAAATGTCTGTTTAACATTTTTCTGCTTACTCAGCATATATATAGACATACATAAATATTTATCCATACATATGTATCTCTATCTAGTGATCCATTTGTGAAATATGTGTTTGAAACTTTACAGCTTATAAAACTTTTTATGTGCTTTATCCCATTTTAGTTTTCTGTAGATCAGGGCCCTTTTCAAATCCCACTTTGGCCACATGATTCCCTGGCTTATTCTTAAAATTGTGCTTGGTGCCATGGACAGCAGAGAAAAAGTGTGCAGTCTACGCCAAGAGACTACTTGAGAGTGAGTTCTTCAGACAAGTAGCTATTAAACTACTAGGTGTTAAGTATAGACATTCAGTGAAAGAAGGACCAGCCATTTCTGATGGAAAGATAAGACTCTCTCAGGGAAATCCTTTGTTTTCCCTTCTGTGGAAGGAAAATAGTAAGATGCATTTTTACATCCCCAGATTATGATCAGGACTTCATAGAAGAGGCTGAGACCTTGTACTGGTGTCACCACCCAACCCTTCCCAGAGACTCACATATGCTGTGGTGCTATTTGTCCATTCGTAGAGCTTGTGCTGTGATAGATACTTAATGTGCTGTCCACTCATATTTCTATGTTGAGGGAGGTCACCTGCCATCCCTGGCAAGTGGCTGGGCTAGCTCAGCTAGATTTAATGTGTATTTTTTGCATTTCTGTGTTTTATTTTGTTGGTGGTACTAGAGTATGAACCCAGGGTGTCCTGTGCTTGGTAAGCAAGCACTGTATCACTTGAGCCACGACCCTGGATTTTTTTTTTTTTTTTTTTTTTGGCCTGGGCCAGCCTGGACTTTGATCTTCCTGTTTATGCCTCTTGCAAAGCTGGGATTATAGGCCCAAGCCACCATCTCAAGGTTATTGGTTGAGATGGGACTTGCTAACTTGTTCCCTGGGCTAGTTTCAAACCTTGATCCTCCTGAGTAGCAGGTATTACAAGCACAAGCCACCTTGCTAAGTCTGAATTGTTTTTTGTTTTTGTTTTTTACAGAAATATTTACTTCAGAAGTAGCACTTATAAGAAAAAACAGGTGTGATTAAAATTCAGATTAAAAGCTCTAAGATGTATTTTTTCAGGCTAAATGTTATTACTGTCTATATTTCCACATTTATTAAGCCAAAATCTTCAAGTAACTACAAGTTCATAAATTCACAGTGAAATCCAACCAGGATGGGACAGAATGGGTTGCAGGTTTGGAAACAGCATTGCTCTTTGGTGCCCTCTCCAGTGGAGTTCCATGTTCTGTTGTAATTAAGGTTTTCTTACCGAAAATCTGAGTGTGACCTTTTAGATCCTCTGAGTGTGGCTGTGTCTGTTCATTCTAATGGTGTTCTGCTTTGTTGCCTAGGATATGGATCCAAGCTTCCAGATCTCCCATTTGTAGGGGAATCTATACCTTAGGCCCAGACAAGCTGACCAGTCTGAGGGTTAGGAAGATTTTCTCAAAGGAGGAGATGCCATTCCAGTATACATACAGTGCCCTTAATCCTGATGCAGAAATGGTTTTCATTCTGGGGATGGTGAGTCCTAGAAGATCATAGCCAAGAAAATGTCCTACATGGCTTCTGAGGGTTTATCTTCAAGTGGAAGCCATGTGGCCACTTGCTTTTTGTTACATTTTTAATAGCTGTCCCATTTCCACTAGGGCTGTTGTAAAATCATTTACCAGACCATTAAAGGTTTCTGTTCCAGAAATTGGAACCTGCTCTGCCTTCATCTTCACCTTGACCTTTACAGCCTACAACTCCTCCAGCTGCTACTTGGCTATTTCATTTGAAAGTTTCAGCTCAAGGTGAGGACATGACTAAAGTGTTATAACACTTCATAGCAAGCCTGAGGTCCTGACTTCAAATCCCAGTACTGCCCTTTCTCCAATAATAAAGAGCTTCAGATCATCTGGTAGGGTTTCCAGTAGCAACTTGGAATCTGTGTGATCCACAGTAGATTCTTGCTGTGGTGCCACAGCCCACTGCTGAAAATTGGGTCAAGGCCCTCTTTACCAAACAGTTGTCCTGAACCTTCTTCAGATGTTATAGTTCCTAGCTCGGATCCTTTAGCAGTCACCGAGTTGCAGTCAGTTTCCAGTCAACTGCTTGATAGCAGCTTCTAATAGTTGCCTGCTAAATTTGGGCTCCTCCTCTGGTTTTTGCTTATGCAATGATTTGCATCTTTTTCTGATTTTTTTTTTGGCAGTATCTGCAGGTTTCATCTGCCCATGGTCATCTTAGTTTGGAGATTTTCCTAACATTTTCTGAACCTCCCAAATGAAGGAACTTCTTTTTATTTAACAGGAAATAGTCTGTTATAGGTGGCTTAATTGTATATCTGCAGTATGGACCCACTCAGCACAGGGGAGGCTTCAGAATGTACACTGTTTTAACCACATGTACTATTGCAATAAGAGGGCATGGCTCTGCCGGTTCTGATGATCCAAGCTTGAGGGACCACATCTATTGAGGGCATTTTTGCTGGTGATTCTGCTGGACTCTGCAGAATCCAAAGGTGGTGGAGGGTGTTATATAGTGAGACAAAGCAAGCTTCCAGAGTTAATGTTTTCAGTCACTTGCAAGAAGATATAAGCAGTATGAGTTGGCACTTCTTTCAGGAAGTTGGTGTTTGAAGAGAAAGGGAACTGCACTGTCTAGAGTTTTTGTTATTTTGATAAAGAAGGGCCTGGAGTATGTATTCCAGTGGGTTGGGTTCCAACAGAGAGGGAGAGGTTGAGAAAACCAGAAAGAAAGAAGTATATGGATTGAGTGAGGTTTCTAATTATGTGGAAGGTGACAGGAGCCAGAGCACAGATGGAGAGCCTTCAGTAAGAGGAAAGACTTATATTCTATTTTACCAGAAGGAATGGAAGAGGTGAGTAGGTTGGAGTTGTTTACACTTGTGTTGCAGGAAGTGAAAAAGTGTTAAAGAGTTCTAATTTATTTGTGAGATAGAAATATTTGCTAAGATGGGAGGAACAGGAAAGTGATCAAAAGCTTTGAGGACATTTTAGATGCCTCGTGAAGAACTGAATGAGTCCTTTATACTTAGGCTCCATTGTGTGAGTTTTTCCAAGGACAGTTAGCAGGTTGGGAATTAGAGACAGTCTTGGTTTGTTTATGATTAAAGCTTATCCAGGCTGATTGGAAAGAGAAATAACAAAGGGGATCAAACTTTTTCTGAAAAGAATTTTGATTCTGGGTTTAAAAGGAAGGAAAATGCAGACAGAGGAACATGATGATTTGGGGAAAGTAGCAGAATTCAGTACACTGATTATCTATGTCAGGAAGAAGAATAAGAACAACTGAGTGGGGATGGAATCAAGTTCTGGTTAGAGTAGGATGTTACTGTAACTTCAAACAGAATTGCATTTTCATTTTATGGGGCATGCCCAGAGTCTTTGAAAACCTGGTCATAAAAGATTTCAAGAGCTTTCTTAACCCTCCTATTCCTACTGAGTGAGAGAGGTTTTACTGAAGTTTCATATCTCACTTCAGGTGGCTAATAGAATAAATGAAGTTCATCTACTCAGGACTTCATATAGTCAAGTATAACTGTGTCCACATTGAAAATAAGACATTAATGCCCTGAGTATTAACGTAGCCTGTGCTCATTACAGAATCCATGCAGGAGTCAGGTAAGTTAGGCTAAGAGAACCAGTGTTGATCTGTTGTTTTCTTTTTTATTGTACTTATGGTTCTTTTTTGCCTTTGTGGTAGTCTTGTCCCGTGAACTGGACTGGACTTGTCATTTCCTACACTCATAGATTGTTTACCAAAACTAAATTTCAGGTTTTGCCTTACAACATTTTACGTATTGTAGAAAATATTTGATGAGTAGCATCTTAACTACCCTCCTTTACACTGTCCCTATAAATCAGGTAAAAGGATATTTTCTTTCACAAGTAGAGAAATCAAGGCATAGAACAGGTTCAAATACTTACGCCATTGTGCTTATCAATGACATAACCTTAGAGTCTTAATGCTAAACCTGACTCCAGAGCAGTAACAACTAGTGTCTACTCCATACTGAATTTTGATCAGTTGTATTCTTTTTTTTAAATTGTTGTGCTGGGTGGGGGTACATTGTAGCATTTAGAAAAGTTCTTACAATATATCAAACATACCATACTTGAATTCACCACCCCCACACTGCTCTCTATCATTCCCCTTCCCCCAGTTGCTGAAACAGTTTCACAGTATCATTTTTGCATTTACATACATGTGTTGTATACATTATTTCCACAGTATCCATCCTCCTACTCCTTTCCTCCCCCAACCTCCTCCCCCCAGGGGTGCCACTCCCGCAAAAACCTATTCTGCCCTCCTGATCAGTTGTGTTCTTTAACTATCAATTTTTTAGTCCCTAAGGCATCCCTTCACAATACTGTGCAGATGTGGAATAAAGTTAAGTGAACTAATGTATGCAAAGCAGGCAGAATGGTGACTGGCTCATGTGACAGGTATTTAGCAATCTTAGTTCTCTGGTGTCCCCAAATGACACTGTGGCAGTCTTTTAAGCTCAAGAATGGTGTTAGTGAGCTGCAACTGAATGCCACGCCCAGTGTCACCACCCTATTCTGCCCTGTGGTGCCAGTGAGAAAATAGGAATAAAAGACTTCACAGTCCTTTATCTTTAGGGAGAAATTAAAAAAAAAAAAAACCATGGAAGAAAAGAGCATCCTGCTTTTTCCCTTCCTCTCCTGTTATAATACATACATACCTGGAAATGTCACAATGAAACTCCCTTTGTAGCTATCTTAAACAAAAATGCCTTTTTTAAAAAGTGAAGAATGGGAAAATAAAACAGGTCCTGTCCGGGGATTGGTGCCAGTGGGAGGAGGAGGATACAAGGAAAGGAAATAGGAAGGTGAATGTGGTGGAAACATTACATACTCATGTAGGAAAATGGAAAAAGGAAACACGTTGGAACTATTCCAGTAATATGGGGAGGAGGGATAAAGGAGAATGATGGAGGAGGTGAATTCAACTATGATATATCATAAGAACATTTGTAGATGTCACAATGTACCCCCTGTACAACAATAATACAATAATAAAAGAAAATTTTAAAAAAGAAAAGAACAAGCTGGCAGTTCTGGAGCTGGATTCTAAACCACAGGGCCATCAGAAACTTCCAGTTAGGCTGTTTTTAGTTTCAAGTAACAGAAATTAAACTCAGCCTGTCTTATGCAATTTTTAAAAAGAAAGAAATGTATTGGCACAGAGAATGAAAAAGATGGCATTGGAATTGATTCTGTTGCCTCCATTTTCCTCAGGGCTGGGTTCATTCTCAGGCAGCCTCTCCAACTATGGGAGGCAGAGATGTTTCTGTACTCAGGTGTATATCTTATCTCTAACCTCCCACTCTACCCAAGCAGGAGTTTTCTCTTCCCGGTAATGCAAACAATGCCTAGAATTGATTCCCGATAGCTGTGACTAGGTCATATCCACATCCCTGAAGCCTCTGCAGTGGGCACGGGATGGGATGCTGTGAATGTCTGGGGGTGGGCCACGAAGTAGAGACAATATCACTGCGCTTTATACCTTGAAGATGAGAAAGCGATATTTTTCTGTGTGTAAAGTCAGGTCCTATTATCAGAAGAAAAGATAGATGCTGTCACCCAACTAGAACAAGTTCATCACAGCCCAAACCCAGCAAGGTTCCTTAAGAAATAAAGCTTATAATGTGTAATCTTGACCCTTATCAGGTTATAGCCCTCCTTAGATTTTTGTTTATTCAAATAAAAAGAGTTCTTGTATCATTTTTTTTATCTCATGAATGACTTAGACGGACCATGGGACAAACTAATATGAAAACTGGGAGGTTTGGTCTTCGTATGTGAAGGTATACTTCATACCCTAAAATATAATTTGTGAAATACATTTTAGCACTTTATTCAAATTAAAGTTCTTAGCTTCCCTTGCATCATTAATCTGAAAGCTTTGCATTGTGAATTTATAGGTCAAGTTATTGTGTGATGTAGGGAGTTATCCAACCCATTGTTTTATACATAGTAAATGATAAATATATAACATTGGCATGAATTAAGAAATAATTAAAATTTTCTACATGTGTGTATTTCAAGTATTGCCAGTTTTTAGGATATTGATAAAGTCGGACTGAATATGGAAGCTTAAATTCCATGATTTTATTTGTCTTCTAATGTAGGCTAAGTTTAGAAACTTGTTGAGAAAACAGAGTAATCTAAGCAAATCAAGAACTTTTTATAATTATTGAGCTTTGACCACATTCCACTTGTCAGACCCCTAAGTGACTCACAAGACTGTACTTTTTAACTGCTGTGACAGAACATCTGTACATAGCAAATTTGAAACCGGAGGAGAAAAATAATAAGAACATTGCCAGTTTTTCTTAGGAAGAATAGTTATTTAGACATTTGAATAGAGTTTTCACCTGGAGTCCAATCACTTATTTTTGCTGAATTGTCTTGAGTTCAATGGAATCAGAGATTTATGAGGCCTTTTGGGCTTTATTGGGGGAAACAAAGTCACAGTTTTGAAGAAATTGACAGAATTTTCAGTATGACTCATGTTTTTCTTTGACTTTGAAGAGCAAACTTTATGTTAATGGAAACTATCAGTGTAGTACTATTTAAAAAGTTGCCAGTGGACCTTAATCAACCCTGCCTACCAAGGAAGAACCTATTACAGAATATATACTTATATACATATGTATATACATATATATATCCTTTTTTTGTTCTAGTGTGTTCTGAAATTTCTGACTTTGTGACTGAACCCTGTGTAGTCAGTGGATAAAGTAGGCCTCATTATTATCATGTGTGCCCAAAGTACATAGGTTACATCTATCTCCTACATACTGGTACTTTCATTGAGGCTTTAGAAACCTGAGTTTGATGAATCTGTGTGAGGCCCTGGTTCAACCTCATTGTCACAGCCAGCCACAGGTATAGATCTGGTGGTGACTATTCTTGGGATTGGTCTGAAGAGAGATTGTGAAAGCACAGATATTAGATGGCACTTGGGAGCTTTTAAAAAATCTTTTCACTTTCAGCTGCATCATCCTAGAAAACTACTTCAAATTTTGTAGTTACTAAGTCCCTCCCTTCTAGAAATTAGAATGTTTTTTATGTTAATTTCATTAAAAGACTTATCTTGAAAGTTAAAGTACCTATTCAACCTGTTTACCATGAGAATGGTTCAAAGTATTCTCTAGAAGCAGAGTCAGAATGGATCTTCTAGAGATAAGCACTATTGTGCACACACTGTACACTTGGTATAGTAAAGCCAACAATGGGGTTTTGCTGTTTGGGGAGTAATTACTATATTGCTAAAAGAAAGAAAAAGCTTCAATAATCATGTAGGGTTTTGTTGATAAATCTTGAGTTTCTTGCTGCTTTAGGATAAATTGGTATCAGAGGGCTAAAACAAATACAAAGTAAAGGGACAGCCTGAAGTCTTGTACTCAAGTAGTACCCAGCTGCCAGCTGCACAGGTGGCACTTAGCTTCAGGTCTGTCTACCTTACTTTCTGTTAATCTATTTTTCCTTTTGTCCTCCTCCCCATCCCTTTTTCCATCCTTAAATTTCAACTTAAAGACCATTCAAATTCCTTTGTAATTGTTCAGTAATCAATTAGCTTTCCAAATCAGTCATAATTTGAAGTACACTATTTAATTCTTAAATCACTTAACTTCACCAATTTTTTAATGTTAAAAAAAAACTCCAAACAAATATAATTCTAGGGGAGATACTGAAAATCTTAGGGTGGACCTGATATGCTAATTTTTGTCCTAAGCAACTTTTGTGTTCAACATATTAACTCAAAACTAGGTAATTATAATAAAAATAGTGACTTTTTCAAAAATATAGTAGGCATAGATGTATGTTTATTGTGTTTTTATATAAATTCATATATAGATAAATTGTAAAACAATCAAGTAATCAAGTCTTTCAGGGTTATCTATTGCCATTGTTCCCTACGCATTGAAGTCCTCACCATAGCCATTACGATAAAATGTTCCCTAAGTACATAAAGGCTCTGATCGTTAAGATTTTTATTGCCAGCCACACATACAGAGCTGCAAATTGCCTTGTTTCAGATTTATTATGTATTACTCCAGAAATTCTATAAAGATCAAAAGAACTGATTACAATGTTGACCTTTGCATTAACTCATCTGAATTTAAATTCAAGTGTTTGATTTGGGAAAATAAGTCCATTTATCATAGGTCTGCTACTGAGGGATTGTGCTGCACTGATTGCAAGTGCTGAGACCAAATTTATTTATTGAGCGTGGACTTGAAAATTGTTTGTAGGACAAGAGGAACAAAAGTTTGACCTGCCAGTGTGTAGCACCAGGGGAACAATGTGGACATTGCCCTTTTCAAATTTGAAGTAGTCATACATTTCAATCTTGTTGATAGAGTCTCCAAATAGTAAATTGAACAAATATATACTGTTTTAATCATATAACTCATTTCTCAATTTGAAATTAATGATCCCTCTTTTACTAAAATAATAATCATCTCTTCAACAGAGACCCTACATTTTGGAAGATATTGTCATGCTTCTCATTCAAAAATTAGCTTAGTATATGATGCTTCAACAAACAATTTTTAATGTTTTATTATTTTCTAGAAAACTATAACAATGCTTCCTATATAGAATTATATATTTAATTAACTTTTAACCTGTTGAACTATACATTTATCAACAGATTCTAAATTTAAACCCATGCAGTATACCCAGAATGGCAAATATTATCCACATTAATACATAAGTTCATCTACCTTTACATAAGCAAAGAGTACTAAAAAGTGATTTGACAAATGGTGTAGTAATGGCAGTCAGCACAAGGCATGTACATGAGTCTCCTTGAACACCCATGCAGCTTGATACTGTAGCATTCCTAACGGTCTCAGCACTGCTGATTATAGTTAGATGGACGTACCTTGGCCCATAGTAAGCCAAGGAGCCTATTGGTGGAGGAGAAAAAGCATAGTGTGGATTAGGATTTATGTCCATTCTAACACCAAGTCAGGTCTCTGCTCTTCATTGTGATTAACCTTTCAACTCTAGCTATAGTCAGAATGGAGAGGCCAGGGTGTTACCATTTGCTAAGTTTCAGTGGGCAGACTAAAAATAATTACAGTATTCCCATGATACTTGCAAGGAACTTGTTCTGAGACCTGCATGCATCTGAAAATGGAAAAATTTAACACAGCATGTTATTTCTCCCCCAAATTCAGTAAAGTATGACTAAAAATATTCTGGCCCTTGAGGCTATAAATGATTCTATAAACATAAGACTAAAGGATTTATAAAGACACGAGTAAATTCTGCCATTCATACAAACTACATATCACATAATGTCATAATTTTAGAAACAGCCCCAAATGTACAGAATTTTCAAGTCATGAGCTTGACACTTAAGGTATACCTAACAAAAGGGTATTTACACGTGAACACTTAGCTTACTTGCCCGATGTGCGTGATTGACATTAGAATTGCCAAAAGGCAAGAATGCTTTTAGCAGTTGTTTTTTGGATCTCTTAAATAACTTCTCTCCGAAGACTTCTTGAGTTCAAATTTTTAAAAAAAACATAGACAATATAGATTTTGCGGTTTTTGATGCCTACATGAACCCATGTAGGCAGAATCAATTTGTTTTATGGTGGGAAGATGGGACCGAGATAGCAATTTTATACTTATTTCATCTTTATATAGTCTGAAATTAAGTGATCCTGGCAAGAGAGAGATAAAATCTATGTAATTTAAAACTCAGTGTTTATATCTAAAAGACAAATAGGTAAGGCACTTAGATATTATAATCTGTTTTTAACAAAGAATAAAAATTGAATTGCAATAAGAAATCCTTAAAAGATGAAATTCCCATCACATTATCCACATTATTAAATTAGTGGGAATTATATTACCAAATTAAGCATTTTTTTTCTTATTTAGTCTAAATGGACATTGTACCTCTAAATGGTTTGATTGTACTCTGATGAATTTGACTTCTTTTTTCCCCCACCATCCTTACCATATAATCTTGGTGTAATTTACTTCTTGCAAGGATGGTTCTTTCACTTCTTGTATTTTGATATCTTAATAAGTATCAAACAGTAAGAGGTTAGTGAGGAGGAGTGTGGTTTGTAAAAAGAATGCCTGTTGTCAGTGCAAAGCAAATAGCCTTATATATTCTTTGTCTATCTCAAATCTCCTAAGCCAATTAATTTCAATTTAATAAACATACCAAGTGCCCACTATGTACAGACACTGTCTTAAATAGCCTGGGCACAAAGATTAATTGGAATAGGCCCTGATGTGAACAGATTTTCTGTCTAACAGAGTATACCTGTACTTAATCTTATGTGGTAGGGTAAGTTCTTGATTCATGCAATTAAGAAAAGGGCTGAGGAATTTCAGAGAAAGGAAATAAGCCAAAAAGGACCCCTTTGCTTTGATTTCTAATCTATATGAAAATGATCTAAGAACTTAACATAGAATCACAGAATGTTTTTGATATAAAGGATTTTAGAGAAAATACCGAATTTTCACATTCAAAAATTCAGGTCCAATGACTTAAAGTGACTTACCAGTGCTCATATATATGGGTTCTTATAAAGCATAGTTACTGCTTAAGGATTTAGTATGCTTATAGAAGTTACCATCTAGTTATAACCCTTCTAATGATAAGAAAGGAATTAATTCAAAATCATAAAGCATTCACCCTAATTGCCACTGGGTGTCAAAGAAGTCAGAGAAAGTGGGCTGATATAAATGGAGAATGCACTAGAGAAGACATCAGCAAATATGTTAAGATACATGGAAAGTATCAGAGACACACTGTGAGGGGAAGAAAAAGAAAATAAGAGACTGGAATGCACAATGACAGCTCCTGACACAAAAGTTAATAAAATATCCAGTGTGCGCCTGCTTGTGTTCCACAGTGTTATGCTAAACATAATTCTTACTCATTTTGATCCTTACAGAAATCCTATAAACTCACTATTGAAGAAGAGTGAGGAATTATTAAAATGAATTTATTTAGATATGAATTTGAAGTGATTTAGTATATCCAAAATGAGACAAAAAAGGGTTACTGGAAGTAGGGAACTTTAGATGAGAGAAAGCTGTATGCCATATGTATGGGGTATTCCTAGAGACAATTGCTGAAACTAGGAGAATTAATGCACTCTACAACAAAGTATGAAATGTGTGGAGGCAGGGGATAGCAATCTGAAATCTTTCAATTGGAAAAGAGAAGTAAGTTTGTAGACATGGTTTTGTCTTAACTGCCAAGGTTTTAAAAAATACATATGTACAAATGCACCATTGTTATAAGCTGCAAAATTTATGTATACTGTAATTTCACCTACTTTCCTCTATAATCAAGATTATTTTTCCCACATATAATGATACACATTTGGGTTTGAAGTTTTGCTAATAGTATAAGGAGGCATAAGTTGTTAGCCATACCAAGTTCTTCAAGGCTTAAATTAAGCCATGCAAAGAGAGAAAAGGTAAGTCCTAAAGTTGAAGTAAATGATTTGGGAAAAAAAGGTTAGATAAAATGAGAGGGAATAAAAATATTTAAGAACATTTTGAAATTTGAAATCAATGGAGATAATGACGTGAATCCACTGCTAGAGTTTGTGGTTGGCTGCTTTTTCCTTCTTTTTCTGGTTTTTAGTTCCAAGTGAAGTATACTGAAACCTGAGTCAGTTGTCCTTTTACACTCAGCAAGTATTCTGGGTACTAATTTGGGTACTTAAGAAACATTTTTAATATTCTTCTTTTCTTGACTTTAACTTAAACAGTCTTGTACATAAACCTAGAAAGAGTAGTATAACTTCCTCCCTACTAGATGGTTTCTTCAGAATCAACTCACCCATTCAACTGGAGTTGAGTAAGTAGACACTTGACTTTGAGGTAACAGTCTAATATAGATAACATTATTTTGTTTACTGTTTTGGGTGGTTAAGTCAAATAATTGGAAGCTAGTAACAAAGGAATGAGTAGTCCTAAGACTAAACCTGATATGAACTGTTTAACCTTTTGGTAAAGCAGGTTAGGGCAATAAAAGCTAGCCATGCTACTTCTATTAAGAGCTAGCATTTCATTGAGTCCTTACTATGTGCTAGGCACTCTGTGTATATTAGTTCATGTAATTCTCAGAACAATCTTCTGAGGCAGGTTTTACTCCTAGTGACCCTTCATACTTAAGACAGTGGAAGAAAAGAGAAGTAAAATACCCAAATAGTGGCAAAGAATGAACAAGAAACCATGGCTTTAAAATCCTCACTAAATGCCAGTCATTTAATGTCAAGTTGAGCCATGTGACTGAGCCAGATCCTGCAGTATCCTGACATGAATGTAGATTAATACTTTACTGCTCATGTTGCAGCAATTTGCATACCCCATCCAACTGTGCAGTCATGTGACATCATGACATTCTGAGAATTGAAAAAGAGCCAAAAGTGTCCAGATTTAAAGACAACAATTAATTGTTGTTTAATGGGTACCAGGAGGAGCTTTTACTACCTTCAGATATCCTGATTTTTTTAAACAGACTATGCATAGTTAACAAATGGAAGAAGGAATTTAAAACAGAATTTGGGACATAGTGGCACATGCTTGTAATACCAGCATGAAGGAGCTTGAAGCAGGCTGAGGAGAGAAGATGAAGTCACTTGAGTGTAACAGTGACCAGTCTGAGAAACATACCAAGATCCTCCCTCAAAAATAAAATAAAAATGGAATATTTGATCATTTTGAATATGAAATGTAGTATTGGGTTTCAAAATTAAACTATACCATCAAGACCACTCTGGACAAGAGTAAGAAGAGTAGTTTTTACTAATTAATATTTTACCACCAAGTTAATAGTATCTTTGTAGTCTGGGATTTTGACTTGAGAATTGAATGTTTGATGGAAGGTTTGCATAGCAGCTCCTACGTCTTCACAATGTTGGTGGTATAGAATTTTGCTTTTCATTTTTGTGGGAAGAGGGCAGTTAATTGTAAGATCTGTAGGAACCTTTTTGATACATCTTATTTTTCATACATTGAAATATTTCCATATATACTTAAAAGTATATTGCATTTTCCCACTAATTTTGTTTTTCTCATTGTCATGTAAAAGAGATGTATCTCTATACCTATACTCATCCAGTAAGGGCTTACTAAAAGCATGTATACCTAGGATTCTCCTCTGTGTGATTCCAAATATTTGAAATGTCTTCATGGAGAGTTCAATGTTGAAGAAAACATAAATACATGAATTAAATGATCTTATCTGCCATGTGCCAGAAATTGAGAAATGCATGGGAAAGGCAGAGTTCTAGACTTAAGATATTTGTAGTCTATGACATTGTTAGATAATTGAGTAGGTAATTAAAATATAATGTAATAAATGAGTCAAGTATAATGATTAGAACAGAGAGTGATCGCTAGGAGCCAAAAGGACACTCACTGTGTCATTATGGATACAAGTAAATACTAATGTTACAGGAGCTATATAATTAAAGATTCCAAAACATTATCTGATGCATAGAGACAGTTTTGAAATGAGTTCATCCGAGTGTTAATATGTATCACTACCAACAAACTCATTGTTTTGATCCCTGTGTACTGTTAAACAAAGCTTGACAAGTTGTGTAGGGTTACTCTTTTTAAAGGTGAATGATTGTGAAAACCAAGATTGTGATACAGTGAAAAAGTAGCTTTTTTTCATCGTAGATACATAGTCTTTGTAGGCACCTTTGATATCACTTATTATCTGTGGGTATCCATATATGTATGAAAATGGACACTTTACCACTAGCCCCTTGAGCGTTACTGGCCTATGAAGATTGATATTTGGATTTGCTGCCATATATGTTTACAGAGTCTGTCAGTGTCTCCAGTTTTACCTCTTAAATATCCATTCAGCCTGAAAACCTTTGTACCAAAAGAAGTCAGCTTTCTATCAATTCTCCTTCACTGTAGCTATTATTTTCTACATTTGCCTTCTGGTTGTTTATTTATGCTTACGACTTCCGACAGCCAATTTTTGCATATTTTAAAAGCATATCTTACATACTCCCTGTGTTTTTCCCACACTATCATTCATTCCTCAGTAAGGAAGAAGAGCAATTGTTGTCCAAACATTAGTGTGCATCAGAATCACTTGGTGGCTTTGTTAAAACACTATGGCTGGGCTCCACCCCCAGAGGGTCTAACAAGCACCCAGGTGATGCTGATACTGTTAATCTGAGTCCACAATTGAACAACTGTGGTGTACCATGGTGCTCCTTACAGTGGGAGTTGGAAACCATGGGAAGTCCCTCAGACTCCTTCAAGGGGTCAATAAGTGCAAAACTGTTTTCATAATGATGCTAAGATACTACTACTTCTTGTCAATCTCCTTTTTTCACTCCTGTATTTTCTAGTCTCCAGGAAGTACATGCTTGTATATTTTGGGGCTTAAAAATTAATACAGTTTTAATTTCAAATACTAAATATCAGTACTTAAAATCCATATAAGCAAAAGCCCCTTGAAGTTTTTGATCCTTTTTAGTAATATAAAACTTAGAAATAAAAAGAAAAAAGTACATCTTTTTATAATTAAAGCCAAAAGATCCTGTGTGGTCTGGCTCTCTGTTCTCTGACCTTATTTTACACCTAGCTTCCTTGCCCAAACCAGCCTCCATTCTAGTCCTTGAACATGTAAACTCTTCCTTATTTCCAGGCCTTCACATATGCTATTTGCTTTGACTGGAACACTTCCTTTCCTCTTACCCTTTCCTAGACTACTCTTATCTCACCCTTCCAAAGTCGCATTACCTAGGTTCCATTTCTACACCACCTTATTTTTTTTCTTTCATAGCATTTTCTTCATTCTTTCTCGTTCTCCATTTGCTTATTTTATTCATTGTTGAGTCCTTAAGAATAAAGCACAAAGTCCTAAATACAGGGACCTTGATATTCTTTTTCATCAAAGTAATCTCCTTTTTCTGCTCAGGACATAATGTGAAGTCTTGATGTCTTGACTTTTTTTTTTTTTTTTTTGTCAAGTCAATGTATGTGTCAGTCCATTTTCCATTGCTATAAAAAAATACATGAGTTAGGGTAACTTATAAAGAAAGAAGCTTATTTACCTTACAGTTTTGGATTCTGAAAGTCCAGAGTATAGTACCAGATCTGGCCAGGGACCCCTGGCTGTGACACATCATGGTGGATGACATCATGGTAGGTTTGTGTGGAAGAGGGAGAGATTACATAGTAAGATAGGAAGCTAATGAGAGATTTAGGTGTCAGACTTGCTGTTTTATGATAACCCTCTCATGAAAACTAAACTCAGGGTCTTATGAGAACTACCTGAATCCCTTCTGAGGGCACACCTCCAATGACCTAACCAACTCCTACTATGCTCCATCACTTAAGGTCCCATCACTTGTTAACATCACCATACTGAGGACCAAGCTTCCAACACATGAACTTTTGGGGAACCAACCACACTCAAACTATAGCATTCTACCCAAATCCCCAACTTTATGTCTATACCACATGCAAAATATGATCCTTTCACCTCTACTGGTAGTCCCAGACTCATAACTCATTCAAGCCTCAATTCAGAAGTCCAGAGTCTTATTAGAGACTCAAAGCAAACTCTTTTAGCTATGTGCACCTGTAAAATGAAAGACAATTACATTCTTCCAAGGTAAAATAATGGGACAGGGATAAGACA
Organism: Castor canadensis; assembly: GCF_047511655.1. Classification (NCBI taxonomy): domain Eukaryota; kingdom Metazoa; phylum Chordata; class Mammalia; order Rodentia; family Castoridae; genus Castor; species Castor canadensis. The sequence goes on from NC_133396.1 coordinate 116,638,581, forward strand.
AACATCCCTGTTCCAAAAAGGTAAAATAGACAAGTAGAGAGGACCAGTTGACCAAAACAAGACAGAAACCCAGCAGCAGACATTAAACTTTAAAGTTCCAAGTGCAGCATCCTGTGCACACGGTGGAGGGGCCAGGCCCGCAAGACCTCTGGCAGTCCCTTTGCCCAGCTTTGCTGCTCTGAGTCCACATGGTGACTTCATGGAATGGTTTTGCAATCTACCTACAGCTTTCTCTGGTGGCAATTGCTCCTTTCTGGGGTTGTGTCTGTGCAACCAGAGTTCTAGGCCAAAGGCCCAAGTCCAGGGTTCCACATGTCAGGTCTGGCCACTCTCCTCAACATGCCAGATAAAGAGACAAGTGGTGAATGGCAGAAAAAGAATTATTACGTGGTATGGGCACACTGTGAGAAGAGCAAAGTAGCCACTTCACCCATCTTCAGGGTATAGACATAAGCTTTAGGTTTAAACAGAGAAAGAATTGGGGCAGGGGACAATTGGTATCCATAAGTATTAAACAGCCCTGCTCACGAGTGTAGTCGCATGGTCACAGGTGGTCCACTTGCCTATTATCTCAGAATTGGTCAGGCTGGGCCTTGTTAAAGTTATGTTGCCTGATCAATGGTCTGTCCTGTGGAGACTCTGCTGGTGCTTTCCTTGGGGGTAATTTCCACCCTCCTTGTAAAGATGCTACCAATCAGTACTGTCTTTCCTGAAATCCAAGATGATTACAGGAGAGAGAGATGCAGAATAAGAGACAGATGCAAAGTGGAGGCATGGATACCAAGCTTTTTGAATATTTGCAGGCCTGAGTAAAGAGTCAGTGCTTTTCAGCAAAAGTAGTTCCTAAGTACCTGTTATCATTAAAGGCTTCACTTCAATGACCCCACTAGGCATCACTCCATTGGGGGCTTTCTGCTGGGATTCTGACCTTGTAGGAGACTTCTAAGTGGCTCCCAGGCTTTTCTTTGACATCTCAGTGGAAGCTGCCATGGCCACATAACTCTTGATTTTGCATGCCTGCAAAACCACAGTAATGTGGACACCAGCAAAGCCTGCCACCAGCACAATCAGTGCCTGGGCTCACTTGAATTGAGGCCGCAAGTGCTGAGTACTTGTGAAAAAAACAGAGCAGAATCCCTAGGTATCCTGGGCAGCAAGCTTGTACTTGGATTCCCTAAAGATTTTGTGTGTTTTTTGACTGGTGGGCCTGTGATGGGAAAGGTGGGACCTCACCAATTTCTGAAATGTTCTCTGGACTTCTTTCTTACTATCTCAGTACCAACCAGCTGGCTGTCTTTATCTACATTAATTTCTTTAAAAAGCTGATGCTTAGCAAACCTTTGTATGCTTTTTCCTTTCTGCTCTTTTCCTGTCCAGCCTGGAATTTTCCAAATCTTTTCACCATTTCCCATTGCTCTTGTATGATGCTAAGAGTAAGCAGAAGCACCTACTCATCTCCTTCTGTATTTTGTTTAGAAGTTTCTTACCCCGATTTTTCATCATTCTTAAATCCAGCCTATAAACCTCTAAGACACTGACACTGTGCCTCCAAGTTCTTTGCAATGCTATAACAAGTAGGGACTTCACTCCAGTTTCCAATGAATCCTTACTTCCATCTGAGACCAGTTCCCTAGTCGTCTCATCTTCAGAGCCTCTCCAGAATCACTAGCCTGCTCCCCAAACTCTTCCAGCCTCTACCCAGTACTCAGCACTGTTGCCTCGTCATTTTCAGGTGTAGTATTGACATTAACCCTACTCTTTGGTCCCAGTTTTCTTTGGAGAAGAAAGTAATGATTCACCATTTCTCTAGGCATCCCTCATTCCAGTCAAGTCAACATCTCAAATTAACCATCATAATTGAACCTGACATTTCTGGATGAAAATGGTGTGTCTGCTGCTGCTGTTTAGGTAAGTTTTTGTAGTCTCTCCGAGCCTTGTTTGTAGGTTTGAGCTAATAATTAGAATCTTTCAGGGTTGCTAGCATTGGAAAGACTTTATATGCTGCCTATGAAAGTCCTTGGCATCTGGGAAGGGCTCAGTCAATCTTTGTTGAGACCAATTACTGAGTATATACTAGTTTAGTCACAGAGGAATAAACAGAAGAATAAAACTATTTCTGCACTCAGAGTTTCCCATAGCTCAGTGGAGTGTCCTACTTGGCATTCTGTGTGTGTACCCAGTGAAGCAGAGGTAGGTTGTGGTGATACTATAGCAGTGTTTCAGACTGTCCTTGGTCAAAGATATTGTTTCAGATTCCATGATATAGTTTAATGTCCATGGAACTCAGCCAATACTGATAAAGCAATTGAAGAAATAATTGATGATATTCAGATTCATAGCTCTATTGATGTATAGATGCTACTATTCTTTTATGAGTATCTTCTAGAATGGATCTAGAGTGTATGACATTCTATCATACTCTCTGAGTTTATGCTAATGCTTACCAGCATCATTTCTGTGAAAAACTATTTTAACAGTGTGTTGCCTAAAAAGATATTTCACCAATCTTTTCTTCCTCCTTATATTCTTCTTTCTCTATTAGTTTTGACCAACTTGTGTAAAAGTGTGGAGCTTGTTAAAGGTAGTAATAACACATTTTCCCTGTATTTAAAAAATTATGAGCTATTCTTTATGCAAAACAACTGACAAATAATGCTCAGTTTATTCTCTACATATTTTCTAATAAGTTATACTTGTGTATTACTTAATTTTATGAGCTATTAGAATGGTTTTAATTATACACAAGGCAACATGATATCCAAGAAAGTATTTTCCAGATTTTTAAAAAGATTTGTATTTAATCTGTTTATGAAGTAAATACTAAGCTTTAAAGCTATCTCAGAAGTCTGGTCATGTGTCATGAACGACAGTTGTGATTTGGACTAATTCAGTGCACGGTTCATTGTAGGCAAATATACTAAATTCTGATACGACAGCAAGTAGACATAGTGTCTCTGCTATCCGTTTTGAAAAATGTGTATTATTGTAGGAGAGATAAACATATATGTAATTCCAACATGAGGCAATCGGTTAAGTGATACAAGAAAATACAAAGCAATATAGATATTCAAAGTGGAGAGATAAATTACTTCTTTTGTATGAGGTCATCAAACCTTCAAGATTTTCATTGTTATTTTATAGACTATCAAAGAAAGCTGTGGGAGGGAAGAGGGAAAGGAGAGAGACACAGAGAGAACCTGAGAGAATATGAAAGAAACACAGAAGGAGATGCATTTTCTTTGTTATTTCTAAAGTAGGTATTCAGCCCATCCATAAATTCATTCCTTTCATGCCCTTATATTTTGCCAAGAAAAGCAAGTCACCTGTACTACATTCAATTTAGATACCATTACGATAGGTAAGATACTAAACTCTTATTTTATTTAAACTTGTGACCTTTGCACTAATTGGAAAGCATCAGAATTATCAGCCTGTATAGACACTAATGTCTTCATGGAAATGATTAAATTTTGTGATTTGGAGTAGGAACCATAAGGCTTTAACTTAATTTATAAACTTTAAAATTCAGTGTGTTTTGTAAAGTAAATACATATCTGTATTTCTAACATCCTCGTGAGGAGTGGATATTCATTTTATTTTTACCAAACCTAGCCCAGATTGTTTTGCGTAATAGATGAAAGGAGTAATAATGACACCAATATAGACTACTCCCACTGCACCATTTTTCTAGATGTATACCCTTTTGCTCCTGCTCCCACCAACACTATACAAATACCCTTACTCTTGCTTATATCTCCTGTAATACTTATTATCATATTATTGAGATTTATCTTGCATTAGACTGTGAAACAGTACAAATAATGATAGTTAATAAACACTGATCTCTGCTTTACAAATGACCTCATGTGATGCTCATAAAATGGGTATTCATGTCACCCTTTTTTTTTTTATAAATGAGGAAACTGAGGCAGTCAGATTGCTGAAACACAAGCAAGTCTGGATTTAGACTCTGGCAAGCTGGTTCCATGGCCCACACTTTCAATCACAATACTATTCTACTCTTTGGAACTACTTTGTACGAGAGAAAAAAAAAATTGATGATACTTACAAACTCCAGTTTATTTTGTTAAAACTGGTGGGTGATATATCCCACTTTGATCATTGTATTGGATGGGAAGAATTACTACTCAAATTCTGAATTGCTTTGTTTTCTAAACTCTTCTTAAATTATCTCTTTGCCACAGTTGATTTTGTAAGCTGTCCATGGAAAAATATGATATACATTATGTGAAATTTTCATGTAAAACAGTGAAAAAGCTTAAACTTTTAACACTTTATTTGTGGATCCCATAGAAATATTTTCATCTATCCTAATATGATAAGGACAATTCTTCTGTTTGCAAATGTATTGTAAATGATTGATGTCAGTTTGTAAGGGTGTTGGGGCCATCAGGGGTGTCATGCTGGTACTCATTACTGAAGCCCGTGAATTTCATCAATTTGCTCTGATCCTCAAGTCCCCAAGCTTCTGTAGATCGCTAGACTGCTCATCCACTGGCCCCCTCATTAGGAGTAGGGACTCCAGGATTGTCTGTCTAGCACACTCAGGCCTTGGGAACCATCACTGTTCTCTCAGGCTCTCTGTGACCTCCTTGCTTCTACAAATGCAGTGTTTTATTTTTGTGCCATGCTGAGAAAGGCACTATCTCAAGTGTAGAGCCTCTTCTCCAGATGTGCCCTCTTCCCCAGCTGTGCCTCAAGAAGCAGGCATCTCTCAGTGCCCCCTTCCTTCTCGGAACTCCACCTCACTTTATGCAAGAGGAGTAAGGATGATTAGATTTCTGAGTTCTGAGTTGTTCCTCCTGTTTCAGCTTTACTACTGTGCTCCACAGGACCAAGAAGGTTGAGGAAGCCTCAAGGCCTGGCCACCAGAGGCTGAAGAGATGACCTTTTCCTTTGCTGTATGCAGAGGAAACTGGCTTTTGATACAGGAGCTAGAAAGCAGCCAGGATTAGGGATTTACTGAAGAAGATATCTGATGACTTAATGTATGAAAATATTGATTTTCTTTTTAATTGTTTTGTTAATTAATGCAGTCTGATTATCTCAGCCACTCAGGATAATGTAGCTTAATTTTTAAGGGCTTGAACATAGATTATTTTAACAATATTCCTAGGTTTCTGAACCTTCATTACCTGTCCAGCCTTTATTACCTATGGACTTTTAGTCAGCTTTGTTTCCTCATTTCTAATGTTGAGGTCCTTTTGCTTCATAAATTGTACCTGTGTTTAGCATTTATTTTCTTTCTTCCATCACCTTAAACCCAACCCCTCTAACACTCAGTTTCTTATGTCTCATTTGCTCTGAAAAAACACATTTGCTAATTTGGGCTTTAGTAATCTTTCATAGCAGGTAGCAGGGTGTTGGGCCTATAAAAATATGTTCAGTGCCTCCTCTCTCATTAGTGGAATCCTGGTCTGCTTTTATTTTTCTTTTGTTTTTTGTTTTTAAGATTAAAGGTAGAATTTAGGGCTGGGGATGTAACTTGCCTAGCTAGGCAGAGTGCTTGCCTAGCATGGACAAGACCCTGGATTTGATCCCTAGGTCTATAAGAAAATAAAGTTAGAATTTACTAGGTATAAATGGCTTTATTGTTATCACTTAAGGATAGAGCTTGGAGCATGTGACAGTATATCTCAATAGCAGTTGTTTGAGTAAAAGAAGGTTTGTTTTGGTTTTCATCTCATCATGAGAAGGCATAAATTGATGTCATGGTTACCCAACCAGAAGGTGCCAGGATGGAAAGCTTTGATTCTTTTTGCCTTTCACACCTTGTCCAACAAATGGATGTAGAATTGGGCACCAATGGCTCACACTTATAATCCTGGCTACTTGGGAAGCTGAGATCAGGAGATTGCAGCTCGAGGCCAGCTCAGGCAAATAGTTTGCAAGACCCTCTCTTTAAAATACCCAAAACAAAAAAGGACTGGCAGAGTGGCCCAAGTGGTAGTGTGCCTGCCTAGCAAGTGTGAGGCCCTGAGTTCCAACCCCAGTGCCAACAACAACAAAAAAAGATGGGTATTGTTGCTAGTGCTAGGGCAATGAAGTACAAATAAGGTCCCAAGGCACATGCCAGCTGAGTGAATCCCATCTAAAGAACTTGGCTTGGAAGCTCTACCCAGTACGTACACATACTTCTTATTGGCCAGAACTTAGACCTGACCACCTTTAGCTACCTGACTGATTCTAGCATGTGGCTAGTGTTGGGATCAATGTTTACTTACATCAATTTAAAGCTTATTGTACTAAAAAGTATTCCAAAATTATGAGCATCTGGCTGTGTGATTATTGAAATAGATATTGACCCATGGATGCTAACAATTATAGGTTATTTGGGATTTTTTGTCATCATTCACTGGGTATGTAATATACTAAGATCATACTTATACTGCTATCTTTTAACCAATATTTGCTTTCTTTTCAATTAATTCAGTCATTTTTATCTTACATAGTAGTTTGCATATGTTTGTACTTGTACCTTTTTTCCCCTTTCCCTCAAGTCATAGTTACATACTTGTAGTTATAGAAATTTTAAGTGCAGTGAACTGTATTAATTAGTATGTTCTAAAACTACATTATACAAGATAGAGTGAATTTGGCCTCACATTTGCTTCTGCCTGTTGCATACTATTTTGAATGTTTTATTTGCTAAATATGAACCATATTATGATAATAACTATAAACATGGACACCATCAGCATTTTCTTAATAAATTATTATCAATGTATCCTTGAGAGTCTTAGAACAAATCTTTTGAACATCAAAACCAGCTGTAATTTCTCCATTGATGTAAATCAATATTGCATGCAATATTGCATGCATGATTTCTACCTTAAATTGCATGCCAATTTAAGGTAGAAAGAAACTTACTAGTTAAGCAACACAATTTGAAAAACAATAAAAATAACATGCCATACAAAAAAATAAATATAACACTGATGATGTTATATTTATTTGAACATTATTATATTCATTAATAATGAATATATATACATTATATATATTTGAACATTGTTAATGTTCAGATGAAAATAATTTTAGCTAGTGAAATGTTGATCATGTGATTTTGAGTGTGAAAATAATTTGTAATTAAGCACATAAAAATCTTCTTAGTCTACTTAGATTCTTAAATAAAATGTTTAAAGTACATGTAGAATTTTTGTCTATCTTATAATTTGTTACACTCCACCAAGTTTGCTGAATCTCTGTCTTCTCTGCCACATTGCCCTCTGTCCTTTTTTACTACACACACACACACTTTTGCCTATACCCAGCTTTGCGTTGTGTTATAATTCTCCTTAGGGATAAAAATTATGAGTATTTTTGTCCTATGCCTTATACAATCAACTGGTAAGACTAAGCTCTAAGGAGAAAACATTTTCTGTCTCCTATTTCTTTTTAACTTTTGAAAAATTTGGCATGGTAGGAATGAAGCTTCAAAACAAGTGTTGTAATTTTTGTTCACTGAAATTCTTTACAGCAGTTGAGTATTACTTTTAAAAGTGCCTTGCATGTCCAGTGAGATAAAAGAATTTTTATAAACAGATTCCTTAACAGGAGATACATTATGTGCTAAATATTTCAGGCTAATAATCAGGGTTTACTGTGGGTCAGGGTGTCATATCCCAGTGGTGTCTAGTGAGATGAAGGGTTATCTTACATGTCAGCCAGATAACCCTATGAACAATTTTGAGCAGGCAAGATAATGGGACTGAATTCTGAAATGAGGGCTGAAATATATTGAAGTATTGTTACATGTGAGAACCATAACTTTAAAAATAAATGTAGTCACCTTTTGACATCATTAGGCATGTTTGATAATAATTTTTAATTGGGTACATTTTAAGTGGGTAGATTGGGTAAAGGATGAAGTGAGCCAAATATATAATTGTATGTTTAAGTAGATTTTTTAAATTACAAATTCCCTCATGCATGGGAGACTTTTATTAATAGGAAGCTGCTGAGCATCATTAAAGCTATAATATATCAAAAATATGCCTATTACATATTAAAGCTGCTGAACAAAAAATGCTACATTTTTTCTTCTCCATTATAGATACTGAATTAACATTTCCTAATCCTAATAAGGTTTCAAACACATTCTTTATTGTTATTTTTTAGTTAGGAATATAATAATTACTTTGACCCAAACATAGGTGGAATAATGCAGAAGTTTTTAAAACCTCCTTTATTGTTATATTTCTATGTTGGATAATGTGGGTTACTTGGATTACAGTGTTTACTAAGGTAATTTTGCTACATAAAATATTAATGCCTTTAATTAAATCACAAATTCTTTTTCTTTTTCTTTTTTTTTGTATTTACCTGTAAGGTATTTGCCAAGCCTAAATATACACTTAGTTTTGAGGAGGGTATATATGTGTGTGTGTGTTTGTGCATGTGTGTGTGTAAAATGGTCCCTAGAAAATATATTTTTAAAGTATAGATATGAATTTCATTGGTAAGAATTGAACAAGAAAATCCACAATTAGAGTGTCATGACATACAAATTAGAAGTTTTAGAGGATGTTTAGAGTCTCAATGGGATGAAATTGTGAAATTTTTAAAAACATCTTATGTACATTTTGTTTATTACTTTGGCATTTACTCTTGTAGAAGGCAGGACTTTGTGCACAATGGATTTCATATGAACATATGTTGACATACACTCCTTGATGCCATAATGTCACAAGCTGCATAAATGAGAGATTAGGAAGCCTATGGTCAGCCAGTAGAGGCCACTCACAGCTTGCTACTAAGCCAGACACCGAAGTGGAACTCTCTTTAACTCTCTTCTCTTGGGCATCATTCTGAGCTGATGAGTTTTAGTTTCTTACTCAAAAACAATTGATGTCATGAAACTGAATGAAAAGTTACTGCAGTATTTGTTTTTAATTATGTAGAGATTGATCTTTTCTACTAAAGCATTTAGATCATTCATTAATACTAACTATAGAAATGAGAATTCACGCAGTTAATAATTATAACTATTAATACCCTAATAGGCCAATAATTCCAAATTTTCTATTTTAAATGCTGCTGTATTGTTGTTGTTGTTACTATACTTGTTATTAGTATTTTGTGTTGGGGGGGTGTTTAGTCAGTGTCTCATATATAGTCCAGGCTGGTCTCAAGCTCACTATGCAGTGCAGGCTGGCCTCAACTTGTCAGTCCTCTCACCTCAGCCTCTTGAGTGCAAGGATTACAGGTTTGCATCACCACACCCAGACTTATTACAACTTACTGGGGGAAAAAAAGAACAATGAAGATTTAAAATAATTACCTTGTTTAATTTAGTTTAAAAACTTATCACATAATTGATAAATATATGTATATACGTGTGTGTTTTAATATACATATTATGTATATATTTCTAAGCCTTCATCAGTTTAGGAAAGCTTTTGTTTTCACAATTCCTAGAGAGATATATGTGCCTCTATTTCATGAAAACGTACTGTGATTACTTCAGAATTACGTGAAGTCAAAGTCTTCATTCACTACACAAGGAGAGTCTGACAGCTGTAAGGTTAACAAGAATCCTGTGACATGAATCCTGATTCCTGCTGGGGAGACTAATCCTCAATTGAAAGGAAGACTCTATGCTTCTCTGTGGTTTATTTCCCCTGATATTTTGATTCTTTCAAGCACCTTCCTGGTTTAGGAATATAATCTCACATTTAGACTGATGCCTCCTTTTGAAGGAAAAAAAATGGTTCAAACTGAATTTTCTCCTAGTTTTGTCACATATTCTTATTATGGAATGTTTACTTCCCACTGGTAAAATTTTAAATGTTATACTAGTTTTGCTGTAATGATTTTGTAGTGGAATCATTTGTTACTCTAGGTAGCGTGTCCACAGCATGTGCTGGCAGCCATCTTTGGGGCTGCCTCTTGCCTTAGACCCAGAATTTACAGGCAAGCACCAGTGTCCTCGAATCATTCTCAGGCTGAAGATTTTCCAAGAATATATTCTAGATTCAGGCCACCATCTCCTGTGGCAAATCCCTAAATGTAAAAGCATTTGCTTTTGGGTATTGTCTTCTTGGAGGAGAAAAAGCACTAAAAGTGGTGCTTAAGACAACTTAGGTTCAAATGCAGCTCTCTCTAGCATCTGTAGTCTAGGACATGCACCTTCATCTCAGTTGTGTTAGTTTCTTCATCTGTGTTTTGAGAATAATGGAAAACATAAGCAGACAAGAACTATAAAGAATAAAATTGCTAGTAATAACACTTTTAATAGAATATTTCTGCCAGTTATGTGAATTCATAATGTATTGTGTGAGATCATTACCACATTCTTTGTTGGTTTTGTGTTTTAGGTTCTTAGAAAAAAAATAAAACACAACAATGTGAAACCCTTAGAAACAGGTAAAAATCATCACATTTACCCACTGTATTACTGTGTCTCTTGTAATATAATTTAGGTAACATGAAGGCTATAAGTAGTAGATGCCACGGAGATCCTAATAAAAGTTGTTCCCTTAAAGTTATACCAGTGTGAGCTCTACAAATTATCTCCTTATAGAGATAATTTGTGAATATGGGTATTTTTAAAGATAGGATTAGTGATGATGAGAACCTCATATGTCTTTCTGTAGGTTGTATAAGATCCAAACTTTGGTACATTTTCTCAGTTGCAAAAGTTATGTTATATAAATTTATTGATTTAGTATAACAGTTTTTCAAATCTCAGGTAATTCAGTTGTCCTCCTTTCTGAACATTCTTTCAATGAGGACATTTTCTGAAGTTAAAACTCCTGTTAGATAAGCATCTACAGTAATCTTTCCGAAAGATCCAGCACACATCATGCATCCTGTTATTCTTTGGTTTCTTATAGTCAGTGAAGATCTTTTCTGATCTACTCTATAAATGCATATTTTACTTTCATAGAAACCCAGAAAGTGAAAATAAAATATGAATCCTCATGAAGTATTTACTGATATTATTCTTAAGAAACAAAGCAACAAGATAAAAACTTTGATTCTGAGTAAGAGGGATTCTGAATAAGAGGGATTCTGTAACTCAAGACTATCAAGACATCAGAAAGATTAGTTCTGTGTAATGTAATTAAAATCACCTAGCTGAATGGAAACCATATAGTGCTTATTATGTGGTAAATTTAAGCATAATTTTGTATATACCTAGATTACTAGTAAGTATTTGATGAATTTTGTTAAGTAATCCATAGTGCTGAGTTTAGAGCAAGAAGCAATCAGTGGTTACACATAGTGTTGGGTTACATTAGCAAGAGATAAGGAATAGATATGGGAAGCTGTGAATGCCTCTCTCATTAGTTTTCATTTTTTTTGCAGTGCAGAGCCATGGATGACTCTGGAATGAGGGAGGTGCTTTGTGAAAAGCAGCAATTTGGAAAGTTAAATTTGGCAAGTTAGTAAGATGGATTGGAACAGATAGAGATAAATTACATACAACTCCCTTCCTAGAGGTGATTTTTTCCCCTCTTTGTTCCTCTTAAATCAGATACCTACTTTGTTTCCTTTTAATCTTTTAAGTGGTATTCAATACATGCTACTTGAATTGTTACTTTTTGTACTTCCTTTAAAAGTAATTCCAAAGTAATTTTTGCTGTTTTGAATGTTGCTTTAAAGGTAATTTTAATGTTATTTTCTTGAGTCTGTTTTCTGTCCCCAAATATATTGTGTCTTGTGAATTGTGACCATTCTGTAATGTTATGATAGTAGATGACACAATGAAATACTTTACTCATTCCCTCAACTATCTTGTGAAGAACTTTGAACTCAGCAGTGTAGAAGCACATGCACCCTCAGTCAAAATGGTCTTGGAGAATCTCCCTTTATTCTTCTGTAGGGGGTCAAAGATAAACACCACATTGATTTTAATAATTATTATACTTAACTGAAAATTATAAGAATATCATTTCCTTGGCCTTTTCTTTTGTAAAAAATGAAGATAAATTTATAAACTAGCAAATAAAATCAGGTTTCTTCCACTTTGCCCTCTTTCTCTTCTTACCCCACACCCAGCCCCACACACTGCAGATTGAAAGTCATATTTTTAAACTTGTTTTTGTTGAGTTGTTTTTATTAGTATCTGTCACATATTTTTGACTGACACATTTCTTGAACAACACAAGAGGCCTTCATGCAGAGCCTGCTAAACTTTAAAGACTTGTTTCTTTCTTCAAAGAAGTCAAATTAATAATTGTCCCAAGAGAAGCAGGAAACTTCTGGGTCTTGACAAACTGGCAGGGAGACTTGGGCAGTGCCTCCCTCTAGCCTGGAGGCCGTGCTGATTTGATTCACCAGTCCCCACAAAATTGAAAAGCCTTCTTTTGAATGGCAGCCTGCCACCAAACATGTTTGTCAGTGTAGGCACTGATGCAGAATAGCATTTAGGAGGCAAGAAAACAAAGTTGAAGAGGAATGGCTATGCTGGAGGGGGAGAAGGAAGGATGGTGGTTTCCTGTACTCCTGTGAGGACATGCAATTTCATTAATTTGTGGAAGGAATATAATTAGGATATCTTCCACACCAAACAACCTCTGCTTAATCTACCTTTATCTTATTTGGGGAGGGATTTGTTTATGTAATTGTGGTTGGTAATGGCAAAATAAAAAGAACCATAAAAATAGTTGTATTTATCTTTTAAGGAAAGTCATAAAATTGGTGTTAAGCATCAGTGATCAAAAGAATAAGAAATTGCTCTTAGTGTGTCTAGTAAATTGAGAGAATAGGTGTTAACCACTAGTGTCATGTACTTGAATTTCCCATCCATTTGCACCTATTTATGTTATGGATTGATAGTGGTATTTCCATGGCTGTTGTTAAATTTTCATCCCCCAGTACCACATCCTGTTTTCTGAGGTTGATAACAAGAGCAAAACCTGAAAGCATTATGACTTAAAACCTATGTTATTTAGAAACCATCTATTCCTTTCTGGCTTTATTTTTATTTTCAATTTGTATAATAAGCAAAGGTAATTAAATGGAATTACCTTTACTTAGGATTATACTCATTCTTGGAATAGTAATATTTAGCAAATGTATCATAAGAATTCAGGGCTTGTGATATGATGCCTAAGGTTATCATCACTAAATATTAGCTCATTACATAAGTTGATTGTCTCCAGAATTTTAACAATAATAATTGGATTACGGATGTACTGCTTCTTACGGAGAACAAAATACTCATTCCCTGTCTAATCTTATGTAATACAATTTATTTTTTGAACAAGTAAACTTGACCATATGAACATTTTGCTAGATAAAGTGACATGACTTTTTTGAAAATTTGTGATTGCTTTCTAATACTTCCATGATTACTGGAAGACTCATAATTTGTAGTATAAAATAGTTACTATGCTTAATTGTTTACTAGAAATTAATACTTGGATCTGATGTTGAAAACTTTTTGAATATGCCCTACCACTGAGCTACAGCCCCCAATCCTTTGTTTTAGTTTTTATAAATATTATATGCCCAAAATCATCATAAAATATTTTTGTTTATAATTCTTCATGTGGGTTTCTTAAAGTTTAATAATACTTTGAAGTATTCTGCTAATCATATTAAACATATTTTAAGCTGGGCTTGGTGTACATACCTGTAATTCCAGTACTTAGGAAGCTGAGGTAGGAGAATCATGAGTACAAGGCCAGCCTAGGCTACAGAATGAGTTAAAGGCCAGCCCAGGCTATGTAGTGAGACCTTGCCTCAAAAAAAAAAAAAAAAACAAAAAAAAAAAAACCCCAAAAAAATGTTTTAAAAGTTTAAAATCTACTCAAACTTTATGATAACACTGCTTTTCACATGCTGAATTCTATATTAAAGATTTCATTCTCAGATTTTAGGTAAGGGTGTATAGCCATTAAAGTAGGGAAAGGTTCACATTGTGTTAACATTTCACTCCTGAGGCAGACCAGAGACATTGACTCTGCAAAGATCGTTGTGCCTGGATAGGAGTGTTGTTTTATTTTATTTAAAGAATTCTGAACATGACTATTTTTGTGTATCTTTAAACATATGGCATAAAAATTGACTTGAAATAAGCATAAAGAATATTCAACTCTTTTTTTTAAAAGCAATTACTAGATAAGTATGTAAAATTATTTAAATATCTACATTTGATACTGTAAATCTTTTGTGGATTGTTTGCTCCAATTGAATTGAGCTTATAGTTTCTTATACATATATATAATTTCTGAAAAATAGATAGTATGATTGTTTCTGACTAGATTGAAAGCTTACATTTGTATCATGGTTTAAACTAGTTATAAATTCTGTTTTATTGTATTCAGGCACATTGCTTTCATATGGCAATTTATCACATGAATGTATGTGAAATTTCTTCATTTATTAAATTTCAGATTTTGTATTTCAAACCAGAGCAAGACTTAAACATTTTTCCATAAGTATAGCTTCAGGTAAACAAGCAATTTTAGTCCTGAAAATAGCTTCTGCTTCTGTCAACACATTGTTTATTTTTTCTCTGAGATAAAAAGTTCAGTTTTCTGATATTTGTACCGAGATAAAGTCAGTAAACAAGATTAATATCGTGTGGAAAAGGTTGTCAGCAGCCCTGGCAAAGGAAATAAGTTGCCTGTACATAGAACATACTGTAAACTGAATAAAAGTGTCAGGTCCACCATGAGATAATGTGATCATGAACCTCTAACAAAGCATGACATAGGCACAGTCGGCTTTTCTCATAGCCACAGTGTAGAAAATGGATTACTGTATTCCAGGGATACCCACTGGAATAGCATGAAAACCACATTCCGAGATGAATGCAGGATGTGGTCCTGGAGTTGAGCCACATTTACCTGCAGTGTACCGACCATAGGCTTATTAATGCCATTATCTGTGCACATTTCCAATATTTGCATTTCTTGGAATTCCAGAGTCTGTGCTGGCATCTTTGTTACCCAAGGGATACAGGAAGAAAGACATTTTTGAAAATGTTCCCTTTCAGAGGCATTTTATTTCCTCACTATTCTGTTTAAAAATTCTACTCTATTCAAATGGTGCTTCTGTAATTAAAGATGGATCTTCTGTGTTATGAGAGAGCCTAACTTAGCATCTTTTGTTGTGAGTTTGTGCCTTACCATTTGTGATGGTAGATTCATTCATGCCTGGTGCTATTTTTTCATTCCCTTTGAGAAACTTCCATAAGATAGGCAGGCCTTGCAATTATTTTAAAAATGAGATTACTTCATCAAAAATTTATTTGAAATTTTCTTTATAAAATTTGTAATTTTATTTCCAAATAAAGAATTAAAATATTTTTCTTTTTTAGGTAAAACTGCATTTCATACAATATAAGCACAGAGCTAATTCCCAGTGTTGTAGAGAAACTATAAAATGGTTATTCACTACCTCCTTTACCAAAGTTCTTGTATGCATTTGAATTTAATACACTGTATATATTCTTTATATTTAGGAACTAACTACAAATACATTGGTCCACAGAAATAATCATCCCACCAACTCCAATCAAATGAAACTGCCTTTTCACATAAAATTAAATGCATGTGTAATTGGTCAGTATTTGGAAATAAGATTCACTGATCAGTTCCTTACGAAGGATATCCACACTATTGTAAAGATGCTTTAAAAATAGTCTTTAAATAATTGGGTGTGCTAAACCCAAAAGATCCTTCTTACCAGGAATTAAGTTATACTTTTGGTCTATGCAGTTTTGTCTTAGATTTGAGAATGAATGTTGTTGATTCCATTTTTGAATGATGTCCTGATGTCCTCAAACCACTGTGTCCCTGTCATCCACTGTCTTTTTGCAAATCAATCTGTGACTTAACTTTTTGTTTTCAAATCTCTCTACAGATGCCCACTCCTGGCCCTGTCAGTAACAAGAGGATGGTTCACTTCTCCCCAGACTCCCATTGCCATGAGTAAGTGCTCATTGTATTCATATAGCTTGACTGGGTCACTGCTTTAGGGAAATTGGTAGTGATTGCTGGGAAAGTGGTTTAATTTGTGTTTATCTTTTTAAAAAGTAAATATCACATACCAATGGTAATTGTGTAAAAACAATTTAAGTGAAACTCATGATAGAAATTTAAGTAAAGATGATTAAATATATTTTTGTGAGAGTTTGACACTCATGCCTTTGTTGAAACTTGTGTATTATCTGAAAACATTTAACTGTCCATGCCACTGAATAGCATCAAGACCTTCTACTCTCCCATCTTTTCTTACTCGGTGCCCCAACCCCTTTGAGGTACTAAAATGAAGAGTAGCTGGTTTTCACATTACTTCTCCACTCTCTACTCCTGCTTTGTATTTGTAAGTAATAGTAAAGAGCTGTGAAGGAAACAGAAGACATGTCTCTTGAGCAAGAAAACTACTAGGCAATTCTTTAAAGTTGAGCAGTTTAGCTTTGACTCTGGTAAATTATTGATGGAATTTCTACATGCTAATTCTACTTCTAAATAATTTTGTTAGAAAAGCATAAGTTACATGTTTTAGTTCAGTGTCATATATCTCCTATGAAGTTGGTTGAAACTGAGGAAGGCCATAAAGTTTTGAATACATTAATTAATTATCGGATTAATTTTTTTCTGGCCTGCAATCATATTTGCATTCATTAGTTTCTATTTGTTTAATTTACTTGTTAACAAATATAAAATAGAATTCGTTGTTCAGATGTAGCAAAATGGTATCCCACAATCTTCCCTTTTGCCTTCCTAATTGCATATTATCCTCTGAGACCATCTCTGTCTTTTTTTCTCTCAGTCAGGAAAAAAAAAACACAACATTTTTTAAATCTCAGAATGACAACCAAAAGGATTTTTAAAAATATTTTCTTCTTAATTTTCTATTTTGATAATATCAGGCAAGTAAATTTAGAGATTTTTTTAAAGAAAAATTTTTATTTGGTAAAGAGTTTAAATGCTCTGTGGGCAGACAAATGTTCTGTTTATTGTCACTGAGTACAGTTCCTGGCATATTTTAGACAGTCAGAAATAGTTGGTAACTGAATGAAGACCTGAAGGTGTGAATTTAAAATAGGGCAAATTGAATGATGTCAACTGGAGTATTCCCTCTAAATTAGCACACATGACCCTTAGTGTTCCCCCCACATCCCTTCTATCTCATTCTCCCCAGTAGTTCTCAAAACAATTAAATAAAATCTTCCAGGGTGGAACCCAGGTAATGCCAGTTTGTTCAGATTACATTGTCTCAACACGCAGGACTTCTGCAGTATTTTGTGCTGACCCCTTCTCTTCCATTTCCTCCTTCATTACCTTAAAGAAAGTTCAGGTTTTTTTCATCTCATTATAGGATCCTTGTGGATCTTTTTCCCTCTGGCCTTCCGCTGTTTCAGTTTATACTACTTATTTCTGCTACTCATGTTCTGTTCTGATCACTTTATTCCCTCACTTAAAATCTCCTGTCCAGTGCATGAACCTCAAGACATTGCTAAGCGCCCTGCACAATCTAGCTTTGATAAACTTTTCACCTTACTTTTCATTCTCCCTCATAAATGCTTTGGACCAACTAATGAGTATCACCTATACTTCACTGCTCTCTTTACCTTGGGATTTTGCTCATGCATTGTATCCTACCTGTACCTACCAAGATCCTATTTGTTATTCAAGATTTTTAAAAATTTATTTATCAGAATGTACTAGAGCAATTAACAGAATACACAACTAGCAGTAGCTTAAGCCAGAGGTTTTTTGAGTTTTGCTTCTTTTTGTGTTTTTGGTGTTGGTGTGTTCTTCTTTTTCATTTTCGCATGTAGAAAGTCAGGGAAAGGAGTGTGTTTAGTACAAGTTTAAGGCCCAGACTATTTCTGTTTTCCACCTTATTATCTATATTCGTTGTTAACATTGCTATAGCAAAGTACTGCAATCTGAGTGCCTGATACAACTGACTTTATTTTCTAACAGTTCTGGAGTCTGGAAGCCTGGGTGTTGGCAGGGTTAGTTCCTTTTGAAGGCTATGGGGGAGAAAGTTTGTACCTGCCTCCTTGTACTGATGGGTTGCCAGCAATCTTTGGTGTCCCTTGGCTTTTGAT
Source organism: Castor canadensis (assembly GCF_047511655.1). Lineage (NCBI taxonomy): Eukaryota > Metazoa > Chordata > Mammalia > Rodentia > Castoridae > Castor > Castor canadensis. Next base: position 116,656,624 of record NC_133396.1, read on the forward strand.
GCATCAACTCTGTATTTGCCTTTATCTTCACATGATATTCTTATGTATCTTTGTGTCCAAATTTCCCCTTTTATAAAAACATAGACACAGACATTTAAGAACATTTTAAAAGATCATACTGAATTAAGGCCCACTCTAATGACTTCATTGTAGTTGGGTTATTCATATAAAAACCCTGTCTCCAAATAAGGTCATATTTTGTATTACCAGGTATTAGGACTTCCAACATATCTTTGGGGGAAACAATTCAAGAATTATGTTATGATACCATTCTTTCATTCTTACCTTTTTCCCCCTTATGTTCACATACTTATAGCCTCACAGTTGCAAGATAACTGCTTTTGGCCCACATTTCATGTCTGCTTTGAAGAGGGCAAGACAGTCCTAACAGCTCTCCTGTTTCACCTTCTATGAAGAGACCTGGCTCCCCTTTATTTTCATTGGCCAGAACCGGGTTGTTTGATTGCCCACATATGCCAGAAATTAGGAAAGCAAGAGCTAGTTGTGATTTACTCAAGTCTGGCACATAGTTACCCCTTAACAAAGAAGGCTAAGCAGAATACTGTTAACCAAGTAGCTACCGACAACATGTGTCATATGCAGCTCATGGATTCCTCCAGATCTATACACTGTGTTCTGTCCAAACTTATACATCATATGCAGAATACCCTTGCCATCTTCCCCAGAAGTGACTTTCTTCAAAGTCCATGCAATTACTTCTCTCTGAAGACCTCATCCAGAACCTCTGAGGGACAGGAAGTTTTGACCAGATCTGGCTTGTAGCATAGTGGTACAATACAGAATTGTGGAGAAGGCCAGCCATCTCAACTAAATCTCCCATTCAGGAAATGGGATGCCACTCACACATCCGCTTAGGCAGGCAGTCCTCCCGCTCTCACCTTTCTCAGAGGACCTGCCTTGTCATACATCTTCCTAAGACCACAGCTGATAGGTTCATTGCAGCAGATGTTCTTCCAGGGTACTGGGTAGATTTAGCAGCCCATTTCTTTCTGGTGAAATCCAGGGCTTTGTCATTTCCCTTTAAGGAGTTAAATAGTTACAGATTGTTAGTAACAAGGTAATTGTTTGGGCACTGGAATCTCTTAAAAGTTTAGTTGGTTTCTCTTGCACCGTTCCATGCTAGAGAATCTGCTGGCCTTGACGTTCTTCCTGTGCCCCTACTTAGCCCCTACTGCAAAGGCTTCTGACCTGAAGCAACTGGAAACAGTGTCCAGTCTTGAAGATGTCTTTGTTGATAGGTTCTTCTTTATCAGGAAAGTTCAACGGCAAGGTAATCAAGTCTGAACTAGAGGCATAACTGAATAAATCCTGTCACTCGCAAGTAACTTGATTCTAGTTCCAGACCATTGCCTGTGTTCCAAACTTGGTTTTGCAACCTGTGATTCCCTATTATGAAACTTTCATTCAATTTAGAATGTAGTTTTTAGGCTCTTTTAACAAATCTTTATTTCCAGCTCTGTCTTAAGGTCTGTCCCTTACCTAGGTAAAGCCTCTTGGGAGGGAGAAGCCATAGGACATGGCATAAGGATTCTGTTTTGTACAAATAATCACACAAATATCTTTGTTCACACACACACACACAGTCTCAGTTTGTTACCTTAAAATGATATCCTTTTAGGAATTAGCCTGTCTCTTTTAAAACTGATTCCATTTTCCTTCATTTTGTCTCCTTCGTTATGAAAGAGAGAAACCCAATATCTGAAAATTTCCTTTAACAGAAGAATGTACATGGTTTGTGAACAAGGTATGGCTAGGGATAGTTTTAGTTGTGTGCTTCCCACTTTCTAGCTTGAGTAAGTGGGTCCTCCCTTTCTCTTGCCTTTCTCATGTTCAACCTGCTCCCTAGATCTGATAAGAAACTGGTTCTTTCCCCACCCCAATTTCAGCATGTCATAGTAGGAAAACCAAGATATAATAATCTCCAAGAGAATAATGGTGTCATGGTCAGCAGTACCTTTAAGCAAGCCAATCTCTAATCCTTTGCTTCCACCTATATATAAACTTCTTTCCTGAAATTCATCGGCCATGGTTATTTGGCTGCTGCTGTTTTTTGTTTTTTGTTGTTTGTTTTTTTTTTACAACTACTTTTCTCTTGATTTAGGGAAAAAAGGACAACTCCCATCCTGATCTTACTTTGATGAAGTATAAAAGCATCTTGAGTTCCAGAGAGACATTCTAAATACTGTACTGGTATTCATTGATGTTGAGGGATTGAATTTGATGATTAAAGTCACAAAGCATTTTGCAAATTTGGTAGGTAGTTTCTAATTTTTCTTTTTAGCAACTGATAGATGAATAAAAGTGCCTCTACCTCTAGAAATCATATATGTAATTTGGCTTAAAACTCTGGAGGAGTTCAGATAATTAGTTGGTAGTGAGCAACTTCTCTAACCAAATTCCCCTCATTTCCATTTATCAATAGTGTAAATAGTTTCTGAACACTGAAATCTGTAAAAATAAAACATAGATGCCAAAAACAATTTTCATCAATGAATACATGAGCTAATTTGGGGGAAAATCTCATTAATGATGCCTTTCTAATAAAAGTTTACATTGTAGGTATAGTGTTTCAAGATATATCCATGCTACTTTAATTAATTAAATATGATTAGTCACTGCTGCATTTTTTAAATGGCTAATTGTTGCCAACAACCAACCAATTGTCATCAGCATGGTCCCACTGATACACCTTTCAGAATAATTTTTTTAGTTTACTGGTTTTTTAGTCACAGAAACTTAGGAAAATTTTGTGTTTGTGCATAAGCACATATTTTCATTGCAGAAGAATATGATAGGGTAACTAATAAAAGGCTTTGAAGCATAAAAATATATTGGGATGAATTTCTGTGAGGAAGTGAATTAAAATAGGAATTTAAGAAGAAAAATTAACCATGTAAAACTTTTCAACTTTCTAAAAATGTAAATCCTGTTTTTATTTCTATTTTAAAATAGATGATTGGGGATAACAAATCACAGTGATAAATTCCAAAGTATACACTTTAAAGAGTACATAATGAGGGCTGGAAGTGTGGCTCAAGTGGTAGAGCACCTGTTTAGCAAGCATGAAGCCCTGAGTTCAAATCCCAGTACTTCCATAAATAAATAAATGAGTATATAATCATTTTATTTAAAAATATCAATATATAACTGATAGAAAATTATATGTTTTACAAATACCAAAAATGTGTTGAAAAATTTTAGGTGTCTTCATTAAAAAACATTTGAGGGGGATATTTTCATGACTGTCTTAAGCAATGTGCATTTACACATGAAAAAGATCACTAATGGACACACAGTCTTTTCAGAAAAAAGTAACAGACTATCCAGCAAATAATGTTTGAAACAAATAGTGGTTACATGAAAAATCTGGTAGTGTTCAGACCCAGGGCTTTGGAGAGGCACAACCTCTTTTAAGGAATCCTTCCTTCTCCCAAATTCCTGCAAGAATTCTCACTTCAGGGTTTATTTATGCTTGTTCATTGTTACCACATCTTTCTTGGATTATAACTGTAATATGGCTGCTTTATTCCATTTCCAGTGAACTTGACAAGGTTGGAGACTTCATCTTGTTCTTTGAGTCTCTTAGAATATCCAGCACAATGCCTTCATGTCACATCACAGGCTTTCAGGTCACCATTATCACGTTCTGCTGCTGGCTAGATGGAAGGTGTTCATGAGGCACTAATTGAATACGTGCTGAGTGTAACTGATGTTTGACAAGCAAAGCAAGTACCAGTGCTAGAATGGAATTTGGATCCAACTGCCTGATTTTTAGAGTTGAGAACTGAAAGCTCAGAAAGGTTAAATAACTTGCTGTGGTTCACACTGTAACTTTCTAGGAGAGAGAGAAATAAGCACTAAAATTTATCATCTCTGGATGATGGGACTATATATTGGTTTTGTATTATTTTGAGGTGGGGGGCATATTTTCAAACTTTATTTCAGTGGACATGTTACTTTCACATTTGGGGGGATGATGAATATTAGAAAAAGAATCATACCTTAATATAGTTATATTGCATAATTCTTCTAAGTAGACCATGGCATTTACATGTGTTACTGATTCCGTATCTGTATGAGCACTGTAAAGTAACCTCCTGGTTACCAGGGTATGAGCCCTGGTAGAAGAATATGAGAAAACTAAAATCCAAAGTGGCTCTGCAACTTGTTCTAGGTCACCTGCCACTAAGTAATGGATCAGGAACTGAAGCCAGGCCCTGCCGTTCCTTCCGTTACAACTCAGACTTAAATTAAGTGTAATAAACATCAAGACCTCATTGTCATACTTTATCATGTCCCTTTATTTTCCATGTTCTTAGCTTCTCAAATTCATTCTTTTATCCTTAAGCAGAAATCGTAATCTTCGATTTCTTTTTATCATTTTATATCACTCTCTCTAGGATGGCCATCCAGCTAGCAAATGGTTTAGTTTCCAGAACTAGTGTCAAGACACCCCTTCCTCATGCTTGCACAAGAATATAGGGAATGTATAGATTTATAGTGATTTTTGTGTAGTTCTCACTGATTTACCATAGAACTTATAATAAGAACCTGTCAAGAAATAGTCATTTAAGTTGCTAAGTATTTTGAAAATCCTAATTGGATAGTAAATCAACAACTGTGGTTCCTCTAAATCAATATTTGTTTTGAGCATCTTGTGATGGCACATGTCTATAATCCCAGAACTCAGGAAGCTGAGGCAGGAGGATCACGAGTTCAAGGTGTGCTTGAGCTACATAGAAAGACCCTGTCTCAAAAATATTTTTTGTTTTCTATAGGGCCACCTAGAAGTGACTAAGCAAAAGAAACAAGGCTACTGATCTGGGAAGGAAAAAAGATGTTTTTAGAGTTGTTAGAACAATGTGCAGCATGACGTCATGTGGGAAGGCTCACACACTGAATGCTTTCAGCTCAGTGTATGAGAAGAGTGGAGGCAGTTCAGTAAAGCTTAGGTAGTTTTTCTATAAAATAATATTTTATAATGATTTCCATCATTGAGAAAATCCTTTGGTGAACAGTCAACTTTGCCACATACATGCTGCAATATAGAGTCTTGTTTTTAAAGTTAAACCAGCATATACTCTGGGCAGAGATTAGGAAGTCTTACAGAGCATCACAATGAAGGGCTGGGAGTGTGGCTCAGAGGTAGAGCACTTGCCAAGTATGTGCAAAGCCCTGGGTTCGATTTCCAGATCTCAAAAGAAAGAAATCACAGTTATGAAAATGTGATTGTTTAAATAAAATAATACTTTGTGCAACTTGTTTAAAATTCCATCTATGAACTATTTCCTTAGAAAACATATTTATTTAAAGTCTAATCATTAGTATATGATGAGTTGATTTTACTAGGAAATATTTAACACAAATGTATTAAACACTCACTTATACAACTAGAAGTCTACACAAAATGTGACAAAAGCCTCAATCCAGCTAAAGCAGAAAAATTAGTATATAAATTTTGAGTAAAAGTAAGTTATGAAGTTTGTGTATAATTATTCTGTTGCCTTTTAAAATATACAAATATTAAAATATGGAAAATATATGACTACATTTTCAAAAAAATATGCAGCCTTCCTTTATGTGATCCGTAAGTGTTTACGGAGTTCTTTCTTTTCTCTGTAACTATTCTCAATCACTTACAGGATATTTTTTAAGTATAAATAAGTATGATCTAATACTTAAGTTTTAATTTGATGTTTATATTTTGCTTTTATTTTAAGAAACAGATATTTACCTGAGGAATTGTATATAGATCAAACTTATTTTAAATGCATATGAGTAACTCATTACATTCCTGTGATGAATTCCTTTATAAAGCAAATATTCACCCCTTATTTTATCTTTTGTGTAAATATCTAGCTTGCATTTGCCTGGATTAAAGGTTACGTTCACTGGGAATACATTTATACTTTGAAATTTAGCATCTATTGCTTTATAGGGGAAGTGGCTTTAACTCTAGATTGAGATAAATAAGATGTATGGATCAGTTCCACCCCCGATTTCCTGTGACTTTCTTGGGTGAGTCATTTCGTATTTTCATATGTCTTAATTTTTAGTTACAGAACAAGTTTAATAACAGTCCTTTCTTAAGATAATTTTAGAAAGTACCTATATAAAAACAGAAGGATTATTAAAGTATGTATAAAACATTTCAAAATGATGATAATAATACTTTGTCATTCAGTATATTTTCTTTTTCAGAGCATTTTCACATGTATCACCATTTTTAATACCTCTGTGAAGTAGTCATAGTACGTATTATATCCCCATTTTACAAATAACTTGAATTTTCTAAACTCATACGTTATAAATTCACTCTTACCAAAAGTGAATTAAAAAAACAAATATATTAAGCTCGTATTATGTGTGTGGTGATATGATAAACCTGTGGAGGATCCTATAAGTAATACCCATTAGCACTAATTTGTCTACAGACCAAAAATAGTTATTATATGCAAAAGCTCACAGAATAAGCCAAACATGGTGGTGCATACCTATACTCCTAGTTACTCAAGAGGTGGACATAAGAGAATCATAGTTTGAGGCCAGCCAATGCAAAAAGTTAGCTAGAACCTATCTTAAGAACAAGCTGAATGTGGTGGTACATGCTATAATTCCAGCTCCTTGGGAGGCAGAGGTAGGATGATCTCAGTTCAAGGCCAACTCCAGCAAAAGTACAAAACCCTGTTTGAAAAACTAAAAGAATCAAAAGAACTTGAGTGTGGATCAAGTAATAGAGTGCTTGCTTAGCAAGCACCAAGACAATGAGTTCAATCCTCAGTACTGCCATGGAGTGGGGGGAGAAGGGGTTGGAGAGGAGCTCACAGAATAAAAGTTCACATATTACAGAGGTAGAAAATTAATATTTATTTTAAGCACCTACTGTGTGCCAGGTTCTTAGTCCTATTTAAAATTCCTCATACTGAGAAGGACTGATTTTATTTTTATACATGAGGAAGGAACTGAGACACAGAAAATATAAGTAACATGTCAGAGGTTGCCTAACTGCTGAATGCTGCAGCCTGCATCCACACCACACTTGCTTTTTTTGTGTCTTACAGCCACACCAGGCAAAACATCCTGAATTTTTATTAGTAATTTAATAAAAAGAAATGAAGATTTTGAAGAGCCTCTTGAGCATAATTTTAGAGTTGACTTTTTGTTTCATAGAGAAAGCTAATAGATGAGGAACATCTTTGTCATCCTTGCCACCTGATCCTTAGAACATAAGAACTGGAAAGAGTCTTAAAAGATTACCCAACCTGGTGATCTCATTCTTCTGTTTCCCTTTTTTATTGTTGTGGGGTATAGGGGGCGGGGAGTGTTTTGTTTTGTTTATTTTTTGAAACAGGACCTTGCTTTGTAGCCCATGCTGGCTTTAGCCTCCTGAGTATGGGATTACAGAGATGCATCACTGCACCAAGGTCATTCTTCTAGTCATAGAGAATTACATGTTTGCTATGGTTGATAAAGCTCTGTTCTATATCTCAAGCTATTCCTTTATTTAGTTGTTGTGAAGGCCTCTTAGATACCAGGCACTATTACAATATTAAACAAGATGGGCATAATCATTATTCTCATGAAATTATGAGGATTAATAGAAGTAGTAGCTATTGTCAGTAAATATAAGCATAAATGTATAGTTATATACTGGCATGTAATGTGTTATTTTATAGTGAACTAAATAAAGTAAAACTTTTTAAATATGAGTATGAAGTGGACATAGAACCGGGAAGGCTTATGAGACCACTGGGAACTAAGTGAATTGGAGATGAGAAGAGAAAACACATTCTGCATTCAAGAAACTAAAGGAATGCTAAAGCAAATCAAGTAATGAATGCAAAGAAGAGCATATATGAGAGTGAAGAAGGGTGGCAGAGACCAGATGTTACCAAGCTTGGCATATCACACTAAGGATTCTTTCTCTTAATAGTAGTGAGAAGCCACTTAAGATTTCAGTTTGCTTTTATTTGTTTTCTTGTGAGAATGAAACCCCTCTCATTTTCTATAGTAACACCTCTGCCTTAGTCTTTTGGCATCCTCAGTTGAGGATGCTACCAAGACCTAGAGTTCTTAGCCATGTGCCCTCAAAACTCTGTTACAGGGTACTGGGTTAGGAGTTTGGCATGTATTTCTACTTACTCATTTCCCTTCCTCCTTTCTGTTGTATACTTCTTCATACTTACAGTTCTTGTCAAAAAAAAATTATGGCTCACAAGGAAGATGTGTAGTAGAGAAGATTATATAGCATTTCCAAAGTTAATTCAAATATTCGCTATGACCCAAATAGACCAGTGCTATCCATTAAATGCCTTAACAGTAGTGGATATGTTCTATATCTGTACTGAACGTCATGGTAGTCCCCAAACCATGTGCCTTTAGCACCTGAAATATGGCTAGTCCAACTGAGGAGCTTAATTTTTAATATTTTTTAAAAATTTAATAGCTGTATATGGCTAATGGCTACCATATTGAATGGCACAGATTTAGGTCATTTTGTATTTATGAGACTCACTGTTAAGTTAAAATAAAATTATGCTTCTGAGTCTAAAAATAGAAGCTTACTTCTAATAATAAAAGTCTAATGTAAGCCACAATTGTTCTTTCCTTCCTAAAAGTATGCTTTTAGAGGCTTTGTTCTTAGAGCCCTCAGTTAAGAATCCTGATGTTGGCTTTGTCCTTTAGGTGTAATATTAATTGACTTCCCTTGAAATGCTATACATTTCTCCTACCTATTGTTCAACTGTGTAGGTGGGGAAAGGGATTAAGGAAGAAGAAGAAGGAATGAGTGTAGAACTCTGTATCAGCAGAGATTTTAGTTTTAAAAAATCCTTTCCACTCCATAGACACCAGTCACAGCTGCTCTACTTGAAAAACCACTGTAGTGAGGATTCAGTAGGTGAGGGAAGTTCATGTTAGAGCAGAGCCATGATGAACATAAACTGAAATGGTGTGTGTCAGTTCTGTTCGTAGACATGCTTAGACTGCATCCATATCCTAGATGGACAGTTGAACTTGGAAACCACATCCAGCCCCTGAATTATGAGAGTAGACCACCCATCTGTGTCTCTCAGCCCAGCTGTTCTCTCAGTTGGTCAGTTTCAAATTTTTTGTGCTCCATGCTGCCAGGTATTTCTTTGACTGTCAGGCTCCCTATGAACCCCTCTGGTATCTTGATTCCAATGTAAATAAATATAAACAAACATCCCAACTACTCCATTCACATTCAGCATATTTGTTTCTTCTCCGAGACCTTTAGGTAAAATTGATTTAGTTTTTTTAAGACATTGCTACCTTTGTATTTCATATTCACTCATTTCTATTGAAAATTATTAAGTTACTATGCTGTAAAAGCAGAAAAAGGAAGGAAGGGAGGGAGGTTAAAAGCAAAGGAGGGAGAGAGTATTCCTTTCTGCTCTGCTAGTTGGTGACAACAGGTATAATGGTTGGAAGCTTTATATCAGAATTGCTAAATTCAAATTTCAGCTCGCTACTCAGTTCTGAAATCTTGGATAAATCACTTGATCTTTCTGGTCCCATAGCCTGTTTCTTTTTTTTTTTTTTTTTTTCAAAATGGGGATGTTATCTACCCCTGGAGTGGCTTACAGATTAAATGAGGACAGTGTCTACCCTTGATAAATGTGGGGCACTTCTGTGATCAGCAGCACTGGAATGAGGCTTGGATGGGACAGTACATGCTAACACTTAGTACACCTTATGTCTCTCCATGACTCTGGCATCCTTCATCTGTGTGCCACAGCAATAACCCATGACCCTGGCTCCTCTGGAATAGAACCATCACCCAGAGCTGCTGTAGCTCTGAAGATTTAAATTATTCCACTTTCTGACCACAACCTAATATTCTAGCTACTTTTTTCTTCTGTTTACTACCCTTTTTCTTTAGATTCAAGTAGACTGCCATTCACATTTAGATGAATTTACCCAAATCCACCTTCCTTCACTCTCCTTTTTCTTAGTCTTACAGGCAATGATTTTTTTTTGTCTCAGAGCTTCTTTCATCATTTACTATACTGTTTAATCTCTTCTTTGAAATTTTGTCAACCCCAAGGTCCTGTCCTCCTCTCCTTTCCTCTTTTCTTCCCTCCTCACCTCTTTTCTTGTCTCCTTCATCTCCTTTCCTTCCCTCTCCTCCCCTGATCTCCTTTACCTCCTCCTCCTCTTCCTCTTCTTCCTCCTCTCCTTCTTCTTTTCTCTCTCTCTCTCCCTCTCTTCCTCCCTCTCTCTGGAGGGTTGTCTTGAAAGTCTGTCCTCAAGAAAGGATGGATTACAGTATATCTGCTTTATTTCTTTACATCTCCATTCTTTCTCACCCAACTATGACACTATAATCCTTACTCCTTTCTACTTCCTAGAACTTCTCAGGAAAAGTTCACCAGTGACCTCTTCCCAATTTCTGCCACACAGGTTTTCTTTATATTTAACACTAATGACTACTCCTTGTTTGAAACTATTCCATTCATGGTTTCACTAATACCACTGCCTCTTGGAATTCATGCCTCTGAAATTTAACTTTCAGTCTTTCTATCCAAACCCCACTAGAAAGTAGGAAAACAATGCAAACACATGACAAAGAAGGAAAGGACAATTCATGTTGTGCATGAATGTTGGTGCATGGAAGCCACCCTGGGCCATATAGCAAGACCATGTCTCAAGGAAGCACTTGGAAAGTTGTAGCTATCCCAGCTGATAGAAGGAATGTAAACTTACGTTTGCTAAAGGAAATGCCAGTTTGCCCCTCACATACCCAAGAAAAGCTGACAACTTAAAAATAAGGTATGCATCAAGCTGAAATAATATGTATCAGTAAAGAAAGTTGATTATTTTCCTCTTGAAATTCACCAAAAATAAGAACGTTTTGCTGCAAGATAATAACTTTTGGAGATTTTCTCCATGGAGAGAAACTTGTATGATCATCCTATCACCTCATTGCTTTTCTGATTGATTTTATTGTGTCTTTTGGATATTAAATGCATAATGAAAGATACTTGAGAAAAGTTTTCAGTATAAAGACAGATTAAAAGCAATCGAGGGAACCCACTCATAGTATAATTAGAATAGATTGATACGTATCTTACAAACCAAATATAATAAAAATGTTAATGGTATAACCTAGGTAGTGGGAGACCCATATACTCCACTGCCACCAATAGATATGTCATTCAGCTAAAATCAACAAAGAAACTTCAAAAGTAATACATACGTTAGGCCAAATGGACATAATGAGACATCTACACACTTGTATTTCACAAAAGTACAAAGCAATACACATTCTTTTCAGCAGCTCATGGAACTTTCTCCAAAATAAATCATATTTTAAGACACAAAGCAACTCTCAACAAATTTAAGAAAATTGAAATAACTTCCTGTATCATGTCAGATCAAAATGGAATAAACCTAGAACTCAACAACAAAAGAAACCACAGAAAATAATCAAAAGCATGGAGACTGAACAACATATTGCCAAATGAGTGGTGAGTCATTGAAGAAATAAAGAAAGAAATAAAAATGTTTCTAGAATCTAATGAAAATATGACTTACCAGAGTCTGTGGGACACAGCAGAGACCATGCTAGGGGGAGTGTTTATACCTATAAGTGCGTACATTAAAAACAAAAAGACACCTCAAATTAACAACCTAATGATGCACCTTAAGCTTCTAGAGAAGCAAGAAGAAACCAAACTCCAACTAGCAGACAGAGAGAAATAATAAAAATCTGGGCCAAGCAAAAAATCTATACAAAAAATCAACAAAACAAAAAGTATTTTCTTCAAAAAAGATTAACAAGATTGACAATATCTTTTTTTATTATTATTCATTTGTTCACATGTGCATATATTGTTTGGGTCATTTCTCCCCCCCTGCTCCCCGCCCCCACCCGTCCCTTCTCACCCCCCTTGCTTCCAGGCAGAACCTGTTCTGCCCCTATCTCTAATTTTGTTGGAGAAGATGTAAGCATAATAAGAAAGACAAAGCGTTTTTGCTAGTTGAGGTAAGGATAGCTATACAGAAAGATTCTTAGCATTGCTTCCACGTACAACTTGAAAACAACCCAAGTTGATTCATCTAACTGATCTTTACACTGGTTCCTGGTCCCCTTCTCATGTTGACCTCTGCTGCTTTAAGGTTTCTGTATTAGTTCCTCTGGAGTGGGGATATCAAATACTTTTATGTTTTGGGTTTTCTGCCTATCCCCATACCTCCTGTGTGTGCTCTCCTCTTGTCATGTGACCCAAGTCCAACAACATTGCTGTGTTTGCCCTAGATCTAAAGTCTGCATATGAGGGAGAACATACAATTTTTGGTCTTCTGAGCCTGGCTAACTTCGCTCAGAATGATGTTCTCCGGTTCCATCCATTTACTTGCGAATGATAAAATTTCATTCTTCTTCATGGCTGAGTAAAATTCCATTGTGTATAAATACCACATGTTCTTGGTCCATTGAAGATTGACAATATCTTAACCAATATGACAAAACAGAGGAGGGAAAAGGCCAAATTGATAAGATCAAAGATAAGAAAGGTGACAGAAACCACAAATACTAACAAAATCCAGAGGATCATTAAGGAACACTTTGAAAACTTATATTCAAGTAAACTGGAAAATCTAGAAGAAATGAATAGATTTCCAGATATATATAACCAACCTAAAGTGAACCAAGAAGATATTAATCACCTAAGTAGATCTGTAGCAGGGAGGGGGACCAGAAGAGAAGCAGACAGGATGTGTTTTGATAATGAGGCAGGGGGAAGGGAAGGCAAAGCAGAGATAAAAACTTAAAAGAATTGAAACATGAAGTAGGTCACATAGCTCTGGGGGAATGAAATAGCCAGTGAAGTCACATACAGCCGTATGTGGGTTGAGCTTTGCTTTTTGCTTCTGTAACCTGCTTGGAAGGGTATATAAGGTAAGACTTCTTTGTCTTGGGGCTCAGCTATTGGACACAAGTCCACTGAGTCTATGCCAGCACAATAAAACATTGCTTCCTGCTAAACTGCCTCAGTGTCCCATATCTCAGCTTAAGTTTGCTGCAGCAGATCTATAACAAGCAATGCGATTGAAACAGTAAAAAAGAGTCTCCCTACAAAGAAAAGCCCAGGACCTGATGGATGCACAGCTGAATTCTACTAGACTTTTAAAGAAGAACTAATACCAATACTCCTCAAACTTTTCTAGGAAATAGAAAGCTAAGAAACACTATCAAATTCATTCTGTGAAGCCAGTGTTTTACTCATTCCAAAACCCAAGAAAGGTGCAACAAAAAAGGAATTACAGACCAATATCTTTAATGAACATAGATACAAAAATTCTCAACAAAATACTGGCAAATCGAATTGAACCACACAGCAAATAGATCATACAACATGACCAAGTCAGTTTCATTCCAGGGATGCAGGATGGTTCAGCATACACATCTAGAAATGTAATGCCACATATAAACAGAATCTGAGACAAAAGCCTTTGACAAAATTTAGCACTCTTTCATGATAAAAGCACTAAAGAAGCTAGTAATAGAAGAAATGGTCCTCAACATAATAAAGGCTGCATATGACAAACCTATAGCCAACATTAAACTAAATGGAAAACAACTGAAACCATTAAAGTCAGGAACAAGACAAGGATTTTGCTTTCCCCACTCCTATTCAGTATAGTCTTAGAATTCCTAGCCAGATCAATAAGAAAATATCAAGAAATAAAAAGGATTCAAATAGGGAGGAGGAAGTCAAACTATCTCTATTTGTAGATGATATGATCTTATACCTGAAACACCCTAAAAACTCTACCAGAAAACTTTTAGAAATCATAAACTCTTTAGGCAAAGTAGCAGGATACAAAACTAATATACTGAAAGCAGTAGTCTTCTTATATACCAATAATGAGCAGACAGACAAGAAATCAGGGAAACAATCCCATTTACAATAGCCTAAAAAAAGAAAAAAACCTAGGAATAAATTTAATGAAGGAAACCAAAGACCTTTTCAATGAAAGCTATAAACCACTGAAGAGAGAAACGAAGGAGACATCAGAAGATGGAAAGATCTCCTATGCTCGTGGATTGGCTGAATCAATATTGTGAAAATGACTACACTACAAAAGCAATCTACATGTTCAGTGCATTCCTATCAAAATCCCAATGACATTATTTACAGAGAGAAAAATCAATCCTAAAATTCATATGCAAGTATAAAAGATTTCAAATAGCCAAAGCAATTCTGAGCAAAAAGTCCAATGCTGGAAATGTCAAAACTTCCCACTTTAAGCTTACAGTACAAAGCTATAACAATAAAAACAGCATGGTATTGGCACACACACAAAAAAAAAAGAGACACAAGAACCAATATGTTAGAAGACCTAGACATAAACCCACACTGCTACAGCCAACTCATTTTTGACAAAGGAGCCCACAGTGCACGATGGAGAAAAGACAGCCTCTTCAACAAATGTTGCTGGGAAAACTAGATATCCACATGTAGAAGACAAACTAGATTCCTGTCTCACCCTGTACCAATATCAACTCAAAGTGGGTCAAAGACCTTGATAGAGGTCTGAAACTTGGAAACAACTCCAGGAAGTAGTAGGAAATACACTGGAATATATAGGCATAGAGAAAGACTTCCTAAATAGAACACCAGCAGCTCAACATCCAAGAGAAATAATGAACAAATGGGACTACATCAAACTAAAAAGCTTCTACACAGGAAAAGAAACAGTCACAGGACTCATGAGACTGTCCACAGAATGGGAGAAAATCTTTGCCAGCTATTCATCTGATAAGGGACTAATATCCAGAATCTACAGGAAACTCAAAAGGCAATTCCTAAAGAATCAACATCCCAATAAAGAAATGGGCATGAATTGAATAGGGAATTTTCAAAGGAAGAGTTCTAAATGGCCAGTAAATACATGAAGAAGTGTTCAGTTTCCCTGGCTCTAAAAGAAACACAAATCAAAACTTAAGATTTCATCTCACCCCAGTTAGATGGCCGTCTTCACAAGAGCAGAAACAACAAATGCTGGCAAGGACATGATGAAATAGAAACCTTTATACAATCATTTTGTAAAACAGTATGGAGAGTCCCCAAAAAGCTAAAACTAGAACTGCCATATGATCCAGTGATTCCATTCCTGTGCATATATCCAAAGGAACATAAGTCAGGATACAATAAAGACACTTATACATCAATGTTTATCACAATACTGTTCACAGTAGCCAAGCTATGGAAATAACCTAGATGTACCGATGATTGGATTAATAAATAATGATTGGATTATTAAATTATTATACATATGTATATAAAGGGGTTTTACTTAGCAATAAGGAAAAATGATACCATGTAGTTTCAAGGTAAATGGATGCAACTGGAGGACATCATGTTAAGTGAAGTAAGCCAGGTGCAGAAAGATGAACGCTGCATGTTTTCTCTCATATGTGGAAGATGGATCCAAAAGATAAATTTATATACAAAAACAGCCATGATCATATACAAACATGTGTAGAGCATGTTTGTAATAGTGGAACTATACTATGGAACTTGGGGAAGGAGGGAAAGAAAAAGAGAATAATAGAGCCAGCAATATTGTAATATAACATCTGTGAAGGTAGAGGCTATAATAATATGTATTGAAAGTTGTTGAAAAATGGGGGAATGGGAGGGAAGGAGTAAGGGAGAGTAATGGAAGGGGTTAAACAGACCGAAGTAAAGTATAACTCACAGCAGGGATATATCAAGAAATCCCTTTGAACATTGGTTTAGAAATTAGTAAGGAAAGACAGGACTATAAAATAGATACAATGTTTGGGGGTTACTTGTGGGAGAGTGAGGGTGAATGAAGGAGATTAAGGTGAGGGAATATGTTTGGTGGACTTCATATACTTACATGAAATGCAACAATGAAACCTCTGCAGTGCTTTAAGGGGGGGAAGGGCCAAGGGGGAGAGATGATAGATATTATACATTGGTTAATATATAACCAATGTTATAATATATAATTCAGCCTATTCAGAATTGTCACAGTGAATACCCCCCTGTACAAAATATATATCCTAATAAAATTAAAAGCAATTGGGGAGGGGTAAACCCATTCATAATATAATTAAAATAGAGTGATATATATATATCTTATAAACCAAATATAATAAAAATATTAATGGTATAACCTAGATAGTGGATATATGCTTGTCTATGCTAGCATTCTTTCAATTTTACCAAATATTTTAAATTTTCCCTTAAAACTTTGAGGAAAAAATTAGTAAAAGACATGAAAGATAAAATGGAAGTTAAAAAGGATAAAGAAATCAAAGAAGATCTTAAAAATATGAAGATATTCCATGTTCATAGGTTGGAAAATTCAATATAATTATGATTTCAGTTCCTTTCATATTGATATTCAACTTTAATGCAATTCCTTCAAATCCTAGGAAGGTTTTTGTAGATGTAGTCAAGAATATGTTAAAATTTATATGGAAGCAAAGGAAGTTGATTAGCTTAAATAATTTTTAAAAGAGAATAAAGTAGTAGGAATCACCCCACTACATTTCAATACTTACTCTATAGTCACTGTATTCAATACCATATGGTATTGGAAGAGGAGTTGAACAACTAAGTCAATGGAACAGAACAGAGAGCCCAGAAATAGACCCAAACACGTATGGCCAGTGATTTTTTTTTTTTTTTTTTTACAAATACTCAAAAGCAATTCAGTGGAAGAGAGATACTCTTTTTTAGCCTTTCAACAAAATTTAGAACTGTTCTTTTGCAAAAGAAACTTTTAAGAAGAATAAGCTACAGACTAGTGGGAAATACTTGTAAACTATATTTAACAAAGGAATCAAACCTAGACTATGAGTGCTGCAATAAACAATGGAAATGATCTGAGGAGCTGTGGGATTTAGGACATAGCAATGTACAGAAGCAACATGAACACCTGATGAAGTAATGGAAGTTTCAGGACAGATCTGGGAAACAATTGCCCAGATAATACCAAGTGGACAGAGGGCATTGGGAAGGAGACTTCTAAGGGCTGAAGAGGGGAGGATGAGATGGATACATTTTGAATATTCTTTTGTTTTAGTATTTGAAAACTGGGAGTGATGAGGATGTGACACTTCTAATAAAAAAAGACTGGTAGGTATATAGAGAAAACAGCAAAGGAAGAAAAGCAAGGCAAATAACAACTTTAGGAGAAACAAAAGGAAAACCCGGCAGCAGAAAGTATTCACATAGTCAGCATAATAATGTCTAATTCATAATTGATTAATCAAATTGGTATTATAATTGGAAATGAAGGATCAGGAGTTACAGAAACTAAATTAATGGTTATAAATTTAAAATCAATCATATACTGTTGATATAACCATATTATTTCAAAATACAGTATTATGTTTTGGAAAAGGAAAAGATTAAAAGACTAAACAGTGGTTTTTCTGGACCCAGTTTTGGAGTTAGGATAGATGGAGCAAGTAGCTGCTGTTTTTATTACTTTTGTGAAAGTTTTTTTTTTTAACTGGGGTATGCATTTTATTTTTTTTTTTAGTATTTTCCTTTAAAGCAAAAGGCATAGTCCTTTAGTAGAAAGGGGATACCTTAATCTAGTTGTCTGTGGAACTACAGTGAATAATTTTGTTTCCAGCTATTAATTAATCCAGATACCATTTTATTAACCAGTATGTGTCCATTCCCACATCAATACTAGAATCTGCCCTTCCAGGGAACATCACAGTCTATGAGCTCATGAAATGTTACAGAAAGAGCATAGACAAATCATGGATGGAGAGGCTGTTCATTCCCGCTGTCAGCACCATAGAGGATACAGGATGCCTAGAAGTCTTGGGGAGTTTTGGGAGCTGTGCCTTTGCAGTGTCAGTCCCTTGCCCTTCTGTAGTATTGTGGTGCAAGCACACCAAGGACAAGGAACCTAACATCTGCACCCCCATTTCTGCATCTGCAGCAGGAAAATAACCTTATAAGGCTTTTATAAGGATGGTAAATAATACATGTCATGTAGCTAAATAGTACTTCCAAAAGAGTATTATTATTCTTGAAATAATAAATAGCATTAATAGTCATATTAATATCATTCTGTATAATTGTGGGTTTGTACTGGTTAATTTGCCATATCTCAGCTTTCTAGTGCTTGATGTTTACTATTAGGCCTCATGCAGAATGATGCCAGAGGACTAGTTACATAACTAATAAAAACCCTCACTGAAAAGGTATTGCCAGAGCCATCCCAGGGTTGGATATAGCAACATGGGCTGGGCAGGGCAGGGGGAAAAGGAAGGCTTCAACTGTTCAGTGACTTTTGCGTTTTTAATATTGCTGAACTTGTTCTCAGCCAAAGTCCTGATTGCTGTTACTGTGAAAGAAGTCGCTCCAAGGTGCTTTTAGCTAATGGTCCAGAATTCATTATCAAGGACTATTTGTGTTGTTCTGGGGGCAATGCTGCAGAATAGAATATTCGTGTATTTTTAACTTTTTTTTATAACTCTAGTAATCAAAAGGTCATAATTTGTTGTAATGATGCTATAATTAAGTTGTGGTAAATGATAGCATTTGTAGATTTTATAACCAAAATTGATTCATAAAATGAATACAGTCCCAGCAGTTTATGTTAACATAATTAAATGGAAATGTAATTCTAACTCAGTTTGCTTATTAAATTGAAAATTACTGGGTTATGAGCACTCTTACATTTCTGTCAAAATTGGTGTAAGTCTAGAATTACATGAAATATCCATTAAAATAAAGCATATTTAAGGCTCTATTGCTGGTGGCGAATAAATTTCTTAAAGCACATGCAGATAGATGGTGTGAGAGCACGTGCATGCAGTCAGGTTCCAGCTAATGCCTCTTCTCTTTCCTCTGCAGCCATTGGTTTAACCCTGGGGCTAGGACAGAGCATGGCCAGGTAAGGTCTGTTCTAATCCAAAAGGAGGTTAGTCTCTTTCAAATACTTACCTATTTTCCTTTAGGATAATAGGTCAGCTTTATTGGAAGAGATATAAATCCCCAGCTTATTTTTAAAGGAGTTAATTGTGCCAACGCTTAATAGATTGACCAAATGAATGATCCTGTTAGCATCAGAGTTTTCTCTTACTGCCACCTTCCTGAGTCACACGATGACTTCCATGTAAACACCCAGAACTCATTCATGTGTTGGACTTCATTACTAATAAATGGTTTTTGCAAAATTACCATAGCAAAGCAGTCTACATGCTTTAAAAATTAATTTGTCTTAAACATAAGATCTACACAGGAATATTTTTGTTTGAAGTTTTTGTTTGAAGTTTAGAAGGTGGCAATAGTTTCTTACAAGTTTACATTGTCTCCCCCAGTGAACTTTTTAAATATTTTTTTGACGTACATGACATCACAATGATTAGTTGACTTAGCAAGAATTTGACATGCATTAAAGTTGTCTTCACATATAAAATAAGCAGATTACTTTCTTTGTCTCATGAATGTATTAGTTCTTGCTCTAAAGCATGCTAATATAATTTGGGACTTAAATTGTGTTAAGTTTTAAGGGACATACATTTTAGGGTTTGAATCAACACAAGGTTTTTTTGTTGTTTTTGTTCATCATGAATGATTAGTTAATTTTTCATTGGGTGATCCACGAGAAAGAACACTTCTAAAATACATGGGAGTGATAAACCTAAATCCTTTGAAATCATTTCTTCTGAGAGGTAGAAAGGGAGGTAGGCGGTAAATTGAAGGCTGTGCTTGGTAATGGTAATCACTGACATCGCTCATTGGTGCTGTCTGATGTCTCAAACTGGCAGCCAGTTTACAATTGGATACAGTTGTCATGGTGTCCTTGGCATAAGAGGAAGTTGCCCTGTGCCTCATATAATCTCTACTCTACTTTTTAACACTTGAGCCTAGCTAAAAAAGAAAAAAAACGCCTTGGGAATTCAAATTCAGTTGTAATGATTTTTCATCATTTTGCCCTTTTCCAAAAAAGGGATTTGCCTCTTTAAAGACATTTCTTAGAGCTAAGGGATAGAGCCCTGCCTACCAAGTGCAAGACTCTAAGTTAAAAACTCCAGTACTACCAAAAAAAGAAAGGATACTTTTCACATTAATTATAGAATGTTTGCTGTGATTTCTAAAAGTTTCTAAACTATGCTGTTAAATTCATAATGTATTTATCTTACTTATTATCCATAATGCAAAAATTAGACTTTCTGCTCTCCTAAGGGACTCATATTCCTGCATATACAATGCTTACAATAAAATTCTTCTGTTGCCTATGTTAAGTTGCATAAGAAGACACTTTATCTCAAGATGTAATTTTTTAAAGCTCTTCTTTTTTACTATTTAGAATTAAGAGAAATACTTGATGACATTATAAATTTATGTCTTGGATTATAATCTAAACTTTGGGTTCCAGTCAAGATTTTTTCGGCAACAGCTAAAAATTAATACCTCAGCTCAGTGTTACCTAACATGTGCAAGGCACATGGAGAGAAGGGCTCAATTCCCAGTACTGGGGAGAAAAAAAAAGTTCAAAAGCTAGTAACTTATGAGGAGGAGAGTTGACCAATTCTTTTTCATTCTTTAAGTTTTATGAATTTTTGACAAATATTTAAATAAGCTTTTTGCTTAAACTTTGGTATAGCATTTTGGATTTTTATCTTGAATAGGGAGGTTATTGGTAAATACAGTTAATTATTCCTACTTGGGGTAGACTCAAACACTGAATCATTGAATACTGAATCATTGCTCTCAGGGGAACTAAACAGTTAGGTTCCTTCAAGCCTCTGGTCACAACATCTTCATCACCCAATCAATATGTGACCTTGATTTATGTGTATTTCTGTTTCAGGACCCTTTCTTAGTATGTAGTTCATTATCTCTGAACTCATATCCAATAGCAAGGCTCATATAACACACATGTACTTTCTCTGTAATTCTCATCACAGCCTTCTTGAGCTTCAAACAAAGAACTTCACTATACTTGTGGTTCATTTTAGACAGTGAAATCACCCCTAAAAGCACAAAAATGCCAAAAAAAAGAAAAAACAAAAATCCATAGTGATCAACAGACCACACACAAACACACACACACACACACACACACACACACACACACACACACACACACTACAAGCAAAACAAAACAAAAAAACCCATCTGTTCACAGAATGAGAGCTACAAGATAAGAGTGTCACCTTGGTGGACCTTAGCTAGCAACACTCATTTCAGATGACTCCAATTTTTACCACTGTGCATGTATTGATTTTGGTTTTACAAAAACTTTTAGCAAGTAGATGAATTCACAAATATGGAATCTGAATAGTAAGGATCAACTATACATATATGTACACATATATGTGTGTGTGTATATATATACACACATACACTATAGTTTGAGGGATAAGCATTTCTTAGTTCAACTTAGGTCTAACTATAGCATGATAAACTTTTGGTTAAACCTTGGTCCAAATGATGAGATGCAAAGCCATAAAAAAATTATAAAATCCTCAATGTATTGTTGAATGAATGACTGTTATCATGCATGATCATCTTTTATTTTTCTATACCAGCTTACCAACATAAAGTAATGATAATATTAATTCCACTTCTTTTAAAAACCACTCCTTACTACTTTATCCCAACTTACAATTTTTCTTTCTTGCTATTCTTTGGTGCTTAGTCCTGTTTTGATTTATATTCAGCATCATGATGATACGTTTATTACACATTTATCAAGTAAGTAATCTATCATCATTATCTACCAGATTACTCTCCATTTCAACAAAAGGAGACATTTGTGAAAAATAGCATAGCTTTTCCCCTAACATGGCTATTGTTTGAGCAGGAACAGAAAATCAGTAATTGTAGGATGTCGATAAGTACTTGAGAAAACCATAGAAGAGAGTGCTATAAGGACCATGAAAGAGAAATGCCAAAGTCAGTTCAGGGATGAAAGGAAGGAAAGAGAAGCACGTGTGTGTGTGTGTGCGTGTGCGTGTGCGTGTGCGTGTGTGTGTGTGTGTGTATTTTTCTGAGGCTTTGCCTCCATCAGCGTATTATGGTTTGGCACTTGGACTTAGTTTACAAGTGTCATAAGGAGTTATAGATCATAATTTAAATATTACTTAAGCTGAGGGTGAAGAGACTTGAAATTATTTTGCAGATATTTGAGGAGTTACCCAAAAGGGACTCCAGTAGAGACATTCCTGAGCCTAAATGCCTTGTCCAAATCAGGCAAGAGTTCCTTGCAGTAAGAATTGTCCTCTTTTGTTTTTCTTCCTTTTGTTTCAGGAACTTGAGACTTAATAATGTTGTAAAAATATCATTAATAGCCAGAGAAATTCTTAATTCCCTTTCTGTAACAATAAGAACCATTATTCACAAGGGATACTTCTTCCTGGTTTAATTCAGCAATTTTAAAAATTGTGTGCTTAGGTTTGCATTTATGGATTTTAATGTAATTCTTATATAAGTCATTTTTTAATATACATCTGCAGGTCACTAATAAGGGAATTGTATCTCCGTTTGACCTAAGTCCCGCAATCTGAAAGTTGGAAGGTAAGAAACACTTCGCACCATATTCAGAAGTTCTGTTTTTAATCAGAGATGAATTAATTTCATAATTGAGTCAGAACCCTAAAAGTGACCTCATTTGTGACACTGATAGGAGTTCAAGCAAACAGAAAAATTATGAATAAGAAGAATGAAGAATTTCTTAAAATCCAGTGTGCTGCTTATGCTTATCAGGACAGGGATGAAGGATTCTTATTTATCTTACTGTGACTTCTTAATCTGATTTCCTTTTTTTAAGAAACATACTGGGAATCTAGTCACATCCTAGATTAACTTTTTCCTCATTGCTCTTTAGAATATCTCCATTCATGTATTAACTTTTAGATTCATGACCTAAAGGTCTGAGTATATTTTTTAGGGTTAGTGGAGTGGCTTAAGTGGTAGAGTGCCTACCTAGCAAGTGTGAGGCCCTGAGTTCAATCCCCAGTAGTACCAAAATTTAAAAAAAAAAATTCCTGAGTCTGTTTTTTATCTAAGCTACATTTTAAAGTTGCAAAGGAGTACCCAGATTTATAATTTTATTGGTAAAGTGAGACAGTTTTGTGATTGCTTTTTATATAAACCCAGTACATTATTGCAATAGCTGTCTCTTTTTTTATACAGTGCCCATCAAAACCATAAATTTGAGGAAGAAGACATTTTTATATGGGTCTGTTAGATGTAGATAGAACATCAAAGTTCAGAGAACATGCTGCCTTCATTTAACTTCATTCAGGTGGTAGACTCAGAACTATCCAGACCCAGTAAGTACAAGTTAATGTTTATTTTGGTCATTCTAGTTGTATTTTTTAAACTGCAGAATTTTCTTATTTCAGGACATTGTATTTGAACTGTTTTAACACAAACCTCAAGAAAAGTGTTCAAGTATCTTTTATCTTAAAATTAGAAGAGTTAATTGTCATTAGTTTTATGATGGAGGTAGAGATTTCATCATCTTACCTCTAGCTATCTGTGTCACAAATGTTGGTTTGTCTATATGTATATACGTGCCACTAGACTTAGAAATGCCAAAATAATTACTTTTTTATTTTCAAAAACAATTCAGTGTTCATGGTACGAAGTGTTTCTAAATTGAAACACTTTCAGATTAATGGACTTAAGATAAATGGTTGCTATTTTCTATAAGAAGTCATAATAAAATATGGCTTCAGCTACATATCAGATGCTGGATTGCACTCCCTATTTCATTGCCTCATTTATACATTCACTCATTCATTCATTCAATAAATACTGATTGAGTACTAAAAATGTTTTGAACATAGTGCTGAACCCTAGAGATGCAGACAAACTGAATAAGTGACACAAAGGGCCAGTCATGAGCCAAGTGCAGTACACACCCCACACTAGAAGTTCATTATGGCTCCAGTATATCACTTAGAGATAGGAGGTTAGGTCACAGGTAGGAGGAAGCATAATAAATTATATCAGTTTACAGATATAACCATATTAAGAAGGACCATGAAAGCCTTGTACAAGATAAAATCAGATTAATTTTAGAAAGCTCATATTGGCTTCAATGTAAAGAATAGATTAGCTGGAAGGAACACTGGAGGAAGGGAGGCCATTTGAAAGGCTGTTACACATGAGAGAAAGGATGGTCTGGACTAGGATGGTAACAGTAATTATAGAAAACGGTAGATAGTTAAAGAGAAATTTGAGATATACTTAATTACATGTGTTTATTTATGCTAAAACATTCCTGAAGAAACAATCAAACTGTATTTTTGATGATCTAATTAAAATGAATAATTGATTCTAAATGATATCAATAAATGGTTCAAAGCAGTTATCCTTCATTAAAAGTTATTGATAGTGGTCAGGAAACACCTAGTGACAATCAGGCTCATTAATCATAACCATAATGGTAGAATGTAAGTCTCAGCATTTTCTTACCACAGCTGGGATTAGAACCCAGGTCTGTCTTGTATTACTACTTTTAATTTGTGGCCAGATGCTTTTGGTGGACACCTGTAATCCTAGCTACTTGGGAGGCTAAGATCAGGAGGAGCGTGGTTTGAGACCAGCCTAGACAAATAGTTTGTGAAACCCTATCTCCAAAATAACCAGGGTAAAATTGATTGGAGGTTTGGCTCCAAGCAGTAGAGCACCTGCTTCTGTAAGCTTGAAGCCCTGAGTTCAAACCTCAGTCCCATCAAAAAAAAAAAAACCTATTTTTACTAGGGTTAGTTTCCAATATGCTATACAACTTTTTGTAGTATAGTCTCTGTATAAGCAAACATCTGCTTAGATAACACTAGCTACTTTGAGTGAACACATAGTGGAGAGTATTGACTTTTTTTTCTTGACAGGGTAAAATTAAGTGAGAAGGGAAGTGGATGGTAAGACATTTTCAGGAAACAAATATATATTTTTTCTGAGTTTATTCCAAGCCAATCTTTTTATTGAAGAAGAATGTATTAAGTGTCTTTCCTTACTATGGTAGGCCAGTAAGTACAGAGAAAATTATATCGCTCTTTCATATAGGTAACATGGCCTCAAAACATCAGAGTGAATGCAGGGATAGAGAGGTTGTATTACTTCAACAGGGCTATTCCAGAGAACCAGGAACAGAATTGAGTTCTAGACTTCCAGCCCAGGCTTTTCATTAACTGTCTGAGAGAGCAGTCATTTTGCTCTCAGGGACGGGATTGCCAGCTTGGAATTTAATCCAACATTTAGTGACATTTTGCAACAGAGACATAGCAAGATCTTTAAGAGAAACTAATAGAGAAAGAAGTAATGTAAGTGAACAAATTAGAATCCCCTTGAATAGGAAGAATATTGTCTTCCTTGCAAAATAATATAATGACAATATTTTTGTTTTTACAACTTTGTCTTAACACTTTGTATAGCATCAGCTTCTGAGAGATACCCGAGCTGAAAGAGGACACAAGAAAAACTGTTCTGTGAAAACAGCCAGCAGGTAAGCCTTCAGAATCACTTTTCATTCTCACCATTAAATCATGTACTGTTTTTTTTTTCTTATGCTAATAAGGAATGTGGTGAGTTGTAGTTTGGGTTGCCTTTAGTTCTAAAAAACTGGCTTCAAATATTTTGTCTTGTTTATCAGAATCTATTTCAGGATTACTAGTAATGAAAACAAAGATACCATTTCATTTAAAGGTGATGAAAAATAAAGGGTGAATTTAAAAAAAATTTCTGTCTTCCATCACCAGTGAATTTTAGTTCTGCGTTTAGAATAGTCATTTTATCTTTTTAATGTTAAGAAAATGGAGTTAATAATCTTTTCCTTGAAATTTAAATGGTACTTAGAACTTAAGAGGAATTTGTATGTTAATTCTAATAACATATACAGGAGTAGAGATTGAGAAGGAAATAGTGCCTTTTTTAAAAAGTGATTCTAGGATCCTTTTTCATTTCATGTTACTAAGTCAGTGTTTTTGTTTTGTTTCATTTTATTTTGTTCAGTACAAATGATTTTTCCACAGTTTGCTTTCAACAGTGTATTTTTTAATTTTGCATGTGGTGTTTTCCAAGACTTAATTTTTGTTTAGATGAAAATCGCTATATCCTTCTTGCCTGAATATTGATCAGAACTACTACTCTGAGATTTCTACTTATTTCATTCTTAACAAGATAAGACACCTGACCTCAGCAACCATCACTGCATCCATATTTCCCAGTGCTGGTCTGCTGGCCACTGAGTTTATCCTTGCTAGCAGGTAGTGTGTCTAAAACATACCGTGTTGTACAATGGATCCCAAATGAAAAGTTACTAGAATCTGCAGAAGCAAATACAAATCCTATATGACATACCTACTTTAGACAATCAAAACTTGCCAAACATAAAACGAGATAATCCATCATCAGTGATTTCAACACAAACAAGTATTAGGTTTTCCCCTATAGATTATCAAATAATTATGGATAAAATGATCATGGAAATAAAATGGACAGGCAGCAAATTGTTGTTAAAATTAGAGTGAAAAACATACATAATTGTTACAAATTAAAAGAATGATTGATGAAGAGATAATTACTAAATGGAACATGCATCTGAAAAAATAAAGCAGAATGTGGTATAATATTAAAGGAGGCTGTTTTAAATTTGTATACATAGGGTGAGGTAGCTTTGACCTTACACAGGAGGCAACCCAGCCTAGCTAAATCAGAGTAAAATAGGGAATCTCAGGACTTGTACACTTGCTTTGGGACAGATAGTAACTGCGCCACACAGAAAGATTTGGACCTCTGGTCCAAGTATCTTCAGGAATAAATTCTGGTAGCCACAAGGCTATGTCTACAGGAGCTTAGAAAGCTTGATGTAAGTGGGTGACAAATTAATCTGTCTTTGTTATGGCCCTCCAAGCTTCAGAGTTGGAGAAATACATTACCGCCTCTCTTTGAAAATTCGAAGAAAGGATATCTCTCTGACCAAGAGTTATTTCATGGGTGGGTGGGTGTGATGACAGTGGTTTCTGGTATCAGAGCTTCTCCACTCTTAGGCATACAACCCCAGTGGCTAAACTGCTTGAGGCTGACACAGATGACTGGTGTTTCCTTACAAAAGAACAGGAACTCACACAGGCCAAGATAATAAGACATTTGAAGAGAAAAAGCAGTCTGTTGGGTTACAATTTCCAAAGACGCTGAAATGTTAGTACATGTGAGTCAAACATATAAATACATGTCAACCAAGAGAGATGGTTGACGATAGTGACAACTTGAAGCAAGAAAAATAATACATTTAAGAACCAGATATTTGAGAGAGCCATCATTGCCTCCACCTCTCTGTCCTGTCTCTATGTCCTTCCCTCTTTTCCTCCTTCTCTTTTTTCTTCTTTCCATAAAAGAAAACATGTATGTTCTAAATATCCTTCTCAAGTTCAAAAACAAAAACAACGTGTGCTATATTCATAGAGCAGAATATAACTCATGATTAAAAAGTAATGAATATTGATACATTTAACACATTTACATAAAACTGTAGGAAATACAAGCTAATGTACTGGGACAAAAAATAGATCCACCATTGTTGGGGCAGAGGGTAGAGGCTGGGGAGGCACAGGAAGAAAGGATTGCAAAGGGACATGAGGAAACGTCTGACTAACAGTCTTCATTTTCTTGATTATGGTGGTGATTTCACACATGTGTATGTCAAAACATCAAATTGTATACTTTACATATGTGCAATTTATGTCAACTGCTAAGCTAATAATGAAGCTGCCAAAGCTGTTAAAATTAATCAATTCTTCTTTTTCTATTTCATTCCAAGTACAAGCTAAAGTCTTATCCTAGCCTACATGGCCCAGTGTGATCTGGCCCTGGGCTGCTTGCTTCCTCCCGAACTTCATCTCTTCCCACTTTAACTCATTTTCCTGCACCTGCCACACTGGCCTCTTTGCCCTGCCTCCAGACACCAGTCCTGCTCACAGCTAAGGGTCCTCTGTGTTTCTAGTGTTATATGCTTATATTACTGCTTCTTGGAGTTTGTAGTTTAATATTACATGTTGATATCTTGCTGTGACCCTCCCCACACTCATATCTGATTTTCTCTCTCCCGTTCCAAGTAAATATTTATTATGGTCATATGCATGTAGACATTATTCACATGTGTGTAACTTTCAGTTGTAGAGATCATTGTTTTGTTTTTCATTTCTTTTTTTTCCTACATGCTTCTCCCTAACTCATCAACGACCTCTTCCCAGAAGTGTAACTCCTTCCAGTTTTTTGTCTGGAATGGAGGGCATTCCTCTTGAGCCCTCCATTGTCAGGTCTACTCTGAACCTCCTGAACATCTAATGTCTCACAATCACTCTTCACTGGCATCCTGAGGATTTCCTTCACCCCCTCTGTGAGGTTCTTCTTCCCTGATCTCATGGTGTTATCTCTCTTGAGCTTTCTGAAAAAGACAACAAGTGTCATTATATTTATAGGATTTTGTATGTCTGAAAATGTCTGTATTGTCTCACATTGACTGATTTAGCTGAGAATTGAAATCTGCCTCAGGATTTTGATGCTTTTACTCCATTGTCTTTCACTTTTCAGTAGTTGCCATTTTCTCTGTTCTTTTATTTGGTTGTTGCAGCATCCTTAAATAATCCTCTTTTTTAACTTTATATATGTATAAGTTTTATACATACACATATAATCATCTTCTTAGAAGATTCCTGGGCAGTGTCTCAATGTTATATCCCACATGTTTAACTGACTGAAAAAATTCTCTTATACTCTTCATTTCCAAGATTTTTTTTTTTTTTTGAGATAGGGTTACTATGCAGCTCAGACCGACCTCAAACTCGAGCTCCTTCTGCCTGAACCTCCCAAATGCTGGGATTACAGGTGCATGCAACTTTCCCTGGCCCCAAAATCTCTTCTTGTTTTTTGAACACTCTTTTTCATATATCCTCTTTGTCTTGTTTAGTAAATGTGTTTTGAGAAGGTAAAATCAACATAAGGAATGAAAGACTCAAGTTTAATTTTTTTTATAAATTTTACTAAATACAATATGAAAATTCTTTACCTTATTTGTATGCATTATTTTATATTCCTCTCTTGAAATCCATTTCTTTCTGAGTATTTTTAATACTATCTTGACTTTTCTTAACCCTTTCGGATGAGTGACTGTACTTCCTTTTTTCAGCTTATGGAAAAACAAAGAAAGGTTGAAGAAGAGAACTGTAGTGCATTAAATCAATAAATTGTAGGATCATTTACTCCCCAAATAGACCAAGCAAGTAAGAAAAGATAAATGCACAGGTGGTCTGCTGTTACTGACTCACAACTGAGATTTTGAAGAATGTTACTGTAGCGTGCTCTTACAGAGGACATTCCTCGCAAGATCCCTGAACAAAAATAGGGCTGTGCCATTACAGCTTTAACCTCTAGATTTTAGTACATCTCATGCTCAGCTCCTCAGGGGAATTTTCACGATCTGCCTACAGAGGGAGATATTTACCAATGCAACTAACTATAGTTCATTTTAGTAGTGGTTTTCTGGGTGTCCGTTTTATTCCCTTTCTCCCTTTTTGGCCATACCCACTTTAATAATCATCTGGTCTCTTTGCATGGATAAGGAGTATATAGGGAACTCTCTCGCATCTGTATGACTGTTCCATGTCAAGCAACATAAAAGAGACAACTATTGAGATCTCCTTTAAATACAACCTATTTTAATAATTTCAGTCACTTCTATCAGGAAGCTTGCTTCATCAATAGTGGGCTGTAGCTCTTCAAGGTATCCTGTACTTCTGCGTCTTCACAGAAGACAAGGTTTCTGTGTGTTTCTTAACTTGCCTTTCATGTTTCACATGTCTCCTCCTGGCTTCAGTTGCCATCAGCTGCTCATCACAATATGTCCTTCCATCATACTCCAGGAGTTACTAATAAAATGGTAATACACTATTTTAGTTGTTACATTTATTGTAAATGAGTCACATTCTCATTCTTCACATAAGGTTCTATAATCAAACTTTGGAGAAAGAAATACACTGGCTGTTAGCATATGTATAATTTAATCTTAATTGATTCCAGAAAGTCTTATCATCTATCTTTTAATTTATTGCTTCATTTTTTTTTCCTGAAATGTCTCTTATCGTAAAGGAAATGTATTCTGATAGTTTATGGTGTGAAAAATTTTCCTCATAGTATTATCTTCATGTATTCCTTTGATGTGTTTTCCCAACGTTTTGCATTTTAGTGCTTATAGTTAACATGTTTCCTGACTTATTTCTCTTCCACATTGCTTATATCTTGTTTATTATTTACATCTGATAGTTCTGTGTGATTAGGATGATAGAACCTCTGGGAGGTTTTGGGACGATGGGGACTGTTTGTTACTTTGATTTTTTTTTTTTAAGTCAGAGTCTCACTGTGTTACCCAGGCTGGTCCCAAACACCTAGACAGGAGTGATCCTTCTTGACTCATCCCCTCCCCAGTAGGTGGGGAACACAGGTGCCACTGTGTTCAGCTTTTTTATAGGATTTTATTTTCCAGTCATCTTTCCATTTGTTCATGTTCTCTGTCCATTTTCCTACCATCAAGCTTCATCTTAGTTTTATTGCATGTTATTTTTCATCCAATATTTAAAGAGTATCACAGTTTGTTCATGCCATTTGGTCATTTGTACATACCTTACAACTTTGAGAATACACATAAAAACTCAAGAAAAAAATAGAATTATTTCCATGCATAAATCTATAAAAGGATATTTAGTTACTTTTAAAACTACCTACCTATTACCTGTCACTATCAAAATTTAGTAATTAACAAGCATGAATTTTGAATGATTGTTGGATGCAATCAGCTAGCTGAAGTGAAAGCACAACTAAACCTTGGGACAATACACCTAATTACTTTTTTAGAAATACTGATGACATGTAGGTTTTTTGTTTGGTGATGGTGGTTCTGGCATTTGAACTCAGGGCCTAGCAAGCACTTTACAAGTTGAAGCACCACCACCCCACCAACCCTTTAATTTTTCAGGTAGGGTCTCATTTTTTTGTCTGAAGCAGGCCTTAGTCACAGTCTTCCAACCTCCACCTCACTGGTAGCTAGGATTACAGCTACCAGTGTACCACCACAGCCAGCCTAGATTTATTTTTCAACCTATATCTTTTTCTCTTAAATTGTAGACTTGATATCTGTGGCGCAGGTTCACTGTGTACTGGTTACCATCTTATGTGTGCCCAGTCAAACAGAAAATCCTCACATGCAGCAAGCTATATGAAGCAGGTTTATTACTTACCAGCAGACAGCAAGAGACAAGAGAGTTCTAGGATACATTTTGAGCTCACCCCCAGGAAAGCTGCCTGGAGAATATGGAGTCTATACTTCACATGCTATACTTGTATCACAGCTGAGGGATCCAGAAAAGCATCAACCCCAAGTTATATATTGCAGGGGTGATGTGACCCACTAGACTAAAGCATTGAAGAATATCATTTCTAGCAGAAGACAGAATAGAGTCTAGACTATTCTAACTACTCCTGCCCCATCTCAGGAGGTTGCATTCTCTCAGCACATTCTACAGATATTTTTAAGAGCTACAGATGACAACGGGGGTATGTTAGTCAGTTTTCTAATACTGTGACAAAATATCTGCAATAAATCAACCTAACAGAGGAGAGATTTGTTTTGGCTTAGCATCTCAGAGGTTTTAGTCCATGCTCACGTGGCCCCAATTCCGTTTGCTTGTATTGTGACAGAACATCTGTGACAGAGCAGAGCTACTCCCTCATGGCAGCTGGGAAGCAGAGAGAGGGAGGAGCTGTGGATAAAGTACACCCTATATACCCTTCAAAGGCACCTTCTCCAACTAGGCCCTACCTCCTGATAGCCAATTCAGCTATAAATGCATCATTGGATCCATTGATCAGGTTAGCACCTTCAGGACCAACTGGAGACTAAGCCTTCATTCAATGCTTGAGCCTTTTAGGGACATTTTATATCTAAACCACAGTAGGGAGAGATCTGGGTTGGTCCAAGCCTGCTGAAGAAATGTCCTGCAAATACCAATATTTTTTCTACTTTTTGATATGTCAGCATTTAAATGACTGGAGAGGTTGCTTCTCAAAATTAGAAATATCTTTCCCTCTGCCATCACCTCATTTAGAAGCACAATTAAATAATCTCACATTGTTTCTCATGTCAGAAACCTTTGGTTAACACCAGAAAGTTAAATGTCACTTCCCCAAATTCAAAGAAAGCTTGAAATGTGCATTAAATAATGCCTGATGCTAAGTTGTGTTATTCTTGAAAAGATCTTACTCTTTTGACACATTTTTCTCTGATGATTAGTCTTCATTACTGTAAAAAAATCCATGCAACAAACTTGATAGTTTGTGGCATCTCTATTTAATTATTTAGATCATATCAATGCCTCTGCTTTTGGATCTAGAATCTCTTCTGGGTGGGGTGGAGATTTGCCTTGCTTTCTTACTTGTATGATTTGTCATTTACCTTTAGAGCACACAGGAAAAATCATCTACTAGTCAGTCATATAATTTGAAATCAAGTGAATGCATTTCTGTTGCTGATATTATTAAATTCTTCCTAATTTTCATAATTTAATTTAGACATGTGCGTTTGGTAATTCATTTTTCACTCAGTTCCTAAAAGCATGATATTTTTTGTCTACTTAGCGTAAAATGATTTGCTAATCCTTGGGTAGCGTGTGCTCTAATTTCTTATGTTGCTGTCATCTTGCCTGTTTAGTAGTTTTAAAAACAATGTCATAAAATGTAAACAAAATGACAATAGATTTAATCTGAGAAGCAGAGCAAATCCCATCACGTCGCTGTGCAAATACACGCACACATACATATCACCACGTGCATTCATGTCAACCTTTTTCCGTCAAGATAAAAAGAGCACTCCTGTTTGCATAAATACAGAGCACACCTTCACTTCCATATGATGATACAGATCGCTGTGTTTTGTTGCAGATGTAACAGATAGAATTACAGCTGCTCTTTAGTTGATCTTCTAAAGATCCAAAGATGTTCAAGAATTTGGTTTGCTTGGTCTTCCCCATGCTGTCATTTGTTGTTTGTATGGGAGACCTAATTTGCTACAAATACAAAACTATTTGTCAGTTTGCAGGTTTGCCAAAAACAAATGAAACTATTAATTACTACATTTTTGAGCAGCTGTTAATAAATTAGAAGAGGATATCTGTTCATTAGAGTACTGCATAATGGCCTGGGCTATGTTTGTTTAATGTTGCTTTTCAAAGAAAATAGATCAGTTAAAGTAAAAGGTGCTTTATTTTAATTATGTAAAATGAGATGCTACCTAGCCTATCTTAGTAAATTTAGGATTTTAAAGCAAACCCTCTCGTCATATTAAAGCTTTAATCATTCAACACCGTATTTTAAAATAAGTTCTATCACTTCATATTTTATACCTTGTATGACCAAAATAATTCCTTAAAACCAGTTTTAAATACTAACTTTATTATTCTGTAGTACTTTATAAATTTTTCCTTTCCAAACTTAAAACTAATATTAGATTTCATTACAAATAAATCTACTCAGCCCCTCAGATAGAAAAGCATCTTTTAAATTCTTTTGACTCATTCTTATGGATACATGAATGGAATAATAGAAAATATTCATATATTCCCTTGAACTAGAATATATGCATTCCATATGTGTTTAATTGGAATACATTTAATTATATGTGTATTCTAATTAGAAAGAACATTTGAGTAACTTGTAGGTGTAGAGATACTTAGAGTAATTGGAAACTTCCCACATATACAACGTAAAATGGTTTTTAAGGGATTTAATTCATTCATTTTACACTATATGATCAAGTTATTGTGTTTTATAAAACCACACTATCCTCAAATTGCCAGTTCTCATGCCTTCTGTCCTTTTGGCATCCTGATAATTCTTTCTTGCCAAGATTTTAAAATTAATGACTTTAGGCGATTATTTTAAGTTGTGATTATACTAAATAAATTAGCTATCAGCCAATTTGAATTTTGAGATAATGATTTCCAGTTTAACATGAGGAACCCACAAAGAAAAAAAAGGAATTTAACCATTTAGAAATATAGAATGTAACCAGTGTGTGATGAACAAAATGGTAAAGTCAACTATTCCTTAGTGAGACTCTGGTTACTCGCATCCTCTCTTTTTCTGGCAGATGACCTAGGTATTTTCCAATGACTACACGGATGCACAGTCTCTCACCTGTAGGATTGCAGATGAATTTGGCCATGGTCGCTGATGATAGAAAATAGTTCATGTAAACTGTTCCAGTGACCCTTAGCTAAAATTAATTTGTGTCCTGAAGCCCATTTCCTTAAGGACAGAAGTGTGTTTTACAGTTGGCACTGTCCAAATTGGTCGTGTGATTAAATGGGCACAGACACAGAACTAACCTTTAACTCCCAGAGATGGTTCTCCTAGGAAACGATTAAGGTACACCTGCAGGGCCATCTCACAACAGCTTGTACCACTACTGCAGCTTGGGTTATAACTTCATTATGGGGGCATTTGGGGATCTGTTAATCCAATGTGTGTTTGCCAGAATACTTCCCAAAACAAACAAGCAGTCTAATTTATTAATAAGAGAATCACTGTAAAAATTAATACGTAAATCAGCAAAACAATAAACAACAGCTGCTACTTGATAATTTGTCACTTAAAACTCCCAGAATAAACCTCCTAAATTCATCTGCCACAATTAAAATACTGTCAATTTTAAAATACCATTTTTATTTACATAGAACTGAAACCAAATCAACTCTAAATATTTACTGCTCATAATATAACAGGAATTAATAAATATACTTAGAATATTTCACTTACTAATGTATAAAATAGTCAAATGTTAAACATTTCACTGTCACTACTTTAGCCAATTTCTCCTTCCTTTCAATTATAAGATCAATTTAAAAATAGCAAGATATTATTTCACAGAGTGACAATTACGTTTTTAAAATAACTAATTTCATTTTAAGCAGTACTTTTCTTTTTCCTTTTCTCTTTAGAGGTAAATATTCTTTTTTTCGTTCCTTAGTGACTTTGGATGTATATCAAGACATTGGTGGGAATTTACCTTTGTTTATTTCATATACTTCTGATCAATTCCATCTCCTGCCAATTATATTACATGAAATTAACATAATTCAACAGATGTTGATATTTAAATGTTTTCTGGCATTCAAATCTTGGACAGCTGTCTTCGAGCTTGGGGAAAAGGCAAACATTTAAAGTTAAATGCTGAACATATGCTTAAATTACTAATTAGAAAGATGGAATAAAAACTATGCATTATCCTTTCTAAGGACAATAAACCTCAGATAAAGATTTTCATAATATTTTTACAGCAGGTTACAGTGCAGGGGTGTACACAGACTAGATGACTTAGACTTCATGGATAACTTAATTGAATTTCAAATTTGTTCACCTAAAACTATTTCACTAAGCCCGAAATGATTTTATACTGGTGGTCTTATGGGCCAAAAGTTGATCTTTCACTTGGATTATCAGGGTGGTAAAAGCAGTCTTTAATATTGTATCATCAAAAAATTCATTATGTGCAAAAGTACAGAGAAAAATATAAATTCAATGTATCCCTGACTTAGATAAGTATCAGTGTGTAGACAAGTTTGTTTCATTTATATTCCCACCAACTCCCATCCCCATTTATCATATTATTTCAACTGAAATATGAAAACTTCATATTTCAAAAAATAACAGCTTCTTATAATCAAGACAAACAAAAGGCTGCTGGAGTGGCTCACATGGCAGAGCATCTGCCTAGCAAGTGTGAGGCACTAAGTTCAACCCCAGTGCGGCAAAAAATAAGTAAGTGAATAAATGAGAAAAACAACAAAAAATGCTAGTGTGTGGGAAATATAAATTAGTCCAGCCACTATGGAAATCAGTGTAGGATTCCTTTAAAAACTAAAAGAAGAGACCAGAGTTGCCTCTATAGGTTAGCACAGCTGCTGCCTGGTGAAAACAACAACAGCACTGAACACATTGCACAAACTGGCAGTAAGTTACCTCAGGCCCCAATTACAACCTTCCCTGTGGACAGAAGGAACCAAATACTACTCACAAGCCAGTGGCCTGGTGAGACCACATCAGAGCCCCCATTTGTAATGGACAGTCCATAAGACCAAGGAAAGCAGAAAAAAGGAAAGCCAAGAAAGAAACCCTCCAGTGGTCTCCACCTCAAGCTGTCTGATAAGAGGGACGGCACCCTTCCCCACAAAGCTGTGGATACCAAGCACCAACACCAGGATTGGAAACCAAAAGAATAAGCCCAGAACTTTTAAATAAAAGATAAAATAAAAATTAAAGAAAAAAACAGAAGAACTCTTAGTCAAAGGACTCAAGAGCTATGAAGGGAATATGCAAGAATTCAGTGACTCCATCAAAAGACCAAACCTGAAAATCATGGGCATTAAAGAAAGAGAAGAAGTGCAAGCCAAAGGGATATGTAATATATTCAACAAAATAATAACAGAAAATTTCCCAAATCTTGAGAAAGTTTTGCCCATTCAGGTACAGAAAGCCTCTAGGACACCAAATAGACTTGACCAAAATAGAACCTCTCCATGGCATATTATCATTAAAACAACAAGCACAGAGAACAGAGAAAGAATATTGAAGGCTGTAAGAGAGAAAAAACAAATAAAATACATAAAGCCATCAAAATAACAGCAAATTTCTCAATTGGAACCTTAAAAGCAAGAAGGGCATGAAGTAAGGTATATTGGGCACTGAATGAAAATAATCTCAGTCCTAGGATACTCTACCCAGCAAAACTATCATTCAAAATTGATAGAGTGATAAAAGTCTTCCACAATAAACAGAAACTAAATTTTTGACCAACAAGTCACCACTACAGAAGATTCTATAAGGAATTCTGCGTACAAAAGATGAAAGCAAAAAAACCACAAGAGGAAGGGAAGTATTAAACCACAGGAGAAGAAAAGACAAGTAATCAGAGAATAACATTGATTCAGCTACACACAATCAAATCCTTAAACAACAGAAACAACTAAATGGCAGCAATCACCACATACCTATCAGTATTAACACTGAAAGTCAGTGGAGTCAACTCCCCCATCAAAAGATACCATTTGACAAACTGGATTAAAAAGGAATGTCCAACCATTTGTTGTTTAAAAGAGACCCACCTTATTGACAGAAATAAATACTGACTTAGGTTGAAAGGCTGGAAGAAGATTTACAAAGCTAATGGCCCTGGAAAACAGGCAGGAATAGCAATACTTATATCAGACAAAGTAGACTTCAAACTTACATTGATCAAATGAGATAAAGAAGGACATTTCGTACTAATAAAAGGGGAAATATATCAAAAGAAAATAACAGTTATCAACCTATATGCATCCAATGTCAATGTACCCAATTTCATTGAACATACACTAAAGGACTTAAAAGCACAACATAGTGGTAGTGGGAGACTACCCCTCTATCACCAATAAATAGGTCATCCAGACAAAAAATAAAGAAATCCTACAATTAAATGATACCATAGTTCACATGGACTCATATGATGTCTATAGAATATTCCATCCAGCAACAGCACAATATACATTCTTCTCAGCAGCCCATGGAACATTCTCCAAAATAGATCAAATCTTAGGGCACAAAAGCAAGCCTCAACAACTATAAGAAGATAGAAATAACCCTCTGCCTTCTACCTAATCACAATGCATTAAAACTAGAACTCAACAACAGAAGCAGCAGCAGAAAATACACAAACAGTTGGATGCTGAACAACATTGCTCAATGATCAGTGGGTCATAGAAAAAATAGGAGAAGAAATCAAAAAGTTCCTGGAATTTAATGAAAATGAAAACACAACCTATTATAACCTATGGGAACCAGCAAAGGCAGTCCCAAGAGGACAGTTTATAGCCATGCGTGCATATATTAACAGGACAGAAAGATCTCAAATAAACGATCTAATGCTACATCTCAAACTCCTAGAAAAACAAGAATAAGCAGAACCCAAAACAAGCTGAAGGAGAGAAATGATGAAAATAAGGACCAAGATTAATGAAATAGAGACCAAAAACAAACCATACAAAGAATCAATGAAACAAAAAGTTGATTCATTGAAAAACAAACAAGATTGACATGCCCTTGTTAAATCTGACTAAAATGAGAAGGGTAAAGACCCAAATTTGGAAAATCAGAAACAAAAAAAGAGGAGATAACAACAAGCACTAATGAAATCCAGGGAATAATCAGAGTCTACTTTGAGAACCTATACTCCAATAAATTGGAAAATCTTGAAGAAATGGACAAATTTCTAGATACTTATGACCATCCAAAACTGAACCTAGAGGATATTAACCACCTAAACAGTTATATGACACATAACAAAATTGAAGCAGCAATAAAGAGTCTCCCAAAAAAAAAAAGTCCAGGACCTAACGGATTCTCTACTGAATTCTAACAGACCTTTAAAGAAGAACTAATACCAAAAATCCTTAAACTTTTCCATAAAATAGAAAGGAAAGGAACACTGCCTCTTGAAACCAGTATTACACTCATCCCAAAACCAGAAAAGGGCACATCCAAAAAGAACTCAGGCCAATCTCCTTAAGGAACACTAAAGCAAAAAGCCTCAATAAAATAGTGGCAAACCAAATCCAACAACGTATCAGAAGGATCATTCGTCATGACCAAATCACCTTCATCCCAGGGATGCAGGGATGATGTTTCAACATGTGTATTAATAGAAGCAAAGACAAAAAACCACTTGATCATCTCAATAGACGTAGAAAAAGCCTTCAGTAAGATTCAACACCAACCATTTCATGATAAAAGCTTTAAGACAGTTAGAAATAGAAGGAATGTACCTCAGCATTATAAAGGTTATATATGACAAACCTATAGCCAGCATCATGCTTAATGGGGAAAAACTGAAACAATTTCCCCTAAAGTCAGAAACAAGACAAGGGTGCCCACTCTCCCCACTCCTATTCAATATAGTCCTGGAATTCTTAGAGAAATTAGAAAAGGAGAAGGAATACAAATAGGTAAAGATACAAATAAGGATAGGTAAAACTATCACTATTCACAGATGACATGATCTTATACCGTAAAGACCCCAAAAGCTCCTAGACACCATAAACAGGTTCAGCAATGTAGCAGGATACAAAATCACCTTACAAAAATCAGTAGCCGTTCTATACACTAACAATGAACAAATTGAGAAACAATATAGGAAAACAATGCCATTTACAATAGCCTCAAAATAAAAATCAAATACCTAGGAATAAATTTAGCAAAGGATGTAAATGACTTCTACAACGAGAAGTATAAACCACTGAAGGAAGAGATTGAAGAAGACTACAGAAGATGGAACCATCTCCCATGCTCATGGATTGGCAGAGTCAACATAGTAAAAATAGCTATACTACCAAAAGCAATCCACTTGTTCAACACAATTCCCACCAAAATCCCAGTGACATTCACCACAGAGATTGAAAAATCTAAAGTTCATTTGAAAACACAAAAGATCACAAATAGCCAAGGCCATACTAAGCAAAAAGGGTACCACTGGAGGTATCACAATACCTTCTAACTTCCCAGATGGTCTCCCCACTATCAATGTCCCCAACAAGACACCAAGCAGAGGCATGATGGCAGTCCCAGCCCTGCCCTTGAGGGATGCAAGGCCTCATGGGGGAGTGGTAACTGGATACAACACCCCACAGAAAACAGCAACAGGACCAGAAAGCCCAGTGCCAGAGATTCTGAAGAGGAGACCAGAGAACACAGAGGACCAGAGAGAGTGACAGACAGAGCCATTGTGGAATGTTCTCCACTGAATGATATGAATTTTACAAAGGAGGGCCACTGAGGCATGGATTGTAAATTCACAGAGAAAGGGGTTCATGGGCTCCCAGAGACCAGCAGGTTCCTCTCCCCCTATCCCTGCTTCAGATGCAAAGTCAGGTGAGAACAGCACTGGACTTGGACCCCGGGTTTGACCCTGAGTGAATGGGAGCATCTCAATTAGCAGAGGTGGCAGGTGGGTGGTCACATGCAACCAAGACTCTGCCAGCCCCATCTATGACTCCTGACCCCCAGCTTTATACCTGACCTCTGCTCTGAGCTCTCCCTTTATTAACTGATTTAGGGCAGAAACTGACACTCCAGAGTGTGTTCAGCCTTGGATGTCTCATGTTACTGGGAGGTTGGAGGAAGGTTGTTCTGGTGTTTTCTGAGATCCACACACATCTGGTGAGATTGGCGTAATTCTCAGATAAAGATACAACTAACAGAGTCCCTTAAGGGGAAGAACAATGGCCCAATATTTGGATCAGCGATGACCACCTTCCCCAGTCCCTTCTCTTTTTTTTTTCCATTTATTCATATGT
This sequence comes from Castor canadensis, assembly GCF_047511655.1. Taxonomy (NCBI): domain Eukaryota; kingdom Metazoa; phylum Chordata; class Mammalia; order Rodentia; family Castoridae; genus Castor; species Castor canadensis. Next base: position 116,697,068 of record NC_133396.1, read on the forward strand.
GCATACAATGTTTGGGTCATTTCTCACCCCTGCCCCCCATCCCCTCCTTTTCCCCCTGCCCCCTCCCTTTCCCCCCTCTCCCCTTCTAGGCAAAAACTGTTCTGCCCTCTTTTCTAATTTTGTTGACGAGGGAGTGTAAACAATAAGAAGGACAAAGCATTTTTGCTAGTTGAGATAATGATAGTTATACAAGGAGATTCCTAGCATTGCTTCCATGTACAAATGTGTTACCTTCTAAGTTGATTCTTCTCGAACTGACCTTTACTCTAGTTCCTGATCCCCTTCTCCTATTGGCCTCTGTCACTTTAAAGTTTCTGCATCACTTCCTTTGCATTGAGGACATCAAATACTATCAAGTTTTTGAGGTTTCTTACCTATCCTCATACCTCCCTTGTGTGCTCTCACCTTATCATGTGGCCAAAGTCCAGTCACCTTGCTGTATTTGCCCTTGATCTAAAATCCATACAGGAGTGAGAACATATGATTTTTGGTCTTCTGAGCCTCGCTAACCTCGCTCAGAATGATGTTCTCCAGTTCCATCCATTTACTTGCAAATGATAAGATTTCATTCTTCATGGCTGAGTAGAATTCCATTGTGTATAAACACCACATTTTCTTAATCCATTCATCAGTAGTGGGGCATCTTGGCTGTTTCCATAATTTGGCTATTGTGAATAGCGCTGCAATAAACATGGGTGTGCAAGTGCCTCTGGAGTAACTTGTGTCACATTCCTTTGGGTATATCCCCAAGAGTGTGATTGCTGGATCATATGGTAGATCTGTGTTTAGATTTTTAAGAAGCCTCCAAATTTTTTCCCAGAGTGGCTGCACTAGCTTGCTTTCCCACCAGCAGTGTATGAGGGTTCCTTTTTCCCCTCATCCTCACCAACATTTGTTGGTGGTGGTGTTTTCGGTGATGGCTATTCTAATAGGAGTGAGGTAGAATCTTAGTGTGATTTTGATTTGCATTTCCTTTATGACTAGAGATGGTGAGCATTTTTTCATGTGTTTTTTGGCCACTTGAATTTCTTTTGAGAAAGTTCTATTTATTTCAGTTGCCCATTTCTTTATTGGTTCATTAATTTTGAGAGAGTTTAGTTTTTGAGTTCCCTGTTTATTCTGGCTATCAGTCTTTTGTCTGATTTGTAGCTGGAAAATATTTTCTCCCAGTCTGTGGGTGTTCTCTTCAGTTTAGAGACCATTTCTTTTGTTGTGCAGAAGCTTTTTAGTTTTATGATGTCCCATTTGTCTATACTTTCTCTTAGTTGCTGAGCTGCTGGGATTCTGTTGAAGTCCTTGCCCATACCTATTACTTCCAAAGTGTTTCCTACTCTTTCCTGTACCAACTTTAGAGTTTGAGGTCTGATATTAAGGTCCTTGATCCATTTGGGGACGATAAACATGTATCTAGTTTCAGTTTTTTGCAGACGGCTAACCACTTTTCCCAACAACTTTTGTTAAAGAGGCTGTCGTTTTCTCCATCATATATTTTTAGCGCCTTTGTCAAAAATAAGGTGGGTATAGTTGTGTGGATTCACATCCAGGTCCTCTATTCTGTTCCACTGGTCTTCATGTCTGTTTTTGTGCCAGTACCATGCGGTTTTTATTGTTACTGCTTTGTCATATAGTTTGAAGTCAGGTCTTCTGATACCTCCAGCATTGTTCTTTTTGCTGAGTATTGGCTTGGCTATTCACGGTCTCTTGTGTTTCCAAATGAATTTTAGGGAAGATTTTTCAAGCTCTTTGATGAATGTCATTGGGATTTTGATGGGAATTGCATTAAACATATTAAACATGTAGATTGCTTTTGGTAGTATAGCCATTTTTACTATGTTGATTCTACCAATCAATGAGCATGTTCTCCAGCCCCTTCATCCTCCAATAAATGTGTCACCTTTTACCCATTGCTCAGACAAAGAATGAGGACCATCCTCAAAAGGCAACAAGTGTCAAAGAAAAAAAAAGGAAAAAGAAACTAAAAGAAGAACTATGGTGATCCTGCTATACCACTCTTGAATGTATATGTCAAAATACTGTGGGGATTTTTGCATACCCATGCTTATAGTAACACTATAAAACAAGATATTGAACCAGTCAACATGCCCAACAACCAATGATTGGATAAAAGTGGTACCTATATGCAATGGAGTATTATTCTCTTGTAAAGTCAAATGAAATTATGTTGATTGTAGGAAAATGGAGATCAAATCATGTTAAGCAAGATAAGCCAAATTCAGAAAGACAAATGTCACATTTTCACTCATACAGGAAGTTAATATTTTTTTAAAAAATTTTACAATATGATATGATTCTAAAAGGGGGATTGGTTGAGGGTGGGGGATCCAGTGGGTGGGGGAAAGTAAAGGGTGATGGAGGGGGGTGATTATTATAGAAGAACATTATATATATGTATGAAAATAACATAATTACCCACCAAAAACTGTTAAAAGGGAGAAGGATTAAGGAAAAATAATATAAATGGAGTGAATTTAATCAAATTACATTGTATGCATGTTATAAATATTTCAATGAAACCCCTCTGTATAATTAACATATGCTAACAAAAATAGCAGCCTCTTAAAAACAAATCACAGTAGTATCACATTTTTAACATAACAATAATTCCTTAATATGTATGACTGTGTAGTACATATCCAATTGGTATTCACAATACCCTGATTGTTTTATTGCTTCATAATCTCTTAAATTATCTTAGATTTGTGAATCCACCCACCACCCTCCCCATTTCCTTGAAACTTTTTAGTTAATGAACTCAGGTTGGTGGTTTTTCACAGTTCTCAACATTTGAGGAATATTGCTGGCATATGGTATCATTTCACCTACTTCTCTATCACCTCTGTTGTGGTTGGTCTTTAGATCCAGAGAACCGATTATATTCTGGTTCTGTTTTGTTTCTTTTTCTTTCAATCGCTGTTTTCCCCTGTTTGTGAGATAAGCAGACATGGCTCCCCTGCCTTTATATTTTTCCTCTCTTCTCTCTCTCTCTCTCCCTCTTGCTCTCACTGTTGCATTTCTCTCTCTCTCTCTCTCTTTCTCTCTTTCTCTCTCTCTCTCTCTCCCCCCCCCCCATTCCCCCTCTCTCTCCCTCTCCCTTCTCCCCCCTTTGTTCTCTGGTATACTGTTTAAATTTGAAAGTATTTTTATTTTTTATATATTTATTTATAAATATTTGGTAGTACTGGGGTTTGAACTCAGGGTCTCATGCTTGCTAAGCAGGTGCTCTACCACTTCAGCCACTCCACCAGCTACTGTTTAAATTTGAAGAAAATTTGTTTTTTCCCCCAGTCATACCTGCCAGTAAGTCTTAGTCCCTTTCCCCTCCTTTGTCTTGTGCTGTTGGTTCCTTACTGTAAGTAATATTGAAGACAGCTCTTTTTGCCCTTCACCTGCCTCTTCAAAGTATTTGATACGAAGTTAATCACTTCTCTGTTGATACCAGCACTCAGCAAATCTATCCTGCTTTGCCTATATGCTTTCAATTTTCTCCATTGTTTTGATAGTTGTACTGTAAACACATTGACTGAAGCATGCAGCCATTCAAAACTATTTTTTTGTGGTTTCAGGATTTAAACTCAGGCCTTGCTCTTTCTAGGCAGGTGTTCTACCACTTCAGCCAGTCCATCAGCCCTTTTTTGTGTTGGGCATTTTGGAGATAGGGTCTTTGAACCATGATCCTCCTGATCTCTGCCTTCTATGTAGGTAGGATTATAGGCATGAGCCAAGGGCACCCAGCTCAAAACTGTTAGTGTCTCCTTTCTTTCAGTTCTAATTTTATTTAGTTTTAGTTCAGTTCGTCTAGTTTTACAAATGTTTGATCAGTGCTTCTCTGTTCTTTTTTTGTTCATCTAAAGTTTATTCTGTACTTGATTTCTCTAGAAGTATATATTCAAATAATATTTCCTGAGTTCTGATGTGTTATTAATATTCTTAAAGGTCTTTGGGCCAGATATACTCTCCGTGACTCAAATTTTCTTTCCTTTACGCTCTTAATTATGTTACTCTACTGCCTGTGTACAGCATTGCTTTCAGTGTCTTACATAGCCTGTTTTTCTTTCATTTTTAACTAACTTAGTGTTGCCTGGATGCTTAATGTGTATTTTCCTGTTCTTTATAACACTGGAGTTTGACTTGACTGTTGCCCATTGTGTTTCTTTACCCAAGGGATAAAGTATCTTCTTTCAGTAGATAGTTTTCTTTTTTTTTTTAAAGTCTAAAGATTTTCTCCAATTATAATTTCTTCTTGTATTTTCCCTCTTTTCCCATTTATAATTTCTCATGTATATTTTGTTTCACTACATTTCTCTTTTTCAAAAATTTCTATTACACATATATTGGATACTCTTTACTTATTTTCTGTAGCTATCACTAAACCTTTTCATTTATTTTCATTTTTAAAGTTTTTATCCTTTGGCTTTTCCATTTTCATTATACTTTATATTCTGTCTCCATCATATTTATTCACTCTTGTGCTTCTTCCAGTTCAGTTTTAATTCTGGAATGATTGTTTTTGGAATGCTGTCATCTCTCTTTTTAAATCTTGCTTTTATCCAGTCACTTCACTTTCTGATTTCTGTTATTATGGTTTCTTTTCTGTTCTTTCTTAGCTTCTGTTGTTTTCCTATTTTCCTTTGCTTTGTTTTAAAGTGTAAGCATATAATTCTCTCTCTCTTTTTTTTAACCCATTGACCTTGTCAAAATTTTATTTTTTTAATTAATTCATTTATTTTTTATTGTTTTATTATTCATATGTGCATACAAGGCTTGGGTCATTTCTCCCCCCTGCCCCTACCCACTCCCTTACCACCCATTCCGCCCCCTCCCTCTCTCCCCCACCCCTTTAATACCTGGCAGAAACTATTTTGCCCTTATCTCTAATTTTGTTGAAGAGAGAATATAAGCAATAATAGGAAGGAACAAGGGTTTTTGCTGGTTGAGATAGAATAGCTATACAGGGAGTTGACTCACATTAATTTCCTGTGCGTGTGTGTTACCGTCTAGGTTAATTCTTTTTGATCTAACCTTTTCTCTAGTTCCTGGTCCCCTTCTATTGGCCTCAGTTGCTTTTAAGGTATCTGCTTTAGTTTCTCTGCGTTAAGGGCAACAAATGCTAGCTAATTTTTTAGGTGTCTTACCTATCCTCACCCCTCCCTTGTGTACTCTCGATTTTATCATGTGCTCAAAGTCCAATCCCCTTGTTGTGTTTGCCCTTGATCTAATGTCCTCATATGAGGGAGAACATACGATTTTTGGTCTTTTGGCCAGGCTAACCTCACTCAGAATGATGTTCTCCAATTCCATCCATTTACCAGCAAATGATCCTTTTGGTCTATTTCCCCTTTTATTAGTATGGAATGTCCTTTTTTATCTCGTTTGATCAATGTAGGTTTGAAGTCTACTTTGTCAGAGATAAGTATTGCTACTCCTGCCTGTTTTCAGGGGCCATTGGCTTGGTAAATCTTCTTCCAACCTTTCATCCTAAGCCTATGCTTATTTCTGTTGGTGAGATGGGTCTCCTGTAAGCAACAAATTGTTGGATCTTCCTTTTTAATCCATTTTGTCAAGCAGTGCCTTTTGATGGGTGAATTAAGTGGATTAACATTAAGTGTTAGTACTGATAGGTATGTGGTGATTCCTGTCATTTAGTTGTCTTAGTTGTTTGAAGGTTTGATTGTGTGTACCTAAGTTGAGGTTACTCTCTACTTTCTTGCTTTTTCTTTTCCTGTGGTTTGGTGCTGCCTGTCTTTTCATGGTTAAGTTGGGTGTCACTTTCTGTGTGCAGAATCCCTTGAAGAATCTTTTGTAGTGGTGGCTTTGTGGTCACATATTGTTTTAGTTTCTGCTTATCATGGAAGACTTTTATTGCTCCATCTATTTTGAATGATAGCTTTGCTGGATAGAGTATCCTGGAGTTGAAGTTCTTTTCATTTAGTGCCCGGAAGAGCTCACCCCACACTATTCTTGCTTTTAATGTTTCTTTTGAGAAGTCTGCTGTGATTTTGATGGGTTTACCTTTGTATGTTATTTGTTTTTTCTCTCTTGCAGCCTTTAATATTCTTTCCCTAGTTTCTGAACTTGTTGTTTTAATGATGATATGTCTTGGGGTAGTTCTATTTTGATCTGGTCTGTTTGGTGTCCTGGAGACCTCTTGCATCTGTGTGGGAATATCTTTCTCTAGATTTGGGAGATTTTCTGTTATCATTTTGTTGAATATATTACGCATTCCCTTCGCTTGCACCTCTTCTCCTTCTTCGATGCCCATGATTCTCAAGTTTGGTCTTTTGATGGAGTCAGCGAGTTCTTGCATTTTCTTTTCACAGGTCTTGTGTTTTTTAATTAATAGTTCTTCGGTTTTTCCTTTAATTACCATTTCATTTTCAAGTTCTGAGATTCTGTCTTCTGTTTGTTTTATTCTGCTGGATTGGCCTTCCGTTTTGTTTTGCAGTTCTGTTTCATTCTTTTTTCTGAGGTTTTCCATATCCTGTGTGGTTTCCTCTTTAATGTAGTCTGTTTTTGTCCTGAGTTCATTTATCTGTTTATTAATTGTGTTCTCTGTTTCACTTTGGTGTTTATACAGTGCTTCTATGATTTCCTTTATTTCTTCTTTTGCTTTTTCAGATTCTCTATTTTTGTTGTCTTGGAATTTCCTTTGTGTCTCCTGTACATTTTGGTTGACCATATCCATTATCATCTCTATAAAATTCTCATTGAGTACCTGTAGTATGTTATTCTTGTGGACTTCATTGGGTTCTTTGGCATAGTTTATCTTCATTTTGTTGGAGTCTGGATCTGAGTATCTGTTTTCTTCATTTCCCTCTGGTTCCTGTACTAATTTTTTGCTGTGGGGAAAGTGGTTTCCCTGTTTTTTCTGTCTTTCCATCATTGCCTTTGGTGTTGTTACTGTCCCTGTACTGTGTGCAATTAAGTATTTTCTAGCTTGTAATAATAACAATGGTGATATTTAGAATGGAAGGATAAGAGGAGATGGAAAGCAAAGAAGTTAAAGAAAAAGGGAAAAACAAACAGACAGGAAAAAACAAAACAAAAAATCAAACAAAAAAGTTGCAAAGATATAAACAGGGAGCGTTAGTGTACTAATCGACAATAAGCTGAACAGGCATTAGAGAGACAGAGAGAGGATTGAAACTAAACGTGTCTTTATTGTTCTTATTGCTTATTACTCAGTTTCTCTTTTTCCCCGGGTGGAGGTTGGTCTGTGCAGGGGGCTATGCTGCTCTGGCCCAGGGTTGTCTGTAGGAGTACCACGTACTGCTAAGCTCACCTTGTCTGCGTCTTCCCAAGCTGTGTGGGCGCGGGCGACTGGTGGCCCGGGGGCCCTCCCGGTTTCTCCGTTTAATGTGAAGTGGAGATTCTCTGTGCAGGCTGGAAGTGTGGAGGGGTTCATAGTTTTGCCTCTTTTTGGTGGTTTTGCCTACAAAGTGTGTCTTCAGTGTCTCTCCAAGATTTCACTATAGGAGGCACATTTTCTGCTTCCTCCCTCTAGCCACCATCTTGGAATTCTATAATTCTCATTTTTATGAGCATGTCTTTTTTAGAGTGTTCTTACCATCTCGACCTTTTTTTTTTTTCCTTCTGACAATTTTGTGTGGCAGTTCACCTGAATTTCTTTTCTGCTGCTTACTTTTTCAAGTAAAGTAAAATTTCCTGTGCCTTTAAAGAAAAACTTGAGACAAGATGGCTTTCCTTCCAGCTTCTGGCTATAGAGCTCTGTCTTCTTTATCTTCACAAACCTATCAAGATTCTGGCCTCAGATTTTTGTATTATTATTGTTGTACTGGGAATACGTTGTGACATTTACCAAGGTTCTTATAATATATCATAGATGAATTTATCCCTTTGCTCATTCTTTGTTCCCTTCCTCCCCCATTCCTAGAGTAGTTTCAACATGTCTCATTTTTCCATTCTCATACATGAGTATATAATATTTCCACCACATTCACCTTCCTTCATCCTTTACTTATATCCTCCCCCCTCCCACTGGTGCGAACCCCCAGACAGGTCCTGTTTTACCTTCCTTTTCTCCGGTTTTGAAAAATGACATTTGTTTTTTTGTAGAAGATAGCTATACAGAGCATTTCCTTGTGACATTTCCATACCTGTGTGTGTGTGTGTGTGTGTGTGTGTATTATAACCCAAATTGTTTCATCCCCTCCATTATTCTTCTTTTTACCTTAGTCCCCTTCTTATGGTGATTTCGATCAGTTTAAATTTTCTATATTCATTCTTGTATAGAAAGTACCATATTCACATATTCACCTTCTTAACTTTTTTCCTTTACCCTCCCTCTCCCATTAATGACCTCCCCTTAGCATGACCTGTTTTTTCATAATATTGCTTGTATTTGTATTGGGCCTATATTCCACATACATGTAGGCTCAGTTTTTTGGGGTTTTTTTTTTGTTTGTTTGTTTTCTTAGCTCTGCCTCTTCTGTTTTCCAGCTCATTTTTATTTACACCTTCTATTTCCTTTCTTCCTGCACCCTCTGCTCTGTTTTATTTTGCTTTTGCTCCAGATGTTTTTCCTTACTGTTTGGTTTTATCCTGGGAAATAGCTTTTTTTTTTTCAGCTTTGAGAGTTTATAAAATGCAGCTGATCCACATCATAAACCTATTACATTTTTGGTCCTCTTAGCTCATTTATGAATTGGATCCAGTAGAACACCTACAGATTTAGCTTCTGTTTTCATCTGGTCTCCTGTACTTCTCCTGCAGTATCTGTGGGGAGCTTTGGGATTTCATGCACTTTGGAGCATCTGAAGATGCCTCTGCTTCTTTTTACACAGAGCTGACATCATGGAGTCTTATAGCTATCAGTAATTTGTGCCCAAACATCTGTTTGGATAGAAGGGGGTAAGAGGATGGTTTGGGGATACCTTGTGGGCTACTTATTGGTATCCAGGGGTTGAGGCTATGCTAAATGTTGTTAAGTGCATTTGAAAAGAATTATGCCCTGCCACCATACTCCCAGAATATTAGAAGTTTTTTAGAATCCGAGTATTTCAGGACTTGTACATAACCTACTTATTTTAAAGTGGGGAAATAAGTGATTAGTGTTGAGTAATCTGGTTTCATTTCTCTTCTGATAAATGTAACATTTCTAGTATTTTTGTGTAGCATTATCTATCTTTGTAAATAATATTTATAGAAAAAAATGATGTTCACTCACTACTTCCACACACCTTTAAGGATCTTTTCTACTGAGTCTTTAAGAGCTCTGGGCAGGTAACATGTGGGACCCAGGTGCTCTGGTGTCGCATTCCAGAAGCTTATGTCCCGGGCAGAAAACCTGGACCGTATGCTTCACACCTGTCAGTCTCTCACTCTTTTTCCCTTTGTCCATTCTCCACACTGTAGACAGAATGACATTAGAGAACCCAAGTCTATTTTTGTAAACTTAAAAGTTCTTGTTGTCTTCCCATTGCCTTTAGGATCAAGTTCTAACTCTGACTTTACCAAGACTGCTCTACCCTTTCTTTCCCTTCAGCCACTTCTCCAGTTATCCCCTGCTTTGAATGCTGTCTGCCACCTGCAATGAACTTGTTTTAGGTCCTCAAATAAACTATACCCTCTCCACAGGAGAATTTAAAATTCAGACAAAAGATGTAGAGACCCCTGAGTAGCTATAGGCACTTGATTCCAAGCACCAAAATTCAGAGATGATCAAGTACCTTCTGTGGAATAGTATATTTTCATGTAGGCTATACATATCTTCCTACGTACTTTAAATCATCTCTAGACTTCTTATAATTCCTCATACAATATAAGTGCTATATAAATACTTTTCCTATATTGTTTAGGGAACAATGACAAAAATGTCTGGACATGTACAGTACAAATACTGTTTTTTCTGATTTTTTTTTTTCTGGTGGTACTAGAGTTTGAACTTAGGGCCTCATGCTTGCTAAGCAGGTGCTCTACGACTTGATAGGGTCTCACCTCAGGCCACAATCAGTCGTCCTACCTACACCTCCTCCATAGTTGAGATTTCAGGAATGTACCACCCTACCCAGCATTTTTGTCTAGATGGAGTCTCACTAACTTCTTGCCCGTGCTTGCTTTAATCCCTGATCCTCCCAGTCTCCACCTCCCAAGTATCTGGGATTATAGGCCCATACCACCACACCCAGCCTTTTCTGAATATTTTCTTTTGCAGTTGGTTAAATCCATAGGTGTGGAATCACTGACTTGGGAGGGGTTGTAAGGTGTTGGGGGAAATTAGCTTAAGAATCCATGATTTGATTATGCTGTGGTCTCCTCCATTAGCATAGTGATGTTTTTGTGTTCTTCCTTATAGGATGCATTTAGAGCTTAGTGGCTACTAACAAATCCATTAAATTTCCTACCTCTGCTCTAACAAGAAAGCATGTTGTCAGTTACAGTTTCTCTATGTCTTTGCAGTTATGATTAGACAAAAAATCGAATTGTACAGTATTTGTTTTATCATATATAAATTCCCATTGGAAAAATTGTAAGTAACACTTACTGAGTGCATACCATGAGGCACATGTTTATTTAGCCATCATCTCACCTCAACTTTATCAGATTGATCATATTTTTTGTCCGTTTTATAGATGACAAAGGCCAAGTATAAATTAATTAAAGAAATTGTCCATATTCATCCCTGGTGAGAAGTGAGGAGTGGGAAGTAAGCTGTGTGTCATATAAACACACAAGCTGTGTTTATACTCCTAACCACTATGCTGACTGCATATGAATATAATATAATATACTGTTTAGTAAGTTGTTGAATATTAGGAGAGCTGGTGATAGAGAATGAGTAAGTAACAGGGGGAGGGGGTTATTTGATAAAAACACGACATACACAGATCTGAAGTACCAAGGTGAAACCTATGGAGTATCAATACTCACTTAATTTTTTAAAATGAAGGGCAGGAGGGAAAAATAAGTCTTTTCTGGGGGTAGGTATCGGTGGGAGGGGGTCGGACCATGGAAAGAGGGAATGAAAGTGTATATGGTGAATGTATTTTGTATCCACACATGAAAATAGAAGAGTAAAACCGATTGAAATTGTAAGAAGGGAGAGGAGGAAAGAGGAAAAACAATGGAGGGGGTAAATCCAATTAAGACATATTGTAAACACATATGTAAATATCACAGTGTATCCTCCTCTACAAGTGTTATATGCTAATGAAATCATAAAAAAAATGTAGAGCACCTGCGTAGTGTGCATGAGGCCCTGGATTTGATTCCCACTGCAAAGAAGAAAGGAGAAGGTGATACACAGATAGGGAAAAATGAAAAAATAAAGTGAACTTAAAATACAGTGTTGTTATGTAGCAAAGGCTAGCCTTTCAGTCATAATCCTCCTATGCAAGCCCCCTGAGTGCTGGGATTACAGAAGTACACAACCACACCTGACTTCTCCATTGTTTTTATAGTTAATTCCAAAATAGATGTGATTGAGTGCTGATCATGTATTTTCACACATTTCATTTTGAAAATTACCCTGTAAGGTCAGTATACTCTTATTATCCCCATTTTACATATCAAGAAACACGAAGAAGGGTTAAATAACTTTCCCAGGTCAAATAGTAGATAATTTATATAGTGTTCTTTTTTTTCCAGTCTTATTTCTAAGCTATGTAAAGACAACTTGGACTGGGGATGTAACTCAGTGACAGAGCATGTGCTGGACCCCAGCACGGCCCCACCCAAAGAAATTAACTTGATTCCTTCCTGAGATCTTCTGTTTTGCTTTTAAGGAAAATTGTTGAATCTTCTAAAATAATTATCTTAAACATTATTTAGATGGATTTTTATGGTTTTATTAGCCTATAATAGTTGTACAGGGGGATACATTGTGATATTTATATATATGTTTAAAATATATCTTAGTTAGATATATCCCCTCTATCATTCTGCTTTTCCCGCCTCCCCTTAGCACAATTTCAACAGGTTTCATTCTTCTATTTTCATATATGAACACAAAACACATCCACATATACACTGTAATTTCCCCTTTCCTTGTGCCTACCCCCTCCCACTGATACCTAACCACAGAAAAAAAATTATTTTCCCTCCTTCTCTTCATTTTTAAAATTTAAGTGTTTATTGACACAGCCCAAGGGGGTTTCACCTTGGTACTTCAGGTCTGTATATATATGCTTTTATCACTGATCATTTGGCATTTGATATCAGAAATTTTTTAAATATATAGGGGCCTGCCAGTGGCACACACCTCTAATCCCAGCTACTCAGGAGCGGGGAGTAAGGAGGATCTTGAGTTGAAGGCAAGCCTGGGCAAAGACAGTGGAAGACCCTGTCTCAAAGAACAGTTAAAAACAAAAGGACTGAAAGTAGTAGAGCACTTTCATAACATATGCAAGGCCCTGGGTTCAATCCCCAGTACGACATAAAAAGAAACACAAGTGCTTGGATGTTTTTCTAAAGAAATGCATTAGGGCTGGGCGTGGTAGAACATGGCTATAGTCCCAGCTACTTGGAGGCAGAGATTAGAAGAGTCTGTCTCAAGGCCAACCCAGGCCAAAGAAAACAAAGTTGACAAGACTGTATCTCAAAAAGCAAGTTAGACATGATGGTACACTTCTGTAATTCCAACTACATGGAAGTCTTGTCCAAGACCAGCCCAGAGACCCTATTTGAAAAATAACAAAAAAGAACTGGGAGCACAGCTCAAGTGAGGCCTTCAATTTACATTTGAAGGAAATGCATTATATAAAAGAGAACAGGAAGACAGTTTATGTTTGATAGGATTGTATTTTTCAAATACTTCAATAGATTTTTCAAATACAGTAGTAATAGGTCAAATAAAATTTTGAAAGAGATTTAGTTCAAACACCTCAATAGCAAAAGTAATGCTCCCCAACTTTTCATTTACTGGAACTGAGTTGAATTTGGGGACCCCTGAAATCCTCTTCTCCCATTACCAAGCACTAATGTGCATGTGTACATCATAAGCCTCCTGATAATCTTGTATTGCGGTAGTTTTTACAGCCTGGTAAATATTTGCTAACAAGTCTGTAAAGGTTTTGTGAGCATAATATTCACCTACCAAAAATTGTTATGGAAGAGAAGGGACTGAAAAATGTTCTTTTCATAAGGTAACACTGAGTGAAATGCAAAATTATGTAGAAATGGAAACACTTTACAGTTGAGGTGCACACATAGACTTTAAAAGATCCCTTAAGTGGATAAGCATGGCTTTGCATATGTTTATACTCCATAGCCCAAGAAATGGACTGAAGAAGTTTTGTGACTTCCTCTTTCTGTAAGCATGCACTTCTGTATTAATAAAATTGGATTCCCAATAAAAGTATTGATTATCGTAAAAGCCAGTTATTATAAAAACCCTAGCATGCCTTGTTAAATTTCACTCAATAACTTTTTAGTAAGTGTCTGATACTGGAAAGGCAGTATCAGGAAAATATACTTAAATAAATCAGATGTGGACCCCCCTGCCTGAAGGAATATAGAGTCTCCCTAGAGCATTAGTTCATGGACATACACTGTAGCTTAAGGTGGTAATATACTTTTCTTCCAAAACTTACTTCTGGCCATAGGAATCCAAGAAGGCTCCTGAATGGGGTAGTGTTTCAACTGGATCATCTTAAATGATCCAACTTAAATTCCAAACTGAATTCCACTAATAAACAATAATGTAACATTAATTCAAATAAATTTGTATTTATGACAGCACTTTCTGACATACTCCAAAGTAAAAATAACCCCTTTCATATTTTAGAAGTTTCAGACATTCTGGCCTATTATTAAAACATCCACTCTTTGTTACCTTCTCCATATGGAGATAAAAGTGGCAATAACCTTTTCCTTTGCTCTTTAGTAGTCATGTTCTGCAAGTGTACATCAGATCCTATGGAATTGTGACATTACTGTAAGTACTGTGAACAAGCAGTTATCCAACACAAAACAGCTCAGTCTTAAGATGGCTTTTGCCAACTCTATCATGAAGGTAACTTGTAATAGATGAAGCATCTCACCTTCAGCGGTGACCTTGGAAATGGATCTGCATTTGACTCCATCTTCATGACAGCAGTAATGCCCTGACAACAGCTGCAGTAAAATCCAGAACTGTATCTACAAAGAATTCCAGATAGGCCATTTTTCATTGAATCCAGTATGTCAGTTTGATTAATAAGCTGATTAAGTCAAATAAGTAATTTTATCCTATTTCCTAAAAAACTAAAATAAGCTATATGAACAGAAAATTTCACTGAAATTCCTGAAACTTGTGTTCAGGGAGGCATCATTTTCCATTGCTCCATCTATACCATCTCCACTCATACTGAACTGTTACAAGGCTCCAACAATGGCATGGCATGTGTACACTCTGATGCCTTTGTATCGCTACAATATCTTCTCTCACCTAGAGGTAAGAGTACACTGACGTGCTGGTTTGTCTGTGAACATTGTCTGTGAACATTGGATTGGAATGCAAGTTTATTTGCCAAGCGAAATGTTGAGGTGACGATTTCACAGTAGTTTTGTTTTAGATCAATAAACATTTCTTCTGCTTCTTAACATATTACAAAACAGTTAGGTTCTGGGAATTAGATGTGTTCTTGGCCTGAAGTTGTTCTCCCTGTGTTTAACTGACAGCCACAACTAATCTGGAAACATCTTGAGTCTCTACTATATGTAATGATGGAGATATGCAGATCGATAAAGAAATATAGAGAAAAGGCCCCTGAAAGGGTAGTGTTAGAAAATTAAAAGAACAGAAAGAACATATGGATTGTATCAGAAGGGGAGAACTATTAAGGGAGAAAGAGTGGAGAATTAGGAACGTGGAAAGGAAGTTTTTTGAAGTGGATAGAATACATAGTTCTAGTGTGAACACACAAATGTGGTCTTCTTGTAGGAGCTGGACAGACATGGGAGGTGGGAGGCATGTGGTGAAATAGTTATGGCAGCAGTTTTTCCAAGTAAATTTCTCAAAACCCCATTGAATTTGCTCTATGAAGAGATCAGCTGTCCTCCAGATATGAGACTGTATTCATTCATGTACACTCAAGAGTGTTCCAACATTCATCACTACTTTCAGAACTGATTTGTGTAGAAATATGAAAGGTACACAGAGGACTATTAAACTGAGCTCTTCAGGAATGTAGAAGCATTTGTATATTTATACACTCAAAGCATGAAACCACTGGAATCATAGTCCCTTTGGGCTTTAGGTAAAGCCCAGAACATGTCTCAGGATGGAAGCAAGATATCTTTAAGGTAGGAAGAACCAAGTGGTGGCCAAGAGAAAATCCGCAGCCATGGGCTGACATGAGAATGTTAGTAGGTTTCAGCCTTGAGGACTTGTGGGTTTTTAAGTTTTTTATAACAAAATGAATTCTTTGTTCTTACATGCCATGACACATTTGAAGTAAGCAGAACCATACACCGAAGAAAAACCGAATCTTTCTATTAACAACCAAAAATAATAAATAAATAAGCCTACCTATCTTAAAATGACCCAAGTTCTTCCTTATCATAGCATATCTGTGTTTATTCAGTCATGTCTTTGCGCTCCATGTTGAGTGACAGTTGGGTACTTTGTGCAACAAAGCACATCAATCCCCCTTAACTGTGAACCTGGATAAGTTGTATTTAACTTTTCTGTACCCCAGGCTTCTTATCTGTAAAGTGAATGTGATAGAAATAGTAAGATTAATAGCGAACAGTTACTGATTACTTCCTGCATGTAAGCCAGATGTTTCCAGGAGTGCTATCTAAATGAAATCTTCCCCCCAAAATCTTTAAAGTAAGTTGTTGTAACCTAATGACAAGTTGGGAATGTAAGGAAATTGAAGCAACAACAAATTAAGTAACATGCCAAAACTAGGTAGAAATCCTTCACAAATATGGCAGCAAGTGAGCTTCTTCAAAGATGTCATGGGAGAACAGAAATGACTTCAGAAGGAGCATGTTCTGAGTCCAGGCTCATCCCGAATACAATCAGGCCAGTAGAACTCATAGCCTGGATTAGCATCGGGCTTCCACAGACTGAAAAGCTTGACTTTGCCTTTGATAAAGAAATTCGTCCCACTGCCAAACAACTTATACTTATCAATTCCATAGTTGTTGTCTTTTTAAAATGTACATAATTATAATTTTTACCTTATTTGTTTCATGTTATTGTTTAGAAAAATCTAATAATAATGAGAGACATAAAGAGGAAATTCTTCCCAAATGCTAGCACACAGAAATCTTCTTTATTTTGTTCTTCAGTTCCTTTCAACCAGTACATGTGTGTGTTTGGATACATGAGTTTAGTGCACCATGAAGAAAGAGT
Source organism: Castor canadensis (assembly GCF_047511655.1). Lineage (NCBI taxonomy): Eukaryota > Metazoa > Chordata > Mammalia > Rodentia > Castoridae > Castor > Castor canadensis. The sequence continues at coordinate 116,713,389 of NC_133396.1, forward strand.
AAAGCAGAATTAAGAGCCCAAGAGTAAAGAGGTCACTTTTTTTAGGTTATGGTACACGTAAGCTGTTTAGATGAGACTTTTTAATTTACGTTATTAAATTCTTCTGTTTGTGATACCGTGTTTTTAAAAGGTGGTCCTCGTGTGATACATTTTAAATATTCTATAGAAATTTTAAAATACATATTTTCTGTTTTAGATTATGAATAATTTGGTTAAGTCTACCATCTTTACTATTTGGGTAACCCTCTCTATTAATGGTTCAGAACCATAAGAATTGTGGAGTGTCTTGCTAGAAAAGTGTTCGTGTGCATATTTGGTACCTGATGTCATGAGGTTCCTGGTCATTAGAAGCTCACTAAACATCAGCTGTAGTGGAAGTCACTAGTTATGGAGCAGAGTAAAACAGAATGAGAAGAGATGGGTCTGAACTCAGCAGAGAGACTAACAGAACAGATTTGTCAGAAGCAACTGAGAGGACCTGCATCCTGGTAGACAGATACTACATCCTGGGGTAGAGATTAGGAAAACAGGAAGTGAAAGGTTAATTGACATTGGGTAAAAAGTTGCTGACAAGTAAGCAGTGGAGCAGCTTGGACAAGGTCAGCAGGCAGTATTGATTGGAAAGAGCCCCCATCCCCAGTTGTATTTCAAGACTAGAACATGAGCACCTGGGGAGGTGCAGGCAATACCTCAGTTCAGATGGAACTAAGATATGAGAAGGCTTATAGTGAAAGAGGATAAATCCATTATAGAGTATTGATCCAGGTGCTGACTTCAGTGCACTGAGCTAAAACTTAAGCTACCCTTGCCAACATGGGTGTTGTTCCAAAGAGAAATGAAATGGGATTGAGGCAGAATGTGAAGTCTAGTGACCAAAACCAGAGAGAAAAAAGTTACCAGAACCAAGAAGCGGTCAGGATGAAATTATCACCACCAAATGCAAAGGGCAACTGTAGATGGCCTAGGATAATGCACAGGTCCAGGCTTTGACAGAAAACAGTGTTAAACATGAAAAAATGCTCACCATCTCTAGCAATAAAGAAAATGCAAATTAAAACCACACTAAGATTCCACCTCACCCCTGTTAGAATAGCCATCATCAGCAACACCACCACCAACAGGTGTTGGCGAGGATGCGGGAGAAAAAGGAACCCTCTTACACTGTTGGTGGGAATGTAGACTAGTACAACCACTCTGGAAAAAAATTTGGAGGCTACTTTAAAAGCTAGACATTGATCTACCATTTGATCCAGCAATACCACTCTTGGGGATATACCCAAAAGACTGTGACACAGGTTACTCCAGAGGCACCTGCACACCCATGTTTATTGAGGCACTATTCACAGTAGCCAAGTTATGGAAACAGCCAAGATGCCCCAGCACTGACAAATGGATTAAGAAAATGTGGTATCTATACACAATGGAATTTTATGCAGCCATGAAGAAGAACGAAATGTTATCATTCGCTGGTAAATGGATGGAATTGGAGAACATCATTCTGAGTGAGGTTAGCCTGCCCCAAAAGACCAAAAATCGTATGTTCTCCCTCATATGTGGACATTAGATCAAGGGCAAACACAACACGGGGATTGGACTATGAGCACATGATAAAGCGAGAGCACACAAGGGAGAGGTGAGGATAGGTAAGACACCTAAAAAACTAGCTAGCATTTGTTGCCCTTAACGCAGAGAAACTAAAGCAGATACCTTAAAAGCAACTGAGGCCAATAGGAAAAGGGGAACAGGTACTAGAGAAAAGGTTAGATCAAAAAGAATTAACCTAGAAGGTAACACCCACGCACAGGAAATCAATGTGAGTCAATGCCCTGTATAGTTATCCTTATCTCAACCAGCAAAAACCCTTGTGCCTTCCTGTTATTGCTTATACTCTCTCTACAACAAAATTAGAAATAAGGGCAAAATAGTTTCTGCTGGGTATTGAGTGGGGGGGAGAAGGAGGGGGCGGAGTGGGTGGTAAGGGAGGGGGTAGGGGCAGGGGGGAGAAATGAACCAAGCCTTGTATGCACATATGAATAATAAAAGAAAAAGGAAAAAAAAAAGAAAACAGTGTTAAAAACAAGGATTTAATGACATGGACTAGTCAAAAAAAGTTCATGATACCTAGTGTGCATTTGGTACAAAGGGAAAAGAGCTGGATACTGTTGTCTGCTCGTTCAGGTTAATATTTTGAGACATACGGACACTGAGTAAAGGGGAAGGGAGGGTGATTTGGCTCTAGAAAAGGAAGTTCACACAGGGCTGGACTTCCAGCCCCTGTCCTCTCTGCCACCAGATTGTTCCTCCAGTGACACCACAGACCTGCTCATTTCTGTGCAGCTGATGCCCTGTCTGGGCCGATACTGTTCTAATTGACAGTGAGTGTTCCTGCCAAATGCCCGGGCCATAGCCACATCTGCCTGTCTCTTTTCAGCTGCTTGTCCAAGACCACTTGGGGACACGTTGTATCCAGGGGGCAGCTTTAACTAGGCCTAATTCCTAAAGAGCGTCTCTTTGTAAATGTATACAGTGAAGCCGACAAGTTCCTACTGTCTTCTCTTTAATGTTATTGTGTTTGACACTGCCTGGTTCTGTCCTGTCAGCCTGTCAAAGCCAAGTTTTCAGGCAAGGTGGTTCTCACTAGGGTTTGTTTCTGTGTTTTGTTTTGGGTGTTTGTGATTACTTTTTTTTCCTCCAGATAAGATGCCCAGCTTCCTGCCACCACACCATATAAATCGATAGCTTGCAGCAATTGATGGAAAGAAGCCAAGTGCAGTCTATTTAAAAAACAAAGTAAAATAAAAAGACTTCTTTTTGAGTTCTGCTTCACTAATACTTAGTAGAATAACTTTTAGAAGGAGCACATGAGAATCCATGTTTCCAATCATAATCAACTGAGATTCCACTTAAAGATATGCTGGTTGTGATTTATCTCCCTTCCTCTCCTCTCCTCTTCTCTCCTCTCCAAACAAATGCTGTATCTAAAACAAATATACTGATCAAGCTGATTGGTAATTTTCTTACAGTGCCTTACAGATCTTAAATAACTTTGGAGCTCTTCATAAAATATTGTATTGTCATTCTTCAAAATCCCACAGCCAAAAAAGGAAGGGAGGGAGGGAGAGAGACAGAAAGAAGAAGGGAGGAAGGGAAGAAGGAAGGAAAACTTTCACCTATCACTTTGAGTAGTAATCTAAGTGTTCTGCTTTGCAAAAACAAATGACTCATTAGACTGAAGAAACAAGAATGCCATTGATACATTCATTGACTTTAAATTAAAAACATAACTGCTATGTTTTGCATAAGGAATGACAACTAAATAACAGAGTACACCTTGCTATTATTTGTTGCAACTCCATTATACCTGTCTGAAAGGAAGAAGAGAAAAGGGCAAGCCTAAGTTGAGTAATCTTACTGATCCAGCTATCTGGCTCTCTCCATGTGCTATAGCGGATAGCAGATAGTTTTTGATTGACTTACTGAAGTACAGCTGGCTATTTTTTCGTATAGCTCAGATCTTCAGGTTCCATGTTACTAAATTTATTAACTTTAATTTTATTCTCCTTACACATTTATCTCTTTTCCTTTTTGTTGTTGTACAGGGTGGGAAGAAGAGTTGAATAAAATGTAATATTCTATTTGTTCTGTTAAAATACCTGAAAGAGAATTTTTGCTCCAGCAATTGATAAAAAGGTTTAGAAGAGAGTGTTATTCCTGAAGTTTATTTTTCACTATCTTTATAAAGAGGCCTTCCTAATAATTTTAATTAATGCAAAAAAATTAAGTTTCAAAGGCAGTGTTGACTTAGGAGAGTGATTTGTAGGCAATTCAAATGCTCCAATTACATAACCTAGCCCAAGAGCAACGTAAGTAGTCACAGAAAGCACTTACTATGTATCAGATACTCAAGTGTTTCTTCTGATTATTTCTAAGAATTGGGTTTCTTAGGACTGATAATTTTTTAGCTTAGTTTGAGCCTTAAATGTATAGAAAAATATAAAACCTGGCTTAAGTCTTTACAATCATCCAGAATTATACCTGTTTAATGGCTGCCTTCCCACCTCTGTGCACCTCCTCACTTGACATACTAGCACAAAGCAATTTCATTGTGCAGCAGCTTTGCATTATTCTGTAGTTGTTAGAATAGGTGATGAATATCCTGGGTGGAAATGTGTTCCTGGATTATTGCCAAACTACTTGACCTCCTATGTCTTCTGTCTCAACCCTGCCCACCCGAAGATCCTTACCAGCATCCGTGTATCTGCTCAACTTTCTCTCCTATAAATCTTTAATAGCTTCACTTCTTCTGTAAAGTCCAAATGCCTTCATGGGCATTTAAGGCACATATGGCCCCATGGTACAGCCCCAGTCTCCTCCATTCATATCATCAATCCTTCTCCAAATACTGCTCTCCACACATCCTCAACTACTCAGAATTCTCTGAACAGGAATCATGGAGGAATTCTTTCAGGAATAACTTAAACTATAATAATAACTGTGTTTTACTGAGGATCAGAAGGAGCTAGTCCATGGGTAATTTTTACAGCTGGGTAGCAGAAAGACCGCACTTGACAATTCAGATCCCCACTGTAGTCCTGTTTTCCGAATGGTGCCTTCCCCTCCTTCTCAGGTATTCCTGATACTGACCCTGTCTAGTATGTGCTCTGCCAGAAGGGAAACTTTACTCCAGTCTTTTGCTGAGAGGAGATTTCAAGAAGGATAAAATATGTGAAAGAATAATTTTTGACAAAAAGGTAAAATCATAACTCTCATAGAGATATAAAATAGATGTGGTTAAGATATTACTTAGTTCATTAATTAATGAGGGAACTAGGCAAATGTTATAACCAGTTCAAAGGGGGAGGGCTAAGAAGCACAAATGTATATAAAGGGAAATTGAAAAGAGTATAAAATGGGCATAAAACTAGGGGTATCCCTCCACAAGACAGTTCATTTGTGTTTCTATAAATGGGTCTGTTTCTTATTTGATTCAGTTATCTAAAACATGAGAGTTGTAACACAGCTCCCAAAAAATTAGAATTAGTTGACTTGAAGGATATATTCCAAAAGCATAGTTTTTCCATTGAAAAACAAAATTTTCCCTACAGAGGGGGAAAATAGATAGATAGATAAATGAATAGATAGATAAGTGTATAATATGTATGGATATGTATTTTACATTCAGCACACTTGGAATTGTTAATATGAACTAAGTAATGCAGTCTCTAATAGTATTTAATGAAGTTGGTTGTCCATACCACCACTATCCACTATTTTACATATTTATGATTATCTCCCTATTCAGACTTTTAATTCTTCCAATAATAGGAATTGAATGTTCTTCCCTTTCCTTCATATCTTCCATCTCCTCTTTCCTACTCTCCCTATTTTCACTACCAGTAAAAAGAATAAACGTAGTTGGTCATAATCATTCAGTTTTCCTGGTATCATTAGCCCATATGTCACTTCATAATCCATGTTAATTAACATTTTGACAGCAAATCAGAATGGTATTACTTTCAGAATGAATTTTTAAAAATATAGATATATATATTCTATGACAGAGAAACAATATAGACTCAATACAAAGGGAAGAGAAAACTAGACAAATACCCATTTACTGTTAAGCTACATTACTAGATTTCCATGGTTCATTTGTCTTAACTTGTGAGACTTGAATTATTTTAATTACTCATCTTGGCTTTGTGCTTATAGAGGTAGAACCTATATTTGAAATAACTCCCCAGCAATAATTTTCATTATATATAAACATCTTAGTGTATGTACATAGTGTATATATCTTTGTCTTTAACTATTTTTTTTCATTATTTTCCTCTAATAATCTGGTTGTTTTCAAATTGGATCCTTTTAAACCTCATGATTCTACTAGATATCTCTATGCGTTACCAAAAGAGCTCGTGCTAGAATAAATATGGTTCATTTATTTCTGCTTCATGATCCTCAGGCCCTTTCCCAATCCCACATCAGGGATTATGATCCAGCAATTGAGCAGAGAATCCTTCTGCAGGTTGAAAAGTTTGAAAACTTAAATACTTTCTGTTTTTGCATTAGCCTTTTTGATTTCCAATTCGGCCATTTCTTATTCTTTGAAAACTCTTTAACTTAGGAGACCAAGAGTAAACAGAATAATCTAATTGTAACGGGTTCTAATAATAGCAGAGGCCCACTTTTCAGTTCTTATATATCATGTCTGTACATATATAATCTGATATTATGTTAGTAGCAGTAGACTGGCATTTTAATTCTTTCAAATTATGTTTTCTTACCTCACTAATAAATAATTAAACAATTCTAATTGTATGAATTATAACAAGAACTCATTATTTCCTTCTTACTTAAAATGTTTTAAGAAAATTTGCTGCTGCATAATATCTTAAGAGAAATTGATCATACTTTTCCTGTAATGAATGTTGTTCTGACAGTAAAGCATTAGTAACCAATTGATAACCCAGCAACAATATTGTGATCTCTTTAGATAATTAATCTTAGCTATTTTCCTGTCAGAAACAACAGTGTTTGATTTTATGTTGAGCCAGAAAGATTGCCAGTTCTGAAAATTAAAAAGCATTCCTTTTATATTATTCATTCCAGTAACAATTTATGATGGCGCATTTAGCTGCTGAACGCTTGTCAACAAACGTAATTATGTTTCGATATAAACAAGATTGGTGGTTTTACTATGCAGCTCCATCTTTGTTGAGAATGTTTTGATTTAAGTTCAGATTATACAAGCTGTGTATTTATGAGTCATTTTTTCCTCCTTTGTTAATAGTTTTTTCTGATAATTACTTGTAGGCAAACAAGCATGCATTTAGGATCCTTATGTACAGGAGACATCAAAAGAAGAAGAAAAGCTGCACCTTTGCCTGGACCTACTACAGCAGGTAAAAAAAACAAAGAAGGGGTTACAGTGGAGCACAGATGGAAGGTTCATAAATCATCAAGAATAAAAATATAGATACTTATTAATCACTCCCACAGAAAAAGGGTCACAGTTGCAAGAAACTGTTATGATAATTCATTTGTAGTTGGTATCAGGATGTATTGCATGTTCCTTGTGTAGATTTTTGAGGTTGTCAATCAATGAAACATTTGCTACACAAATGCCCAAATGCAAAATTTTGTTTGAGATACCAAAGGATACAAAAACTTCACATTTTGTATCTTTGGGCTCAACAAATTTTCAGACTTATTGGGAAAATAAGGCATAAATAGATGAAGCAAAAAATAACCACAGAAGAGATTAATAGTAATAAATCCACAAAGTATGAAAGCAGCTACAAACGCAAGACCCAATGTTTTAGTAAGTGGGAACATTGCGTGTAAATGTGGCAGTCTGTTTTCTACTCCCAGCTCTGCAGAAATCTTAGGTTCATCTTTCCTTATTTACACAACATTAGCATCAGAAAAAAAAATCTCTTATTTCTACCTCAAAAATTGTCATTCTAACAACATGCCTTTCTAATAATGACTGTGGTTAGGGGATTTCTGTTAAGTACTCACGGGAGAGTGAAGGATGTGATTAAGATTAGTGTGTATTCCATTTCATGATAAAATCTCTAAGAAAACTAGGAATAGAAGGAAAGTACCTCAACATTATAAAAGCTGTATGACAAACCTACAGCCAGCAGTATACTTAATGGAGAAAAACAGAAACCATTCCCTCTAAAATCAGGAACCAGACAAGGATGCCCACTACTCCACTCCTATTCAACATAGTACTGGAATTCCTACCCAGAGCAATAGGCAAGAAGAAGGAATAAAAGGAATACAAATAGGTAAAGAAACTGTCAAAATATCCCTATTTGCAGATGACATGATCCTATACCTTAAAGACCCAAAAAACTCTACTCAGAAGCTTCTATACATCATCAATAGCTACAGCAAGGTAGCAGGATATAAAATCAACATAGAAAAATCATTAGCATTTCTATACACTAATAATAAACAAACTGAGAAAGAATATATGAAAACAATTCCATTCACAATAGCTTCAAAAAAAATCAAATACCTAGGTGTAAACTTAACAAAAGATGTGAAAGACCTCTACAAGGAAAACTATATACACTTCTGAAGAAAGAGATTGAGGAAGACTATAGAAAGTGGAGAGATCTCCCATGCTCATGGATTGGTAGAATCAACATAGTAAAAATGTCTATACTCCCAAAAGTAATCTACATGTTTAATGCAATTCCCATCAAGATTCCAATGACATTCACTAAAGAGATTGAAAAATCTACCGTGAAATATATATGGAAACACAAGAGGCCACGAATAGCCAAGGCAATACTCAGTCAAAAGATCAATGCTGGAGGTATCACAATACCTGACTTCAAACTATATTACAAAGCAATAACGATAAAAACAGCATGGTACTGGTACAAAAACAGACATGAAGACCAGTGGAACAGAATAGAGGACCCAGATATGAAGGCACACAACTATAACCAACTTGTCTTTGACAAAAGCGCTAAAAATATACGATGGAGAAATAGCAGCCTCTTCAACAAAAACTGCTGGGAAAACTGGTTAGCAGTCTGCAAAAAACTGAAACTAGATCCATATATATCACCCTATACCAATATTAACTCAAAATGGATCAAGGATCTTAATATCAGACCCCAAACTCTAAAGAGTAGGAAATACTCTGGACCTAGTAGGTATAGGTAAGAACTTTCTCAACGAAACCCCAGCAGCACAGCAACTAAGAGATAGCATAGATAAATGGGACCTCATAAAGCTAAAAAGCTTCTGTTCATGAAAAGAAATGGTCTCTAAACTGAAGAGAACACTCACAGAGTAGGAGAAAATATTTGCCAGCTACACATCAGACAAAGGACTGATAACCAGAATATATAGGGAACTTAAAAAACTAAATTCTCCCAAAACTAATGAACCAATAAAGAAATGGGCAAGTGAACTAAACAGAACTTTCTCAAGAGAAGAAATTCAAATGGCCATAAAATACATGAAAAAATGCTCACCATCTCTAGCAATAAAGGAAATGCAAATTAAAACCACACTAAGATTCCACTTCACCCCTGTTAGAATAGCCATCATTAGCAACACCACGAACAACAGTGTTGGTGAGGATGCGGGGAAAAAGGAACCCTCTTACACTGTTGGTGGGAATGTAAATTAGTACAACCACTCTGGAAAAAAATTTGGAGGCTACTTAAAAAGCTAAACATTGATCTACCATTTGATCCAGCAATACCACTCTTGGGGATATGCCCAAAAGACTGTGACACAGGTTACTCCAGAGGCATCTGCACACCCATGTTTATTGTGGCACTATTCACAATAGCCAAGTTATGGAAACAGCCAAGATGCCCCACCACTGATGAATGGATTAAGAAAATGTGGTATCTATACACAATGGAATTGTATGCAGCCATGAAGAAGAACGAAATGTTATCATTTGCCAGTACATGGATGGAATTGGAGAACATCATTCTGAGTGAGGTTAGCCTGGCCCAAAAGACCAAAAATCGTATGTTCTCCCTCATATGCGGACATTAGATCAAGGGCAAACACAAGGGGATTGGACTTTGAGCACATGATAAAAGCAAGAGCACACAATGGAGGTGTGAGGATAGGTAAGACACCTAAAATATTAGCTAGCATTTGTTGCCCTTAACGCAGAGAAACTAAAGCAGATACCTTAAAAGCAACTGAGGCCAATAGGAAAAGGGGCCAGGAACTAGAGAAAAGGTTAGATCAAAAAGAATTAACCTAGAAGGTAACACACACGCACAGGAAATTAATGTGAGTCAACTCCCTGTATAGCTATCCTTATCTCAACCAGCAAAAACCCTTGTTCCTTCCTATTATGGCTTATACTCTCTCTTCAGTAAAATTAGAGATAAGGGCAAAATAGTTTCTGCTGGGTATTGAGGGGGTGGGGAGGAGAGGGAGGGGGCGGGGTGGGTGGTAAGGGAGGAGGTGGGGGCATGGGGGAGAAATTACCCAAGCCTTGTATGCACATATGAATAATAAAACAATAAAAAAAAAGATTAGTGTGTATTACAAAATCTCATGTAAGAGCCATGAGAAAAGGAGGCACAGATAGTCAGTGCTAGGAGGAAGCCAGCTGGGCATTAAAATGTAGACAGCACCCATATATGAATAAGCAACAGTTAACTGTAATAGATTTGTGATGTAACCAACTCTGACTATGAGGAAATATTGTGAGTGTAGATAGTTTATCAGTTATGAAGAGGATTAGCCTTGACCTGTTGCCTGAGATCCTTAACCATCCCCATTTATAAACTTTCTCTGAATTCATTTGATCACCCTTTTATAAGAAAAGTCACTCTAATTATCGAATATGAAAAATAAAATTCTTCTCCACAGAAGAACAAACAGTGAGAAGAAAAAAATGTATGTGTATATGAACAGATTTGAGATTTGGTTTTGCATGGTGAGTTTAAAGGAAATAAAATGTGAATCTTAATGTTGTGTATTTAGGGAACCTATTCCATAGTTCAGCACTAGAAAATTGACAGGTAGCTTACACTTAGCAGTTGTTCCAAGTCAGGGGCTACATTATGAAGTTATACATTAGTTATAATGCCTGATCTTCTCCTAGCTGTATTGATTGAAGCCTCAGGATTTGGAATTAGGAAACACTGTGTATAAAGTATGTTTGAATTTATGTAGCATAGTATTTACCACTTACGTTGCACCTATGCTGTACCAGAAACTTATTTTATCTTTACAACTGTATGAGATGAACATTGCTGTCATCACTTTGCAGGTCATAAAATTAAGATCAGAGGAGTAATTGGCGACATTATTATTGAAGCACAAGGCGTCACACTTCAATCTGTGAGATGCCTAATAGTTCTTCCCTAACAACATACTTCTGGCCCCTTTCTGAGAGTATATATGTAAAGACTGCCCTATTCCACATGTTGACTTGAAGGCACTATTGCATGCCTTAAATTTTGTAGAAGATTCATCCAGCTATTACTATTTAGAAATATAGAATATTAATGAAATACTCCTAATACATCTCTTCATAAGGAATGTTCAAACACATTTTCATCAAATACATGTCACAACGTTTTCAATTCAAATCTGTCATAAGGCAGGTACAGGATTCATTAGCACTCCCACTCCAGTTGAATGGTCCCCTGAATTCTTTTTTCTCTCAGTGATTCAAACATGAATGGCAGAAACAGTACACAAACGATCTTTAAAATTCAACTACTGCACCTGAGTGGCAGCAATAAGGAAAAGAGGGTCAGGCCCTAACGCAGTGAACACATATGAGGTGAGAAGGAACACACATGATGGTGGAGAAAAGGATAATAATAATTATTTCTACAAGGCAGTTTTGATGTTACAACTCAGTAACATCAAAGGAAATCATTTATACAGAGCATAGGCACAGACAATAAACTTTAGCCTCAAACAGTTTCATGTTAAGGTTATACCAGCTTATTTCAGATGTTATATTCCTTCAAAACTGTTGTGATTCTTTTAGAAGATACAGAATTTTCATTTTATTACTAAATTTTTAAACTATAAAATTCGTAGGAATTTAATGCATGTGTAAGGAATGAGAGTAGTGATGGTGTAGGTGAAATATGTTGCTTGTTGTCGATATAGTTGCTCCTCCCAAAGAGAAAAAAATTGAGGTTATTTAAAAGTCCTCAGTTTGAAATATAATATCCTCTGATCCTAATGAATTAACTCTAAGGTGAAGATTATTACCCACATTCAAGTAAGAAGTGTTTCTGTATAAATACACTTTGATAATAAGGTTGTGAATCCTAGATCACTGTGTCTTTGAAAATTACAGTTTTCAAATTCTGGAATACAGTCAGTCACAGAATAGTCAATTATATTTGTAAACTTCCAATGATGAGCTTGCATAAAGAATTATTTTTTAAAGGACCTTCTTGCCATTTTCTCAGGCGCTCACAGACCTTCCAGAAAACACACTAAACTGAGTTAGTTTCATGGTTCCTCTTGCTTTTAGTCTATGATAAATCTAATCTGGAAAAATGCAAGAGATGAAAAATTCTCCCTCGTGTGAAATAGGGAGGAAGAATTAAAAGCCTGACAACTTGAATATTATTGAATAACCCTTCCTGATTTCCTGAAAATATTACACAATCAAATAGCAAGTATAGAAAGGGTTTTCAAAAAAAATTCCAAAATTCATAATTAGGTACTTTAATTTTCAAATTAGGTTAATATAACAGCTTCTGACTCTCAATATAACAAAATTATATACTGTATTTAAAATAATTGATAATATTTTAAGAGATTTAAGGCTCCTATGAAATAAATAATCCATAAATAAATAAACTGATCATGGTTTCCTGCTATGTATTGAAATTTTTTCTCACTCTCTTTTAGCAATAGCATTGAAACATAACTTCAGTTGCTTTAGAAGGCTGTTGACCATCCACTCTGTTATCGGTTGCACATTTATTAGTTGTGACAGGACCACCAAATTTATTTCATTGCTTTTGCTTATTTGCTGCTCTCTCACCTTTGTATTTTGTATTGACAAGGTAAAATTAATATTGATAAGGGTAGATATTGATTTGTTTTAGTGTATAACTTGTTCTCTGCCTCATTCAGAGTCACATACCAAAAGATAGTGGATGTCTCTTTGTGCTACAAAGGATGTAGATTTACTATTATAAAATTGAGAACTATTGAAGCAAGAAGGATTGCCAACAGAATTCATTTTATAGTTTGAAAAATGTCACCTGTAAAGGTGAAGAAAAGCACAGAACAAAATAGGAGGAATATTATTAACACTTTTTAAAAAGGCAACCAGCAATATTGTCTATGGTTTGTACTTTTGATAGAAGTCATAGCTTATTAAAGATTTGATACTAAAAAGATTTTTAAATACGTTTATTGAGATATTGTGGCTAATACATTAAAAAAAAATTTCACTGCACAGTAGTAAGTTTATTATTATTCAAAATTAGTATTGCCTGTCTCTTTAGATTTCTCTTGAGATAATGTCATTATAAGAATATTCGTTATAAGGCATCAACTTTATATTATAAATCCCCATATATTATAAATTATGCTGAAGAATTGCCTGTTGTCTTGGAATAAATATTGCTCCAAAGAAACTCTGTTTTCATGGACATATGAATTCTTGGCATGAGCTTACATTACAGCCTTTTGTGACTTTTCAACTTTTTTTCTCCATATCTTACTGATATTTAAATATGAAAATAGTTTTATTATGATATTTCAGGAAATAAAGACAAGTTATAAATAATGGGTGAATATTTTGTAAAGGTAGGCTTTTAAATAAAAGTGATACTGTGCATAATAAGAGATGTTTGGTATAACCAAGCTGCTTTTCCCTAAACTTGTCTTACCAATGATTTTTATATATGTATATAAATGATTTAAAGAATGATTTATTAGGAAAGCAAAAGTATACCTCTAGTCATGAGACAGGCAGTTGAGTGACAGTCAGCCAATAAACAGGAATAATACACCTCAAGGGATGAAGTGGGTGGTTGGAAAAGGTTCAAAACCTGCAAACTGTCAGGGCTTTGGGTTTTGTCCATTAGTGTTGGGTTACTGAATGAGGTGAAACTGCAGAGCCTTCCCTTGTGGCTCTGCCCAAATGATTTGGCCACTGAGCAGAGACTGCCTGGGTGTGAGAAGGCATATATCTGCACATTTGCCTTTTCCATTTGACTCTCTTTGCCCTTCCTTGTTTAACCTTGATATGGGGAGTTGGCTCTATAAGGATAAAGGGCCATCACTGTAGTCACTGATCCTGGAGCATTGGTCATTTTAATTGTTGATCCAGGCATGGACCAACTGGAAGTCTTAGAATGGAATCTCTTGTAGCCCAGGACATTTCCCATTCCTGCTCCCCTCCCCCCACCAACACACACACACACACACACACACACACACACACACACACACACACACACAAACAGGAGCTCAGGATCCTGAAATTGTTCAGAGTTTGGGTGGCAAGATCAATTTGGCTGCTTCCTGCTGACAGGGAACAACATAGGTATTCAAGGTTCAGAGTCTTGCTCTATGTCAGAACACAGAAAAGTTGATTAGGCTCAGTCATAAATGGCTGCTGAGAATGTGGTCTTTCCATTGTTGGACCAGAAGGAGTATAGTTGTCATGAAATAAAACAACCAATGTTTCCAAGGGTGAAAATGTGTTTTGTAGCCTGGAGGTAAGATATTTAATAAGGGTGTTAAAAATTAGAAGCTTAAATGAGACAAGTAGCAGGATTGAGAGCAGCGGGGAGGAGGCATGTGTAATTAAGCAGTCTCCATCAAAGGTGTGGTCCAGGTTGGTCTCAAGATTGGTTAGTCAGCACCTTGTGAGAATAAGTTGTGGGTGCCTGGAAGTGGGGGTGAGGGATATATTTGTCTCTTGTTACAAGTTTATCCATCAGTTCTTTTATTTCAGGAATCTAAAGTGACCTATTATAATCCCTTTGTGGGAGAATTAGGTTGTCAGCCAATCTAGTTTTATAGGTTTTTTGGCTGAAGATAAACTAGTACATGAGAAGGAGACAAGTTGTAATAGCTTCTGTCAGAGGTGTGTGGGAAGGCTTTAGTGTCAGATAAACATGCATAAGAAACTTTTCTTCATAATCTCTAGGTTTTAGTTACTCTTGGAAGTGTTGGCCCAAGTGACTCCATTAGTGTATTCTTTTTTTTCTTTTCTTTTTTAGGGCTGGGATCGAACCTAGGGCCTCATGTATACTAGGAAAGCACTCTACCACTGAGCTACATCCTAGCCCATGACTCCATTATTATTCTGACAATTTCCCCTTAACTTTGGGCAATTTTCTTTGAAAATATCATTGATTGATCACTCTGTGGCTTGGCTGTAGTGGTCCCTCATCTCTGGGAAGAGCTTTTCCCTGTATAGTCTGATCTGATCCCAAGTCAGAGGGGGATGTAAAAGACAGTTCAGGTGGTAGTCAGTACCAATGAGATTGAATTTAAACAACTAAGAGGCTTAGTAGTACACTTAGCTTGGCTTACCTGAAGTTCATTTTATTATTATTATTATTATTGTCATCACATTATTGTTGTACTGGGGGTACATTGTGACATTTACAAAAAGTGCTTACAATGTATCTTAAATTCAACCCCCTCCAGCATTCTTCTTTATCCTCCCCTTCCCCCATACACATTCTTGCCAATCTTGAAAACCTTGAGGCATGTTTGCTAGTGTCCCCATGGGAAAGGAGCCACACTTGGCAGCTCAGAACAAGACTTTTATGAAGTAGAACATCTAAAAAATTCCATCCTGAAGTTTAGGCAGATTAGAAACAAGCCCACCCACAGGCACAAGGGGCAAAGAATATTTTTCTGCTTGGACTCCAAATATAAATCCCTCTGCTGACTTGTAACCAAGAGTTTCTCCTCTCATGAGTTCCTAAGTAAAATTGTACTAAGCCAAAAAAAATAGCATAGAAAGTGGTCTTTGAATCAAATGAAAACCATTCTAGAAGTACATGCCTGCAACCCAGCCCACAAAGTAGAACCACAAATAAACACCTACCAAGGGTGATCTCATAAACCAAAACTAAACTAAAAAATTACTATAAAGAAGATTCAAAACTGAAAGAGAAAAATTATGGAATATACAGATAGAAATAGACTGGAGTTATATATCCAGCCCAATCTGTTGTTGTTTCAGTATTGGGGCTTGAATCTAAGAACTTCTAGATGCTAGGAAAACACTGTACCACAATGAGCTACATTCCCAACCAAAATGTAAGCATATTTTTTTTTGAAAATTACAGAATCGGCTAACATGTTGTTACACACCTATAATCCTAACTGAGAGGGCGATGTGGGGAATCATATTCTGAGGCTAGCCCTGAGCAAAAGCACCGAACTCTAGCTGAAAAATAAACTAAAGCAAAAAAGGCTGGAGGCATGCCTCAAGTGGTGAAATCCTTGCTTAACAAGTGCAAGGCCCAAAGTTCAAATCCCAGTAACATACACACACACACACACACACACACACACACACACACACGTACACACACGCGCACACACAAATACACAAAGTATAGAATCACTAGATGTATTGAAAACCAATTACATATAGCTGAAGAGACAGTGAATTTGTAAGATAAATCTGAATAAACTACCTAAAAGCTTCACAGAGGGATAAAAAGATGGAACATGAATAGGGAGGCAAGGAGAATTGTAGAAAGCTGAAATTCAATATATACCTAGTAGAATTTATAGAAGGAATAGTGGAGAGAATTAGGAGGTGTAGACAATATAGAATTTTTAGAACTGAAGAAATACATGAATCTTCATATTCAAAAAGTACAAGTCTGTATCGTGAAATATTAGATATAAATAAAGTAATATCTAGACACGTTGTAATAAAATTTCAGAGTACGAAAAACAAAGGAAAGAGCTTAAGAGCAGTCAAGGAGAAAAGATACAACCTACATAGAAATGAAATTATACTGGTAGCAGACTTCAAAATAGCAATACAATCAAGGAGATGAGATATTTTCGAAGTGCTGAGATAAGATAACCAAGTCAAAGTGGACTAAACATACAAGAGCAAGAGTAAGAATGAAACAAAGTTACTAAATTTGATACCTCATGTATAAGAAAACAGAATCCATTTTTTAAAAAAGAATATCAGAAAGAAATAGGAAGCAAAGAAATTGGAAACATATTTAAAGCTAAACTAATAATTATAAAAATAATGAAGGTGACAATGACTATGAAGGTGATTAATTTGACAGTGTGTAAAATGTGAGACAATAAATGTAAATAGAGGAAATGCATTGGTAAATTTAGGGATTATTATCATGAATAAAAGAATAAAACCCAATATATGCTTTTTATAATAAATGCAAATCATAACACAGGGTACAATTTAAATACCAAAAAAGGCTAGGCTAGCTGGACCTATAAAGAACAGAGTGAATCTTGAGGTATTTCAGTCTCTTTAGTCAGACTTGTCATGTTTGTTTAGTCTATTTTTTTTCCCACGAACTTAAAGATTTAAATAGAATAAAATTTCAGTCATTTGGGTAAATGTGCCAGAAGAAATGACATAATTTGTGATAGAAGGTAAGTATAACTTACAGTCGATACCATGGGAAACCCTTAGACTCAGATGTCATAATATCAAGTTCTACCTGGACTCTGAACGACTTTGGGCAGGTGTATTACCTCACCAAACATCAGTTTCACATCTAAAATGAAGCCAGTCATTCTTACCCTTCTTGCTGATAAGGAAGAACAAAAGAAATGATGACTGTGCAAGCATTTGTAACTTCTAAGGGCTACAATCATATTATATGCTGTTATTCAAATATGTCAAATAGCGTATATGTATGCAACATATTTTCCATATGCAAATCAAAAGTTAATAATACAACTCACATAGCACCCCATGAGTTTTTTAAATGGATTGAAACATCATCTCCACTAAAATTTCTCATAGGAAGGCAGTGTAGGTATTAGAAGGTATACATACTTGTGGAATAAGTTTAATCAAAGTTTGATCCCAGCTTATTTGCTATGTGATCAAGTGACTTCATCTCTCTGAGAACCATTAAAAGTTCCCAGTTGCCCATTGTTTAAGAAATAGAGATAATGTCATGTGTGCCACATACAGATCCATCGTAGGCAGACAGTAAATGGTCCTAATTATATTCTAGCAAATAAACATATTGTGTGCCTTTGAGACCCACACAGTTTTATTGTGAGGTTTTCTTTAGCTTTTTGAAAGTGCATGTCTTTGATACGTGATCATTCCATAAGAAAAGTATTTCTATATAATCAAAGCATCTGTTACTAAGAACACTGCGTCCTCCAAATGCAATAAAAGATTGTGTCTTTCATTCAGAGTTTTCATCACTTAAGGAAAAAAATAAACTGACTTTACATTAAATTTCCATCTAAAAAGTAAGTGCAGAATATTTTTAAGCAATTAACTATTTAAACTGATTTTACTTAACTCACATGGAAAATGTCTGATATTACAGATCAAATATGGAATACTCTGAATTAGTGAGACTTTTCTGTACTAAGAAATGAGTTAAAGCATTTGACAACAGTAGTAACACCTACCACCTTCTCACTTTTCAAATTGTGCTTAATTAATGCAGCTCCTTGAGTTCTTAATAATCAAAAATCCATTTCCCTAAATTAGTTACCGAGAACAGAGGATAGTATTGTAACTCACAGTTTTAATAGACTTGCTAATAATAATAGTAATAACTGTGCCTGTCAGCTGGCTAAGAGAGTAATAGGTAAAAGAAAGAGTGACTGTACACTAATAAATGCCCTGTGAACACGGGCAGGGATGCAGGCAGAGTGCACTGGCTGTTAGATGGAAAGCAGCATACGTCACTCCCCTTCCATTGGCTGTTGATCCAACATCAGTACAACACTTCAGGAGCCAAATTACTAAACAAGCTGCCAATTAGGCTTGCAGTCAGCTGGATAGATTAGTGGCTAAGAGGGGCCGATACAAGATTTTCATCTCTTGAGCCAATTACACAAGTGAATTACCCTCCACAGTACTCTTTGGAAGGTTTGAGAGGAAAGGCCCAACTCAGCTGTAATAGATGTAAGAGAACTAGCAGACAGGCCGGGAGCTGGAGCATGAACGAGAAGGGTTAGCAGGCTATGTTTTGCTATAATTGTCCGAACCTTCTAGGGAAGGACTTAAAGGATTTAGCACTGCCAGGAGCAAAAGAAAAGGAAATTATGCTTGTGGTATATACTGTGCTGAGGCTGATTTATTCCACTCCTAGGTCTTAATCTCATAAAACAAGGATAAGAGACCAACAGGGGATCACTCTCTAGAACCAGTTTCCATGAAAAATGGACCAACAGTTCTTTTTTATTTTTTTTTTCCTTCTTGTTTTAGGTTGTGTTTCTATATGGAAAGACTCAGTACTTAAGAATTAAATGTCATTTTTTTTCTTCCAAATAAAAGATACTGGTTTATATTACTTTATTGTTATGAAGACAAGAACTTATACTAGCATTTTTAAAAAATGAGAGAAAATGAGTTATCTTCCACCCTTATAAAAACACAAGCTTTGGAATAGAGTGGCCACTCTGGGCCTCCCTGCTTAAATACCAACATTTTAAAGTCATGGTAATAACACAGTTGTCCTTTACTCTTCACATTAGGACAAAAACTGACCATCATTTGCCACTTTCTGTAGAGATATTTTGAATTGGCCTGGTATTTTTTTCTTAAACATTAAAAATTTTTAGTTAAGATAACTTCTGCAAGCTGTTGTACCAAAAATATGTGTAAATAGATGTGTAGCCTAGAGCAGCATTACACCTCTGACTAGATTTTAGCTTATGAACAGAAAATAAGTCATGGCAATCAGTAAAAACTTCGGGATATGAGACAAAATGCTAGTGCACTTTTTATCCTGGCATACCTCTGAAAAAATTTGTAAACTTTGGAGGTCTGGGAGGTCATCATAATTACAATGTCAAAATAAAAGCTTAATTAATTTTTTTGTTAGATTTAGTTAAGATTTTTTTTGCCAAAGTCTCGATAAGTCCAAAGCCAACTGATTACTTAGGTAACCTAGTTCTTACTCCCTGGAATGAATTTAGCAAATTACAAGGGTTATTATTGTCATTATTCTCAGTTCTAAAAATACACTGAAAATTGGGACTACCAATATGTTTAATAAAGGACCTTGAGAATCAACTGATGATTACTCCATAGCAAATAAAAAAAGGTTTAGTTATTAACACTAATCTTTAGAATCACCGGCAGCAACCCACTTGCTGTTCCTCAGAATCCCATATATAAAGCCACAGAGAAGACATGCTATTGGTTCAACACAGACACTTCTTTTTACTCTAAAATAAATATACCAAAGAATACATGAAAATACATATGTACAACTTAAAGAACTGTAATCTCTGTGTAACCACCCAGGCCAAGTAATATTTTTGTTACTGTTATTGATGCTTAAGGATTCTGCTGTGCCTTGGATTGCCATCCTGGACAGAGTTCTCCTACAGAGAAGTAGGACAGAGAGTACCAGCATCTATTTATTTATTTATTTATTTATTTATTTATTTGCAGGTAGGTTAAGGAAGAAGTTTCAGTGATAATCTGAGTCTTAGAGAAAAATATTGATGATGAGAAAGGACAGGGACATTGATGCTAAAGAGTTGTCTGACTCACGAGCCTTCAGTTGTAGTGAGCAGCCCGTTTCAGTCTATATCTAGGAAGACACAGGCAACATTTCAGAACAGGAATAGGTTAAATCTAGGGCTGACCTTGTCCACCTAAAAATCCTACACACATCTTCAACATTATTTTCCTTTATTTTTCCCTCCTTTACCTGCTTCTATAGTCATTAAGACATAGCCCTATAAAGAGAAGGAGGAAGGAATAGAAGGATGTGATGGACTGAGTAATAAATAACAAAAAAAGGATTATATATATGTAAATTCCCAGGAATTCAGAATGAAATCATTTGTGCTTTTTGTTTGGCTTAGTTTGATTTTAGTTTTAGTTTTGTCAAGGGCCTGGCCAAATATAAGATGATATTATGGCATAAGTTGGCAGTTTTCACAATGATCCTTGCAGCTCACACAGTAATGAAAATAAATTCATTTGTAGAGTCCTTCATGGTTTACAGAGAGCTTTCTTTACATACATGATCCCATTTGATCCTACAATTTTTGTAAGACAGTGAATGCTGCATTTATGCTCTTTTACAAATGAACAAACAAAAGCCCAAAAAGGTAAATGGCCTACCTATCCTGCTACTAAGTAGTAGAGATGAAATTCTAAGCAAGGTCTGTTTTCCACTGTTCCCTCTCTATAATAAGTACCCAAAGATAAACAAACAACCTCTCTGGGACCTTGATAAGAATAAATTCAGATGTTTTTGGAGCGTAAGACCATCTTCTTGTGTGTCCATACTGACACATTTGTTGTGTTCTCATTTTAGGATTCGTAGGTGAAAACGCCCAGCCCATCCTAGAGAACAACATTGGCAGCCGAATGCTTCAGAACATGGGCTGGACGCCTGGGTCCGGCCTTGGCCGAGATGGCAAGGGGATCGCTGAGCCAATTCAAGCCATGCAGAGGCCAAAAGGATTAGGACTTGGATTTCCTCTACCAAAAAGCACTCCCACAACTACCACACCCAATTCAGGAAAATCCGCCTAAGAAGGAAAGCAAAGAAGAAACGTTTTATAATTTTTGTCACCCCATTATTCTGAAGTTACGTTAAATTTCCAGTTTTGAAGCAGAAATCTACTTTGCCTCAAACTTGTCACTGTAACTTCCTAACTGCATATAGTCCTGCCACAGTGATAGAAATGGGATTTCATCACAGTTCATGGTGCTAAAGTATAAATGTCTACCCTTTAAGTTTCTCAATAATATCCAGCTATTTCTAGCTAGAAAGAACAGTTCCTTGCTCTTATTTATTTAGAAGTAGATGCTTTCTCATGCTTTGCTTATTTCATCTATGTGTGTGATGCCCAGGCAAATGTGACCACACCCACTGGTTTCTAAAGCAGGATAGGCCAGACAGGATCACTTTCCTATCATGCCTATATTAGGTAGTTTGGGTTACAACATAGTGTAACCCTGAAGATCTGTCATCCCATCGACAATATCCTAAGCAAGTCTGAAAGTCTTGGCAATTTCATATTCCTTGACTCTGGCTTTCTTGTGAGATTTTCTAAGACAGTGACGACACCCATTAATTTTCTATCTTTGGACAGTGTCGTATCACCTTCACAATGGACAAGTAGTACTTAATGTTTCCCTCAGATATTTTGACAAAAATAAACCTCATCATTGTTATCACCAGAGTGCCCTCAACATTATTTTAATGCAGATTTTATAAATTTTACCTCATAAAATAATTATTGAAAGAAAAATGTATTTTTTAAATTCACCATGACTGAACTGTAAATTCTATTCATCCATATGTCTACCTCTCTCTTCGCAAAGGCTGATATTTTTTTAAGACCAACTCAAGGTATAGTAAGTTGATTTTAAATTTTAATTAGTGAAGTAAATTATTAGACTATTGAATCAATTTTTTTGAAGATTTAAATGGCTGACAGGAATTGAGATTTCTGACAATGGCCTCCCAATTTACCAGATAAACAAGAGGAGAAGGGAACAAAGCTGCCCTTTCTAAGCTCTGAGCTGTTACTTTAAAACTAAGCAAAACAGTCATTTTATTTTCTTCCCATTATGGAGTTATTTCTGAATCATTTGGCGTGTCACACCAGAGGGTCTAAATTGCTCATAGTTCAAAAGATGCTGATATGTTACCTTTGTCATTAAAAGAACTAATATTATTCTATTTATAATGGCCTGTATTGGTTGAGTAAAGATCAAGATAGCCCATGTGAACCACCTTTCTAGTAGATTCTTAAGATTTCCTAAATTGCCAAAAAAGAATTTTGAAAGGCAGTAGAGAAGGTTTAGGCATGTAACAGACCTTTCTCAGGTAGTCCCCTAAAATATACTGCCAGTTAGGGAGGAGAAATTCAGCCTACCATGTGAAAGCCTTGATGGTTTGCCAAATGCATACATTTCTTTTAGGAATTACCTTCTTTGCTAGGAGTATTGTGGTAAGAGGGCAGAGAGTTAGGAATGACAGACTACCCAACGGTTGCTCTTTTGAATCATTCGTATTAGATAAAGCAGCCCTGTTGTATGATTGATTACCTTCTACAAGGTTGTCACTAGAAATTTGCCACTTTTTAAATGATTTTTTTTTCTAAATGATCATTCTATTTATGTAGATGGGGAAGATGGCAGAGCTTCTATACAGTTTTTAAACTTCTTTGTAATAGTGTATTGTACTAGAGGATCTATTAAAAAATTTTTATTTCGTTTTAATCCTACTGCCTGAAAATCTTCTAAAATCCTAGAGTTTTAAAAATTCCAATTTTGTGCCACTAATAACAAACGATGAGGCCATTGAGAGACTGGCTTCAAGCTCTTGAGGACTTGGCTCTTGTTTTTCACTTTCCATTGTTCTAATGGATGCAAAACCCTCATAGTAAAGATAAGCACAGCTATACCAAACTAGCAGCAGGGACCATTGTAATTCATTATGCAGTCTTTGTGAGTGCTGTCATTGCTGCCATTCTGGACAGTTGAAATTTTTTGAAGCATCTCCTGTAAGTTGTTCACTGAACTTCCCTAACACCCGAAAGATCCATCTTCATATTTTCCACTAATGGAAGAAACGTGATCCCCAGAGCCCTCTATGTGGCTCACAGAAGACTTAAAGTACTTCATGTTCTACTGAAGTATATAACCGTACAGGATATATGAACCAACACACACAGTAGATAAGGCGCAACATCCCAAGCTTCCCTCATTCTCCTATGCAATGCTTTCAGCATTCGGTCCTTAAGAAAGATCAGTGCAGATTTGGTGTTCTACTTGTACCTAAACTTAACTGGAGAAGTAAATACAACTAAGATGTAAAGTTGTTGGTATGAATCAAATGTCTTTTCAGGACATGAAGTCCACCAATTTATATTTTATATATAGTTACAGTTAATTTTGTTACTTGATATGCCCACAGAACCCAAAGCATCAAAGGAGTTCATGATTTAGAATGCATCATTCATATCTCCTTTAAAAAGCTATAAGATATTTCCTCTGCTCACTCGTGAAGCCACTCTTCTATAAATTAATTAGTCATGCTAATTTTTCTCTACGTGCATATGTCTCTTCACTTACTATCCAAACTGTCCGTTCCCCATGGTAGCCAAGAGAGGGTGAGCACTGCTACACTAGCAGTGTGAGGCTGGCTTATATATTTATTGTACTTGATAATGACCATTCTGTGCTACAGTAGAGTAATTTCCTTCCTTTTCCCAAGTACAATTTTTAAGGCTACATTTCCCTCTTTCTTATTTTTTATTTTTAAATTGGTACCTCTTTAAATAAAAGAAAATCCATTGGTAACTAAAATTTTTCAGTGAATTGGTCTCAACCTTTAACACATAGGTTTTATAACTCACTCTGTGGTTATTAGGACAGTAGGATTAAAGATATATGTGTACATATAGGTGTATTTACAGCTTATGTATGTATGCAGCATAGAGATATGGTTACAAATACTGCATTTAATTGCTGTGTTTATTTTAACATTTGAGCTGGTATTCTCATAATTAATTGAAGTAATTGCTTCTCTTTAGTACATTTTATTTTGAACAGACATTTCATGAAAGAGAAAAATCACTGTTAACATGCTTTTTTAAACCATTTTCACCCATATTTGTCTTCCAAGGAAAAAAGTGACCTAAATTAGTACTGTAAAATGAAGATGTTAGCAAAGAATATTTTGGGTTTGTCTTTGTTTCTTTGTTTTGGTTATTAATGGTACAGCAAAAAAAAAAAATTGAAAGAATAAAACACAATGTTCATAATGTTATTTATTAAGTAGTCATTGTCTTTATGCTTAAAATATTTCCCTCTTAACCTTAAAGTGATAAAAGGTAGAGGCGAAAGTATTTTAAAATTTTTTCTAGGGCTGGTGGTTTAGCTCAGTGGGAGAGCTATTTCTTAACATGCATGAGGCCCTGGGTTCAATCCTACAAAAACAAATCTCCAAAAAAGAAAAATACTTACTGTTATTGACAATTAACATTTAATAGTGTAGTTAAATTATTATCTTTAAGCTCTGGAAATTTTCAGTGGTTCAGAAAACTCAGAGAGAAAATAATGAATATATTTGACTCCACAAATTTATTCTGCCACATTTCCCTGTTTGTTCTTATTTTCCTTGAAACTGGACTAATTGGCTTAAGTTCTCTAACCACTGGAGGATTCTATGATTGTAATGTAAGCAAGTATCACAGTCTCTCTCTGACCACTCTGAAGTAGCAATTGGCATTCCATGTGTTAGTCACTCCATTTCCTTCTAGAAAGTCCAACCTCTCCTGAAGTTGCTTAGACATTTTAAATACTTTGCAATACAGATCAGAGGGCTGAATTTTATTTGCCAAACAGGCATTTCACTATTTATGTTAATTACATTTTATCTTTCCTCCCAAAAAAGTGAAGCTGTTAAAGTAAGTGGATTCGATTTTATCCAACAGGTATTAAATACTCATTTATTTAACAGGCTCACAGTAATATATACTCTGCTGACAAGTGGACCGTGAATTCTCCTTCTGCTGGGTTCCTCCTAAGTGAAGACTCGCTACTTTGCATACCTGACATTTTAAGTAGATCCAGATTTGTCTCTAGTGAGTCAGTGCCACTAACTGCCAGAAGGATGATCTACTTGACTCAAGTGGTAGAGCACTTGCCTAGTATCCCTAATCTACCCCAACCAAAAAAAACCTATTATAATAATAATAATAACAGCCCAAACTGTCCTCGATCTTTTTGCATCTTCCTGAAAATTTTCTAAAAAATTCTCATTTCTTCCAAGGCAGCATTCTTTAGTAAAAACAGAATGAGAAATAGTTCACTAACTCTATGCTTTCCAGAAGTAAACAAATTCTTCAAATTCCTATTGAAGTGAATTTTTTCATATGTCAGGATTTCATAACTAGGATGACCAAATGAGTTTAGGAAAAAAGAAAAGTTCTGCTAGATGACCATGGGGCTAATCTGGGATTCTGATGTCCCTCATTTATGGCTGTAATTTATTATTGAGATAATATGGAATCCATGTTGAATGTGAGAGGTATGAAATTCATGAAAATAATTTGGGATGAGTGCGAAATACTTTAGAGTGCACATTAAAGGTGTTGAAATTTAAAATCAGTATTTCTAGTGCAGTTGCTGTGGTGTATTTAGGTCTCAGCAATATAACTACTGTGGTTCCCAATCTATTAGGCTTGACTCTTGACCCTCCCACAGCTTCATACCCCTATCCTTTCATTGTGCCATCTCCAAATCCTTTCCTATTTTTACAGCACATTAGTCTACTTAACATCTTTTAACATCACGGGACAGCCTTTCCAACTGTGGAAAGAACTGCCGAGCACACAGGAAACCAGCCCGTTTTGACTCCCAAGCCATTGTGTTACTCCATTAGGTCCCTTAACAACTCAGCTAGAAACAAGCGTTAGATTTTTTTTCTCCCAGACTCAGTGAGTAATTGTCTGTGCTGCAGTGACAGATGTGCAATGTAGCAGCTTCTTCAGGAAAAAATTAACAGTTTGTCCAGCATGTCAGCTTGCTCTTTTTAGTGCTTGGGAGGTCTTGGCCCCATTATGGATGATTTAGAAATTGAGGCAAGCAAAGACCAGCTGCCTGTGCTGAAAGCCTTCGTTAGTTGGCCTCATCTGCATTCCAAGACTCACTCACATCCAGAAATTGGTGGAGCCCCTCTGGCCACAAGATGAGTATGGGCTGACAATGCCTTGATTTGTTGAGAGAGAATAAATGGGTTTTTCAGAAGATGAGGAAATATCACCATTACTGGCCAATTTACAGCATTTTATCTGTTCTTCAAACATGTCACTTTTGTTATTGTTGCATGGTAATTACATAGTGAGAGGGGAAAAAAACAAATTCTGGTTACATATTCAGATGGATTGCAAAATCATATAATCCTGATAAATGCCCATTTATGATACACATGGATGAAAGGTTCATTTTAATTTTGAATGGCTAGCTCAGCCATAAATAGGATATAGGATTAAATT
Organism: Castor canadensis; assembly: GCF_047511655.1. Taxonomy (NCBI): domain Eukaryota; kingdom Metazoa; phylum Chordata; class Mammalia; order Rodentia; family Castoridae; genus Castor; species Castor canadensis. The sequence goes on from NC_133396.1 coordinate 116,740,080, forward strand.
CCAGAGAATCTGATTACATCAAAGCAAATAGTCTTTACTTTTTCAGATTCAAGGAGAAACAGGATTGCCCTGAGACGATACAAAAACGAATTCAGAATTGCGTCGTCAGAAGATTGAGAAGTGCCAGTGAAGCTTGAGTATCATCTTGTTCTGGGGACCAGTCAGAGGCTTATTGAGAAACCAGGGGACCTGGACCAAAATAATTCCAACTGGGAGGAATAATCCAATATTTTGAAACTTTTTTTTTATCACATCTACAATCTCACCACATGTTAGGAAAATAGAAATCAAACGCTTTTCCCTTTGTTTTTCTTTCTCAGATATTTCTCCCTAATCCCCACGTCATTTAGCATAAAGGAGTGTTGTTACCTGTGGAAATTTAGCTGAGTGTCTAGATAATGTAAAGCACAGAGGTGAAGAACAAGGGGTTGCTGCACCCCAGGACCTCTACTTAAAGTGTCAGGTGTATAAAGTAATGAGTAGGGACCCAGCACGAGGAGTCTTCAGGGTCCACTTCTCAGGTTAGTATTTATTACCACAAGCCTGTGAAATAACTGAGTATTTAACATCTATTGGCTGCCAACTTTGCTGTAGCAGAGAAAGAGGGATAGAAGATGCATATCCACACTTAACTGCCTTGGCCTGGAAGGACACGTGTTCATGATCCATTTGGCCAGAAACAGCACCTGGGGCTCAATTGAATCACATAGACTCTCCCCACAGTAGGGAAGCTTGTGAATATTCGGTGGATACTAGCTAGTTCTGCCACATAGTCTTAATAGGACATGTCCAGACATGTCCAGACTTCAATATCAAGGTAGCATATACCATGTTTCATTAAACCCAAGATGCCATCAGTTAAGATGCACCTTAACTTGAGAGAGAGTGACAGAGGGAGGGAGAGAGAGAAACAGAGATAGAAAGAGACAGAAAGGAAGGGAAGGAGGGAGGGAGGAAGGAAGGAAAAGAAAAGTCTGCCAATTGCTATCCACTACCCACACATGGTAACATATACCCTGATTTTTGAAATGTTTTTAAAAATGATAAAACATGTTTATAAGTTTTGAACAATGGAGCAAAGAAAAAAATCCCAAAGACTGCCAGGGAAGACTGCAGGTGGCATTGCAGCTGCTCCTTAAAGAACGGTTTACCAGTATCTGCTACTGTGTGTGTTGACATGTGATGTAAAAGGCACAGACTGTGGAATTACTCCCAGCTAGACTCAATCCCCAGCCACACTTTCTGTATGATAGCAGATCTTGCTAGTTTCAGGCTCCTTTGCTGAGTTTAGGTATAATATCTACCCTGTAAGATGTAATAGCTTCCCTTACCACAGCAAGTAGCACATAGTAGGAACTTTAAATTAGGAAACTTTTCCCTTTTCTAATGAAGTTATAAGTTGTTCCTGTTTGATTACTCTTCTGCCTAAGAGATTGGGGGTGGGGGGGACAGCTGGAGAGAAGTGTTAACGTATTTCTAATTTGCCAATAGATCCCAGTAAATATAGTCTTATTGAATAATTTTCCTAATTTCATAACCATTGATAGCTAGCCCTTTAATAATATACTTCTCCTATGACTCCAAGTGAGATTAGGTTTTTTAAAATAACACTCAACTACAATCTATAAACAGCACACAGAATTCATTCACCTGTACTCACTGATGAGTTTCTTACTGGCTATCTATTCAGGAACATCAGCCACACCCACTCAGGCCTCTGGAGCCTAGCATGACTCTTTGCTCTGCTGCATCCTTGCAGAACCATGAGCATGAACTACAGAATCAAGCCCCCAGCTCTGCTGGAGAATGTAGTAGACCCAGGACCCTAAGGAAAAGCTAGTGTTTTAACAATTTCCTTAGCTAGGCTGCTTATTAAAGATGCTTAGGTTGAAATTCTGTCTTTTCACAGACTTTTTGAGAGTATAGTTTGAAACAATACCTGCCAGGCATAAGAATCACCAGGGGAGCACTTTAAAACTTGACATTATCAAACTATGCTCTCAAGAGGCACCTGAGATTGAGACTGCAATTAAGGATTTTTCAAGAAGAACCAAATTAGGTATCACCAAACTTCTGCCCACGTTCCAGCTCAGTCTTCTACCATAGAACTATTAGATCATCTGCTCAAACTGGGAAGTATCTGACCCTTATCACCCTTCAATCCTTTCCTGAAGAAGATCCCTAGGAACTTAATATTAGGACTAACAGATTTCATTCTAGCCTTGGTATGACTGGCCTCTTAAAGGGAGGAGCCATTGAGAAACAGAGAAAGTGTGTAAATGAGACAAAGGACTGAAAGGAACAGAAAGAATGAAGATGGAAAGAGATAATGTGAGTTTCTTGCAGACATGAAGGCCTGGCCTGAGGTTCTCTGATGTTCTCTTCAAAATAAACAAGAAGTTGATTCCTGGAATCGTGGAGAAAGCAGTCCTTTCTGTGGGAAAGTATGACCTCTCCTGCCAAAGGACTGGCCCTTTATCTTATTGGACAGAATACTTACCATGTGGGCATAAACATTTCACTACCAAACAAGTAAATCAGAGGATGAGTCATTCATGCTGTACAGAGATTTTTCATGTTATAAAAGAGCACAGTGTCCCTCTCAGGTAGCATTTTCTCAAGTGCTTATTTACAGATCATTAAATACTTAACAGAGGGAAAAAGTGAAAACTGAAGTGCTTAGGCCAATATTTATTAAATACCCATCATAGATTCAGAAAAAGCAAATCTAAAATCACAGTAACAGTTAATTGTCCAGATTTTAGATTTTTGTGCTAGCAGACAAGAAGGTAAAATAACAGCCTGTCCAGGCTAATACAGGACTCCTGAGCATTCCACCATGGTTATAATTCTTTCCTGAGGACTTATCCTTGATCCCATAAGACACCCCTTTATCTTATAATAAATGTCCTTTTCTACACAGGTTAAATTAAGTAAGGCTTTCTGTTATTTCCATATAGTACTAATTCTCTGCTGGATGTTGGCTAATATTTAAATGTATCATAAAATACTGAAAAGTACTACTATACTTGACCCACTGAATTTTCTCTGATTGTGTAATCATTTAAGAATTTATAGTTTTAAAGAAGCTATTATACTTCCTAGTGCTTTAATAAACTTCTGTCTTGTAGCAAGAGAGTGTTTTAAAAGGAAAATCTCATTCCTAAGTTAGCAGAAAGTGTCATTTTTCCTTTTTTATACAATTGAGCCCATAGCTATCAAATTCTACTTCTGCCATTCCTATTATAGGGAAGGCCCATTACTCCAAGGGACTCTAAAATTGGAAATGAATTCTGAATGCTACTTTACTTTTTAAATATGTCAATGGACATAAACCATATGGTATTTTTCACTAAGCCATTTTACAACTTTTACAGAGTTAAAAGGAGCACAGCAAAACCGCGAAAAACAATTTGAAGCCACACCCTTCCAGCCCATCTTGTGGCTTATTTACTGCACGCTCAGGTAAGTGAGACTCCTGTTGGTTGCTGAGGGAAATGGTTGCTGCTGCTCACCATCAGCAGCTGGGCCTGTTATGCATCCAGCCCACCACCTGCTTCCAACCCATCACACAGGAGTCCCAGAGCTCTCTCTGTAGAGAGGAAGAAACCAAAAAAGGAAAAGGGCAGGCAGCACAGAACAATTCTTTAGGTAGGATTGTTTCCTTTTATATCTGTGATCTACACACAGTGAGTTGTAGTGAAAAAAGCACTGACCAGGGGTTGGAAGATTGAGATTCAAACCTGATCCACCCCTTATCCCTTCAAGAAACTTACCTGACTGTTGTAGTTTAGCATCCAGACTGACAAGATAAAGAAGTTGGGCGGGAAAAGGAATTGATATTTCTCAGTGCCTCATCAAGGCTGGGGATTCCATGCATCATTTCCTAGTGAACTTCACAGACAAGACTTCCTACTTCTCTTTAGTCCTTCTTGCTTGTAAAAGTTAGATGGTACTTCCCTAATGTGCACTAATGGGGAAAAATCTCATTCCTAAATTAGCAGAAAGTCCAAATGATTTAATCCTTAGAGATATGCAATGTTATTGTTACTAGCAATTTAAATTACTATTGAATAAAATATTGATATTTAAACTACTTAATATTTAAGTCTCTGCATAAAATAGCATTTGTATAGTATCAAAGTTCTTAAAATTTTTTATTTCTTTAAATATTTTTTCTATAACTTGTTTCTGGCATTGATTTGAAAATACTATATAGTGTGCTGGCATTCTAGCCCAGCCTATTTTGCAATTACAACAGGTTTGAAATTTGTGGAGTCCACACAATAAGCCCTTGGCAATATCCCCTGGTATATGTCTCATGACATGTTGATTTCCTGTTCATAGATACAGAATAACACTAACTTGGCAATATGACCATGGACAAGAACCCAAGTATGATTTCCCAGAATAATGAGGATGAAAGTGATGATTTTTCTTTCAAAGAACTGGGATCCAGGGTCAGTGACCTTCACTCCATATACAATTTGGAGAATTGGAATGGGTTCAGAAAAAATCAAGACAAATGATTAAAGGCTAAAGGGACTGACTTTAAGAAAAATACTGGCAATGAATATTGTGGAGTTTGCTAAATAATGCTCACAAAGAGGGTTTAATAACCCCAAGAATATTTTAAAGACACACATCTAGAAAGAACAGAATTTTTTCAAGAATTACCCATCAGTTCTAGAATGTGAAAAAGTATGTACTGGTTGGTTTAAACTTTAAACAGAAAGGAAACTGGCTTTTATGAAAAGAAGGCAGAACAGCTTCTATTTTAGTTGAAAACATTAAACCATTCAAAGGAAGAACTAATAGGAAATCTCAGCCTGAATTAGCTAAAACCCTAATTGAATTGGTTAAATTGGTGAGTTGCTTGAAGGCAACAATTGGAGCAGTGGAGGTAATAATAGGTAGACTGTTCCAACACACCTGAGTCTGCCTGCCCCTCTCCATGTCCGAAACACACTTGGCAGTAGATCTGGCCAGGAAAGGTTTTCTTGGTGGTGCATCTCAAAGTAGGCATGGGCACTCTGTCCATGCTTTTTTTGATGGGAAGCACAGAGTCTGGCTGTGGCCCTTCCTGGGTCTGTTCTTTACTGTTGTTGCTGTGACTAATAATAATAGCATCTTACAGGTAGTTTGGCTGGGTATATGGCTCATTGTGGAGTGAAGTGAGACCAATGACAGCTATATCCTGCCAATGCAGAATGTGCCCACTTCCTGTCACCTAATTAAATGCCACTTGCTAGTATTTATGGCACATCTACCATATGGCCACTGTGAGAATTTTTATGAAGTTTATACAGTACTCATTACCCACAAGAGATTTAATAACTTTTTGGAGCCAACCAACTTAAATTCATGAAAGATATTCAAAATAGTTCATAACCAGACTGGCACAGGCACTGGCCAATGAGAGTGGAAACTCTTCTTGTCTAAATGGATGCCAGCTCTACATAATTGATATAGTGTAATGATGTACACTGTGGAATACCAGCCCTGTTCACATCTGATTTTTAAAAAGTATGTCTAAAATGTTATGCTAAGTCTAATCAAAAGCCAACATATAGCATGAAAAACAAATACTGTATATACTTCCCTTTTCCTGTCCATGGCAGGCAACATCAATCCATAATGGCGCTCCATGACGAACCCAGGTGGAAGGTCCTTGGCAGCTTCTCCCAAGTTATCAAAAACAACTCTTGGGATGAAATCATTTACAATCCCTTATAGAACACATTAATGCTGGTCACAATAGAAGAGTAATATATGCACCCAATGACACAAATCTGTCCAGTGACACTTTCTTACCCTGTTCGGGAATCTCTTCTTCTTTATTCCAGAACCTAATGGCTCCCCTTTCAAATGTGCAAGTATTAGTTTACCCATTTCTTTGCCTTTGCCTGTGACATTTCTCTTGTCTAGCTGAATAGATCTCCCAATAATCCATGTCCATTTGGAGTCAGGTTAAATCTCACCCTGTAATACCAATCTTAGAACTTCTTATATACCTGTCTAGGCACTTACTAACAGAGTGGAAATAACATTTCCACTTTCTTTGACAAGAATTGCTGTTTTCCTTTCATTTACTTTGTATCTGTCTTTCCATCTCTGCATTTTAAGCTCCTCAGCCCATACATCTTAGTACACAATGATAATGGGCCCATACTTGGAATTTAAATTAATAAAGGAATAAATAAAGGAAGGAAATTCTATAGGTCCAATGACATGCAAAAATGAGGGATGACAGTGCTTGCGAAGGTGCTTCCCTAGCTTGCATAAGGCCCTGGGTCTGATCTCCAGCACTTCAAAAGAGAGAGAGAGAGAGAGAGAGAGAGAGAGAGAGACATTTAAAATAGACTTTTTTTTTCATTTTTCTTTTATTATTCATATGTGCATACAAGGCTTGGTTCATTTCTCCCCCCTGCCCCCACCCCCTCCCTTACCACCCACTCCACCCCCTCCCTCTCCCCCGCCTCAATACCCAGCAGAAACTATTTTGCCCTTATTTCTAATTTTGTTGTAGAGAGAGTAGAAGCAATAACAGGAAGGGACAAGGGTTTTTGCTGGTTGAGATAAGGATAGCTATATAGGGCATTGACTCACATTGATTTCCTGTGCGTGGGTGTTACCTTCTAGGTTAATTCTTTTTGATCTAACCTTTTCTCTAGTACCTGTTCCCCTTTTCCTATTGGCCTCAGTTGCTTTAAGGTATCTGCTTTAGTTTCTCTGCGTTAAGGGCAACAAATGCTAGCTATTTTTTTAGGTGTCTTACCTATCCTCACCCCTCCCTTGTGTGCTCTCGCTTTATCATGTGCTCAAAGTCCAATCCCCTTGTTGTGTTTGCCCTTGATCTAATGTCCACATATGAGGGAGAACATACGATTTTTGGTCTTTTGGGGCACGCTAACCTCACTCAGAATGATTTCTCCAATTCCATCCATTTACCAGCGAATGATAACATTTCATTCTTCTTCATGGCTGCATAGAATTCCATTGTGTATAGATACCACATTTTCTTAATCCATTTGTCAGTGCTGGGGCATCTTGGCTGTTTCCATAACTTGGCTATTGTGAATAGTGCCGCAATAAACATGGATGTGCAGGTGCCTCTGGAGTAACCTCTGTCACAGTCTTTTGGGTATATCCCCAAGAGTGGTATTGCTGGATCAAATGGTAGATCCATGTCTAGCTTTTTAAGTAGCCTCCAAATTTTTTTCCAGAGTGGTTGTACTAGTCTACGTTCCCACCAACAGTGTAAGAGGGTTCCTTTTTCCCCTCATCCTCACCAACACCTGTTGTTGGTGGTGTTGCTGATGATGGCTATTCTAACAGGGGTGAGGTGGAATCTTAGCGTGGTTTTAATTTGCATTTCCTTTATTGCTAGAGATGGTGAGCATTTTTTCATGTGTTTTCTGGCCATTTGAATTTCTTCTTTTGAGAAAGTTCTGTTTAGTTCACTTGCCCATTTCTTTATTGGTTCATTAGTTTTGGGAGAATTTAGTTTTTTAAGTTCCCTATATATTCTGGTTATCAGTCCTTTGTCTGATGTATAGTTGGCAAATATTTTCTCCCACTCTGTGGGTGTTCTCTTTAAAATAGATTTTAATACTTAAAACTGACAATGAAAGCATTGCTTTCATGTCCTGTCAGAATGGCTGTTTGTACAATTGTATTGTATTAGAGGGAAAACACTGTTTTCAAGCAAATGTAGTAGAAATGAGTGCAAGTATTTCACCCAGCCTGCCTCTGGCCAAGTTGCTTAACTAAGAGGAAAGTTCACAGAACTCTAAACACAACCTCTGCCAGAGGTGATAAGAAAATGTAACACCCATGCCTTCCAGGGAATGTAATTTCTTAGTGAGGCCAGCTGGCATTTTACAAAAGTTTACCTGGTGTCAAACCTGCTGGTTGACTGTTCTGATTTAGAAATAAAGGATTGCCTCAGAGGTGTCTATAAAATCATTCTGCAGGATGATAAATCCCAACTTTAACATCAAAATAAGAGGAAACCCATTAGCTCTGACTGCTGCTTGGACCTTGTGTTTAACTCAATCTTCAGAGGTTGTCAGCGCAACTGGGGGAGGAGGTCGCTGGGCAGACTCAGATGGGCTCAGCAGAGGCAGCTCTCTCTGCTTGACTCTGCTTGCTGCCTGCCAGGATTCTCCCATCTTGGGCCCTGTGTGAATGCATAGTCCTTAAGTACCCAAAGTAGTTTTTGAAATCTGAATAAGAGCTCAGCTATCATCTACAAAATTGTGGTTCATGGAGTAGAAATTATGAAGAGATCTTGTTTTTCACTTTGTTTTATTGGGGAGCATTCTGAGAGAGATTGACTCCATAATAAACTGTCATCGGTACAGTTGTTTCAGAATATGTCTTGGTGTTTGATTGCAGGGTCTGCAGGCTTCAGACAGTAGGAATGCAATGCTTAAGCTTCTTCACTTATTGCCTGCTGGTGTACAAATACAGGATTTGGCAATTTAGCCTAAAGTCTTAGTCTCTCCTGCTACATCCACCCACTCTGGGAGGTATGGAGAATGCAACTTTCCACTGGCTCCCAGGCAAGAGGAAACCTATAAAGCTGAAATCAGAGCCAAGGTGTGGGCCTGCCTCATGCATAATCCATCCACAAAATACAGTCTGATGGACCCCCAGCTAGACTTGAACTTTAGGCTCCCCACCACTGAGATATAAATAAATAAATAAATAACTGTTAAATCCTCATAAATGCTGAAAAGAAGCAGCTGGTAGCCAAAAAGACCATGGTAATAATAGGAATAAAAATAAAACCAAAGCTGGATATGAAAAGGCTTATATCTGTAAAGGAGAATTAATGTAAGGAAGGGATCAAGCTGTGTTTGTATCATACAGTTCTAGAGCACAGGAAGCCAGTATAATGAAGAAATTTCAAGATCAGAAACCATCCTGACACCCACCAGATAATGGCACACAATTTTAAAGTCCCTTTGTCAACATGCTCTGCTAGTGTAGGGTTATTTCTGTTTCCTCCTGGAGTTGAAAATCCCCCATATATCAAAAACACTGATGGGATAGTGTTCTTTCTAGACTATTCCCTGCATCTTCAAATCTCTCTTGACTTAGCAACCTGTCAATCTGTTAAGGCTGGGTCACTTTTATGGAATATGGACTAATAACAACAGTATTAATATATACAATATACACAATGAATGATAAAATTTAGGGTTTAAAACTGTGTGGGAAATGTTTGGGGCCTGTCCATCAGTGTAAAAATCTTCTCGTATCTAGAGATTTTGAGAGAAATCAGTTGACTCTGCTTATTTTCTGCCTTCATGTGACATTTAACCTACTAAAGGAAGATGAGAATCAGGTTCTGAAGTCCATCCTAGTATACCTGAAAAATCCTCTCTCTCTCTCTCTCTCTCTCTCTCTCTCTCTCTCTCTCTCTTTCTCACACACACACACACACACACACACACACACACACACATTGGATTGTCCTGTGCTATGTTTTAAATTCCCCCTCCAAAACTCACGTCAAAATTTAATTATCTATATAAGTGTCAGGAGGTGGGGCCTTTTAGATTGATTAGGTCATGGGGGAGTGAATTAATGACAGTATCACAGAGTGGGTTAATTTCACAAAAGTGAGTTGTCATAAAAGTGAATTTGGCTTCCTTGGCTTCTTGTTCTCTCTCCTTCTCTCTGGTTCTGTGATGCCGTCTACCATGCTAAGTCACAGGAAGAATGCCCTCACCAGATACGGCCCTTACACTTTGCAGCTTCCAACTATGAGAAATAATTTTCTTTTCTTTATAAACTACCCAGTCTGTGGAATTCCGTTACAAGCACGGAAAACAGGCTAAGACATTTCAGCAGCCTCGAGTTTTTGGAAGCCTCACTTTCTTCCTTTTTCTGCTCCTTTTTTCCCAAAGGGTTATAATAAAAATGGAACACATTGCATTATATTACCTAATTTTACATTAGGTAAAATTGTTTTGAAGGTTGAAAGGTTATGTAACTGTATATAAAAGTACTTAACCAAAATGTTTATTTAATGATTTAGGCACCAGGCATGGTGGTACATACCTGTAATTCCAGTACTCAGGAGGCTGAGGCAGGAAAATCACAAGTTCAAGGTCCTCCTGGGCTACATAGCAAGACCCTAACTCAAAAAGCCTAATTAATTAATCAATTAAATAAATAAATAAGTAAAATAAAGCTTAGAAGTTGAGGATAGAGTGGCACCTCAGTGGTAGAGTGTTTGCCTAGTGTGGGTAAGGCTGTGGGTTTGATCCCAAGCACTGTATGAATAAATAATAGATAAAAAGTTGAAGCTTTCAAATGTTTAAAACTTAAAGACATTTGCTTATAGAGGTGATAAAAATCCAGGTGCTTTCTGCCTTGTCTTAAAGTAAGTTAAGTCTTTCATACATGGATACAGTCATGGAGCCGGAAGGAGAGAGTGCAAATAAAGATGGGGAAATGTATATATAACTTGTTCAGAATCTAGAACGTCTCATTGCCTACAGCTTGGTGTCCCAAGCTTACAGCATGTAATTTTCTTACAGCATGTAAGAAAATTGTTGACTTTGACATTTATATTTTAAGTGGAAAAATTTCCTACCTTTTCATTTCAAATGTTAGTTATGACAACACCAGCCATTCATATGCCACATGACACATGTACATGGGCAACTATTTATAGCTTCATCTGCACTTTAGCTTTTGTACACAGTAGTCTCTGCTGTAGGCCATATTAACGTTAACCATAAAAAAATTCAAAATAGTTTTCCAATTTCCTTAGCTGTTCTTTGCTATAATGGCTGACGTTTTTTATGTTAATGTTTCTATTGTCTTAATATTCTTGCTTTTCTTATTTATATTCTAAGAGATTATTGTTAGTGTCAACACAGTTGATTTATCATGTAGAGAAAGCATTTGTTCAAAAAGTCAGCACTGGATATGAAATGATGATTGCCTGCAATGAATTTCTTCTCAACATCTGCAAAGACAATTTTGCCTTTTCTTCTCCCACTTAACTGTAAATGAGAGATCTTAAATATACTTAAGTAGGATTCATACTAGCTTACTCCAAAAGCTCAGATGTTAAAAACAGTTATGTTTCTAATGCTCATTTTAAAGTAAAATACACACAAATGTATCCAAGTAATATTAAAGTGGTACATACAATCTTTCCCCCAAAATCTAGCTAATACACTATAATTAAAATACTTAGCTTCCTTTTCATATTATTGCATTTTATATAGAGAGAGCACTATATAATTTATTCTCTGCTTCTAATTTCAGAGAATATGTATTTCTTCTTGACCATTGAATCATGAAAATACAAGCAGGAAAGAGTAAAATTGTGATTTTCAAAATGAACTTTTAGGTTTCTTAAACTCTCCTCCCACTGGAAATAAATCACATTATAACTGCTACATGACAACTCTGGCTATATTTTCAATGTGTATATTGCAGGGTTAATTCTGAACAGTTGACTAGGGCTTTATCACGTTGAGGTTATAGCAAATAGTACAATCCTAAATTGAAATGATGACTCAAAAGCAGTGTGGTATAAACAAAAATAATTATTTTATTTTGCCTTTAGAAGAGACATTTTTGTGGTCATGAAACAATTCAAAATGTCATGTTCTTTGTTTTTTGTCATCTTTGTCAGTGTCTATTATTTGAGTTCAAAAAGGCATTCATTCACCCATTCAAAAGCAATTCTTGACTACCATCACGTACCAGCCATAATACCCGAAGCAAAACGGAAAAGGCAGGAATATAAAAGCAAATATTTAGGGCATACTATGCCTTAAATAACATCAAATAATGATGTACTTATTTGTTTACATGATATATTAATCTGTCCTGTGTGACTATGAAATACCTGAGGCAGGTTACCTTTATGAACAAAAGAGTTTTATTTGGTTCATAGTTCAGGAGATTCAAAGTCCAAGACCAGGTTTTGGGGGCTGTTGTGGTGAGTGTCTCCTGGCAGAAGGAATCATACCATGGCAGTAGTATATCCAGGAGGAAGAAACTGCATCACCAAACAGGAAGCCAGAAAAAGACAGGGCAGGGGCAAACTTGGCCTTTTATAATAACCTTCTTGTGAGAACTAACCAGCATCCCACAAGAAATACCTTCTAAAGGCACAACCCCAACTGACCTATGGACCTACCACTAGGCTCTCCCTCTTAAATATTCTAGACAATTTCCAAATACCACCACCGTGGGGACCAAAATTCCAACACATGGATCCTTGGGGGACAAACTACATCTAAACCATACCATATGTTAGAAAAACAACATTTATATGATATATGATAGGTCTTTACAAAACATTACAGAAGAAGAGTAGGGGACAACCTCACTCTGTCTCCATGTGACCTAACATAGCTTAGTCTTAAAGAATGAACTGGAAGTAGGCAAACAGAGAAGAGGATAATGAATACTCAAGGAAAGGGCAAACACTCAGCACAGATCTGTAAGAACACGGCACATTTTTAGGAAGGGCAGATTGTTTGAATGAATGGAAAGCAAGGTTTATAAGAACAGCAACCTGAGATAATGATGCTGGTCAGTTGGTACCAGACAAAGAAGAAGCATGTGTTCCATCCTAAGAAGACTGGATTTCATTAGAGAGGACAGACTGATAGTACTATGATGATGACAGCTATTGGAATGACTAACATGTACAAAGCACACACTTCATTCTAGGCGTACTCTACATGCTCCATGTGTTAATGTGACACCTCCCCATAACATTCCTGTGAGCTTAGTACTGTCGTTGTCTTTATTTTACAGATAAGAAAATTGAGGCACAGAAAAGTTAAATAAGCCAACCAATGTTACTATTAGTAGTAGATCTGTGATTCAGACCTACATAGTCTAATATCAGCGCCCTCACTCCCAACCACTAGACTACACTATAACATCACACTTGAATTTGATGGCCATGGTCTTGAGTCTAGTCTTGGTGGGAGAGTGAACACATTTAATGGACCATTCATTCTACAGGTCTGTAGCGTGCCTACAGTCTGTTAATCTCTTATTTAGATGATGGAGATAACAGCAGTGGATAAAACAATGTCTCACTAGCTACTGTTACAAAATAATTTAAAAATCAAAAGTCTCTGAAATAAGTTAGAGATAACATTAGAGATCAAAGAATAGGATGATCAGGAGCATGAAGGGACAGGCCTAGGTGACATATGTAAGGTGAGCAGAGACAGAAATGTGGAGACCCAAAATGACTCTAACCACTGGTTAGATAGTAATGCCAATTAGGACAAGTTCAGTCTGAGAAGGAAAACTATTTCTTTTTTTTTTTTTTCTTTTATTATTCATATGTGCATACAAGGCTTGGTTCATTTCTCCCCCTTACCCCCACCCCCTCCCTTACCACCCACTCCACCCCCTCCCGCTCCCCCCCTCAATACCCCGCAGAAACTATTTTGCCCTTATCTCTAATTTTGTTGTAGAGAGAGTATAAGCAATAATAGGAAGGAACAAGGGGTTTTGCTGGTTGAGATAAGGATAGCTATACAGGGCATTGACTCACATTGATTTCCTGTGCGTGGGTGTTACCTTCTAGGTTAATTCTTTTTGATCTAACCTTTTCTCTAGTTCCTGGTCCCCTTTTCCTATTGGCCTCAGTTGCTTTAAGGTATCTGCTTTAGTTTCTCTGCATTAAGGGCAACAAATGCTAGCTAGTTTTTTAGGTGTCTTACCTATCCTCACCCCTCCCTTGTGTGCTAAAGCTTTTATCATGTGCTCATAGTCCAATCCCCTTGTTGTGTTTGCCCTTGATCTAATGTCCACATATGAGGGAGAACATACGATTTTTGGTCTTTTGAGCCAGGCTAACCTCACTCAGAATGATGTTCTCCAATTCCATCCATTTACCAGCGAATGATAACATTTCGTTCTTCTTCATGGCTGCATAGAATTCCATTGTGTATAGATACCACATTTTCTTAATCCATTCGTCAGTGCTGGGGCATCTTGGCTGTTTCCATAACTTGGCTATTGTGAATAGTGCCGCAATAAACATGGATGTGCAGGTGCCTCTGGAGTAACAGTCTTTTGGGTATATCCCCAAGAGTGGTATTGCTGGATCAAATGGTAGATCGATGTCCAGGAAAACTATTTCTTATTTGTTCCTGTAGGATATCCAAGAGGGAACTCAGGTTCAGACAGCCTTCTCAAATATTTGTAAGTAAATATTTTTAAAAATATTTCATGCCATTTTATGCCCTTCCCTCCCAATATAAGGAGTTCTAAGATTATAAGGCATGAGTCAGCATTCTGTCAATAACCTGGTGTGTGCTAATCATTTATTAAGGCCAAGGACATGACCCGACACTGGGTATTCAATGGTGAACAGGACAGACATGGTCCTTGGTCTCTGATGCAAGATGGTAGACTAAGCACACGCAACTGTCTCAGGGTCCATTAAAATAGACACAGAGATATTTACAAAAGACTGAAAATTATAACAGTGAAAGAAAACAAGAAAGGAAACCCTCACTGGACCAGAACTTCTGAGGGCCACATATGATGCTAAAAGTGAATAGGACCAAAAAAAAAAAAGTGAATAGGATGAAATGAACTAAACAATTGCAGAAAAACCTGCAGCCCAATCACCAAGGAAAAGGATGGTCTTCTCAGAGAACCACCATAAGTAGAACAAACAGCAAAAGATGGAGTGAGCTGTGAAGAAACAGGGAGGATCATTGAAAAATTGTATTCCAAACAACCAGATTAGTTGCTACCCACCACTTGGACACCAGGATAAACTGAAAAGCAGAAGCTGTGAACTGAAGAAAGTAAAGCAGCTCCCTTTTGACAGCTCCCTACTGGGGCCTCATAGAGCCTAGGCTGTAATGTTTACTAGCTTTAGTGAAGGAGTGAAGCCCATATCCTCAGACTTGGAAGGGGGGGCCTATCACAGCATTCCACCCACGGACAGATGTCTCAAGAGAAAAGGATGCATACAGCTGTGAACAGATGCTAGCCTGCTACCTACCTTATCCAACAGAGCTCTTCACTTAGAATTATAAACAACCAACAAAGGATATCACTGAGAGGGGAAGAAACACAGTAGCATGGAAGAAGAGCCAAGATGGGATAAAACACAGTGATCTGTTAAAGAGACTGCCTGGGCTCAAATCTTGCTTTGGTCACTTACTAGCTGTATAATCTTGGGTAAGTTACTTAACCTCTATGCCTATTTGTTACTATATAAAATGAAAATAATGAAAGGGTCTACCTTAGAGGGTTACTATTAGGAATAGGTGAGTTGATATTTATAACTGTCGAGCACACAGCCTGGCACACTATATAATTTAAAAAATAAAACAATGCAAATGACCTCAGCAGGCACAGGCATAACTCAAAGAACTATATAAAAAAAACCCATTAATTAATATAGTGGAAACATTTGAGAACTTGTTGCTTCTACAACCATTATAGGAACAACTTGCTATCAAAGAAGCCAAAGAAGCATGAAAGTAGTCTTAGAAATTAAAAATGCAACTGCAAAAAAAAAATTCCATAGTGGAGATGCATAATACATTGATCAGAAAACTTAACAACAATGGCCATGAGATTCTTATCTTTCATTTTTTTATTAAGAGTTCTAGAAGAAGGAATTGAGGAATTGGAAGAGGAAGAAAAAAACCCCAGAAATAAAAGAAAGAAAGTTTACTGGAACTGAAAAGATAAATAAACAATATAAATCTTCATATAGAAATGAATCACTGGTACCAAGCAGGACAGATACAGAAGAAACTGAAATCTTTTGAAAGTGTGAGGGACGTGTACATATGAAACACATTATCTACAAAGGAACCTAAATCAAATAGGCATCAGACTTTTGGACTAATGGATGCTAGAAAACACTAAGTCACATTTTTAAAGTTATTAGAGAAACAAAATTGAACTTAGACTTCTTCCAGGCAAAAAATGATAAGTGAAAAGTAAGAAAAAAGGCACTTTTATCTATACCAGAGTTCAGAAAACACACTGCTTTTGAACCAAGTATGAGTAATAACCATTGAACCTTATAGGAAAAAAAATTACTTGAGTAAGTTATCCAGTAGAATGAAAAACAATCTATGAAAGAAGACATCATATGATACAAAGATAAAGAAAGAAGAGATGGAATCAGAAAAACAAAAACAAGATCTCTACACTGAAAGATTTGCCCAGCACAGCTTAAATGAGATAGGATTGCATGAATCTACCTCTAAACAGCTATATCTATACTGCTTGGTTTTAAAATTAATAACATGTATACAACCATAACATTCACTCTGTTTTCTGTTTTTAATTTTTAATCAATCTGTGAACAAAACTTGGAAAGTCTAATAATAGCTACTGAAGAAAAATAAAGATAGATCTTGAAAATGAGATAGCAATATAATTAACAAAACTGGGAGAGGGTAGAAAATACTAATTTCTTCATGGCTAGTTAGTAGATTAGGTATAAGCAACAATTTGGTCACTAGTAAAAATAACATAAACCATGGGCCATGGGGTTGAGAAAGATGATAGAAAATTGGATTAATTTATCGTGCATGTGCTCAAAACAACTTTATGATAATGTCAGTGCTTTTTGGGAGGTGTCAACATGGCTGAGGAGAACAGTATAAATAAACAACAGCTCTGCCAGTCATGTCACATGGCTGCTTTTACTCATTCTTTAGATATTTAGCTCAAAGTTCCTCCTTAGACATTTTTCCCAGACTTTACCATTATAGTGGCCTATTTTTCTACCAAAACCTAATCTTACATAAACTGATTTATGAACATCTTGTATAAGCCAGATGTCCAAAGAAATTGACATGGTATATGGTTACCTGAGTTAAAGTAAGTGTTGCCTGGTTTGATTATCCTTCCATGACACTGAATGAAGTGAGGCTGAATTGAGGGTGAATATTCATTATTAAAGAAATCTACTTGTGCTGATCTGAGAACATTTATTTTCTAGGTGGTTGTGTTATCTTCTAGATTCCATATACTGTTATTTAGGAATTGGTATACCCATGACAGCTCAGGAAACACACATAGGAATAGTCATAAAAAATTCCTATCTAAAGAATCACATATTACAAATTAACCTTATAAAGATAGGTCACCTTTCTAACTTATAAATTCATAGAAGAAGTATACCATTAAGCATCAGACTCTAAAGTTATAGAACTCATTTTCCTGAAATAGGCCTACTCTACAATTAAAATAGATTTTAAACATGTTCATAAGTGGTACTGCCAAAAACAGCTAAAAGAAACTGAAATATAGTTTCAAAGATTCAATTGAATATGAACATTAGTTAATGTATTTTATAGGAAATATATAGAGCTTTGGTTAATGTATAAGCTCAGTTATAAGAGATTTTATTTGTATATGAATTATTATTTTTTATTTTACTATGTGTACTATAATTATGCTATATGTTTTTCTGCATAGACAATCTATGAATTCATAATCTGTAAATTTGTCACAATTTCAATGAAGACAACCTGGCTCAATTTCTTAAAAGCCACTGTTGGCAAACAGACCACACACTGAATAGACTCCATTTCCGTCCAAGTTTTAACATAGGCACCTACATTCTCAGTCAGAGGCAAAGGAGAACAAGGGTCTGCTTCCAGAATCAGCTTCGTTAATGAATAACCTGGCTACTCAAACCCTCTTTCTCACTCAGGAGTCAAGGAACTTGTTTTCCTCAGACCTGAAATATCCTGAATGAAGACAACATGTACACAATATCCCTGTATAGAAGTCAAACACTTGTGAATAGGAACAAGGGTAACTGATCATTGGTCACCAATGCCTTGGAATAGAGCCATTTGTTAGAGAAGTTCACAGAGAGTGGAAGGATGACTTTGAAGGATTAAAACAAAAAACACAGATGAGCATGGTAGAATATGATAAAAGGAATGATGAGAATCTAATATCAGAACACTGTCCAAAAAGCGAGAGGTATGAAAGTTCAGGCAAACTGAAAGGGGAATTTTTTTATGGGAGAGATATGAGGAAAGGGAATCAAAGAGAATGAGGAATATTCATCTGGTGGAAAAAGCACAGTATTAACAATCAGGTGACCTAACTTTTTAAGTCCTAGCTCTGTCATTTTTCTACCATAAGGTCACTATGGAAATATATCACCTTTTTTTTTTTTTAGTACAATGTAGACCTGCCCTGACTAACACCATGGACAAAACAATGCATAAAAAGTATTAACAAACAACAAAAAACAGGGCATGACAATGTTTAGAAGACAGAAGTTTCTTAAATTAGCTCTGAATTCTTAAATAAATTCTTAAATTAGTTCAAGGTAGCCTCTCTGGTAACAGAGAAAATGCAAATAAAAATAGTGGGTGTATCATTATTTGTTCATCAGATTTATGGAAATTGAAAGAATGTATAACATCTTTCAAGCATCTGAGTAAAGAGGCTTTCTCATACATTACAAGTGAATTGCTATATTTTTGGAAGGGAATTTGGTACCTTCTTTTAGATTTTAAAATGGGCATACTCATTAACTCACCAAATTTCAAATCTGGGACATCAAAGTAGTGGCATCTACTAATGTAAGTACAAAGATGTAGTGTAACATTGTGAAAACATAGGCTGGGAGCAACTTGAATGTCCATCGCTAAAATAAATTAACACTCAGATATGCCATTTAATAGTAGGTATCTCTTAAAAGCAGGAAGTGGATCTATACGCTTGAGTTTAGAAAAAGGTCATGATACGTTGGGTGAATGAATCACTAATGCAGAATAACATTCATATTAGAAACTCATTCTGTTCTTATGAAGAAACACCTTCTATCTGTTTATGTAGTTTTATTAACATGGGGAGAGGTGTAAAGAAAAAAAAGCTTTAGACCTTTATTACCTCAGCTGGGTACAACTGGAGCGAGGATGGGATGCTATTATCTTTTCATTAAAAAGGGTTAAGATATGTAACCTAAAAACACATATTTTTCAAAGAAATAAAATTTGTCATTACTTAAAAATTCTAATTAGTTTCATGGGTTAAAAAAGTCTTGGAAGATTGAAATGGAACCAAAGAATCTGAGTGAACACAATTAGCACATTGCTCTTTAGTGTATGTGTATATATGAAAATACTTACATATTGTGCAGCAAATAAAAGGCGATTTCAGACTTTTGATTTTTGGTGTTTTATATTTCATTGTCTCATATATTGCATTATGCCCATCACAAATACCCTCCAGAAAATAGAGAACCCATTAAATTCTGTCACTTAAATTTGTATCTTTACTGTATATTCCCCCTAATAAAAAAAAAAAAACCGACACTCCATTGTCATGGAGAAAAGAAATCTCAGAAATAAAAAACAGCATAGAAATTTCCTGCTCATACTTTAAACATCCATATTTTTGTCAGTATAGTATATATCTTTCTAGGTATACATCTGCCCATCCATCTCTATCTATCTGCTACCTGGTATATAATTAATTGTACATGGGTCTTTTTTTTATAAATCATAAAAATTGAATGTGTAGTTTGTTTAAACTGCTTTTTTTTTTCATTTAAGAGTATCAGGAATATTTTCTTTTATCTCCTACAGCACAAGAATCAGTAGCCCTACAGAGTGTTCCTTTCCATAGACGTATAAAAACATTCATCTAGCTCTATGACTAGCTATTTGGGCTAGAGCAGTTCATACAAATTTTTATGAATGCTTTCTAACGTAGTTTTGTTAGATTTTTTCCTACCTTCATTAAGAAAACAAAATAATAAATTGTCTTGGTTAATTAAAGACTGTTTGGGAAGGCTGCCTCAAATTTACTATCTTTTGAGTCCTATGCTTGGCAAAATGAGAACTTGTGCATGGAGTTGGCGTGTGGGGTCTGGGTCTCCAGGGATGCTGGAGAGCAAAGTCATTGGAACCTTACCAAGATACACCGCTGTGCTGTGCCCCAGGACAGGGTGCTAGAAGACCCCATAGCTAGTTCTTCATTTGTCAGTGCACTTGAATGAAATGATAATTATTGATCCAACAACCTGAAATGGCTTCCCCCAAGTCCTGAGGGAATGTTGAGCAAATGTGTACTTAGGAACTCTTAAATACTGCTTATTAATGGCTTGACAGGCCATAACTGCTTTGAAGGAGCCATTAAAGACCATGATGTAAATCCCTGTCAGTTCTCACTTGCTTGACCCCCCACCTGTTGGAGATTGCCACGCATGTGCACTGACTCAGGCTTTCACAGCAGTAAGTAGTACCAGAACAACAGGTCCATTGTGTTCAGAAAATACTGGATTTTTCTTCTGAAATTCATCAGTTCCCTCATTTTCTCCCTTTCATGTAAAATATTTAATTTATTCTTTTAAACATGCTAAAACAGCACATACAACTCCCTTAGTTACTTCAATTAGTTTCAAGTTTTCAATTTATTTCTGTAGATTTTTGAAGCATACTAAAAATTTTTTGGATATTTACTAGTCTTTATAGTGTTTAGACTAAAGCCTGATACATGTATTTCTATAATTTTGATATTGTAAAATATCTAATTACTGATTGTCCACCATAGCCCAACTAGTAAAAATGAAACAAATCCCTGCCCCCCCCACCGCCATATCATTGTAATAACATTGAACAAAACACTGAGCAAAGTTTTATTTCAGTCACATTCACGGGACCAAAGTCAAGCATGTTCTTTCTTTCATGACCAAGTTCTGCTGAGACACTTACAGAAGCAACATTGGGATGTTTTACCAACATAGATCTCATTTTGAGCTCTCCTCTTTGTTTTGCAAACCTAATCTGGAGGACTGGACTTCTAAGGCCTGTGAAATGTGGCCGGAGGGGCAAGCAAAAGGTTTAAATTGCATCTTTTCAATGCATTCTGGCACTGTAGCCTGAAGCCAGTCCTTGTTTTATTTATTTATTTATTTTTAACTGGCAACCTGCCTCCCACGACTGGGGGAAGCAGATTGCCTCTTTGCTGAATACTTAGACAAGGTACTGATATAACAACAGTGGACAAGCAGCTGGGAGCTGGGCTGTCAGCCTGTCACACACTGACAAATCTGTTGTTCATATTCAGGCAGGAGATGCGTGTCCGCTCACCACCAGTACCATCCATCTAAGCCAGGAGGGGCTTGCAAGTAGCCTCGTCCCCACTGCCTATGAACCAAATGCTGTTATTACATCTTTCTGAAGGATCTCAACTAAACAACTCATTTACTTTGTTATGATGGGGCCTGGCAAATGAGACAAGCAAGATAGCTTGCTCAATTTTTGTTTCTCTTTCTGCCTTCAAGACACCCAGACAGCTTGTATTACCATTTCATGTCACATACATAAAACCATAACTCTAAATGGCTCCAAAGCGCTTTTTCTGAAAATCCACAAGGCAGAAGGAAGAAGGGCAGATTTAAGAAATACTAAATGAAATATTAAATTAAAATGCTGTTGTTTGAAGGGAAAAAACTCATTTGAACACATGGTGGGGTGGGAATTTTTTTCCTCTCTCTCCTTTCTCTTTTATCTTTCAGGCAGTGCTGACTTTCAGAATGGTCTCTAATAAATTTTCCCCAGAGCTGCTGAATTTGTATCACTTGTACTCCTCTCTTTCTCTCTCTCTCATTTTAGACTGAACATGAAGCCCACCTGAGACTACATTTACAATTCCCCAGTCAAACCATATCTATATTTATATGGGCCTTTGTAAATCAATGAAATATATTTCTTTTTAAAATGTAGGCATTTGGGGGAATTTAAAGATAATTGAAGCTATATCCCAGAGTTTCTGATGGGATACCATTTGCCATTTGCTGGTGTTTTCCTAGAATATCTAAAAACAAAATTCTGGGTATGGATTATTGATTTGCATCAGTTACAACAATACATCCAGGCATATTGTAATCTTTTTCATTTTATAATCACACTTTATGCTCTAGAAAGAGACTCTACTCTTCAGAATTAAGATTGTTGTGTAGATGGTGCTTAATGGGCTGTTTTGTGTTTTTGACTCTCATTTGCAGATTGTTTTTTCTATTCCCATGGTCAGTGGAAGAGCTTTTCTGAGGAAACATTTTGTGTAACATTTCAAGTAATGTGTTCTATAAAATATACAAAAGTGTGCAGCTTCAAAAAGCAAGAAAAAAGAAAAACCATTTTCAGCTAAAGACTCAAATGATCCTGAAAATGTTAACATTTTAGCATTAAATTTTTTCTGTTCCTATGAAAATGGTAATTGATAATACATTATACAATTTATAATTTAATTCTTAAAAGTCATTTTATATTAGATATTTTTGTCAGTAAAAACTAATTAAGCCAGGCACTGGTGGCTCATACCTGTAATCCTAGCTACTCAGGAAGAACACGGTTAGAAGCCAACCAGGGCAAACAGTTCGTGATACCCTATCTCGAAAAAAAATCCTTCACAAAAAAGGGCTGGTGGAGTAGCTCAAAGTGTAGGCCCTGAGTTCAAACCCCAGCTCTACAAAAAATAAAAACCTAGTTAAAATAACAATAATAATGTCTAGTATTTATTGAGTTCTTCCTATGTATTAAACTTTTTTCTGTATTGAAATTTATAATGAGAAAGAAATCTATTAATTTTACATGGGTAAAAGAGTAAGCAGGAAAACAACTAGCAAGTTAAAAGTCCCAAAGAATGATTTTCATCTTTTGCTATCTATAGTGCATATTACTCTTACATAATTATTCTCGTATAAACACGGACATTAAGTCATTATATTTATCAGAGATTTTCCTAAAATTCTTTAATTGACTTCAACTTTCAAGGATTGCAAAGGAAGTGAAATCACTGTAATAAAATACACAAACACATGTGTAGACTACATGTGAGGAAAAAAATGTATGTATCGAGTTAGGGTCCATCATTTAGGAAATGCAGGTTCCAGTGGATTCCGTTCCTAGAGTAGCATAAAGTACTGCATTCTTACCTAGGGAATAGCTTTGATTCTTAGGAATTTTGTTACACCCTTGATTTACCTTGGTTTAAGGCATAACATACCTTTCAGCAAATATTTCCCTCTGTCACAATATATTCCCTACATTTTTATGGATCTGAATGAAAAGAAAAGTGAAAACACTGTATGTGTAAATTGGTAGTGTAGGAAAAACAAGAAGTGTTGATTCGTATTTTGGGAATGAATTTGTCCTAATAAAAATAAGCCATTAATATTCAGGAGAGTGAAATAACTCTCACTAACTTTAATAATGTCTACATTAACACTGCTACACTCCCAAATTTTAAGATCGTGCCTATTTTGAGTACAATAATGACGTAAATTCCCCACCTTATAAAATTGCTGAGTGCCCTGTATTCTGCCCTGAAACCCTACTGATTTTTGATTGACAGAAAGATTACCTAATAAACCTTCACTACAAACTAATTAATCACTTTGAATACAACACTAAATTGGCAGGCATAAAAAAGCAAATGAGATGGGTGTTGAAGACCATTTTCAAATGACCTTAGTTAAAATCCAAGTACAAACTTAATTCTTTACCAGAGCCTTCTCTGAGTTCCTGGGAAACTGATTCATGTCTACACTTGCCTCTCCTACCCCTGCACTTGTCTGCCCCTGCCCGATCAACACTATCTTCCATGAATGAAACAAGGCAAAGAATCAACAAGTATTTGAGGCCACAATAACAATTGGTTACACCTGTCTCAGCTTCGAGAGCATTTTTAATCTGTAATCCTATATAACAGCGCTTATTGCACTGTAGCATAATGATTTCAGTGGCTATGCACTTCTAAGAGGGACATCTTTTACTCTTTTCTGTGTCCTCCACTTATGGTGCAGTGGAATGAATACATGCTCATCTAGAACCATGCATAGTGATTTTCAGTCATCTTTTATACTTTAAATGATTATTTATTTGTGTTTTCATGTTTACTTTAAAATGTTCAAAAGAATACTGTCCATTTTGGCTGGAAAGACAGTGTTGCTTAACAGAATCAACACCTTTGTCCATTTTTTTTTTTAAAGAAGGAAATTTCTACATCAGTCCTAAACATTAAGCCAACTTTGTGTTATCCACAAGAACTAGATATTGACTGAGGTCTGAGTCAGTTCATTACACATTAGGCCTGTCCATCTTATTTGTCACCATGATTTGGTGTGATGGGACTCTCCTGGGCTTTCTGCCATCACTACGTGCATCATCACTAACATATTGTATCACTCTGATCCCCCCATTATCTGGGATTAACGTCTCAGTTAAAGGGGAAATGATGTTTCAGTAAAAAGCAGAGTTGCTTTTTTGGTTTTGAGAGAGGGGTTTGGTGGTTGGGTGACATTGACTCAGGGTCTCAGTATGTAGACCAAGCTGGCTCAAACTCTATGTAGCCCAGGCTGGCACTGAACTTGCAATCCTCCTGTCTCAACCTCCTGAATGCTAGAATTCCAGGCCTGTGCTATGACACCTGGCTTAAAGCAGAAAGTGTGTATGCGTTTAAATATTTTATTTTGAAAACATTTTAGGTCTACAGCAAACTTGCAAAGATTACAGGAAAATTCCTAAATACCTTTCCCCAGGCTCCCTAATATTCACATCCTACAAAATGATGCTGCGTTTAACAAAACTAAGAAGTGACATGACCACAAAACTATTCATTAAACTCCACAGATTATGTGGATTTCACCAGTTTTCCACTCATGTCTCCTTCTGCTTGTGGAAGATTTCACATGTGTAAATGTAGAGGGCTATGGTATAGCTTAGGGGTGGAGTGTATGCTTAGCATGTGGACAGAAGAGTAGAATACCAAAATTTATAAAAGTAGACATAACAAAATTTATCCATCACTCATCTTTCACAATGATTACCTCATGATTAATTTGTTTCATTCATACTTGCAACCAGCTCAATTTGTCTTTTTCCTGGTCTTATTGGCTTGTAAATTACAGATGTGTACCTTCTACATCTTTTTATTTCTCCTGATTAAAGCAAAATTTTTCAAATCCATTCAGGTCATATATTTCACCAGGTGTCTAGTCTACTTTCCTTTGCTGTTTATCACCAAAAGAACACATACAGTCCACTAAAAATCAACTTCCTTTGCCACCCCTATTGTAGCTCACTCGACACACAAAGGATGATTCCATCTGTTGTGCTCTATGTGTTATAGGCTCAAAGTGCTTCATGGGGAGATAGACAGCCTTGGGAACATTTTATAGATTCTCTCTTGCAACAAGTAGCCTCTCAAGGTATACCTGATACATATCTTCTAACATCAGTCCTAAAAATAAATGAGGAACAAAAAAAAAAAAATAAGACGGGCCAGGCTGAAGAATCACAGCCCTAGTAATTTATTACTTTGGAAGGGCTCTCCTCACCCCAGCTGTATCCTGAGTTGGCCCCTGCCTGCTTCCTGGTGTTGCCCGTGGTAGCTTTTGTCTTGTTCATGGCTGGCTGCCTGTACTGGATGAGTGGGTAGGATGTGTCTGGTCCTAGAATCAGTCTGTTGAACTCCAAACACAGACGTCCCTCCTACCAGACATACGGTGGCTTCCTGGGATAATAATGAGCCCCCAGCTATTTATTGGATCTCCCTTTCCCCATCCCCCATTCTCTGCCATGTCATCTGTCCTCACGCCCTCCACCCCCAGCCCAGTCCTGCTTCTACAGCTTGCTCTCTTCCCTGCTCCTATCCAAGCTGCTCAGAGACAGAGGAGAGAGGAATTATTTATTGTGCGTCTGTTTAAAATGAAAGGCTTTTACATTTTAATGAGCACTAAATAGGTGCGAGGAAATATTGTTCATTAGCTGTAATCTGCGGAATTGCTTGAGTGAACTTCCTTTGGAGGCCGCTTTAAACGGTTCACTCAAGTAAAGCAGTTTGTATGGTAATTAAGGGAGCATTTTTCTGTCAACATCTGTGCTGCTATTTATAACAGGGGAGGTAGCTTACAGCAACACTGAAGAGCTGGAAGGTGTAGGGTGCTGAGAGGTGCATGCAGGTGGGATGGGGTGATGACTTTGGCTGGCAATCAGCAATGGCACAACTATTCTTTCTTGGCACTCTTACAACCATGACAACTCCTTTTTCTTGCTTTCCTTCCATTCAGCCTCTAATACCTCTAAGAAAAATCCTTCCTCACTCTTCCTGGCTGCAAGAATTATCTCTCTGACATCTCTTCATTAATCACAGCCTTCACTTGGCAGCCCAGGCAGGAAGATTCAAGCTGCTTTGGTGAAGCAAGTAGTCTTCAGCTTTTTCAGGTGGTTTCTTTCTGTCTGTCATCCATTTTTCTCTCCATCACCCTTCCACATGCATAGAGGGACAGCAAGATACCAGGATCAGAATTCAGAACAGTTGGAGATTGTGAGAAACAAAAACTAAATAGAATACCTTGCATTCCTGCCAGGACGAAGGACCAGCTGTCTCTATGGGGCACGTGATAGATAGTCGTGGCAGTACTTGCAACAAGCCTGAATTGATGCTTCTCTAGAGTGACCTGTGGGATTATTTGCATGAAAAATGTTTTTTGGTGGCACTGGTGTTTGAATTTAGGATCTCCCATTGCACTGTACCATGTAAGTCATTCGTGCAGTCCTTTTTCTTTTCAGATAGGGTCTTACGCTTCAGTTTGAGCTAGCCTGGGGCTGTGATCCTCCTAACTCTGCCTCTGGAGTAGCTGGGATCACATGAACTATTTGCATTCTTCCCTACTACACAAAGACCTGGCCCTGAATTCCCTTCAACTAGAGACATGGAATGATGATCTGGAAAGTTCCAGGGGATGGTCAGTAAGGCTAAGGGAGGTTCATTAGGAAGGTGGCCTGACTATGTTGAAATCAAGAGCAGGAAAAACAAGAGCAGGTGATTGGCAGTAGTAAAGAGCTTGAGGAAGGCTGGCAACAAGACAAGACCCTAGAGTCAGGTCTGGGACTGACCAATGTCCCAACATGTAGAGGGACACAGGGGAGCAACCCTGGGTGAAGTGGGAATTAGTGGACACAGGGATAAAAGCAGGAGTTTCTGTGTGAAGAATATGGCAAGGACCCAGTTCCTAGAAGCAATGAGCTAAATATAAGGCCTGAGCAGAACCAGTGGTCCCAACTGCTTATGTTACCCTGGAAAAACTGCTATGTCTTTTTGAATTTTCTCCACCTAAGGGCAGGACTAGTCAAGATTTTTGAGAAGAACAGTTATTTTCTCCTGCTGTGAAGGTTATAGCAGGAGAGGGGCAAGGAGTCAAGCAGATCCTAACTACTGAAGGAAGAATAAAGATCATTTACGTTAGAGACAAAGGAAACTTCTCTATCCCCTTTTCTTTCACCTAATGCCCGGGCTTGGCACATAGTATGTTGGTATTAAAATAAAGACTTTTTGTATGAATGAATAAATTATTGAATCTGTTGTCAATGATAGGAATGATTTACAGTAATAAATGCAGGAGTAATAATGGCCAGCTTGTCTTCTCCTGGGGCATTTTATTTAATCTGTGAATTGGTAAAAATTCAACAGCCTTAAAACTGAATACTCCTATTCATCCCACTCAAAATTTTGATTTGGAAAAAAGATATCAAAAGGCTCACATCAGGTGCATTAGAGGACTCTGTGGTGCACACAGAAGCTGTACTTGTACCTGACCAATTTCATCATAACCCTGAATACCAGGGACTTGCTATCCTTCCCAGACATCATATTTACTGACAGAAGTTATTATTAAGCACAGTCTTTTATTTTTGTCTTGATTTTACTTGAATGCTTAGATTCTGTGTTTGTCCCAAGGCAGTTTCACTAAATGACTAATTTCAAGGAGTCAAAAAAAAAAAAAAGGAACTTCAGATGACTAAAGATGATTCACTTTTAGAGATAATATGAATATCTCAAATCTACAAGTGGTCCCCAAGTTACTATCACTTTAAAACAGCTGCCTTACCAAACTCCATCAGTATAACTGGGCTGGAAATACCTTGCCATTTATTGAATGTTGTTCTTTTTCTCTCCATGTAGGATAGTCAGCTTTCTGCTACTATAACAAAATACCTGAGATGATCAACTTTTAAAAGAGGAAATTTTTATTGTGGCTCATGGTTTCAGATATTTCAGTCCATGGTCACTTAGTTCGGCCTATTGCCTTTGGGCTTGTGGTGAGGCAGCACAGCATGGCAGGAGGGTAGGTAGGTGGAACATGTTGCTCACCTCATCATAGCAGGGGAGAAAAAGAAAGAGAAAGAAAGGGACTTAGCCTCCTTCTCCTAGGCTCCGCCTCTTAAAAGTTCCATTACCTCCCAATAGCACAACTGGGGAGCAAGTCTTTAATACATGGGTTTGGGGGACACTTAAGATACAAAGCTCACACTATGATACACTTCTTCTCTAAGTGACCACTCACAGTAAAACTGAAGAGAAAACAACAGACAAGAACAATGAAAGGAATTAGAAACATGAATCATTTTCCATGTTTTTATTCAAGTATTATCTATAAACCAATATAAATTTGCAGGATTTGATGCAAGAGCTAAACTTCTGAGCTACTGAAACCAAAGGGTCATCTCTAAGAGTTGTGAGATTTTTTTTTTTCACAAGATACACACCGGCCTATACATATTATGCTAAGTAAGTAAGTCTGGTTCCAGCCCTCTAGGGGCTTTAGTTGTGGTCATAGAGACAGATTTTAAGTAAATAAGTATCACGGAGTCTTCTGCATTCCATCCCAGGTATGTGTTGTGGAATGGGAACATTGGAAAATAATGTTCAATACTCCCTGGGAAAAAGGGACACCAGGAAACAGTAGACAGGGTGTGAAGATGGGACAGGGTAGAGTAGGAGGAGCTTGTAGGGCCAAGGCAAAAGGTCACAGAGGTATCATTAAAAAAATCTAACTCTCCTGAAATTTGGAGACAATGGATAATTGCTGAAAAATTTAAGTAAGAAACAAAATGTTCCAATCTGAATTGTAGACCACTAGATCATTCCTGAGAAGAGACAAGCTTTGTGGAGTGGAAGGCTTGAAGTAAGGGACAATAATTGGGAATTTATTTTTAATGAAATTATTCATAGTCCTATAATATTATGAATATTTCTCAGAAGAAAAGTACATAGTGAAGACCAGAATAAAATCCAGAAAGGGAAGCCAGATCTGGAAGTAAAGCAACAGCACTGGTAAGTGGTGCTGAAGAAAAGTCGAATTTTCTTCAGGTGCAGTGCCTGTGATGATGTGACCATTAGATGCAATATGTGAGGAAAAGAGTAAGTTGACTGATTTTAAGATTTATCTGTTCAACAAAGTATAACTGACTGCCAACTATTACTATTTGGACTGCATTATTATTGTGTTATTGTTATTATTATTGTTATAGCTTGTCATCAGTTAGGCACAGAGCTATGCCCTGGGAATATACTGAAACATCAGGCTTGGAACCTACCTGTCCTAGATTCCCAGAAGGGTGGTTAGTGGTGGAATACTAGAATAAGACCAGATTGGGTGATAGTTTTTCTTTTATGAATTGAGATATATCTCACGTCCCATAAAATCCACTCTTAAAATGGGCAATCTTAGAATACTCAAGAAGTTGTACAACCATTGTGCAGACCACTGAGGCAAAATTGTGCATCCAGTTCATTTTCATCACCATAACAGAAACTCTGTAGCCCTTAGTAGTTGTTCCTTCTTCCCCCATCCTGGCAGGAAACGATAAACAGAACTTGTTTCAGGAATACTGAATTGAAATGTCAGGGGGGATCCAAATGGCACCATTTGGTTGTATTTGAGTCTGGAGTTTAAAAGAGAAGTTTGTTGGGCTAGAAATGGAGATTGAGATGTCATCAATGAATAGGAGGTAATGAAAACCATGGAATGAATATTTCTTAGGAAGAAGGGAGAAGATCTCCAAGGATAGGCCATGAAGAATTCTAATATTCAAAGTGCGAGGACACCAATGGCAGTGTTATTTATGTCATTCTAAATATGTCTTTTCACAAATACACAATTCATCAGCTATTGATACATACATGGAACTTGCTGTGTATGGAAAGCTGATATCTGCAATCTTTATTTTCCCAGATTGAACAAAGTAAACACATCTAGAGGATAGTCATTGTCCATGTTCTTTGGGTATCATTTTCTGCAAATTATCTGTTATATTCACTTACAGAAATTCTACAAATATCAGCCAGGCATGGTGCTACATACCTATAATCCCAGCACCTGGGAGGTAGAAGCAAAATACCTGAGCTTACATAGTGAGACCCTATCTTAAAAAATTAATTCTAAAAACATCAAATCTTCCCAATTAATCTTACTATTGAGATTCTAATTTCCCCAAGGAGAAGACTCAGGTTCTATATTTCCTGCTGTTCTCAATTGGACATAATGCTTACATGTTGGGTGTAAAAATAAATGTCTACTGATGAGGAGAAAAAGGGTTCAATGAGCACTTATTCACTGCTAAAACATTTAACCTCTGTAATCATTTTCTACACAGTTGTTTACTTTTTCAAATATTTATCAATTATCTATTAAGTGCTGTGTCTTATGAATGTAGGCTAACATGAGAAAAGTCTTAAATGTTTTCTAATTTTACATTTATATTGTATGTTCACAATTTATTCTGTTTATTAATAATAAGGTAAAGTAACTATTGGATTACTTAGAAGAACTAATTTAAAAACAGGCATATTTTTGGGCAGTAATGAGGTTTGAACTCAGACCTTCAACCTTTCTAGGCAGTAGCTCTACCACTTGAGCCACGCCTCCAACCCCTTTTTGTAGATTTTTAATGAGACTAGTCAGTAATCACTTTTTAAAACATTATTTCTCTTCATGGTTGGCTTATGTGATTGCTTTTTGTCTTGTCCATTTTTAGCTCATTTAAGTAAGATGGAATCAAATAACTTAATCTCTTGAAAATTGAGAGAGGGATTTTCCTTCACTGTTCCTGTGTTCATTTAGTGTTTATGAGTCAGATGTATGATAAGTGCTATTGGATTATTTTAAACTTGAGCCAATTTTTATTTCTGTATGTGCAAAAATAGATTTTGACAATGGAATTTGACATGTGTAATCAACAAAATGCAATGTTTTGCAAACTTGGGTATAAGTCAACTGAGGCTTCTAACCTAATCTGGGTGTCACTGCAGCAATCATCACACTAAAATTTAGCATTAAGACCCAACTGGGCATATTTTGGTACTTCATTAACATTTGCCTTGGAATTAAAACTTGATGCATTCAACCACTTGCTTCATATATTAATTGGCTCCCAAAACACACCCCAGAGTGACTTTAGCACACACATAGAATGGCTCTTTAACTTCCACTTAATTTTAATGGTTCTCCAAATATTTTTTAAAAAGTGCTTTTCTCAGCCTAAAATACACTTTCTAAAAAATTCACAACTGGAATATAAAAGACAATTAGGACAAATTTATTTGAGCACTTTCCTCAATTGTTTATAAAGCACTTAAATGACTTTGTAGCTGGAGAAATCAAAACCACCACTGAGCAGCCACTGAAGAGGTACCTTAGAAGAGATAATTTATAAATGCATATTCAAAGCTTTCCCAAACCATTGTCTGTGAAAGTGCTGAGTTGAATTCAGGGTAGGAACTAAAAAGAATTCAAGTATTTTGCATAAGGGTGAATTTAAACACCGAAGTAGGGTCTGAGAAAGAGATGAAGACAGGAACAAGATGTGAGTGATGGCGGAGCAATGCAATCAGTATGGCAGAAGGCATGCTAATAATAGGAGCTTGAAATATTCATGTTTCAATTCTTTTGCTCCTAAGAAATCCTTTCCATATCATTGAACTTCTATAAAGTCTGATTTGCACACAAATGTCTTGTGTGACTACTATGTGACTTGAGTATAAGTTCCTTAATTCTTTCTTTCGTATAGGAGTAGATGTGCTGTGGAGGAGGGGCAGCCCATGAAGCTCAACAACCTCAGAGGACCAAGCTGGCACTGGGAGTGAGTGGTGGTCAGCCTAAGGTAAAGACTCTCCAAGTAAGACAGATCTTCACATCCGAACCACAGCCCCAGGGCCACAGTAGGTAGCCCACAAGGAGTCACTTAACTAGCTTATTTCTACCCAATCTTTGTATCTCCAAAAGATTTAATCTCTCTCAGCCTCAATTTCCTGGTAGATAAAATAGCCATAATAGTATGTAGACCACAGTACCATTTTGAGAGGTGATTTTCAAAGTTCACTACCTTTTCCATCTTGGTTCCTCAAATAGAAAGCTACATAGCCTTCACTAGCTGAATTCACCAATTTTTGATATACTATTCAGAAAAATTCCAATAATTGACTTTGAATTAGACTGGACTACAAGGAATCATCAGATTTCTAGACCCTTTGATATTCTTTGTGGATAAAATTTAGTTGTTCCCAATATTACTGTTGCTTCCGGGGTATATTTTTCTGATATTCACTCAAAGCACTTCCTACATCATAACCAGCCTAATGTATCCGTTTCAATCCACGTTCCATCCTTGACCATGTATGAGGTTATCCAGCTACTCTGTGCTTTAGTGTCCTCACAAGTTTGATATGAAGGTTAAATAAATCACTATCTATAAAGCACTTAGAGTACAATCTGTAAAAAAAAAAAAGTAAATGTTCTGTTCACATTAGCTCTTTAAATGTACTTTAAAAAATTAACAGACTTTAATTTTTAGAGAACTTTTAGGTCCACAGCAGGGTTCTCACACAACTCTACACCATCAACATCCATTTTCTATGTGGTATATTTGCTACAATCAATGAAGCAATATTAATGTACCATAATTAATCCAAGTCCATAATTTGCATGAGGGGTCACTATTGGTGTTGTATGCTCTACAAATTTTGAAAAATGTGTAATGATTTGTACTCACTATGATAAGTATCATATAGAACAGTTTTGGTGCCCTACCAGTCTCTTGTGCTCCACCTATTCATCCCTTTCTCCTCACACCTTGGTAACCACTGATCTTTTCACTGTCTCTGTTGTTTTGACAACACATTAGTTTGCATTAATAACGACTAATTATTGTGCACTAATTGGAAGTGGATAGTTTCCATTATTTTATTTAATAATAATCATAAGCTTACAATGTATGAATCATTCTTATTTTACATATGGCAGAGTAAGCATTGGAATTTAAATTATCATACCTTTCATAAAATTTTAATGTCTTAGAATTATTTAATTAGATGTAGTTTAGATTTTGAACTTACTTGAAATTACTTAAGACACACTGCATTGACACCTTCAGATTTTTTTATACATTCTGTTTTCAATTTAAGAAATCTATATAATATTACCACATTGAATCCTTATAAGTCAGTAACTTTTGATAAAGTATAGGTATTGATTCATGGCTTTACAGTTTAGTTACCTATAGTACTCACGTTAATTCATAAACATAGAGGATTATTTAAAGCAATCCTTTGCAAACAATTTTCCAAGTAAATTCTTGACTAAGCTAGTACATTGATAGAAGCAATTGAACGAAACTCCTATTGAATTTGTAACTTAGTCTGAAATTTTCTGATCAACAGTGTTCTCAGAATATACAGATATTGATGTATATCATCAAAACTCCTGACTGAGCTAATTTCTTACTTAAATTGTTTTATTAGTTTTTACTTTTGGTGAATTTTCAAGATTGCACATTTGGTTTCATAATTTGGTCACCAATTCCATCACTGCTGTCTATTTAAAGTCATCATAAACAGTGAGTGGATTAAGCAAGAAGAAATACTTTGAGGTAGTCCAGTACAAATCAGTATTTGTCTTCTAAACTGTATCACGTGTAAGTAGACTGATTTCCGAGGTCTGCTATATAATTATATATACAGAGATATATAAATATATAGTTATATATTTATCTGTGAACCCAGTAAGTAAAAATAATCTAGATTACACTTGCTCTACCATCATGCTTTCAAAATTTATCACAGCTACCTGCTTTGGGTGTAATAAGCAAACATCAGATAATATACATTGGGAGTTTTGGGAATTTAGATTTTTGCAGTGTAGAAAATGGGTTCAAGTAAAACACTTGAATATTTTATGCCACATTCTGTTTGTCACCTCTAACAATCTGTTAAGTACATTTTAGAGCTAAAAGACAGTAAACTTGTATTTATCTTTGATCAGAATACATTCTGCTGTACATTCAGGTATTATTTAAAATTGCAAACACACTGTTCTATATGTAAGGTACTGTGTGTAAAACTCTTTATTAAAACAATTCCACATAAAAAAAGAAAATGGGGTTAAGCATTTCTAGTCCCTAACTCTCAGACTCAAACTTCACCAATAATCAAATATTGAGAAAAAGATAACATTCCTGTACATACAAAGCATTAGCTATAATGAGGGATGGATATGAAGAGTGTATGATTTCTGCTGGCAAAACCTTCTCAATATACTTGAGAAGTATCTATCCATGTCTATCTATCTATCTGTCTATCTATCTACCTATCTACCTATCTCTACATGTTTGTGTGCGTATGTGTGTGTGCATGTGTTCCACAGAATCTACAGGGAGAAGATTATAGAGCAGTACGTGTACCTTCTCTTCTTCCTCTCTACCAGTTCATTTCCCACTCAACCCTCAACTCTCTTCTCAACACTGAAGTTCATGAAGAACTTATCAGAACCTTCGACTTAATGCATATAGTCAAACTTCCTTTAGTGCTCAAAAACAAGGTCCATACATTTTAGCTGCTTCTGTTTCTTTCCAACTGTTGCAAGTCAATTCCAATAAGAAACAGAATAAATTGCAAGTCCTAAGAGAACAACACATGGTTTATTCTCCTTTGAACACTCTTTCATGTCTCTTTCTGTGGTACATTTAAAAAAATTTTATTTTTCTTAGCTTTCATCTTCCTATGGGAAACAGTTGGATCAGATACTTTTCCTCTGTTCAGTATAAATTTTCCTTACTGTATTAGAATTGAATGTTTGTCTCTTTCAGTAAGAATCAATCACAGTTCTTGGGGGAAAGCACTGTGTTTTTGTTTGTTTGTTTTATACCCAGGGATTAGCAAAGTATTGAGTACAAAGTTATTGCTTCTTAACTATTTGTTAAGCATCAACTAGAACATGTAGCATAATTTTAGAGAAGAATCAGTTGAGAGTTGTTGAAGAAATAACTGTCAACTACTTTTTAGAAGTCTTTGATTCTTTTCTTTTTTAAAATTATCCCATATTTGATCTTTCACAAATCCTGTTTATTCTGCCCTTTATCAAAAACCTAGTCTTTTCCTTTCTGTTAAGTGGATACTGTGACCACTCACTAGTTAAAAAGACAATGAAACTTCACAGTGAGGAAAGGCTCTCATATAAAGGAGACTTTAAACTTGGCCAGAACACATACCCCACATCTATTTGTGGTCCCAGCTCCTATTACAATAACTCAGGATAGGTGATTTATAAAGCTATTTGACATTCACATTTCTGATTTCATTCTCGTAAGGTAAGCATTCTTGTCCTTTAAAATGTGTTAGGGAAAAAACTCAAAAAAGATAGAAATATGTCCAGCATAACAAATAATAAGTGAATAAGATCGGGACCAGAACCAAGACCTTGTAATCCCTAGTCCAATGCTGATTTCACAATGGGACTAGTTTGTATATTGTGATACAATGTTAATATTACTAAAATGTTTTATATTCCTCGACAAATTCATACTATTTTTCCATGTATGTAAGTAAATTAGAACTCAAGTTAGGTATTCCTGGGGATTAGCTGAGCCCAAGTAAACATGGGGAAAAGATAGAAAATATACATATACATTATATTAAAATCCACATTTATAATAAAACAATGGCCTCAAAAAATAGCTAAATCTTCTCTCTGAAGACTGCCAAATATAGCAAAAAATTAGCCTTGAAGACCATGTAAAATGAGACCTCAGGTTTAATTTTGTTATGTGAAATTACCCATCCTTCTATGAGTTACAGTGATTAAAACATGTTAACATTTGATGGACATTGATTTTAGCCTGTTTACTACAGTACTATGAATATATATGAAGTATGAAATATTAATATTTTATTGTCCTCTACTGTTCCATATGAGCAAGTGATACACGTTTCAAAAGGCTTTTTCTATAACCACAAGGAAATTGGAATGCAGTGTAGTACACAGAGGTGTATGGGGCTAGACTGGCAGGGAACGAAGCCTACAATTCACAGAATCTCTGGTCATTCGTGTGCTTGTGTCATTGGTATCTGCCTTGGATCATGTGCTCCTTGGAAGGATATAATTCTATTGCTGACTTTGTCAGTGTTCATTTGGTTGCAAGGATAAGAAATTCACTTAAAGAAAAGCTCAAATGCAAGGCAGAGGAGGCGTTTATTTTAAAGATGGAGGATGGCCTCATGGAAGTATCTACTTCTGAGAAGAGGGCACAACCAGCTTTCATGGGGCTAGGAAATTGCCCTACACCTGCTCTAGTCATTCTTTCTGTAGGGTTGTGTTGTTTGTTATTCCTGCTTTTTCACTGTTGAGTAATGCTCCTATAAGGCTTTTGGCTTCACTTATTTAATGTACCTGGTTTGAGGTTGCTGTGATTCCACTTGTTACCTCAACTCTAAATGACATTTTAGGTCCTATTTCTTTGTATCTTAATGGGAGAGAAGTAAAGAGAAGGGAGGAATAAAAAACAAACAGCAAAACCTTCTTGGCTCAGTGCAAAGCAGGTTCCCCTGAGGGTGGGATTCGTGTCTGCCAGGGGAGGGATCCTTAGCATAAACAGGGCTGGCTAAGCCTGCCTGGTTAGCAGGGGCTGCAGGCTGGAAAGGAACTTCAAAGAAGGAAGGAACAGCTGAAAGCAATGACAATTGTTTCCTCTTTAGGTCACTTGACAGAAGTCCTTCATGCACTGCCAATGGCAAGTCTTGAAGGACATGAAGCAAAAGGGAGAAATTCTCTCCCTTTCCCGGTCCCTGTCTGTCTCTGGCTCTCTCTTGCTTCCTCTTTCTTTCTGTCTCTCTCATATGTTCAAACCCCAAAATAATAATTCGGAAAACCTCCTGTCTCCTTGGTTTACTTTTGGTAGATTTCACCTTGCCTTAATAAATATAATTCCAGATGCTTCTAGTTTTATAGTAGTAAGGAGGAAAAGGAAGGAGAAAAAGGAGATATGAAACTAGATTGTTATTACAGTGGGATACAGGAAAACCAGCTGGCAAGTTATAATTTACTGCTGTTCATTAATCAGGTACTGCTTAGAGCTCAAATACAAGATTTCCTATGTGCATATTCTTGTACAAGGTTAGGAAACGAGCATAACGAAGGTAAATATTCAATGATAATGTAACATTTTGCAGTGCCTGGAAGATTACTTTGTGAATACGTTTTAAGACTTAAGGGATTTTTCTTCTCTGTATAAAGCATATATTAGAAATTTATATGTATGCCATGAAAGACAACCAAATACCATAAAAGAAATTATATTTTGATGACATCAGCCTTGAAGTGTTAGTACAGGAAAAGAAGTTTGGGATTGGGAAGCCAAAAATAAGAAATAGAGTGGTGGAGTAAAACCCAGCATAAGAGCCCTGTAGGACTGGGGAATGGAGCCAGTGGTCAGAACAGAGCACAGAGCGCAGTTGAGCAAGTATCCCATTGAGGGTCACTACCCAGACAGTAGACATTTGGCAGTGTTTTCTGTTTGAACATGGGGTACCTTCTTGGATCACACACAAGCCACAGGTGTGTGGTAGATATGTAGCAGATTCAGAAATATAGCCAAAGAGACTGAATTCAGGACCCAAGTAAAAAGTCTTGCCAGCAAGTAGAGGACACCAGTGCAAATCAAATTATCTCTGACCAGAGGGTTTCTGAAGAGTGAATTTAACTGCTCATGTCATGAAGAATGATTAGCCCAGGGAGGGTGAAGATTCCTAGGGATACGGGGTAGAGGAGGTTGAAGATAAATCCCACACCTCTTTATAAGAAAAGAATCTTACTTATATCTTTACATACATCCTGCAGAGATAGCTATGAATATAATCTGTTTCCTGACTTCAACAGACCATTATGCATGGCATAAACACAGAACTATCCAGGAGGCAACATATATATGCAAACATATACATAGAAATTTTACACAGTTGTTATCCTTGACCATAACATATTTCATGCTACTAACTTCTGCATGTATCTGCATTTGAGGAGGGTTATGTAAAACCTGTTAAACATAACACTAAGCACACCTAGGCAGTGTTTCTTCCTTTACCTATTCAGATGTTTTGCTACTGTATTAGAAGCACCATTCTCTGTGATTTCTTAGTAAAACATACTTTCTGCCCTCAACATGGCTAGAAAATAATAAACCCATCACTTAAGATTAAATTGCTATTATGCAATTTTACTTGATGGTGAAAATAAATTAAAATTTATGTTTTAATTTGAGGAGGTATATTCTGAGGAGAAAGCTTTAATATTTAATAAATAACTTACAGTAAGACACCCACAAAACTAGATAGCATTTGTTGCCCTCAATGCAGAGAAACTAATGCAGATACTTTAAAGCAACTGAGGCCAATAGGAGATGGGAACCAGGAACTAAAGAAAAGGTTAGTTCGAGAAGAATTAATTTAGAAGGTAACACACATGTACAGGAAAGCAATGCAAGTCAACTCCCTGTACAGCTATCCTTATCCCAACTAGCAAAAACCCTTGGTCCTTCCTGTTATTGCTTATACTCTCTCTACAACAAAATTAGAGATAAGGGCAAAATAGTTTGTGCCTGGTAGCAAGGGGGTAGGAGTGGAGATGGAATGGGTGGGAGGGTAAGGGAGGGGGTGGGGGAAGGGGGGAGAAATGACCCAAACATTGTATGCACATACAAATAAAAAAAAAATAATAAATAAATAAATAAATAACTTACAAAAGCATTTATTAGATCAGATAAACACCCACATTTTAAAATGCTTGAGCATCATGTCCTATAATACAAAATATACCTATTTATGTAAAATATGGTGATACAAAATATATCACAATACATTATTTTAAAATAATATCAATGCAATGTACAATAATTGCATTTATAATTAAGATAGTGTTCAGAGCAAGGCTTTTTTTGAAAAAAATTCATTGCTTTAGAATTATAGAATGGATAAATTGTCATTAACAAAAGCCATCAGCAACATGATTATTTTTTTCTATGTGTAGGACTATTTGGATTTAAAAGCATTCTGAGAAGATTAATGCAGTGATAAAAGTATCTTCATTTTACAGAAACTCGATTAATTTCCTACCTCAAACAGCTAAGTGTTTGTAATCATATCTTGCAATGGAATTTCATTTCATTTAAAAAGTTCTAGAAAAAGAGTTTAGGTTATGAAATAAAAAGCATCAGAATACAATGTGTGTGTGCGTGTGTGTATACTGATACTTTTAAATGGCATACTCCAAAATCAGTAGATTGTGACATACAAAACAGATCTGAAAGAAAGAAAGAAAACGTAACGGAAGCACAATCATTGTGCCAGTTATAAAGCCCTTTTCAAACACGGTTGCGTCTAGAATTATACTGTTAGCATTAACTGCTCTGCTAAATGTAATTTCAGAAGAGCAGCTTGGCTATGCTGGGCCCAATGATGTTTCAGCAGATGTTAACAGTGAGGGAACTGAAAGATTGCAGAGTTTCATGGGTGTAGTAAAGCTGCAGTGGGAACAGAAATATTACCGTAGCTGTTATGTTCTGAGTGCATCACATTTACTGACAAGTAATACATGAGTGATAGTGAGGACCGAGGGAATGGAACTTTATACTTACTGGTCAGCAGCATATAAATTCCATAAATTAAACAAAGTTTTATGTATTCTTCATTTCTTCTCAGACTGATCTTCCTCAGAGGGCCTTTGTTTCATGTTAATTTCATCATCAAAGCTTTGTTCGACCATAC
Organism: Castor canadensis; assembly: GCF_047511655.1. Classification (NCBI taxonomy): domain Eukaryota; kingdom Metazoa; phylum Chordata; class Mammalia; order Rodentia; family Castoridae; genus Castor; species Castor canadensis. Next base: position 116,779,977 of record NC_133396.1, read on the forward strand.
TGTTCTTTTTCAGAAAGCTATATCCTCATTCAGGGCTTCCTTCCACACATATATCCCCATCACTTTTTAATGTTGGAGCCATCTCCTTGTGGAACTTTCAGGGAAACTCAACATTTCTATTTGTTAAGGGTTCTTTCTGATGAGAGCCCTTGTATAAATCCTGTCCTGTTCAGCTTAATTCCTATCCTTAATGATCTAAAAGGAAAAATGTTGTAATTTCTGAAGATATACATAGGTGAAACTTGGCTAGACGTTCATAATCTGAAGGTGAGGCTGGTGGTGGGGCTGGGGGCTCGCTCTGTGTGGGGACGAGGGGAGAATAGGCACAATGGTTCTTAAATACCACAGTGTGAGCTCGGCCTTTCCAGTGTGATTTTCTGTAACGAGCCACTGAGAAGCCAATTCTGATGGACTGAACATACTACACCCTAACTAGCCCACTCGTTCTAAAAATGGAGCCAGAGTTAAACTAGGAGGTTTCTTATTTAAGGATTGTGAGAAGCAAGTGTCAGGTCGTACTTTTCTAGTACAACCAAGTCAGCAGTGCTTACAAAATTTAGATTGTATTACTGTTGGAAGTTATCCAAGTTAAACCAATAATGGGTGACTTCCAATCGACATAATATCATCCATGTACAAGTCCATTTTTCTCTAGTCGTGAAAACACAAAGAAACAACTTTATCCGTCTTGGGCTTCATTTTAAGCCACATCATGATACTGACCCAACACTGGTGTGGAATTTTCACGTAGCATGTAGCATACAGATATTTCCATTTGAAATCCTGAGGTCAGCCAAGCATGCTGAGCCCTTTCATGGCACCTCTCCTTCTCCTTTGCTCAGTTGACTCTTGTGTATGTCTCTCACTACTAGGTGGTCGGCTAGGTTGAGGGCATAGACAGTTTCACATTTTGCTTTTCTCTGTCCACTTGTACTTGTCCAGTGAATTGCAGCAGTGAACAAAGAAATAGTAGAGAAAAAGGAAAAGGAGGATGACATTGCTTTGCTGACGAAGCTACACCACAGTACCTGAACATCATGTAAATTTCAGGAAATCATTTTTAAAGCATTTTACACCATATGCTACAACGTAAAACATACATTTCTAAATTCCTTCTTTTTTGGCAATACTGAGATTTGAACTCAGGATCTTGCACTTAGTAGGCAAGCAGTCTACCACCTGAACCACATTTCCGGCCCTTTTTGTTTTTTTGCATTTTTCAGATACAGTCTTAATTTTTGCCCAGGCTGGCCTTAGATTGCAATTCTCCTATCTGTGTCTCCCACATAGCTTGGATTACAGGCATGAACCACCATACCCGGCCACTTCTAAATTTTTATATACAGTAATTAGTGTTTCTTTTTCGTAGTTAAAGATTATTTTTAGAGAAGTTTTAAATTCATAAAAAAAATTCAGAGAGTTCCTGTACATGGCCTATTTCTGCACGTGGACAACTTCCCCCACTATTGACATTCCCCACCAGAGTGGTACAATTTTACCAGTGATGAACTTACACCAACACCTCATAGTCACCCAAAGTCCAAGTCTGCACTGGGGATTGCGGTTGCTTTTATACAGTCTATGGGTTTGGGCACATAATGGGATGTATCCATTATTATAGTACCATTCAGGGTGTTTTCACTGACCTAAAACTCCTCTGTGCTCTGCCAGTTCACCCATCCCTCCCAGTCTTTGGCAACTACTGACGTTTTTAACTGTCTCCATAGTTTTGCCTTTTCCATAACGTCATATAATTGGAACCTTTTAGTCAGTAGCCTTTCCAAAGTGACTTCTTCATTTGAATTTATATATCCTTTCCATCTCTTTTTGTAGCTTGGTAGCTCATTTCTTTTTACCACCAAATAATATTCCATTGTCTGGATGTAGCACACTGTATCCACTCATTTACTGAAGGACATTTTGGTTGTTCCAAGTTGTGGCAATTATGAATGAAGCTTCTCCAAAGGAAATGCAGCTTTCACTTGAACATCACTTTTCCACTCCTCTGGGTAAATACCAAGGAGCTCTTTTTGCTGAATCCAATAATGAAGTACGCTTTGTTTTGTGAGAAACCATCAAATCACCTTCCAAAAGTGGCTGTACCATTTGGAATTTCCACCAGCAATGAATTGAAGTTCCTGTTGCCCCACATCCCTGGCAGCATTTGGTGTTGTCACTGTTCTGCGTGTTGGCTATTCTGATTGGTACACAGAGGTATATTTCTGTCTTGACTCGCATTTCCATGGTGACATAGGACGAGGAGTATTTTTCATGTGTTTGTTTTGCTATCTGCTTATTTTCTTTGGGGCTGTCTGTTAAGTTGTTGGATCATGTTTTAACTGGGCTGTTTGCCATAGATTTTCTCAATATTTCAGTAAACTGAAGGCTGAAAGGGACATTAACTTGTCATTTAGTTTAACTTATGTTTTTTTAACAGAATCCCCCTCCTGCAGATTGGGGAAAAGGAGTTTCCTCAATAATTCTTCCCAACAACTACTATTATATTAGCTTTTGGTTGGTTATAGCTGAAGGAAAACTGGATTCATCTAGGTGTGGAAATTTGGGGGAATAAAGGCATATTATGGCTTAAGATAGGTGCTAATCTCCTTCATAATTTTAAATATTAAGAAATTACCTTTCTAAATTCACATTGCTGGTGAATTTCATGAGCTGTCAAGGGTATGATATATGTATGCTAGGAACATAGGCTGATCATGGATGCTGGCAAAAGAGGAGAGACACCTGAGTCAGAGACAAAGTACTATTACTTATGGCAAAAGAGACAGAGAATCCGAATTTCCATCAGCCCCACAAGCTGCAGTAACTACAAGGGAAGTGTGGCACCTCTTTGTGAAGACAGGTGGGTAATATTACATGAGAGAACTTTTAAGCTCCAAACCTGCCCATTGCTCCAGGGAGAGACTCCATCTTTCTTCCAAGACTGCTCCTGTTCAAACAGCAGGAGAAGACAACATGGAGCAGAGGCAACAAGTACCTCTCCTCCAAAGATATATAGACATGAAGGGACACATGGAGAACTATCTCCCAACAGTGACCATCTAGAAGTGTCAAATTATTAACCTCTTACCCAGGAAAAAGTTTTATTGTCATAATTTTGAGACTCACATGGGCAAGGATTCTATAGTCCTGTTAAGATGGCAGCAGAATTGTCTGACATTAAATCGTTCTTGTGTGGACTCTAAGACAGATCTTTCAAACAAAATTCATATGCCACTGTAGAATGTATAAAGGGTAGAAGTTATGCACTATTGAAATATAAGTGGGGAAAGCATTTTTAATTTTCTTTCTGGCACTATTATCTTTTAAGTCCTAATAATCTCTCTCATGCTCAGTCCATGAGCCTATAAATCTGTACAAGTTCAATTAGCAATGCAGAAGTTTCCCTCAACAGTGCAAGGCACTGATAAAAGCAAACAATACAATTCTAGCATGCTGCTTATTAAAAAGGGAGACACCCACACAGCCGATGACAGACTGAAAGCCTTTTTATTTTGATGGTACTATTTCACTGTCTATCGTAAACTTAGCGAAGCAGGCTTTCTCTATCCTGCTTTCCTTTTATTGGGTATAAATCACCCCGACAGGAAGTTTTATGCCTAAATCCGTTTACTGTCCTTGTTGGTAGTCTTTAAATTAATATTTATAAGCTGAAAGAGGCCTAAAAGGATGCAGCAGTAAAATAGCTAAATGCTCCAGTTGGGCTTGAGCTGATTTCCACCTCCTTGACCACTGACACTTTTTAATTACTCCTGACCCAAGCATCCACTGTCAATGCCATCTTGGGCCCACAAATCACTGGCTTCGGTGAAATTGTGGTGGACAAAATACAAGTTCAGGAAGATTTAGTCTCTGTGGCACATGTGATTTTTGAAAAGCAAGGAGACAGAGAAAAGGAAATGACAATTACAGAGGAGTTAAAGATTTAGAAATTGTTCAAATTGGAAATCATACAATGATGAACCTTTATAAATTTCATGAATATGTACATTCCCTAAAATTATCTCCAAATCAAAAATTACAACAAATTTAAGCCTGTTGAAATCATCATAAGAAGGGAACTAAGGTAGAAAAGAGAAAAATAGAGGGGATGAACCAATCTGGGTTATAATACATATATACATGGAAATGTCACAAGGAAACTCCCTGTGTAGCTATCTTAAACAAACAAAAGTGTCTTTTTTTTTTTTAACAAAATCAGAGAACAGGAGGGCAGAAGTGGGAGTGGGGAGCATGTGGGGAATGAGTGTAGGAGGGTGAATATAGTGTAAATACTGTGTTCACACATATGTAAATAAGAAAATGAGACCTGTTGAAACTACTTCAGGAATGGGGGGAGGGAGATAAAGGAAAATGATAGAGGGGGTGAATTCAACTATATATTTGATATATGGTAAGAACTTTTGTCAATGTCACAATGTAACCCTAGCACAATAAAATAAATAAATAAATACAAAAATTCCAGTAAATGAATCACTGAATTTAATGTAGAGAATTAGCCTCACATCATGGAGCTGACCATGTTTATTTCATGACTCTATTCTTCATTACTGCCTGTGTAAGCTGCTCCTAGTATTCTAGCACCCCTACTCTGTCCAGCTGTCTAAATTACTCTTTCTTCGCCTAGCTGTGTGCTTCAAGCAGGCTGGACCCAACTCCATGGTCGAATCTTGAATACTCTATGTTAGTCATTGCACAGGTGTGGGCATGGGATGGGATGCTGGCCAACATGCCATAAGGGAAAGTAGAGTAGAGCGCATCCAGGAAATGCTTCCTTCCTCATGGCCTTCTCGCAATTATCAAGGGAGTTGACTTGAGGTCAGACCGACTCACAGAGGAAGACAGATCCAATAGAATCTCAGAGAAGCAGAGAAGATGTCCTGATGTACACTCTTGGATATTGCCTTACCTATGACTTCTTATTCCTAAGGTAATAAAGTCCTTTACTGGTTAAGCCAATTAGATTCCATGTTTTCTGATACATGCATCCAAGTTCATGCACTTTCTTGTCATGAGATAGGTGATCAAAAATTAAACTAAACTCATCAGTTGTATTGCTTTCTTTTTTACTAACCCCTACTAGTCTAGCCTCCTTGAAACCTTATTAACAACAATGCATTAAAGCAAAATAAGCATCTGTACACTCAGGTTCTCTATAAGTCCTTACTTTTTCCTCCCTAAAATAAATATATAGTGGGACCTACATATCCATGGAGTTCACATCATAGACTCAACCAACAGACCAAAAATATTCAGAAAAAACTGCATCCCTATTAAATATGTACAGACTTTCTTCTCGTCCTTATTTCATAAACCATACAGTATAATACCTCTGTACCTGTCATTTACATTGCATTAAGTATTGTAAGTAATATAGAGATGATTTTAAGTATATAGGAGGGTATGCATGGATTATATATTAGTAAATGCCATTTTACATAAGGGACTTGAGTGTCTGTGGATTCTGGTATGCAAGGGGGTGCCTGCAGCCAATCCCCAGGGACACAAAGGATGAGTATATCCTTCTAAGTGCTGCAACTCTCTAGGAAGACTTGTATCTTAAAATTCTACTCTTCTTCCTCTGTAATCTGCTTCACAGGACTACATCTATTCTTGTGAATGTTGTTACATATGCCTAGTGCTTCCAAGTATACCCGTTCAATCCTGCAACTTGCTATTCTGCAGTCCTTTCTCCAGCTCTTTAAAGGGTATGTGACAGCCCAGAAACACAAAAGGAAGAACCAAACTCCTTATCTTCCTACTAATAAACTCTACTTCTTTATTTTTTTCTTCTCTGACAATGGCAATAATCTTCCACTACATATGTGCCCTATCAGTTGTCTTTGGTTTTCCCATCCAGTTAGTTACCCAATCCTACCAATTCTATGATGTCACCTCATGTATCAGTCAGGGACTTGGGCTTCTCGTAAGAGGAAATCTGGCAATCTCTTGCAAACTGGGATTCCATTGAAAGGACACATGCAACTCCTAGAACTGATGGATAGATTACAAGGCAAGCAATAGATAAGTGGACTAGAATCCCAGGTGGAGGAAGTCAGGTCTTTTCACTTTATCAACATTGTTACTCTGATAATCTCACCTTCAAGTTACTCCACATTTGTTTTTCACCTATTCAAGAATCTGTATGTCAAAAGATAATGTCCCTTTTGTAATATACCCCATTCTCCTTCCCATTCTGGCTCCTTGGTGTAGAAAGGCAGAACTTTGCCCCTCTGATTTCCATTGTAGGAGACGGAGAGATAGACACTGACCCTCCAACACCACATACAATGAGGGTTTCCCTCAAACAGGAGGTCATAAATTCAGAGATGAGAGTGGGCATAAAGAGATGTTCAAAGCCAAAAAAAAAAAAAAAAGCCATTTACATGATGTTCACATATAGCACCAAGCCCACGTTAGTCTTCTTCAGTTTCTAAAATCAGTGACATCAAATAAGCTCTCAAATTTGGAGATTTTCCCACTCAAGCGTTTCTCTGTCCAAACCTGAGTAGCCCATCACCACTTCCAAAGTTTTCTTTCTTTTTTTATTTTCTATGTGACCCTTCAACTTTTTCCTCCATTTCCTTATTGCTTCCACAACTGTAATATCACACTTAATCTATTTGTTTCTTTTGCTCCTGCACTTACTTTTTGTCTTAAGACCACACAAAAAGTATTAATCAGTCCAATCATTGGCTCCCAGGTTCTCTCTTACCAAATCCCACCCTCTTTGGTTTTGCTGTTTGTTTTGTTGTGTTGTGTTGCTGTGCTGGGGACACAACCCAGGCCCTTGGGCATGCTAGGCAAATAGTTTACCATTGAAAGACATTCTCAGTGCATCAAACCTCTTTGTATAACTTCCTCATACTCAACATGGCTTAATGTTCATGTATGAAGTACATCGGGAGGCCATACATCAACTGGACAGTCAGCTTTGAGAGGGCAGGACTCATGCTCTTGTTCCTGTTGTATGTTAAGCATTGGGTAGGATCTGTCTGTCAGAGGACATTCAGTAATCATGTCATTTCATTTACCTTCAGTCCTAATGCCTTCTTCTCTGAGGAACTACTTTTAATCCTTCTGGATGTTTCCTGTGTGTGCATGTTTTAAATATTTAAAATATCAGGGTTGTCTTGAGTTTTTTAGTTTTAAGTAGTTATTTTCTTCTGTGGAAAAAATTTACCCTTTTATACTCCATTTACCCCTTAAAATCCTATCCTTCTACCCCAATATATCCAAATACTATCTCTCCCCTTATTTTTCCAAAATAGTTATACTATTGATGTTGGTGAGACATTACTTAGTATCTACATTATTGTGCCTACTGGAGTAGTAAATACAGCTAACTTACAATGTACTGTGGTAATATTCCCTTTTCCCACAATCTTTTTTTTTCCAGGAGTAATTAGTTTTTGTTATAAACTTTGGCCTTTATTCACCAGCCATTATTTATCCCCAAACTCTCCAATATATTCTTACAAGTTCTTTCAAATTATCAGCCACACAGGACAATCCAATGTTTTTAAATGTCTCCTCAGCTGTGTCCCTCCATCTGGTGCTGTTGGTTCTCTAGGTTTCCACCAAATGTCACTTTGAACTGAGCTTTTGGCATCATCCTAGAAATCCTCCTTGTCTTTCTGGATTCATTATCTTCTAGATTCCATCTAGTCTCCTGTTTTTAGGGAGCACATGCTTTAATAGTTTCCTAAGAAAATGGTACTTGGGGGGTACATCTTTTTTCAAGCCCCATATGACTACAATATCTATCATTCCCCTCACATTTGATTGGTAGTTTTTCTAGGAATAAAATTCTAGGTTAGAAATCATCACCTCTTAGAATGCTGAAGACATTTCTATTTTCTAACTTCTAATATTGCTAATGAATAATTATGCTGTCCTGCCTCCTAATATTCGACATTGTACATATTTTCTGTTTTTGTTTGTCTTTACAGAAGGTTTTAAGATCTCTTTACTACTAGAGTATTGACATGCATGAAGACATGCCTGATGTGGGTCTTTCTTTAATCATAATATAAATAAGCAGACCCATCAGGGTTCAAAGTGTTAAATTCAATGTTCAGTTCCTAAGATTCATCTTATCAGCTGCATCTGACATAGTTTGGTTATTATCCTTCCTTTACTAGGATTCTAAAAGTCTTTCCCCCTCCTATCTCACTGGTCATTTCTTTGCAATCTCTTACTAACTCTTCATTTCCCAGGCTTGTTACATTTGGTATGTCCCAGAACTTAGTCTCTGGTTTCCTTCTCTTTTCTATCTTCTCCCACTCTTTTGGTGATCGTCTCCATGCCACCTATTTTTATATTCCACCTGTAAACTTCAGACAAGCACATTCAATAGCCTCCTTCACAGGTTCACTTGGTTAGCTAACTGACACCTTCAATAGCAGGTATGCTCTAGTTTTTGCTCCATCCTTTGCTATCTGGACAATTTGTTCCACTTCATTTTGTATTTGTTCCATCAAGATTTTTGTTTCTCAGCCAAGATGCCCCAGCACTGACGAATGGATTAAGAAAATGTGGTATCTATACACAATGGAATTTTATGCAGCCATGAAGAAGAACGAAATGTTATCATTCGCTGGTAAATGGATGGAATTGGAGAACATCATTCTGAGTGAGGTTAGCCTGCCCCAAAAGACCAAAAATCGTATGTTCTCCCTCATATGTGGACATTAGATCAAGGGCAAACACAACAATGGGATTGGACTATGAGCACATGATAAAAGCGAGAGCACACAAGGGAGGGGTGAAGATAGGTAAGACACCTAAAAAACTAGCTAGCATTTGTTGCCCTTAACGCAGAGAAACTAAAGCAGATACCTTAAAAGCAACTGAGGCCAATAGGAAAAGGGGAACAGGTACTAGAGAAAAGGTTAGATCAAAAAGAATTAACCTAGAAGGTAACACCCACGCACAGGAAATCAATGTGAGTCAATGCCCTGTATAGCTATCCTTATCTCAACCAGCAAAAACCCTTGTTCCTTCCTATTATTGCTTCTACTCTCTCTACAACAAAATTAGAAATAAGGGCAAAATAGTTTCTGCTGGGTATTGGGGGAGGAGAGGGAGGGGGTGGAGTGGGTGGTAAGGGAGGGGGTGGGGGCAGGGGGGAGAAATGAACCAAGCCTTGTATGCACATAGGAATAATAAAAAAAAAGATTTTTGTTTCTTTTCTATTTCTAGGAGCTCTTTCATCCTTTCTTTTGGTAGCTGTCTGGTTTTTTTATGGTTCAATATCTTATCTCTCTGAGGCTATTAGCAATATGGCCTTTAAAATGTTTTCATCTCTTTTAGAGTTTTTTTTTTATCAATTCTCTGTATTGGCTCTCTTCTCTGCATTTTCCTTGCTGTAAGCCTCTGCCTTTCCTGGTAGAAGTCCTCATATGTGTTCTAGTCCTTGGATGGCTCATTGTAGTTCAGAGTGAGCCACTAGAGGGATCATTGGGACCCTGACTGATAGGCCTTCCCATAGGATGACCACTTCACTTGAAATCCTCACTAACAGAATCTTATTTTTTTGCCTTTTCTCTTAGATTTCTCATAGTCATCAATATCTTTGCTGGTGGGCATAATTCTACATTTGGGTTATTATCCAGAAGGGAGTTCAGGTCTCAGTGCTCAGCAAATTTCCATTTAATGGTCCAGTTTTAGAACGGGGTGTTCAGCCTTACCTCAAGACTATTGTTCTAGAATGCACAGTATCTAGAAATATGCTGGGACTGATGCTCACTTCTTCTGCTGAGTTTGGGAAAGAATTGCTGCCTGGATGGAGAGAGAAATCTGTGTGTGTATTGGGGTGGGATCGTTAATTGCTTCATGCAGAAAATTTCAACTAGCCCACTTTTTTTTTATCCTACCTGCCCTCCTGCCTCCTTGACTTACTAACTCTCAGGTTAGGGTTTTGAGGCAACATCAATCTGTCTCAGTTTTTCACATGTCAGGCTCAGGTTTCAGCTGTTTTTTTTTTTTTTTTTTTGGCACTGCTAAGTCTATAACTACTTCTCCATTCATTTTCCAGTTTCTGAAATACTGATTCCTGAATCCTCCTGAACCTTCTCTCTCACTTTCTTTGTCCTTGCTGATTTATGTCTTCTTTTCTTTCTTCATTGTCACTTTAGTATAGTTTCAGAAGGAGGCTGAAATAAACAGGTGTGTTTATATAATAGATCTTCTTTTATTACATATTTGACTTGGAAAACATAGGAACTAAATCTGCTAAGTAATATGCATCATCCTTCTGGGTAATGCTGTTTTTTTTGTCAAATGCAAACTGTGATGTGAAATAATGAGATTGGCTTTCTGGTGTGGTTCATAATCCACCTCCAAAGGAAATTTTAAAAAATCAGTGTCAAAAAATTTTGAGCAATAGCTGCTTGCTTAGGCTAAGAGTCTAACCTCCAAGGGGACTAAGTTACAGGGGCAACACTCCTAAATATATTTTAATTCTGCTTTTATATAACAGTTGAGTTATTATTTTGCTGACAATACTTTAAAATTCTCTTTTAGCTATTTCCCTGTGTGTGTTTTGCCAGTGAAATTATTAATTCCACCAAGGAACTGCAATTCTTCAAGAGTGGTCACTTATTGGACCACCTGTATCAAAACCACTTGGGAAATTAGTAAAAATGCATTTTTCTGAATCCCAACCCAAGGCAAATTACTCTGAATATTTGGAAGGTTTTGGCTTGGAACTGGATTGTTGATAAGCATACCAGGTGATTTTTATGCACAGTAAAATCTGAGACTGTCTTAACTTTTTTATGTGATTTGTAGTGGGCCACTTAACACTTGTGGGGCCCTGCACAAGGGTATAAAAGGAAGGTCACATACCATATGTCTGAATATTTAGAAGTTAAAAATCAGCCTAAATTTTGCTTAAAACAATATTTTCCATTTTTCTTCTGTTACAGGTATCTTTTTCTAACTATGTGGAAGCACAATTTCAAATGTAGTGTTCTTCAACCACAACATGAAGATTGCTGAACCTTGTCCTTAGTTCCCAGTCTGGAGCCTGACTCTCCTGTCTTCCCATAACAGCTCAGATGCTCACTGTGAGCAAGGGTTGCTTCATCCCTTATATCCAAGCCCTTATCTGTGGTATCCCAAGGTCCCAGGAGTACAGACATCTGGTCTACTTTGCCCTCAGAAGATGGGAACTCAAGGAGAAGTCTGGGAAGGTCTTAAAAGAAGACTCAACATCATTCAGGTAGAGAATTTTGTCTTTAGTACTTGGAACATCGTCTAGAGGGAGGGCTAAACTCCAGGCAGCCCCATAGCTCCTCACTCAGGGTTAAGTGTGGCCAGATGAAAGCTAGAGTTGGAGTCTTTTGCCTAAACCTAAGGATGCCACTGCTCCTTTGTGTCTGGTGCAATGTGTGATGGTACTAATGCTGGTGGGAATTTAAGCTAGTGCAACCACTTTGGAAAACAATATGGAGGCTTCTTAAAAAACTAAACATAGATCTGCCATATGACGCAGCAGTACCACTCCTGGGGTATACTGGAAGGAATGCAACTCAAGCTATTACAAAGACCCCTGCACACCCATGTTTATTACAGCATTATTCACAGTAGCCAAGCTATGGAAACAGCTAAGAAGCCCCAGTACTGACAAATGGATTAAGAAAATGTGGTATTGATATACAATGGAATTTTATTCAGCCACAAAGAAGAATGAAATTTTGTCATTCGCAAGTAAATGGATGGAATTGGAGAATATCATCTTAAGCAAAGTTAGTCAAGTTCAGAAAGCCAAAAATCACATGTTCTCCCTCGTATGTGGATTATAGACCTAAAACAAATGCAGTAATATTATTGGACATGGGTCATACACTAAGGGGAAAATGCACATGGGAGGAATAGGGAAAGGGAAGGAAACCTAAAACTTGAATGTGGTTGATGTGCTCACTGTAGAGAAGTGAATATAGTAATCTCAAATTGGCAGAGGTCACTATGGGAAGGTGACCAGGAAGTAGTGAAGAGGTCTGGTAGAGATGAACCAATGTGAGTTGTAATACACATGTGCGTGGAAGCAATGCTAGGAATCTCTCTGTATAGCTATCTTTATCACAAACTAGCAAAAGCACTATGTCTTTCTTATTATCTCTTATGTTTTCTCTTCAACAAAACTGTAGAACAAGAAGGCAGAACAGGTTCTGCCCAGAAGTGGGAGCTGGGTGAGGTGGCTCAAACAATGTATACACATATGAGTAAATGTAAAAACAATAAAATAAAATTTAAAAAAAAGAACACTCAGCTTCCGTGAGAACTTGGATAATTTTTCAGTCTTGATTCTGCTTACTTACATTTCTCCAGCATATAAATTCTAACCAGAGGATGTATGAAGTAAGTCTTGCCTACTGAGTTTAAAGAAGGATTAGAGCAGTCCTCTTCATCCAGGATTCCACCCAAGAATTATTACACTGCTTAACAATAGGAAGAGACATAATTTTGCCTGGTAGTGGCCTGGAAATGACCTGGGCAACAGCTACTAGCTCCTATACATACAGCCCAAGAAAAGAAAGGCCTTCTGCTCTTCTCTGACCCAACCCATGGAAGGGGTGCCTTGTCATTGACATCCACTTACCTCAGTTCACAACTCTTTCCCCACATTTTTCTCCAGCACAGGTTAAGCCAAAGCAAGGGGGAAAAGCAAACAAAACAAAAAGAGAACTGATGCATAGTAACATGGAGACAGGACACAGGCCACTGTGGACACAAGTCACTATCTCTGAGAGTCTGTACACTGTATCCTATTGACTGGACATTCACTCTGAAGTCAAGCAAAAAATGTTTGGACCTTAAGATGGAAGCAACCCAGTGGTATTGTTCAGGGCTTTGTGAACAGTTCTGAGTGGCCAGGATTCAAGTCCTGACTCTTTTTCTCACTGGCTGGACGACTTTGGAACTTTTGCCAGAATTCGCAAAGTTTCTATTTTCTCTTCTGTAAAATGCCAAATGTTATCACTGCACACCAAGGTTGTTGAATACTAAACAAGATAACAAGCTCCATGGGAACAGGGGATTTTTTCTGTTTGTTGACTACTTATAATCCCAGTACTCAGAACAGTGACTAGAACACAGCATGTGCTCAATAATTATTTGCTCAATAAATGAGTATATAGAAGTAACTAGTAATCATTGTCATATTATAAATATTCAAAAAAGTTCCCTACCTGAATTTTATTTAAATATGTATAGTGGCAGTATTATCTGTATTTATATAACCCTTATATGTCAGTACTTTGAATATTTTAAGAGTCCAGTATTTTTGTTTCCATTGATGTTGTTTGGTTTTTTTGAGACAGTTTCACTATGTAGCCCAGGCTGGCCTCAAACTCATGATCATCCTGTCTCAGCCTCTGGAATACTGGGATTATAGGTGTGCACCACTGCACTTAGCTCTGAGTTCAGACATTCTTAGCGATTACAAATAATGATGACATGATGCAATATAATTGAAAATCCAACTTTCATTTGGATTGTGACTCTTGAGTCTGATGCAGGTGACACAGACAGCTTTTGGAGCAATTTCATTTCTATTGGCTATTACTTACATACAATACTGATTGAAAGACACTGAGTCATTAAATTTTGCTTCACTGTGTGATAGAAAGAGCATAGAATTTAGTCTCTCATGTCCATGTGATGTCAGGAAGTCACAAACTTTTTGAGTCTCATTATTCTTAATGTGTAAAATGGGAATAATAATATTTGTCATAGATAATAATATTTGTCATATGCAATCCCCAGAATCATTGTGAAGAAAGAAAGCAATACATGAAATGCAGATAAGTACTCTCATGATTTGTTCTACTGGGCAGAACTGATAGGAAGAGCAGATGAAGGTCATCACACTAGCAGTTGAGGTATGTGAAGAAGTGGGGGAGACAACACAGTCATCATGTATAGCTAACATGACGTGCCTCAGTGCTCCATGGTTGTGCCTCAGTCCCTATACCAATGGCCTCTCTTAATCCCTTCTGCATTCTGCCTGGCTTCTTCTCTGGTGTAGCTCCCAATGTTGTCACTACAAGACTTGACATTCATTTAGCACCTACTGGTATTGGATTGCTAGGGTTGCCATAACAAAGTGTCATGGGTTGGGGGTGGCTTAAACAATAGAAATTTATTTTCTCATAATTCCTGAGCCCAGACATTTGAGATCAATGTGTCAAAAGGATTGGCTTCTTCTGAGGCCTCCCTTCTTGGTTTGCAGAGATGGCTATCACTTGCCTGTGTCTTCACATGGGTTTCTCTCTATGTTTGTCTTTGTCTTAATCACCTTATTTGATAAGAACGCCAGTAATATTGGCTTAGCATGCATGCTAAAAACATCATTTAACCTCAATTACCTCTTGAAAGACTCTGAGAGATGATAAATTTAAATACGAGTTTTGTCCATAATCAGGTGCTTTACTCAATGTCCCAAGACCATCATTTTTTCTTCATTTAAGGAATTTGGAAAATGAGGACCACAAAGGATGAATTAGTTGTCCAAAGTCACAGAGTTTCTAAATGCTGAGTTTAAGTCCAGGCCACCTGGGCTCCAGTTTCCTGCTGGTCGTCAATGAAGATGGTGCCTTCTAGAGTCAGGGTGTTGGCTCCATAAATTTAAGAGCAGCAAGACTTTTGTACTGGCCTTTTCAAATAACTGCTCTGACTTCTGTCTCTGAGTTAAGTAGGATTAGAGTCCTGTTACTGATTAGGTTTCCCTGCAAGAATCTGAAATGTGGGGAATGTGATCACTCTGTTGTAACCTCTTTTCCTTGCTTATTCACCCTGCCCTGAATTCCCATTGCCTTAGCAAAGACAACTGAAATATCTTTGTGGTGTAAGTGCTTTTAAGGAATGTGTCCAGTTTATCTCTTGCATAAACTCATTTCGATTTCTCTTCTTCCTTTATTTTAAATAACATGGCACCTGTCTTACTAAAACTGTTCTCTTTCTGTTATGTTTGATAATTATATTATCACTCATACAATATATTTAGCATATACTTATCAGAACCAAAAATGCACAAAGACCAAGGCTAGACTTGTAACACCCATTAACATTAATACCAACATTGAGCAAATAAGGAGTCAGTCAATGAATGTCAGCGAGCTATAAAATACATGGCAGTGAAGCAGTTCTCTCAGTCACATTTTATAGACAGAAGCTGGCCACCAGAAGATGTATAGACCTAATAAATCAATGAGAAGGAATTCCAAAATGGATAAATCAATACTGAAGCAGTCAGAGAACCCTACAGGTGTATGACAATGACCCATCAGAGCCTTTGAACTTCAGCCAGTAGGTTTAGCCAAGATAGTCTATAATGATAGATGAACTGAAATGATAAAACCTCTGTGGAGGATGTTTGTGTTGTTTGCTCTTTCTCCATCACCCTTCATGCAACAGCAAGACAAAATGACTTCTTTAAACTAAAGAACAGTTCTGTAAGGGATTCCAGTTGTAAATCCCTACACCTAGGAACAATCTCTAAGGAATTAGGTTATTTGCATAAACAGTTTCAGGTGTGACTAGTCTACATAATTAGATTGCTACATTTGCATTTTGCAGATATATAATCATGCAGTGGCTGGGTGGGAGTTTATAATAATTTCTCCCTTCTGGAATATAATATGACCACATGCACAAAAACACTAGAAGTCTTTCACTGCCCATTTTACTTCTGAGAAGGTAATGTGATATTTAAAAGATGTTCATTTCAGCATTATTTATAATAAAAATTAGAAATGGCCACCTAAATGTCGTTTGCTAGGAGAGTGCATAAATTATAGCTCATAAGGATATTAATGTGCATACTGTAAAAGATATCATCAAATAACTTTAATGATATAAGAAAATGCTTAGAATGTGAAGTTAGATTTAAAAACAGGCTGTAAGAGAATTTTTATATTCACGATACAATCAAAATTATGTTTCAAAAGGATTAAAAAATACTAGGAGATACACCAATTAAAATATTTCTCCTAGGTTGTCTTCCTTCAAATTTTCCCAAGTGTTCTCTAGTAATCTGAATTCTTTTTTAATCAGAAGGCCCCTTATTTTAGAAAAGTTCTTTTCCATTGATCTCCTAAGTTCCCTTCAAAGAATCTATCTTAAAAGTAGACTCAAAAATATTTTGTCATTCATGATAGTTATCACATTTTTTTGTCAATGTGAAAAAAAGAGACTTCCACAATGTCTGAAATTAAATTAAGAAACAATTGTAATATAGCTATATGATAAAATATTAGGAAGACATTAAAATAATAATTTTATGAATTTTGAGCAACATGAAAAGTAGGTATTAATAATGTTAAGTAAAAAAATTTGATATTTGTAGTATAAATATTTCTAAGCATAACAAATGCTCCAAAATGCTAAGTGTGGTTTAATCTTTGGATAAAGCTATCAATACACATTTTGGTTTTCAGGGCAGAGTACAGAACTCACGGCCTTATGTATACTAGGCAAGTATTCTACCACTGAACTATACTCCTGGCTCCCATTTCTTCTTTTTATGTTTTCTTTCCTCCTTTTTCCTCATTTTGGGTTTTTTTAGTGATGTGCCTTCTTAGTTTTCTTGAAAATAGCTTGTTGCTCTTACTGGTATTTAATCAACCTTCATAATAAAGAGGCTCTATTTATAAGGCAAGTACTACTTGCATGACATAGGGTTGGAAACAGACACACTGATGCTATAAGCAGACCACTCAGAGTGGGGAGATCAGAAATACTCAGGCACATTTGGAAGTAGCCCACTGTGTAGGACTATGGCACACAGAGGGCAAAAGTCAGCCTGTTTACAAGCAAATGAGGCAGTGTTAATTAATTTGGTCTCTGGAGTGGAGCGCTCATCAAATGGCTGGTCCCTGTGCTAGGTTTAGGGATATAAAGATGGTAAGATTCCTGCACTGTACAGTCAGCATGAACACTTGACAGCTTTGGCCAGGCTGGAGCCCTTGTCGCCTATTATTGAGCAGTATAGTTTAAAAATGAAATTAGAATCACATGAATTGATGGTCAACCTCATTAGACATTAAAGGAATGCAAATTAAAACCCACATACTTATGAAGACAGTTACAACTTAAGAAAAATTTGTACCAACTCAATACAACAAAATGGCCACCATGCCTACAATATTTCTTTCACCTTTCATTGAATCCAAGACTCTGCTTTCTCATCCTAGAGGACAGGGTGTGAGAAAGTGGAGTTTACAGGGGAAAACAATGTGCTTTTTTTGACTGCAAAAGACTCCACAAAAGAGCAGATACATGTGCAGGAGTCTGATATATTATAGAGGCCATCATTAGAAAGCTCACTAGACAGGACATCTGTGAATGTTTCATTTTTCCAAAGATGGTGACAAAATTTTGGGTATATAGAAAATTTGGGAAAATGTATAAACCTGAATTACTGAATCTCAGCTCTCATTGAGTAAGGAAGATTGAGAAGGTGGACAAACTGGGAAAATGAGGTGAATTCAATTTGTACAACAAAATGAGAAATTTTCCCCAGATGTTTTCTATGATTCACTGCCTTATTGCATAACCAATGTTGACACAAAACAGAATGTTTAACTCTGCCATTTATAATCTATACTTTTGCTCAAAAACTGCTTTTGCTCAAAGCACTGACTCATCACTTGGGCCTGCAAATATCCGGTGGGTAACTAAAAACAGAGTAAACACTCAGCATCTCTGCCTCCATTTTACATCTACCTCCATGGCTCTGAGCCATTTTTCATGCAATCACCTTGAATGGTTGGAACAACAGGACTGTTGGATAAACATCTTATGATGAAAGTTGAATCTATCCCCCAGGCACCAATGACTTTCTTACAAGGCAAGACCCCACTTGACCAATCATGAGATAACGATCAGTTGGACCACATACACCTTTGAGCACAGCGTTGACTGGGACTGCTTAACTATATATACCTCTCACCCTCTGTCCCAAATCTTCCTCTATTTAAACCTAAAGCTTGTGTCAGTACCCCAAAGATGGGCTAACATGCTTACTCTCCCTTTTCTCTTGTGTATCTGATGCATCAGTGAATCACCTTTCTTTGACCTTCTTACCAATACTCATCTCTTTAACTGGTGTATTAGGGTGAGTGACAGACCTACCATGTTGGAACCTGTTTTGATCCCAAAGATATTTCAATCCATTTGATCCAGAATTGAAATTGGTGTAAACCACCAAAAGCTAAACTTTGCAGGAAATGAAACCAAGCATATTCCAGTATTGTTAGGGAAAAAGTTGAAATCTTTTCAAGTTCTCAATCTGAAAGGTAAAAAAAAAAAAAGGTATCATTGCTCAGGATGTAAGCAAGTTGAAATCTCAAGTGTCAACTTCCCACATCCCAGATGAAAATCCGATTGTGATCTTTCTTCATGACTTCCAGCTGACCATTTCTACCTCCATTCACTGGAAAGTTTGAAAGGTCAGTCCCACTCAGGATGGACGGGAGCTTTTTGAGGTAAGATAACAAACTGAATTTGAATGAGGGCAGAATGTATTTTCTAAAGTTATCTAGAAAAACATGTTGTATTATAAACTTTATAATGCTACTAAAACTTACATGGAAATGGCACCAAAAATCAAGAAAGAAAATAAAACAAAAAAGAAAAAAAAATGAAAGAAAGAATACCAAGAGTTGGTGAGGATGTGTAACTACTGGAATTCCATTCATTGCCAGAAGAAATGCAAAATGGTTGCAGCTGTTTGGAAAACAGTTTGATTACTATGTATAATTCAGAAATTCCACTTCTAGATATTTTACCAAGAGAAACAGAAACATAAGTCTACATGAACCTGTATTTGAATGCACGTAGCAACTTTATCCATAGTAGCCCCGAATCAACCTGTTCATCAGTTGTTATGTAGATGTGGTACAAGCATAAAATAGAATATTATTTTGTTACACACAAGGAAAGAAGTGATGCATGGTTCTAATTTATGCTAAGTGAAGGAGGGCAGGCTTAAAGCCACATACAGTTACAAGTCCATTCATATGATATTCTGAGAAAGGCAAAACTGTAAACCAGTGGTTACCTAGGGTTTTAATGGGAGAGAAAGAGGGAGGGAGAGGGGAGGGAGGGAGGGAGAGTGGAGGGGGGGGGAGAGAGAGAGAGGCTGTGTGAATTGATACCCTATTAATCATAGCAATTTTCCTGTTTCACCTTCATCTATGGACAAAATGTTATTTAACACCAAATTCTACATTCCCTTTAGAACTTTAAATGAGGGCCAAAGCTATGGGAAGCATGATCCTTCTTAATGAAGAAATGAACTATTATAGATACTAGAGAATAAATAAGAAGGTTTTTAATTTCTGGGCTCTTTGTAGGGCTGGATCTGATCAGTTAAATGTTGACTAAATAAGGCAATACTATAGTGTTGCAGATAGGTTGGTTGAAAACTCCACATTTACTCAATAAATTTAACTTTGCCAAGTAAATTTTAGACATATCTTTTTATACTAGATAATTAATATTAATATTTTAACTTTTTAATTTAACAATTATGATTATTAAACCAATCCTGGATATACTCTCATTGTAAATAAAAGTCTAGCCAGTTGTGGTGATGCATGCCTGTAATCACAGCTACCAAAGGGGTTGAGATCAAGAGGATCACAGTTTCAGGCCAGGCTGGGCAAAATGTTAGTGAGACCAAATCTCAACAAACAAGCTAGATACAGTGGTGCATATCTATAACCCCAGCTAGGTGGAAGATATAAGGAGAGGATTGAGGCTGACCTTGGTCAAATGCATGAGACCCTATCCAAAATATAACTAAAGCAAAAAAAGGGCTGGAGGTGTGGCTCAAGTGTCAAGCGCCTGCCTAGCAAGTATAAGGCCCTGAATTCAAACCCCAGTACCACAAAACAAAGAAACAACAAAAGAAAACCCCAAAGATAGAGGGGTTCTCTATCTTTGAAATTAAGAGATTGGCTCTCTTAACTTCACCCTACCAACTTAATTCCATTTGGACAGCCTTCCACTGTTACCAGGTTACTATGATATTTTATATTAACCCTAAGTATTTTCAAAGGTATGTTCATGCATGTTTGTGTGTTATATTTTTAAGAAACGTGCACTTTTTACTTCACTTTATATAAATCTACACATTTACACAGAGACACAGGAGTAAGTCTGCTTTGGATTTCTTTTCACGTCAGTAGTACTGAGCTGGGTGCACTGTCAGTCAACACACTTACTGTAACACCAGCTCATCGACACGTTACTATCACCACACCTCCATTTCTCTCTCTTGTAAACTAGCTACAGTTTTTCATAATGTGGAAGATAATATAGTTTTTAATTCACAAGTGACTAGTTTTACTTAAAAAAACTCATACAAAGTTAAGCAAAATTCAAACAATACAAAAGCATGTGATCGAAAATAGATCTCTCTTCAGATCTCTGACTGCCACACACTCATACAGACAATTCCTTGTGCACAATTTTCAAGGCATTCTATGAATATTTGATTAAGTATATATAGATACTCACACACATACACGCATGTGTGTGACACACTTTATCGTGTTGTATCTGCGATACACCTCCATTTGTGTTAAAAATACTTCTGTGGGTGTATGTCTACTTGATACACTTCTGAACTTTACCCCTTTCATTATTGTCTCTTGTAACCTTTGCAGATTAGTACACATGGTGTATCTCATCATACAACTGTGTAATGTTTTCATATGGACATACCAAAATTTATTCTACTATCTCCCATTTAAAGAACGTATATGAGGGGAAGGCTGTGTGGGATGGTACATGTCTGTAATCCCAATTATGTGGAGGAATAGATAGGAAGATCTTTGTTTGAGGCCAGTTCTGTGCAAAAAGCACGAGACTTAGTTATATCTGAGATATAGCTAAGACAAAAGAAAGAGGAGCAGGGCTGGAAGCATGGTTCTTGCCTAGCAAGCATGAGACCCTGAGTTTAAACTCAAGTACCACCAAGATAGATAGATAGATAGATAGATGACAGGTAGATAGATAGATGATAGATATAGATAGATGATAAATAGATAGATGATAGGTAGGTAGATAGATATAGATAGATGGATATAGATGATGGATAGATAGATAACAGATGAGTAGATAGATAAAAAAATCATATGTGATATTTCCAGGTTTTTTTCTATAACAGGTAACAGTTCAATGATTTTTCTGGAACTACTTATTTTTTTAGTCGAAATTCCTAACAGGGCCAAAATTTATGAACCATCTCCTACTGACATTTCATTATTTCCAATATCTTATTACCATAAACAGTGCTAAACAGTCATCCTTGTACATGGTTCTCATTGTCACGTATGAGTATTGTTCTGGAGCAAATATCAAGAATTGGAATTGCTGAAGGTTTATTAAATTTTTTAATAGACACTGTCAATTTGCCATCTATGAAAAGCATTATTGCTCCCTTTAATTGGAAATTAATAAATTACCCATATGTATGGCACCATGTAATCTTTTGACAATTTAATGAGTGGAAAAATTTATTTGATAACTGCTTTCATCTTAATTTCCCTGATGCTTGGTAAAGTTGGTCAGCTTTCCACATAATGATGTCATTTGTAATTTTATTGTCAGTACACTGCTTGTTTCTTTCCTTTGACTAAATTTTATGAATTTTGCTCTTTATTTCTTCCCAGAAGTTTTTAACATAATTTGGATATTATTACTCTTTATTCTGTACTTATTGCAAACATGTTTTTCCAGCTTTGGGGTTTTGCTATGACAAAACCCAAAAGTTTAAAAACTTTTGATTTAGTCAAATTTGTTCATTTTTCCCTTTATAAGCTTCTGCATCTTATCATTGTTTCAGAATGCCTTTCACAAATTCCTCTCCTCTGATTACTTCCAATATTTTTATTTTTAACTTCTAGCTCTGTAATCCATCTGTGACTTATTTTTGTGAGTTGTGTGATATAGCAATCTTTGTTTTTAAAATGGGTGGTTAATCTTTCAACACAACTTGATACATACTTTCTACATCACATAAATTTCTGCCAGTATATGCAAGAAATTTCTAGACAAACATAAATGTGTTTTTAGATTCTCTCTACTGCTTCACTGATTTATTTTTTTCTTGAACCAATATCATGGTGTTTTCATTATTAAGCCTTTATTTGGAGTCTGGTAATGATCTTATCACCAAAGTGTTCTACTTAATTTTTTATTTGTCTTTTGTGTTTTCTTCCTTTCAGGTGAATTCTAGAGCTAACTTATCAAAAATCATTTTGCAAACCTTGTTGATCTATTCATTGAGATTGCCTCAAATTTAATGAATAATGTAGGGAGTGCTATCAACATTTAAATAACAAATTACTCTATGTAGTTATTATTTGAAGAGTATAGGTAAAGAATTTCCATATGAACTGAGGAGAATATATGATCAGATTTACATCTTCATTGTTGCATTGTGCACTCCATCTTTCAAACAAATTTTCTACACAGCTCAACACGCTCACCCATCTTATCTACTGAGTGGAAATCAATTATAATGGGACAAATGAGTTTGGGAAAATTGTTATTTTTAACAAAGGAAGAGCCCAGTCAGGTTCAGAATTGATCTGATTTTCTTTATTAACCAGTGATTAACAGAATACCTTCACTATCAGTTTACTGAGGGTAAATACCATGAATATATTACCACCCTCATATTAGTGTAGACATCACTTATTTTAGGATTTTATGACACTTCAACTTTAGCTGGACGAATGATTCACTTTTGCTCTACTTTAAAAGAAAGGTTTACTTTAGCAAATTAATAGTATAAATAGGCAGTAAACATGTTTTAGTCAGAATGAACACTATTTTTAAAGGCTTTAGCAAATTAATTTTATGCAAATGGTTTTGCTAATGCAAGTGCTGCTAATCTGTTCATTAAATCCAGAGGGAGAAGACTTTATTTTGGCAATGGAAGTTGCTATATGTATTAAAAGGCACTGAGTTGCATTTCTTTTAAAGTATACTATCAATTTAGACTTCACTAACTCAGACTTTTCCCCATTACAACGTATGAAATAATGAGCTCAGATTTTTGCCTTTGGTGGTTGTGGGAAAGTTGCATTGCTAGAAAACGACTACCATAAAGTACTACAGGTAGGTTGACTTCAGGGAAAAATGTACTTGGTCAGCTCAGACCTGTAATTGAAAGATAAAAGCAAGTCCCTTGGCTGGGGAATATGGCTGCTCCTGTGACAGTGGGAAGCAGGAGCCTAAACTGGTCTGTCTTTCAAAAGGCAGAGAAGAATAGCCATTACTAATAGGACAATGATGTGCCCTGGTCTATTATTCAATGTCAGGCTACTGTTGCATTCAGCTTCTTTCCCTGTTCCAGAAACGCCATGTTGTCTGATAGTCTTTGGAACTGGAGGCATAACAGGTGGCAACAATCGATGTGACCTTTCAGGTTATCTGCAGAACACGGAGTGCATTTAAAAGGATAAAGTTGACATTTGTGGTTATGATCATTCATATTCTCGTCATCTGTCCATTGATCTAAGACACTGGCCACATCAATGTCTAGAAGCCCAATGACAAATGTGACATCTGACTGATAGGCAAAAGCTCAAGTGAATTTTGCCATTTATTATTATAATTATTGTTGAGTCAATTTTCCTTTTCCTAATTATGGAGCTGAAAAAAGGAAAGATATGGCTGCCTGATGCCCTGGCAAGCTGTAGGAAATAATTTGATACAGACAAAGTTGTCTCTTGGCTCCCATGTGCTTGCCTCCATGTCTACCATTTCTCCATAAAATAATTTTTAAAATCGTGAAAACTATTACATGTTTCATTGAAGCACATGCTCTGTATATCACATTTTTTATACCCAGGTAAGTCCATTTTTTTATTGTTGTTTAATAAATTTCCCCAAAGTATAGCAACTTGAAAAGATCAAATATTTCTTTTTTTTTTTTTTCTTGGTGGTGTTCTACACCTTGAGTCACTCCTCCAACCTTTTTGCTCTGGTTATTTTGAAGATATTTTGGTTTTTGCCCAGGCCATCCTGGACCACAATCCTCCTATTTCATGCTTCCTGCCTTCAGTGGGTGACCAGGCACACACCACCACACCCAGCTATCGGTTGAGATGGGAGGGGGTCTCACTTTTTGCCTGGGCTGACCTCCAACCACCATCCTCCAATTCTCAGCCTCCCAAGTAGCTAGGATTACAGATGTGAGTCACTGGTGTTGGGCTTAAAAAAACAAACAAGTATTTCTCATTAGCCAATTTCTATAGTCAGAAATCCTGGTGTGGGTTTCCAGAAAGCTACAGCCATGATAAGAGCCTGAGCCTTTCAGAAGCTGAGCTCAAGGTGACAGCAGGGTACACAGTCTTCTCAGGGCTCAACTGGGGCAGAATGTCCTCCTAAGCTCACTACCATGGAGCCATCACAGAAGCTGGTGGCTGGAGACTTCAGTCCCTTGCCTCATGAGCCTCTTCTAGGGCAGCTTGAGTTTGACAGCTAGCTTCCCCTTAGAATAAGTGAACTAGCAAGAGAATGACTGAGTGATAACCACAGCTTTTAAAATTAATCTTAAAAGTGACATGCCATAATGTTTGCTATAAGTGAATCAGTAGGTCCAGCCCTCCCAAAAGTTGAGTTAAGCAAGGACTACCGGGGCCATCGAAGAGGCTGCCTACTACATCATTGTGATAATGTATGTCACATTCCTTCTGTGCTTTAGAGAAAAGGCAACTAAGAGTTACAGTCACCTGTGTGAGAGCACAGTTAATTTTCTAGAACTGAGAGTTGCCTCATACCAGTCTGCTGCTCTCCGTATCTTTAATCACATAAAACATAGCTTCTCAGATCAAGGCCCATCACGGGCTCTGGGAGCTCCAGAAACAAGTTCTGCTGCCTCAGGAAAGGCTAAAGTGAACACACTCCAGCAGCTCAGCCTGACTCAGGACCACGGCATTCAAGTTTTGAAACTCAGCCTTCAGAGTCCGACATAGCTAGCTTTGTTCAACTATTGACTTTATCATTAACTATCTGTTATTTTATTCATTTTTCTTAATGTCTCCAATCTTTTTTTTTATTTGTCAGACTGGAATAAAATTATCTACTTCACAGAAATCATTGAAGATTAAAAGAGATAATTTGGGTAAAGATACCTAGTATACATATATTAGTTCATAAATATATATATATCAACTCATTGATATGTGATATGATGCATATTACATAATACATACAGGCCTAATATGTAATTGGTGCTCAACTAGTTTTCTTTCCTCCCTCCCTCCCTTACTCCCTCTCTCCTTTTGTTCCTTCCTTCCTTCTCTTACTTCCTCCTTCCCTCCTTCCTTTTTGTGTGTGTGTGTGTGTGGTCCAGAGAATTGAACCCAGGTCTTCAAGTGCTCTACCACTTGAGCCCCTCCCCAATCTATTTGTATTTTTTGGGATAATATCTCACTAACTTTGCCCAGGCTGGCCTTCAACTCTTGATCCCTCTGCTTCTGCTACAGGCATGTTCCACCACACCAAGCTTTCAAGTAGTTTCCTTTCTTCCCATACCTCATTCAGTTGCAGAAACTTAACAAAATATTAGTATTTTCTTTAGGCAAAGGAGCTTTTCTTGAGTTATAAAAAGCAATAGGTAGTTATCATTGCCTATGTTTAAGGTCAAAACTTGAAAGTCATTCCATACTTCATTGGCAAGAATTTTAAATTTCTTTCACTAAAACCTTCCTTCTCAGGGAGACATGTGCCTTCTGACACATGTGCCTGGTACCAGGCCAGGAGATGATGGGGTAGGATGAATGGAGTCAGGTATAAGGGATTGTTCCTTACTGATAGACAATTACCCTTCACTTTACCTTGTTTCTGACTCCCTCCTCCATGTATATCTCTGGATTAAAGAGCTTTATACACACCTCATCCTCTTGTCTACCCTGGATTGAATTCTTCTGATCCTTACTGAGTCCATAAAACCCTATTCTTTACGGTGCAATTGTGCCGTCCTCAGTGTCACAAACCATTCCAAAGGCCAGAGTCTCAAAACAACAAAAGGAGAGGAAGTGGCTGGAGAGGGCAATTTTTGTACCTCCTCTGTAAGCATGGGCACTTTCCTGGAGATACTCTGTCACAGAAAATCTCAACCAAACTTTGATAAAGTGTATTTCATTCTGGGCTTATCTAAAAATGAGAATGTTGTTTGTGTCAGATGGTTTCACACACCAAAGTGTTAAGAGATTAAGCTGCAATGTATCCTGAGGCAGTTTATGATCACTGATTTTTTTTTTTCTTAAGTTGATTTTTCACAAAGAATGGTGGTTGGCTTTCTTGTCCCTTGTGACAATAGATTTATGGACAAAAGACACCATATGCATTTTTAAATGGGACTCAAGTTCTAAATCATGTCTTCTTCAAACCACCATGAATGCAATATTAGTTAGATCTGATTAGCTGATATTTACAAAGCCACCATATTGGGATAAATCTTTTTATCACTATTGTTTAATACAACAACTTTATAAATTATGCTATAATTGCCATTTTTTAGATTCAACAGATAAGCTTAAGAAGATTAAATTACTTGCCCAAAAGTAGAGATAGTACTTCTCCAAAGCCAAGATTAGAGTTTATCCTTTTAACTCCAAGTTAAAAAAAAAAAAAACTCTGTTGCACATCAAACATAGGTATGTGTGGCCAAGGTTTTAATAAGCTTGTTATAACTTATATTTTATAAATATCTTTCTGATGACATTGATTCTTCACTCATCTTCTAAGGAAATACTTTTAAGGGTCTCATTGTTTTGCAGGGGAGCAATAAGAACTTCTATTTTAAATTTCAACTACTCTGCCAATTTCCTTACCCAAATTGCCTGTCATTAGAACCACAAGATTAGCATTCAAGGATGAAGTGGTCTCTAACATTGAAACAGGTCATGGCTGGAAAAAAGAAAACATAACTAATTCTCAACTAACTAATATAATAGGAGACAGGAACCGCATGCATAGCAGGTCTGTAGTAAATCCTAATTTTATATTTTAGCCGGTTGTTTCAAGCTTTTTCCCAAAGCCATCTAGTTTTTTTCTGTGTTTCACTAAGAAGCACAGTTAAATATTGTTATGGTAGAACTAGGTTCAGCTATGGTAAATGATATTTCCCAAATAGTGAGTGAAACAGTTAATTTCTCTGTCATTTCAAAATCATATGGAAATGGTTGCCCAGGAATGAGATGGCAGTGCCAAGCCATTGGGACCCAGCCTTCTCAGATGTGCAGCTACTATTAATTTTTACACAAAAGTAATAATGACGTGACAATGTGTTCAAAAACTTGGCAGTCAGAGATTGCTTGCTTGTTTTCTTGAAAACCCAGGCTGGTAACAAACTGTTGATCCTCCTGCCTCAGCCTTTTGAGTGCTGGCATTACAGGCTCAGAGAAAGTTTTAAAGACAACAATGTATGCATCAACTCCTGGATAAACAAATGTGGAAC
The DNA here is from genome assembly GCF_047511655.1 of Castor canadensis. Taxonomy (NCBI): domain Eukaryota; kingdom Metazoa; phylum Chordata; class Mammalia; order Rodentia; family Castoridae; genus Castor; species Castor canadensis. The sequence goes on from NC_133396.1 coordinate 116,807,488, forward strand.
AATAACTACCACTACTGAAAAGCGTGGAGTTAAAATTTTGCACAGAATAAGAACACTCTATGGCCAGGTCCATGATCCAGTAGACTGCTTAGCAATAAGGGATGTTTGTGGAAGAAGGGACCATCAATCTGACAAGCAAATACCTGAAAAATCTGTTTCCTCAGGCATTTTAGTTTGGGGTACTAACCTACACGGCCTGATCATACATTAATTTATTACAGCTAGGTTTGAACTGTTAAAGATAGAAATGGATGACACTGTTTAGCTATACTCTATGGCCAACCACCCATAACTATGGAACCAAAACTTAGTTCACTCTGATTTCCTTGAAATATCCCTAATCATAAACACGATGGAAACTACATGTGCTTGTTAGTGTAATTCAGCAAATCAAAACCAATCAGCTCGAAGCCAATCATCTTAAACAATATAATACCCATTCATGAAAAAGGCCAAGACACCTGATCCTTTATGAAATATTAACTGTGCTGTAGCTGCTTGTGCTAGTCAGCTTTCCATTTCTGTAACAAGTCCTGATGTAGTCAACTTCACAAAAACTGTGGCTCACAATTTTGGAGGTTTCAGTTCATGATCAGTTGGCTCTGTAGCAAAGCAGCACATCTTGGTGGGAGTACGTGACAGAGTGAACTAATCACCTCAAGGTGGCTGGGAAGTCAAGAGAGAGAAAGAGGAGGGGTGACATTCTCATGGTCCCTTACAGACGATGTCTGTACCTCCCACTAGGCCCCACCTCTCAAAAGTTCCACACCTCCAGTAGCCCTGCAGGGTGGGCACCAAGCTTTGGACATAGAGGCCTTTGTGGAACATTCCAGATCCAAATGATAGCACTGCTGTAGGGCTAGCTGTTTACCACTTTATTTGAGATCTTCCGGGTCAGGATCTATGCTTTCTCTTCTTCTGTGACAATCTCTTGTTATGATGAAAAGTTTATTACTTACTACATAAATTAATACTTCATTTGTCCAAAATTGATCTCTGTCAAGCTTGCAGAGCCTCTCCTTTGAGCTACTTACTGTTGTAGGCTGTGGTGAATAAGGTTTGGTGCATTCTGTTTATTTCATGGAGAACAAGTCATGTTGGGCTCCAACCTGATATTATATCATTCCTAGTTGATCCTGGCATGCAAAAGGAAAAGAGTGTAAGTATTGTTTTTTCTAATTCCTTCATCTCACTCTCTCCATTTCTCTTGGCTTCTTCAGCAGTGTTTCTTTTCTGTCCCCAAACACTTTTCTTCTCACTGACTATTCCCTGATTGCCACAGAAACTAGTGGTGATAGCATAACCGGTGAGCATAAACATTTAAGACTTAACACATACTAATTTTTCTTGTCTTGGCTCAGCAATAACTATGTGACATTTTATCTCCTTGGGCTTCAGTTAACTCAATTGTAAAATAAATGAGCTTGGGTTAGATGGTTTCTAAGATCCCTTCCAGCCCAGGAAAAGTCAATGATCCCATGACTCTACTGGCATCTGATCTGATAAAAATGTTTTGGGAAATTCCATTCTTCAAACCACACAGAAATGAATAGATATGCCTATTCCTAAAAATGACACAAAGGCTCCACCTGTCCTCTGCTAACTGCTACTGGCAACCCAATCATGTAGTTACCTTGTGGCCCTAAAGGTACTCAAGAGTAAAAAAAATTACTTCATGACTTGACTTACATATAGCCAATTCTCAGTTAGCTAAACCAGAGAGGTAAGATGGCATGGACACAGATAACAATTAATTTAAAAATCACTCATATTTAATTTTGGTGCTGTTACATGTTCTATGAAGCACTGTCTTCTGCATAATTATATATTCTTCTATCTAAAAAATTGTACTTCTGTATTTTCTGATGATTCGCACTGCTTCACATTGCTTTATTAGCTCAAGTTGGAGAACACTATCCAGGAAGTAGTGGTGGGTAATCCACAAGCAGATAACTGAAAATGTGATTTTATCTACCATCTCTTATCAAAAAGGACTTGAAGCAGTTTATAAAACTGAATATGATAATTTATCATATTCTGTTAAATCAAAATCTCATGCTGATGTGATTTCAACATTCAATCAGGTGCATTTGTTTTTGGGAATTTTGTGACACAATGAGATAGACTGTTAGTGTGCATAAAACTTTTACAAATAAGGATAATAATAGCTCCCTGCTGTATCAATAAATCACCACAGCTCCTATCTGAGAGACTGACAGCAGCTGTCAGAACACAGTTTCTTTGAAATGCTTTATAAATACCAGCTAAAGAGCCAGATTGTTCTTTAACAGTCTTGTTATCCTAATGAAATCACTCTGCTGCCTAATCTTTGCTCCAGACACCACCAAGGTTGGGCAAAGGAAGCCCCATCTCCCCAAATGACTCTAAACACCAAGTTTGGATGACAGATTAATGATTGGATCTGCCTCCCCATTAATTTATTTGCAGGAGACACCTGTGCCAATAACCTCGTTAGGGTTTGGAGCTTGTCCCTAGAAAGGCATGCCTTTCCTCTCACTGAATCTGCTCCCCATAATTCTTAATTACTTTCTATTGCCTAGTGGGGAAAAGGCACATGACATGGAAAATTTTATAGGAGATAATCATTAACTAACTCTGTTCTTGAGTGGAGTTAGAGTATCAGAAAAAATGGTCTGTCTCAATCCCCCTAGCTACTTTCAAAATCATTGGCCAAAGGAATTTTCCACATGCATTTTCTGCTTGAGGGTCATTCTCTCAAAGATAAGAGCAACCACTCTGAATGCTTTCAGAGCACTTGCTTTGTGTCAGGTACTGCTCCAACACTTTACACAGAAAATTTAATCTCCCTGCAGCTCTACAAGGGAAGTTATTGTTGTTATTCTCCTTTTACAGATGACATTGAAGCACAGAGTTGTCACTTGCTCAGGTAGTAGACCCAGGAGTCAAATGGCTATGACATTCTTGCTCTTATACTATCTTCTTCTTCCTCTGGAAAAGAGATTTTACCAAAGAGGAAAGGCTACTTTTGAACTCAGCTTTCTTTGTTTCTGGTAATTTGTCAAAACTGTAGTGGAGGCAAAGGGGCTCTGGATACACTTCAAAAATTACAAAACCAAAATGGTCAGCAGTGAAGTAAAAATATTCCACTTCCATCTAGCAGGAGAAAGTCTGTTTCATGTATTTAGTTCATGCTCTCTAGTCCTGTGATTCCCAACCTTGACTGCACGGTGGAGACACCTGGGAAACTAACGAATCCTGATGCCCAGGGGCTCGCTGCTTGCTTTCATGCATTTCTCTCTCTCTCTCTCTCTCTCTCTCTCTCTCTCTCTCTCTCTCTCTCTCTCTCTCTCTCTCTCTCCCCCTCTGGGTCTCCCCTCACATCTCTTCTATCATTTATCTATCTATCTATCTAATCTGTCATTATCTATCTCTATCAATCAATCTTCTATCATGACATAATGTTAGATAATGACAATGCTATTAAAAAAACAAAGACAAGAATAAAGGTAGAGGGTACTGGAGAGAGGGTATTTTAAAGAGGGTTTCATCTGTGATAAGGTGGTATTTGGGCAGAAATTAGAACTGAAGAATGTCACTTCACTAATATCTGGAAGTGTACTTCAGGCAAAGGAATTGCCAAGTACAAATGCCCTGAGATGGGATCTTACTTGCTTAGTTTAAAGAACATCAGGAGCTCAGGGAAATGGGAGAGCAATTAAGTGAGGCAGATACCGGGAGAGATGAGGTCAAAGGGCTGGCCAGGCACCAGACAGTGTGAGGCTTTGCAAGTCATGGTGAAGAGCCTGAATTGTGTATAAAGAAGTCCTTAGAGTTTATTAAGCAGGACAGTGGCATGACCTCACATATATTTTGAGAGGATCATTCTGGCCATGTGTGGAAGATTAGAGGGAGCAAGTATAAAAGATGGGGAGCTAGTTAGGAGTTAGTGTGGTTGTCCATGAGAAAGAGGCTATAGGGTGAGTAGCAGCTTGTTGATGGATTCAACCTGGGGTAAAAGAGAAAATGAGGGATCCAGGATGACTCCTAGGTTTTGTGTCTAAAAAAATGGATAATGCTATTCATCAAGGTTAAAAAAAGAGAGCAGAAGGATTCTGGAGTGGGAACAGAAGTCAAGATTTTGTTAGTTTGACTTGCCTCTTAGACATCTAAGCAGGACCGTCAACGGGAAAAAACTTTCCAGTTTGCAGCTTGTAAAAGAAGTCAAGCAGAGAAATAAAACCTGGAATTCATCAGTGAAAATATAGGTGATTTCCAAATGCTTTATAAACCTCTAAATTATATTTTGAAAAATATTCACCATTTAACTATTTTGTCAATGTGTACTTCTAGGTACTCTAATCAAATTTAATTGTGACTAAAAACATTATGCGTCATTTGCAGACACCTGTATCTTCCTTGTCCTGTCCCAAATTTAAAGTAATTCTGTCCCACTCAACTCCCACCCATTTTTTTCCATTTCAACTTGAAATTCTTTTCCTTATCTCTTCTTATCTTTACCAGACATTCACATTCCATACAAGCCAAATAAATTTAGAAGGGGATTTTACCCTTTTACCAAGACGTTGAAATCTTTCAGTGTGAGCTGAGCTATGAATGCCTGGAGAGTGCATGGCACCTGGATGGTGCCATGGGCTATAACTCTCTCTCACCTTTGGGATCCACTTTCCAATATAGTGTTTGATTAAAGTGCCTCTGAATCATCCTGATTATCATTGCCCTTATTATAAAGTGTGCACCACTCTAATTTGTGTCGATATACTTTAAGAAGTTTTTTATCATTCGTATAACCGCCTGCCCATCAAACTCTCACTAGATTTGGTCCCTTTCTTCTTCTGCGTTTGAGTGCACGTGTATGAATGGCCTGATGAAAAATAAAGATTTGGCAATCATTTCTTTTACCGTAAGGCTTGCAGGTAGAAATTTGTTTGTTTCCAAAAATGTTCAGGAACCTTCTCTGCAGCACTACTTCTTCTTCCTCTTCCTTCTTCCCTTCTTTTGCTTTTTTTTTTTGTATTATATTGTTATTCCATATTTTATTGCTAAAAAGAGAACTTGAAAAACAGAAACCAACAACTATTCACAATTCAAATTATTTTCCAGACTACTTATTTTTCATATTTTATTCAAACATTTATCTGAAACAAATACATTGATGACAGATGTAAGATTCAAAATAATGCTAACTGAAATTAAATTTTATGGTGGTGTATATCTATAGGCACAGCTACTTAGTTGCCTGAGGCGGGATCATTGCTTGAACCTAGGAGTTCCAAGACCAACCTGAGTAACATAGCAAGACTCCATCTAAAACAAAATGAAAGAAAAACATCAATGATGTGATTGCAGCAAATATGGGTGAAGGTAGTTCATTGACCCAATCTCTAAATGAGCTAATAGTGTTAGAATTTAGTTAAGTAGGTCTACAAAATAAAAGTCACTAATGGCAGCACAGATCAAGGAGGGAATTAAGTGTTGTTTTGGCCAAACTACATCAGATTTTCTATGCAGATTGATTGGCATTGCAAACTATGGATAAAATAGATGTCATTTAATGAACAATGATGGAAGTATGAGGAGCAGTAAGTACCACCACATTCTTTAAGGAACTTATGAAGAAGGTGGAGATCTTCTGCCTGTAGAAGAGGAAATCATAGGAGTGGGGGAGTGTGCTAGTCATCTTTCCATTGCTGGAACAAACACCTGAGAGATTCAGCCTGTAGAGACTTTGTGGCTCACAGTTTTGGAGGTGTCATTCCACAATTGGTTAGCCCATTGCTCTGAGTCTAAGGTAGCATATCATGGTGGGAGCATGTCAACAGAACAAAACTATTCACTTTAAGGCTGGAAAATGAGAGGAGGAAGAGACCAAAATCCCATAATTCCCTTTGAAGTCATGTTGCCAATAAACCAGAGGACCCCCACCACAAGGCCCCGCCACTTTAAGTTTCTACCACCTTCAGACAGCACCAGTTGGGTCTTTGGGAAACATTCTAGATCCAAACTACAGAAAGGAGTTTGGGAAAGTTAGAACATGAAAATTATCTTTGAATATTTAAAGAACAAGGATTAGTCTCTGTTTAATGTAATTGTAAAAGACAGAACTAGAAACAATAACAAGAAGATAGGTGACAGTGGTCCTTGATTAAGATTCTTAGGCTCCATCCCTGTTGACTCTGATCCAGATGGGCTTAGGTGGAGCCTAGTAACCTGTTGTTTGAAGAATGGTGCTGAGTTTGATTTAAGAACACTTCTAAGGAGACCAATTGCACTTTAATATAAGCACTAATTTTCTACCAACTATAATTATTCAGAAGCAAAAACTGAAATTAGTCCACTCTATGGGGAAAATAAGCAATTTATATCTGGAACTGTGGCTCAGTGTTGAAGGAAGATTTCTTCTTTTAAAGAACATTATATTTGGGTGACTCTAAAGCCATTTAGGACCTGTGAACTCTGGGGATAAGATCTGATTTCCAAGACTCATTTCTAAGCCAATGCTACAATGCATTCAAACTTTACTCTTTCTCTGCCCCACAGTTCTCTCTCTCCCTTTCCCCTCACATTGGTGCAATGGAAAGTTCTACCATGCGACTGAATGCCACAGAATGTCATAATAATGTAAAACATGACATAAACAGTAACATATAACATAAAAGTGGCTTTTTAAGAGAGTAAATAAAGCCTAAGGAAATACAGAAAATTGGCACCATTTTGTGGTAATATCCATGACTGTCACATCCCTGTACCCAATCCTTACAACTACCTTCTCCACCCACCTCCTAGGCACTGTTCCAAGCCAATCCCAGGCTTACTTTCTCCATTTGCTTGCCTTTTAGAGTTACCAGGATTCCCAGGATCTGTTTTCTTCAGAAAATTACCATGCAGGGCTTTTAAATTTTTTAACCTCAAGGTTCTTTGAGTCTAATGGGAGACCATCACAATACTCTTAGCATACTTTTCTGTCAGTTGAGAATCAGAAAGACATCTTCATTACCCATGATGCTTACTCTCTTTGTATTTCCACTTCTGTGACTTTATGAGTGTTCTTTCTCCTTTTTACAAACCCAAATGCCACCCATCTTTTGACATTCACCCAGCCATTCTATCCTTATGGAATTTTTCAGGATTACTCCAAAATTTGCTAATCTCTGTCTCTGAACTAAAATATTTATCTACTTAACCCACCATTTGTGGCTTCACCAACACCTGTCTTAAAACGGTGCTTAACAGGGTGGGCTTGGGAGAGCAGAGGATAGAATAACATTTATTGGTATTTTCCAGTGACTTAACTTGGACTGCATATAACTTATTTCCTAAGCAAATGCATGTCTTTGATTTCATGTAAAATTAAGTGCATCAATCTTGTTATGTTGAAAAAGCATCTGATACTGAAAGGTTTTTCTTGATAAATCCACATGTAGAGATCCAAAACCAATTTTCTGAATTATACACAGCATCAAAGAACTCTGAGTTTTTATGAATTTACATGTAAGCCACAGTTATGTCCAGACTCCTCTGCCTTCCAGAGAGTCCCATCCCCAGTTCTGCCTCATCTCCATTCCCTCCACAGTCCTCACTCTCACCCAAGGCAGAAGATGACGAAGTACAACTTGTCAGAGTTGGTTACTTGCTAGCAAACTATTTGCACCTTTGACAGAGCTGTCAGACTTTTGTCCCCAAACCAAATGAGCACACAAACTGAATTTTCCTCCCTCTAGACTGGAGGGCAATGATTTAAATCTACACTCAGAAAAAGTTCAACAAAAAGCCCAGGGATTATAACAGCATAGCGCCTCATCTATAGTTCGCTACACTCCTAACAAAGGTGTCTCCGTATTAAAAAAAAATAATAATTAAACCTCCTTCTTTAAAGGGAGACAATGGAGATGGTAAGGGTCAGGGCATGTGACTTTCCAATGCCTTCGTAAATGACATGCAGTAAGTAACCATTGTGCACTTTCACAATGAATGAAGAAGCTGGATTAGTAAGCATTAAAAAGAGTTACCCTCAGAGACTTTTAGGGACCACCCTGTGAGAGAACAAATAAGAAAATGTTGGCAGTAGTAAATAATCTGGAGGAGAAATACATACTCCAACTAAAACACTGAATAAAAAATGATGAGTAGTAAAAGATACAAAAAGACAGGTAATAGGTAAAGAGGCAGAGGCAAGTAGGCTCTCAGCATACACAGGTTCAGATCTCAATTCTAACTTTTTAAGTACCATAGAAAGAATTACATGTAATGATTTTTGTCAGAGTTACAAATTTTATCATTTGATTTTAGGAGATTTCTTGTAGGTGGCTCTGGCAGGAGCGTATCCTTACGATGTCCACTCTCCCCAGTCAACTCCTGAATTGGGAGCTCCTGATGTTTGCAGATAGGCAGGACCTAAAAGGTGGTAGGAGCTGCCTTAAGACTTTTCCCCACTGGACAATAGTTGGCCTTTAGAAAGCCGTGAGTCAGAGGAAGGCAGTGCTAGGCTGCATGGGTATTCCTGAAAGAGACACTAGGGGACTGCTGAACAATTAAGCTGAGGGTTATCCACTGCCAAAATGGGGAGAACCCAGCTTCTGCAGCTGGAAAAATGGGGAGCCATTTCCCAACAAGAGATTGGCTACTAGCTGGCTGTAACATCACTGACTCACAGGGCAGTGGCTGCTGCTTCTCAGTGTGCATGAAGTTATGCCTGCAGAAGTGATCCCAGCAGAAGACAATGAAAAAAAGTGAGTGATGAACAATAAACACTGAAATTATTATTTTCAGTTATCTAAATGATAATGATAGGCTAACTAGCAATGCGTGATATGATTATCAAACAAGAAATGGTATTCTATAAGGAAATAGAAAACCTCTTGAAAGAGAAGTGGAGTTCTATAAGGGAAAACTCAATAATGATCTACCTAAAATGGATTGAACTAAGCAAAATAGGAGTTGATGACGTAGGAGTAGAAAATAAAGACATACCAAATATTGTAACAGTGGTGTGTGCTCTGTGGACAAGGCAATGGGAAGCTTTTTGAAAGTTTCATTTTATTAGAGCTGAGAAGTGGAAGAAAAAAATACATGGAACAATAATAGGTATCTGGTTTTTATAAAATGGTATAGAAATATGTGTCTAATTAGGACACTTAGGAACAGAAAGTTAACAATTGGTGAAACTATAAAACATAAAAAATAGAAATTCCAAATTAAAAGTGTTGAAAAGAGGAATGAATAATAATTTCATCAAATTAGGGCAAAAAAAGACAAAGGAAAATAAGAAAGGACAGGTAAATAAATATTGTAAAGATATATGATTGAAACAATAAAACCAAAGGTGTAATTTGTTACACTAAAAATGAATTGATTGAATTCTAATGAATGATAACATCATATTGGGTTAAATTCAATTGTGCTATTCATAAGAAACATGTTTTAAAATGTGATTTTAAGATATTGAAAATAATAGAATGTACAATGAAATACCTGGCACATAAAAGAGAATAAGAGAAAGAGGAGGAAGAAGAAAATTAGGAAGAGAAAGTGGGGGAAGAAAGAGAAGGGAGGTGGAAGAGGAGGAAACAGAAATGATTGTATCATTATTATTATTATATATTATTATGTTTATAATATCAGTTAAGACAATACCAGCTGCTGAAGACATAAGTCCTGAGGATGGGGGGATGGGGATGGGGAAGCTTAATTTCATAGAGATTTAATTGTCCCTGGTGTCAGGTAAGTAATTTCTAATGGGCAGTGACTCAGGAAATCCTTTTTCTTTCATCAGTTTTATTCTATTATCTTCAACACAAGACTTCCAAGTCACTGTACTTACCTGCATTAAACCCAAAGGAAAGAGCAAGGGTATCAAACACAGGAAGGTTTTATGAAACAGACAGGGAAATAGACATGCACCTTCTATATTTTGTTGACTAAAAACAGTCATGTGACCACTCCTAACTGCAAGGGCAGCTGGACGTTGTAGTTTAGCTGGGCATCCAGAAAGAAAAGTAAAAAACTTTAGTGAGTAGCAAGTCAGTCACCCCCCAAACATATATTAACAGTTATGCCTTTAGGGAAGTTAAAATTAAAAGAGAGAGAAGAAAAAAAAAGACTGAATTTAGCCGGGCTCCAGTGGCTTACACCTGTAATCCTAGCTACTCAGGAGGCAGAGATTAATAGGATCATGGTTTGAAGCCAACCCGGGTCAGGAGTTTGCAAGACCCTATCTTGAAAAAAATCCATCACAAAAAGGGCTATTGGAGTGGTTTGAGGTGTAGGCCCTGAGTTCAAGCTCTAGTATCACAAAAAAAAAATTGAATTTACAAAGGGGCACAGATAAAAATATCAGTTATAATTACAATATAATCTCCTTTGTAATATATATGTGCATGTATGTGCAAAGTCATATGCATTTAAAAGATGGTTACTAAATATTAACAATTGTCACCAGATGGTAGAATTTCAGGTGATTTTTACATTCTCTTAAACTTTATTTATTGGTTTGCTTTAAAAAAATGTTTTTTTAAAATAATGATCAGGTATTGTTTATGTAACCAGAAAAAAGAACACCCTAGTCTTACTGTGGGGAAAATAGGTTTTATGATCATAAGATGAAATTTACTTACTTGCTCTCTTTGTTTTGGTTCTTTCTCAGAAAAATGTAAAATACTTTTAACACAGTTTATGTCAAATTGGCAATTAATAACCACCAAACACCCATCATGGATGATTTAGTTGTAAATATCATAACCTTATTTCTAAATTTTCATTCTGCATACATATGCTGGAAGCTGGCAGCTAGGCTGTACTTGACCCTTACTGAACATTTACCATATGTCAGATCTCGCAGGAACATAGCTCAACTGTCTCTCAAACAATCCCATCAGGTAAAAATAATTTTTTGTCTCATTTTTGATATGAGAGAACTGACAAAAACTAAGCAATAAATAACAACCCAGGCCTGCCTAACTTCAGTGCTCGTCATTTACCATTACACTCTATCACTAAGTTTACAAAATTAAATAAATAGATCATGTACCCTTGTCCTGGCATGGCTGGTTTGTCTGCTTATCTGCAAAGGAAGCTCACAAGCTGACTTCAGCTCCCTTAATCCCCACAGGATCCCCATGAGGTAGAAAAGTCTATTTTCAGACATGAGGCAATTCGAGCCCAAAGAGAAGTTCTGCCCAACACTTTACGGGGTGTAGACAGGGACAGGCAAAAAAGTGGTTTTCCTAAACTCAACTGCACTGTTTTCTTCTGCCTGGATCTTTTAATATTTTTATTTTACTTTTGATTGTATATAAAGGTGGTGTCTATTTATGGAACACAATAGGGTATTTCAGTATATGTTATGGTTTGAATATGCAATGTCCCCCACAGGCTCAAGGACTGAAACGTGGTCCCAGCTGATAATGCTATTTTGGGAGGTAGAGGAAACTTTAGGAGGTAGAGCCTAAAGTAGGTCACTGAGAGCATGACTTTGAGTGTTATACCTGGTCCCCGGTTTCATTCTCTCTCTTCCTTTTCTTCTGGTCTAACATGAGATGAGTAGTTTTTGCCAAATGCTCTGCCATGATGTTTGCCTCACCTTGGGCCCAGAATCAACAGAGCCAAGGACTGTGGACTGAATCCTCTGAAACCATGAGCTAACATAAACTGCTCCTTCCTGAAGTTGTTTATGTCAAGTATTTTGCGACAGTGACAGAAAATCAGAGTAGTACAATGTATGTGTTATATAGTGATCAATTCAGGGTTATTAACTGTCTGGAATTTTTGCACTCTGAGATTGATTATACTGATCTTTGCCTTCAAGCATCCTATCTGGACTCTGTTCCTTCAGAGAGGTTCTAGACTAATCTCACACTAAAAAAATGAACAATTAAGGTGACAGAAGTTATCAGTGCCACACTAGACCTAATAAACCATCTTTTCCCTGAGACTTAAAGGGAATTTTTCTTGCCATTAGACTCAAAAGAAGTGTGATTTTTGCTCTTATAGAGACAGGTTTAAGAACACAGAGTCACCAAAAAAGATAATGTCCTTTACTGTTCAAGTATAATTCAAATTTCTCCATCCAGCCTCAAGCATGTGCTCAACGATAATTACTGTACAGGAGACTTGCATGCTGCCAATCGACATACCTCAGGTCACAGATGTCCTACCCATTTGCATGGGGTGGCCTAGTTTTGTTTTCCTCTCAAGGAAAATAAATATGCTGTCAGGAGAGGAAGCAGAGGACTGAAGCAAGTTATATAACATTTCTATTGCTAAAGACTTCTGTCTATGTTATGGGTTGTTAGAGTACAAGTCTCTTTACATCCATGAGGAGTTTCTTCAGCACAACTGACCCCCATATCTGGCCCAGACTCCTCTCCCCATGGCCGGAAGACTGCGTTCATCACCTGGAGTGAAAGCTGACAGGAATGAGCAGAGGCAGGGAGCAGGGAGACACGCAGGCATTGTCACGCATGACTGGCCAGCAGCCATCAATGGCAATTAAACACGGAGAGCTTGGGATCTTTTTGGACAGGTTCAAGTTCCCTGGCACTGCTGTGATGAGATGTTTTGCACTGTTTCCCTGTAGTCAGGATGTGACATAATCCCTTTCCCTTGGTCTTTTTCTCATCTCCTTTGTGCTGACCCGATGCTGCGGGATCACCCAGCACAGATATTTAGATGACTTCATTTCAACAAGAGCTGGGAAGCAGATGCAAGAGGAACCAAATCAGAAGTGTTCCTAATTCAAGGGAAATTAGTTATAAAAATGTTAGATTCTTTTCCAGACACATGAAATTTTATGTATAACCTACTGAGGGCAGATTCCTGTGCCATTTCATTTTCTTTGTGGTAATTTAATTCTGAATTAGATTGTGTAATTTGTCTTCTTTAGAACTCTGCTGTTTTCAAGAAAACTAAAAAGAAAAAAATGCTAAGCTGTGCTTTGAAAGTATCTTTGGTCACTTAATCCACACAAACTTTGAGCTAGGTCAGGTTGTTGTGCTTCTCAAAATGGCTGGCATGTAATTTGACAGAATTATAGTTATGAAGTTGGTTGTACAAGGAAAAGAAACTGGCTGGTTTTTGTTTTTCTTTTTTTTGAAACAGGTTTTGGTACCAGTTTGAGGTCTTGGTGAAAAAGAATTGAAGCAAAGGAACTTTCTCTCTAAAGATGAATGAAAATAAAGGGAGAAAGTCATTGATCTCCCGCCTCTGAGATCTGCTTACAATCAAGATGAACTCCCCTTAGTTTGGTCATTCCAACTATTTCTCGATTAATTAGTAATCACAGAGATTTAAAAAATCCTTTCTTTATGCAACATAGAGTCACAAGTAGAGTGAGGATGCAAAGAAGTATAATTCAATGTGACAAATACTTATTAAGCTCCTGTGTTTGCCAGCAGCTCTCCAAGATATTGGGATACAATGAGGACTAAGGTCAAGTGCTAGGTGACAGGAGAGATGTAAACGTGTCTAAACATAAGTGGAAACATAAAGATCTAAAAGGCGTGTTTCACAAAGTAAGAATCTGAAGTCACAAAGTTATCAGGACATCCAGATGTGAAGCAGACAGCAAACAAATATCCACTCAATGCAACAAAGTGAGAGGATTTTATAAGCTTGTAACTGGGGTGGAAGGGAGATACTAAAATGTAACTAGCAGGTAAGTAATGATCATTTAAATTAATGTAAAAGCCCAGTGCCCATTTTTACTACTTTAAGAAGTATAAAATGTCATTAATAGAGATGGATGTACCACATATTGTTTTATTATTGGAACATAAAAAATAGCTGCAAAGGTTATTCATTGCTTCAGGGTTGACCTCTGTTAAGTTTTAAAATATTGAAGTCTCCTTGGTAGGGTTTTAAAATTTTTAAGTCAGAAATTTGGGAAGGGAGTACTATTGTACTCCATTTAGGAAAAAGTGTGTGCTCAACATTGTCCTTTACCTCCTCCAAACTTGGGTCAAGAAGTAAATGTTAGGACTGAGGATGTAGTTAAGTGGTACAGTGCTTGCCTAGCATGGTTGAGGCCCTAAATCCAATCTTCCCAGCACTAGGGAAGAAGGAAGGAAAGGAGGCAGGGAGGGAAGGAAGGAAGGAAGGAAGGAAGAAAAGAAATCAGGGAGGGAGGGAAAGAAGGAAGGAAGGAAGGAAGGAAGGAAATCTTGTAGATAAATATGACTTTTTCTAGTGATATACCAAGGATAACAGACTCAAGCTATTTGAAAGGGAAATCACTTATATCTCAAAACAAGGTCTGCTTACTAAGGAGCAGACCCTTCAGGTGTCCTTGAATGTGGGACTCCTAACCTCATCCCAAAACATAAAGGGAAACAGGACTGTATCGCTGTCAATCCAAAGGAAACTAGCAGGTGAAGAGAAAGCTGGCTAGTGCCAGTTTGAATTTCAGTTCTCTGCCTTGCCAGCTGTGTGGCTTGGGGCAAGTTTCTTGATTTCTTTGGGTCTTAGTTTCCTCATCTGCAAAGAAAAATTATATCTACTAGTGTGTTTATCATGTTAATAAAGAGAATGCATGTGAAAAGTACCTAATACCTAGGAGATGATTGATAAATATTATTAAAAGTATAGTGATTATTAACGAAAGTGCTGGTGACTGCAGATTCGAGCAGGATAGATATTTTATAAACAGCTGGCAGCTTCTGGTTAGAAAATAGATTAATTTCTAAAATTCAAATCCGTCTTTATTAATTGTAAAACCCTACTTAAGTTCATGCGTATAGTTTGGGAGTCTAGCTTTCAGGAACTGTCTGCTTGTGCTTAATATCCTAACATCTTTCTTGACATTTCTAGTAGCTACTCCCTTGAACAGTGTCCAAGGACAAATTATCTATAATCATGAGATCTGAAGAATTAAATATGTCAGGACAGCAATGCTAGAACAACCTCTTGACATTGATTTTTCCTCTGTGAAATGGGGATAAATGGATCTTCCACTAGAAAATGGCACCTGAACAGCAGCAAAGATGACTGAAAAAGCAATGTAGGATGCATGCTGAGTGTATCAGTTAGCCTTTGCTGTCTAAGAAACTAACCTAAACTTAGTGACTTTAAACAATAATCATTGTTAGCTCACAATTTTGTGTGCTGGCAATTCAGGCTGGGTATGTCAGTGCAGTTCTTTTGATGGCCTTTCTTGGATTCCTTCAGATGTCTGCAGTAAGTTGGAAGACATGTTGAAGGTCAGATAGTCTACAGTGGCCCCACTTATATGTCTAGTAGTTGGGTAACAACCAGCCCAGGCACCTATCTCTTCCTTTATGTGGCCTCTTCAAAGCTAGCTTTTGCTTTTTCACATGGTAACCTCAAGATTCCAACTGCAATACCATAAGCACTTTGAACCTCTGTGTCACATTTGTTAATGTTTCATTGGCCAAAGCAAGTCACATGGCTAAGACCCAACTCCAGTCTTATTTCCAGATGGGGAAATAAATTCCACCCCATTAGGGGAAAGGCTACAAAATATTGTGCCCATGGTTTTCAGTCTACCACAGTGGAGAAATGTCAATGAAATAAGAGCCTCAGATCTACCATCTATGAGGAAAGACAAAGACAGAAAGAATTAGTTTACAGAGCACCTGGCAAGGCTGAAGTTGATTGGGATTACTCAAGCACAACTTCAATAAAACAAGATCTTTTGACAGGACTTCTATGAGTAGGGATGGATGTGGGAGACTGCATGGTATCGACAGAACTCTCTGTTGCTCTTGTTAAGAAATAAGTTGTATTTTTTTGGTTGGTTGGCTGGGGTGGGGAGCTCAAGTTGGGAAATTATGGGGACCTTGGACAATGAAATTGACTAGTGCCAGTGGGAAACGACCTTTAGTGAATACTTATTTCTCTGGAGATCAAAAGAAAAATTCTACTCCAAGCTTCATCACTCACTAACAAGAAGAGTCATGCACAAATAATTTCACTACCTTGAACATTTATTGATAAAATGGAAATTCTGGAAGAAAAATCCTGTTACTTCTATCCTTACTTTAAAAATTGGTCTTACTTTGAGTACATTTTCATCCATGCATTTAAACCCTACCTGTTTAGGGCTTATAGAGTAATGTAGATATCACCATTCATTCCTTCAACACATATTCATTGTGTGACAATCCTTATGCTAGGAACTGGGATGTATTTGTGAACAAGATTGACAAGGTCCAATTCATAACTGGAGAGTGGGTTGGGGTAGGGAAAAGATAGTATATAGGCAAAAAAACTAGTCAGCATGATAGTTACAAATCATACCAAAAGTCATAAAAGCAGTAGCAGTAACAGGCTGTGTGTGTGTGTGTGTGTGTTGAAGACTACTTTAATTATCACAATCATGGAGAGACTCTATGAGGAGATGACATTTCAACTAAAACCTAGAACTGAGAAGGAGCCTGTCATGTAAAGAACAGACATAAAATAATGTTCCAAAAAGAGGGACTAGAGAGTCTAAAAGCAGTAAAAAGGGTATCAGGATGGCGGAAATATGGAACACTACTATGAGATTTTGTAATATCAAAGAAGAAAGCCTCAAGCAGAAACAAGGATTTTCCATAAGCCAAGTTGTTAAGCACCAAATAATCTTATGAACAAATACTCTAAAATAAATCTCAAAAGATACTCAAGGCTATTGGAAGACACTAAGAAATAAAATTCCAGCCGAACAATCAGAAGCAATGCAAATAATAAAGAAACAACAACAACAACAAACAGTGTTGCCAGGTAAATCTATAAGAAACCAATATAACTACCACAGAAAGAACTCAGATGAGCTCAGATTAAAAAGCTGTGATTGCATAAAAACAGGCCAGGGATCCCAGCAATGAGTAAAGCTCATGAAATTGAAAAGACCAATAACACAAAAGTCTAACTATTTAGAAATGAAAGGACAAAATTGAAAGATGTAAGTATGTATCTGCAATACTTAGCAAGTAAGTTACAAAAAGAAACCCAAGTTATTCAGCTCACACATCATCTCTATCTTTTTCGTCAAGCAGAATGGTACTCAGAAATTCAACATGTAGAAAAAGAAAATTGAAAAAAACCGAACTCCAGGGTAGGCAACAGGATGAAGAACCTTGTGCGTGTGCACAGGACGAGAGGAAGTGGAAGTGTTGGGATATGCTTTTGGAGGTTTAACATTGCAATGAATAGCTATTTGTTGGGAAAAAACAGCCCTATTTGTGCAATGGGCTTATATTATTATGGGTTTGATTCTTCTAGAAATCAAGGGCAAATAAATATGTCTTGTTTACCAGTATTTAATGGTGTGATCAAGTCATTTCTATTATGATAGATGTAGATCTTCCTTCTCAAAGAATGATGCTTGTCTTCTATGAGCTCCATAGCTACTCTATGCAGCACACAGAGCAAGCATCATTTGGCCCCCTTTCCAGATGAGACTGGAAAAGGATCAGAGAGTGTAAGTGATATGTTGCAATGACATACGTTCCCCAAACATGATCCTCAGATTCCATACCCTGTGCTCTCTACACTTAAACATCCTAGGTTGATTAATTTAGATGCATACCTCTCCTCCCCACCAAAACTGGAATAAATAATCCTCAATTTGAACTTATTAGATACCAATTTGTGTACAGAGGATTTGGCTAGGTTACACTTGAATTCCAATGTAAAGAAGTGAATGTTTCTGTTTTAATTTTTTCACTCACATGCTCTTAACCTCTATAGTGTTACTGAAATTGGTTATGCTATTAGGTCTGGTTTTTTCTCAGCATTGAAAGACTCAGAGGGGGCCAACACTGAGCTATTAGGGGCCAGTGACCAGGTGCTCTGGGATGTTGTATGATTGACAGGATTGCTTTAGCTGACCTCTATGAGTGCCTCTTCACAGGGCAGAAGTCATCAGATCCTTCTGAAGATAAACATCTTAAGGGAACACATATGTAAAGCCCCCCATGCCTAATCCCAGAGAAGCCAATTTCTGGGTAGTTCTCAGTATTTGACTCTTCTCACCCAATCCCTCTAAAACACAATATTGTCCTTATTTGATGAGCTAATCTGTAGGGGGAAAACTTACAATTTAAGAAGGGAAATAGAAGGAGAGTCTGGCATTTCTTGTTAATTTGGTAGTTATTTCTTAAGCAAATAACTCACAGGCATTTGAAATGAGTTATTTATTTTGTTTTTGATGCCCCTGTCTCAGAGCAAAAGCAAATGTACTATTAATTCTCATTTGCAACACTAGTTTGATTTCGATTTCCATCTCAATTTACTTTTATGCTTTGTGGTGGTGTGGGTATTTAGGATCTAAAGATGTTACAATAAAAAGATTATATTGTATTAAAATAAATGCTTATGAGGTTATTTGTTTTGTTTTTAGGTTTTACCTATTTTTTATTGTTTCCCCTAATCTTTAATATTACTAATTTGATGATATTTATTCTTTTTAAAAGTGACCCCCTCTTTTTTCTTTTTAAAGGACCTCTGAGTATTCCATTAACTGCTAGATTGGTTCCACAATGTCTTTGTAATGGCTTTTTGCCTCCTGGGAGATTTCTCTCTATCTTGTATCCTTAATTAATAAGTTCTTTACCAATTGCCACACAATAATAAGAGTATTCTTTTAAGCTTAGCAAATGTGTTGGTGCATGTTAACTCATTCCAAGTCTCTATCTTCAAAATCTGAATTGGTGCTGCTGACAGAATTTCTGTGCACATAACAGTAGATAACATAACAGTGGATGTTCTAGTCTTGAGAGAGCAGGGTGACACAATTGATTCCTTGGCCTTCAAATGATCTTAGTCAGGTAACCACTTGTGAATGGGGAAGGCTGAGTAGCAAATAACAACAATAGCTACAGGAGAACAAAGGTTAAAATAATCACCCAGATTCTCAAGAGTTCTTAGGGAAAGATAAAAATTAAAAAACAAGCAATTTGGAGGTTACTTAAAAAGCTAAACATTGATCTACCATTTGATCCAGCAATACCACTCTTGGGGATATACCCAAAAGACTGTGACACAGGTTACTCCAGAGGCACCTGCACACCCATGTTTATTGCGGCACTATTCACAATAGCCAAGTTATGGAAACAGCCAAGATGCCCCACCACTGACGAATGGATTAAGAAAATGTGGTATCTATACACAATGGAATTTTATGCAGCCATGAAGAAGAACGAAATGTTATCATTCGCTGGTAAATGGATGGAACTGGAGAACATCATTCTGAGTGAGGTTAGCCTGCCCCAAAAGACCAAAAATCGTATGTTCTCCCTCATATGCGGACATTAGATCAAGGGCAAACACAACAAGGGGATTGAACTTTGATCACATGATAAAAGCGAGAGCACACAAGGGAGGGGTGAGGATAGGTAAGACACCTAAAAAATTAGTTAGCATTTGTTGCCCTCAATGCAGAGAAACTAAAGCAGATACTTTAAAAGCAACTGAGGCCAGGGGCTGGGATGTGGCTCGGTGGTACAGCACTTGCCTAGCATGCATGAAGCCCTGGGTTCAATCCCAGCACCAAAAAAGAAAAAAGACAAAAAAAAAAAAAAAAAGCAACTGAGGCCAATAGGAGAAGGGGACCAGGAACTAGAGAAAAGGTTAGATCAAGAAGAATTAACCTAGAAGGTAACACCCACGCACAGGAAATTAATGTGAGTCAACTCCCTGTATAGCTACCCTTATCTCAACTAGCAAAAACCCTTGTTCCTTCCTATTATTGCTTATACTCTCTCTACAACAAAATTAGAGATAAGGGCAAATTTATAGTTTCTGCCTGGTAGCGAGGGGGTGGGGGGCAGAGTGAGGGGGCGGTGTGGGCGGTAGGGAAGGGGATGGGGGCAGGGGGGAGAAATGACCCAAGCATTGTATGCACATATGAATAATAAATAAATAAATAAATAAATAACAAGGCTACCAGTCTCCAGTCACAATGTATCTGACTATAACTTTTTGTTAACCAGAAAGCTATAATTCAGGTAATGTTTCTCCATCACAACTGCATTTACTCATACATTCATTTATTCATTGATACCTCATATTTTCAACAGTTATATATGCCAGGCTTAATTAATAATGGGGAAGAAAACACAATTCTTACTCATAATAAAGGGTCTATGCCAGCTTTCTCTCTAACAGATCAAAGGAGTAATAAAATTTCCAGTTGAATAGCCTCAGTTGCTCTAGGGAAAGACCTTGTACCTTAAGGACTTAAACACTGTATTTAAAAGGAATGTCAACCTGAAATTTTTCAAAGAATGAAGGGAATCCAAACTAAGAAGGTGAAATGTGACTGCCCACTAAGATGGAAGAGGAGTGGAGATGTGATCTTGCTAATGTATTAGAGGTTTAAAAAATTTTAAAGAATTCTAAAATATTAGAAATTAATGGGACAAAGTAATGATTTAGATCTCTCATTCTGCTGATGAGGAAACAGGCAGAGTAGTTGAGTACACTGTTTAAGGTAAAATAGTCAAATAATGGTAACATGACTTCTGCCTTGCTTTTTCCATTCAACCCAGTGAATAGGTGGTTCTACTGAACCTTGCTGTAAATGTCACCTTCATCAGCTTCCTTCACATTTCCTCTGCCCTACTTTAGTCCTTCATGGTCTTCCATCCAGACTGAAATAGCAATGTTCTTGACTTTCTCTTTCCAGTGTTTTTTCACTCTGTCACACAGCTCCTCAAATTATCTTGCTCGTTAGAAGCATCCTATTCCAAAGCCTTTGCTGGATCCCATGCCATACTGAATAAAAGTCAGTCATTCAGAAGTCTCTTACATCTATCTCCAACTTATCTTTCTAAACTCCTGTATCTTCTTATGAATTCTGTATATGGGCTCCAACTGTGCTGATTACAAACCTGTACTTTCCCCTCTGTTCTCATTCAACTAACACATGCAAAGAACTGTCCTAGGTGTAGGGGATACAAAGTTGACCAAACCATGCAAGGCTCCTGTTCTCTTGAAGATTATCTTTCCAATGGGATGATACAAAAGAATTATTTCTATACCCAAAATATTGATTCCTTCAGCCTTCAAAACAAACAAGTTTGTTAGTGGTGGCTGAAAC
The DNA here is from genome assembly GCF_047511655.1 of Castor canadensis. Classification (NCBI taxonomy): domain Eukaryota; kingdom Metazoa; phylum Chordata; class Mammalia; order Rodentia; family Castoridae; genus Castor; species Castor canadensis. The sequence continues at coordinate 116,828,525 of NC_133396.1, forward strand.
TTCTGGTTAATTACCTTTGGCCAGTGTCTTATATGAATATTATCATTTTCTTTATGTACTATAACCCAACATGATTATTCAAAGTATTCTTTGAATATCTTTCACTTCCTTTACTATCTATCAAAATCATAGCCATTTTAAAGATTCAGATCAAATGCAAATTTCTATATGAATCTGTCCTCAATGCCCCTCATTAGTGTTTTCCATACGTTTAAGTGCATATATTCATTCTATCAACACATGTTTATTGGCCACTCACTATAACAGTTAGGCATGGATTTAGGTGGTAAACTTACAACAATAGAGAAGAATGTATGGCTTCTTCATTAGATCAAAAGCATATCGAGGGCCAGTACCATTGCTTAGTCATCTTCGTAGCTTCATATTCTGCAACAGATTGACATATCATCATCTTCCTGATTAATTGCACACTACATTTGCTTGATAATATTTTACACTAATAGCAATGGCTTTTCATGCACTCTCATTTAAACATCACAATAATTTTTTAAAGTAGTGATTCTTATCATCCTAAAATTTAAACTAACAGAATTAAAGCATGAAACTTTAGCTAACTCCTCTGGTGTCATGTCGATGAGAGTGGCACATATATTCAATAAATGCTTCATGAGTTGAAATTTTCGCATCATTGATCACATCTTAAAGGAGGTGATATTTATCCCAAAGTAAAAGCTAGGTCTTAACACTGGAGAACTGAAAAATATGCCATTTGTCAATCCAACACAAGAACACAGGGTAGGTAAGCTGCAGGGGTTTCATTTGAGGCTAAGTTAGAGTCACTTGCCAGAAGAGTTATAAGGCTAGCTGTCTACTCAAGAAGGTTATGGAAGCTTTATAGCAAGAAGTAAATAAATAACATCAGCAGTTTAATTATGTACCTTCCTGAGGGAGAAGACTGGACCAGGAGACCTCATAAGGATTTCATTCTCTAAGGCTCTCTTCTAGATGATTTTGCTTTACTAATTCCATCTTGCCCTGTGATTCTTCAGTGGGTAGTATGAAATGCCAGGGGACCTACCTATCTCTGCCCTCTCATTGAAAGGCAAAATCTCTTCAGAAAAATGCTGTGTCAAGAGAAAAATACCACAAAAACTAGAGATTGCAAGAAGACATGTGGAAGGACTAAATCTGCCAGGGGGGATTTGGGTAAGGGAGAATGTAATTACCTGAGCTGGAACTTGGCCAGGAAACAAGGATTAATGCAGAAATAGTTAGGCGTCCATCGTGTGAGAAGTTCCAATCAAGCAAGCCTTTGGGACCAGAGGTGGTCAGAGCCTGAGTTTTATGTTTCATTTGATTTCTGCCATCCCTGGGAACACAGTGGCCCCTTGCTGAAACGCTAGTTCCAAACTGACTTGAAGAACAGCCAGGTTTACTAAAGCATCAGCATTATCAGTTACTCTGGGCAGTCAGGGAAGCAAAAGGGATTTAAGTGTTAGCAGGATTATGAAATGCAATCCACTGCAAGAGGGGAGAGGGAAGGGAGGAATTGCTATTTCGGAGGCATGGACAGCTTGTTTTGAGCATCCCCCAAGTGGCTGTCAAACAGAGTCCCTCCTTTCCCTTTCCATCTCCACCATACTTCAAGCCTTTTGTCTGGTGATTTTGCCCAGATTGTTGCAATGCAGAGACTAAACTGTAGGGGGAGCTCAAGCCTCCCTGGTGGGTTCTATGCTCTAGGTTGGGAGAAGGAACTCTTGAAGCAGCTTCCAAATGCAGTTAATAAGCAGCAGCGTGGCATGAACCAAAAGGCTGATGGCTGCTCTACCACCTTCAGAAGTCAGAAGCTCTCCCTTTTGATTGCTCTACAGTTCCATCTGTCTCAGCTGTGGCAAAGCAGCCTGGGACTTCTTATGTGAAAGGCAAAACAATTTAATGATTGCAAATAAAAGGCAGATTACCGAAGGTCTTAGAGCTGGAGATGTGGTCAGAGTTTCAGTTTGGGGTGGTGATGACTGCACAACAATGCAAATGTATTTAATGCTGCTGGGTGTACATTTAAAAGTGGCTAGAGTTGTAAGTTTTATGTGATGCATATCACAAAAAATGTGGGTTTGAGTAGATTCAAAAGTCTAAATTTGTTGGTGCATTAAAATCCCCGGATATTGAAGGAAAGCTGTGATATCACACTAAAAAACAAGCAAATAAACTTCATCATAGGTATTTAGGCCTGGTTGAAGCTCACTGGTTAATGACCCTCCAGATTCACCTTGTCTGTGGGAAATGTGCTTGGAGAAAGGAAAGATTGGAGTCCACCCTATATTTTGCAAAGGAGGAAACTAGGGCTAGTGAGGCATCCCACCTAACTCTCAGTTTATTGTCACATAGTCCTGACATTCTTATTTGCCCTAGGATGCTAGTGTTCATTCCCATCTTTGGTTCATGCTGTCTCCCAGGCCCTTCCCTTCTGGTGCTTCCCTTGTCACCCTCTCCTGGTGGGATAAATCAGATATCTCTTGGCTGAGCTTGGGTGTGTTTGTTGAGTTTTCACTTTATTCAATGATATTAAGTGGCAAATTTTATGTTTTGAAAATATTACTAAAATTTTAATACACTGATGAACTCTAGAGTATTCGATTGTCTTTAAATCTTCAACATACAAGGCAGTACCTGATACACAGTAGGTATACCATAAATAACTGTTGAACTCAATTCACACACCCCAAACCCCTAAACCATGTTCCTTTTCCCAATTCCCACAAGAACAACAGAACAACTAGGCTTAGAACATGACCCACCTTGTGCCATGGGAACTGAATTTCTTATGTGAGAAAAATTATTTCTTTACTGTAAAAACATGTAGGTGGGAGAGCTTGGGCATAGGAAGAACCAAACATTCAAACCCTCACTTTAACTCTGTACATGGGAAGCACTTTTCACAGAAAGATAATCTTTTTGTACAGTCTGAGTTAACTTGGCTGTTTCATTCACTTCTGTATCCACTTGATGTCACCCTCACTGCCCAGTAGAACTGTGTGTCCAAGGTCTCTGGTCACAGAGCTCATACACTGATAGACTTTGAGGAAGCACAGCCAATCCTGGTTTGGGAGGTGTTGTAAGTTCCCTGGAGACAGAGAGCTCCCATGATGTGGGAGTCCCATATAATTTAGGCCAGAGCTTTTGGCTTCTTTAAACCTGGCCTCTCTCCTCTTTACCTCCAGAACAGGATAGCCTCTTTCTGTTTCATTGCCAGATTCTTTGTCCTAAAGACAACTCAGCAAGACAGCTAGTGCTTGTGTCTGGCACTGAGCAAGGCCTGAAAGAGGGAATACTGTGGTCTGTCTGAGAATGTATACTGGGATTAAATTCAGGAGAATTCCTTTCCATTCTCATCTGCTTCCTTTTCCTGTTCTGAATTTTTCAGTTCATGAATTCACCAATTATATTTCTCCCCAATATAAAAAGAATACAAAAATAAAATATGTAGTGACCTGTTCTGTTATAAAGGCTAAAAGAACTGGAATGTCCTGACCCCAGTATTCACTTGCTACCTAATCTCAAGTGGAGTGTGTCTTTTGTTTGTTTTGTTTTAAGGTAGATCCCACTATGTAGTACAGGCTGGCTTCAAACTCCATCCTCCTGCTTCAGCCTCCCAAGGGCTGGGATTGCAGGCAAGCACCACCTTACCCAGGTCAGATAACCTATCTTGATAGCCTATGTGGATAATTGCTAGGGTTGTGGTAACAAAATTGTAGCAATCTTTCCAGAGACCTTTTGAGGAAAATGTACAATGTAAAAACTAATGAGTAGGATTATCTGTTTTGGAATCATAACTTTGGGAATTATCAACCATAAATACGCAGGAGCTGAAGTCTCAAGTGTGTTTTCCCCTCTCCTCACTTTCATCCTCTGGTGGTCTTATCAAAGTGTCAAAAGACTGAGGACAGAGCACTCAGCTTCTTCAAGCCTGGATTTAAACAATTGCTCACAGTGAAATCCAGTTTGTCCTATAAGCTCTTCGCTGTCCAAGTCCACTGGCCACGTGAATGCTGTGGGGACAGCCAGACCATCTGCTGCTCTGAGGAGCCTTGATCAGCTTGCTGCTGTCCACTTGCTGCCTGAGGAGCTGCTGGTTCAGTTTTCTCTTGGTGCCACAGTCCTGATCAGATCTAACAATGCTGTAGAATTATAGCTCCTTCCTTCCCAAAAATAAGACCCAAGTGCTTTAATTTTCTTTGCTGCTCCTTTCTCATCAACCAGTTCTCCTGAGCTCTTAGAAGACTCTGGAGAGGATCCTAGAAGCAGCCTGACGGTGTTCAGAGACTTGCCAGCACCTCCAATTCTGTGCCTGTGTGTGATCCTCAGTGATGCTCAGACAAATGTCATCCAGAAGCACTCAATGGAAAAGAAAGAGTTTTGTTCACCAAATATATAAATGATCAGCTCAAACGCATAAAAGCTATAGACAAATTCAACCTATTCAAGAAAACTAAATGATTTTTTTAGAAGTCTTTCCTTCAAATCACTTACCACTGTTCATACCTAGTTAATGTATTTTGTGGGTTTAAAATTGTTTTCCACACCACTGATGAATTCCATGAGAGCAATGACCATGCTGTATTTTGTCCTTGGTGAACCCCAAAGCTAGTGTACAGCTAGTGGCTGCATGCCATAATATTTAATGAAAAAAATAAAACTCATCAGAAATCTGTATTTTAGAAAATCTTAAAGAGTCGTGAAGAGGTCTGGTAGAGGTGAACCAATATGGGCTGTAATACACATATGCATGAAAACAACACAAGTACTCTCCCTGTATACCTATCTTCATCTCAAATTAGCAAAAATGTTGTATTTTTCTTTTTATCTTATATGCTTTTTCTTCAACAAAAATCGGAGAACAAGAGGGCAGAACAGGTTCTGCCCAGAGGCAGGGGATGGGGGGGAGATGATGGAGAAGGAGATGGCACAAATAATGTATACACATGTAATTGTAAAAATGATAAAATAAAATTTTAAAAAAGAGAAAAAAAATTCCCAAAATGCAATGTGAGATCTTTCATCACCTAATCTCATAAAGGTGCTATCACTCCTGCAATATTTTATTGGTCACACAAACCAGCCATGGAAAAATGTGGTAGGAATCTACACAAGGGTATGAAGAACAAGTGGTGACAATCACTGGGGACCATATTGGAGGGTGGCCACCCCACTCATAAAATAAATAAAATGGTTCTCCCTCTTAAAAAAAAGAGTTAAAACTGATTAAAGAACTTTGTTCATTATTCTTCTTCAACTTTCCTTTCTTATAGGTTAAGAAATTGAGCCTCTCAGAATGCAGTAACTTGCCTAAAATCCCACAACATGTTAGCATAGGAATATGCTTCTTGCCGTCCTTCCTATCAGTTCTATTTTGCTCCCTTATGTGTCCTCAGGGCCCCAATAACTCCTGGTACCTGGTGTCAAGATATTGTGGCAGGGACTGTAATTTGAGATCCACCAAACTTCTAGTGCTTGGCTGAAACATCACATACTTAGCCAAGACATTTGGGACTTACTTTGCCTTTCACCTACCATTGTCTTTCACGTGACCTCTCTTCAGTGTTAAACACAGTGAACACACCTTTGCTATACACAGTGTGTCATACTGGAATGAAACCATGCTACATGCCATGTCCTCCATACAACAGCAAGCCTCTTGAGAAAAGGCATCAAATTCCTCCCAATAGTCCTCTCGGGATAGCCAATTTCTGGGACGTAACAGGAGTCCCATGAATGTTTATTCCATGCATACATCTCTTCAAACCTGTTTGTCAAAGGTATAGCTTTCTCATACCCTGATCTTTCAAACATAACAGACACCAAAGAAGAGTTAAGGATAATTAAAACCATGGGAGAATGTTTTTCAAGAGCACTTGTTCCTTTACACCCTAACCACATACCCTGTTTGTTCAATGAAAGAAGGAAGTGTGAGGAAGTTCTAAAGGAACAAGAAGATGTGTGCACAGAAATGGAGATGAATGAGGCTATTTCCCAACGTGGGGGTCCTACTCTCTAAATGTTGGTATTGTTGTTTTTTGTGAATGTTGGATACATCAGCTGCATTATCCAACTTTCAAACTGAATCACTTATAGCATTAAAATGCAGCAGTGTAATGCTGGAGAACAGACTGAAGAATGGCACCCAGACTTCTGAACTGTGTTTGGAGTGAACCCCAACTGTGAAATGTCTTAGTAATCACCTTGTAGGGATCCTGGCTGTGAACATTGTAGATGTCAGGGATTCTGACAAGTACCTGAACTTCGAAGTTGGAATCTGGTTAAAATCGGGCCTCCGTTGTTTTTGATGGGACCAGGGCAAGTTGGGAAACTACTTGAGCTGTAGTTTCTTCATTTGTAAGATGGAGCTAAAATCTTGATTAATCTGAGGACTGTGCAAGGTTTTAGATGAAAAGCACCCAGGTCATGTAGTACATGAGCCTTAAACAGGAGCTATTATTATTCCACAAAAACTCTGTAACAATCCACAGTTGCAGTGTTAAATGGATTATCTTTACATTTATTTTAAAAAAATGCAAGGACCATAATCAAATGATCAAAATGAAGTTCAACCTTAACATGATAGGCATAGTGACATTAGTATTTAAGGAAAGCCTGGATAATTTATTCAGATTTTGTTGATATAGGAGTGAAAATGTTCACTTAAATCAAAAGTTGAAGAAGTGATCGAAAATGATGTTGTTGGTTTATAACTAATAGCTTCCATTTAATGAGGCATAATATGCATGAGGAAACCATAACTCCCATTTAATCCTCTCTAAGATTCAGAGGGGCTCACTCTTACTAAGAGGGAGGGGTCTGTTATTATTTTATACAGCGAATTCTACACTGGTCACTATTCTTGAGGTGAAGAGAATCAGGTTTGAACACAGGCAGCTCAGAATGAGCCTAAATTATGAACTCATGTGACAGAACAAGCTTTCCAGCCAGGCACTGTGGCTCAGGCCTGTAATCCCAGCACTCAGGAGGCTGAGGCAAGAGGATCTTAAGTTCCAGGCCAGCCTGGGCTACCAATGAGACCTTGTCAACAACAACAAAATCTTGCCAAGGTCATGTGGCAAAGAATGCTTAGGCAAGAACTTAAATCCAGGTCATCCTGACTCCAAAAGTCACCCTTTCCTACAACCCTAGCCCTCCTCCATATACACAGCATGGAATAATTCCACCATACCTAATACAAGCACGAGCTCCAGTTGCTTAAATACCTGCGCATTACTTATTTCACTCACCAATTTTGGAAAACTTTAATGAGAATGGTATTATATTATATTATAATAGTGAACAATTCCTGTTTTTGTCTCTGAGGAATTGGTAATGATGAAAGATATAAAAAGAAATTAAAACTGGGTACAAAGTTAGGTGTGGGCAAGGGGCTGCAGTGCTGAGTAAATATCCAGGCAACCTTTAGCTTCCAAATTGGAACGTTTTGGCTCTAGCATGGGCTTCTTTTAACTACTGTCTGAGTGCACAGTTCAAGACAGATTTTTACCATAGTCTGGAGCAGACAGACTGGATGGACTGCTTTTAAATCCACAAACCCCCATGTCTGGCCCATCAATCCAAGATGTTGTTTCTTCCCAAGACATCGCAGACACAGCTATCTTGGCAACTGAGGGGAATATCTAAGTTGGAATCAAGGTTCAGCTGACTGATGCCTTCCTGGTAGGCTGGTTTCTCACCTTTGCCCCTCTCAGTCTTTGACAAATGTCAGCCTCTCATCTTAGCTAACAGAGGACTTTAGGAAACTTGTTCTGCTCAGTTCCTAAGGGTTCCCTGATTTGTGTGACTCTGAGACTAAGGCTGACTGGTTAGAAGAGAAGGTAGGCTGGATTAATTTGCAAATTTTGATCACTCGGAGAGAGTCATCCCTCATAATAATTTTTGCTGTGCCTGCTGTATATGCAGGGAGTGAGCTCATTGCTTTTATGTTCTTATTATTCTTTTTAGATATTTTAGATATTTTATTTAGATATTTATTTAGATATTTTATTTTAGATATCGTTAACTTTTTCTGTTTGACTTTGTCTTCATTTAAACACTGGTTTCAGCTAGAAATAAAGGCAAAACTTCATTTCAATGAAAAGGATGAAGTTCATATCCAAATGGCCTTGATATAAACACATAAAATACAGCAGCATGTCTTCTGACCAGTAGCAATTGTCCATGAAAATGGAAGAATATGAACTATTGGAAGCAAATCTATAGAGATAAGAAATATGCAAGGGATATTTCATGTTTTTGAGGGAAACAGGACAATAGCAAGAGGAAGTGGCAATGAATAGTTCTAAGACTGCCTGTGGATATAAGTGAATGAAAAATGGAAGAGAGAAATCAACTCACATGATCATGAAAAGGAAACATTGCTTGGAAGACAGCGAACTAGAAGCAATCCTGTTTCATCATTTTATTTTGGTCTCAAAATAGTAGTCTTAACAATAATCACATATAATAATGATCATAATTAAAGTAGCCATTGCTTCTTCAACATTGTTTTTCCTAGGTCAAGAATTACCCCAGGTGCTATTCCAGCACCTTCTCCACTCCTTGTAACAATTCTGCAGCATAAGTAGCTGAGGCCCAATGAGATTGGGTAACTTGTCCGAGGTCAGGCTAGTAAGTTACAAAGACAAAATTCAGAGTCACATCTTTGTGAGCACAAAGTTCTCCAGAGTACACCTTCCCAGGAGGTGAGGTGCCTTGATGTGGGGAGGGAATCAGCATCACCCATTGAACATTGGTATTGAGGCAGGAACTATGTCCCTTCCAGATCCTAATCACCACACATCACACAGAGCCTGAGTGAGACTATCGGGCTGGAAGGAGCTGTGAGAGTCTTGTCATCTGGCTTCATTCTCAGAGACCAGAGAGATAAAGGACTCAGGTTTCCAGAACTGCTGGCTACAGGCTTTTTCTACTTCTCTAGAATTATCTTTATTAATAGTAGCTACCATTTATTCAGTAGATTAATAACTAGGTTCTGCACTAAGTACATTACATACTTTATTTCATTGAATAAATGAATATGCAATCATTATCATGAGCCACATTTTATTGTCTAGGAAATGAAATCTTTGAGGAAACTTTTTCCTTGTTTCATGCTGAAAATAATCAAAGAACACAGTCTATAAAATTTTCAGAATCCTCCAACCTCTTCCTGCAAACTTAATTTTTATTTATAATCCTCTTTAGCACTATGCCACTTGGGTCCCATTGGCCTTTGTAAATTTAACATTTGCATTTAATTTTACAAGGACATAAACTCTAACTCACTATTTGATTACATACTCCTTTAACCTATTATACCTTGCATAGGTTATGTATGCACTAAGCATTTAAATTCAGCAAATATTATGAACCTCCTACATACTAGGCCCAAGGTTTGGCATTTTATATATGCTGTTTCACTTAATTCTCATAATAATTAGATCAGACAGGTAGTATATTGCCATTTTATAAATGAGGAAGTCAATGTTCTGGATGGCTGTGTAGATAAAGCTTGTATATGACTATCAAACCTCAAAGACCAGAGAAGTGATAAATGAAACCTCTAATAAAACCAAAAGCACCAAAAAAGAAATCTGTTTTATTGGAGATATACAAGGGCCCTCTGGCCTTCTGTCATTTTAGTATTTACTTTAAGTCAATCAGAAATTTTAATGAGTTAAGAAAATGTACATTCATTTTCAATGTAAGACAATGGCCCAAATATGATAAAACAGCTATCAAAAAGTCAGATCACATCTAGAGAACAGATTTCAGTGTATGCTTAAATACATTCTCAGGCTAAGTTGCTCTACTCAGGTCTACCTATTAAGACAGTCATTAAGTTTATTTTCAGTTGTGTGGTTATTGTTTCTTTTGCACTGGTCAGCCAAAATGAAAGAAAAAATTTAGTATTTCTAAATTGAGATCAGTGGGTGTCCTTCTCTATGCATGTTAAAGGAAGGCTTAGGTAAGAGAACACGGACTTGAAATCTTATGATGTCAATGAATCAAGGTTGTAGGTTTTCCCCTACAGGAAGATACTAAGTTTCAGAGAAGAAAAGCTTCCATTTGTGCCTTGATTGCTAATGTAGCTTCAAGCAATTTCCTTCAAGTGAATTTGTTAGTCTCAGAGGTATCTTAAGAGTCTAACTTGGGCAGCCTACCACCATGACTGAGAAAAAATTCTTGCCTATAATTCATCAGTCAACAATATTACTTTGTATGTGAAGAACAGAATATTCATGAAGGAGTTATATACAACCAAGACTCATTCATTTGGATTTCATTTGAATATCAGATATTGTTGAGAAACCTCTATGTCCTAGACAATGAGCCCAGTTTTGAATGGAGAAAGATGGATAGGCAAGGTCCTACATTTAAAGCAGTTGATAGTCCACTTAGGGATGCCTATTCTGTATTGCTGAAAAGTATGAACTATAAATTAGTTTTGAGTCATGATTTAAAAAAAAAAGCAGTCAATTTGTATTGATCAATTAAAAGTACACCATCTTGGATACTGCTGAAATAGAAAGATCTATGTGTATGGCCCAGAAACCTGTTTTAACAAGCTCTCTGACTCCAGAGCAGCTAACCTTTGGTAACTACTATATCAGAGCATATGACAGTGAAAGTACATGTGTAGTCAGGTGGCATAACAGGAAGACACTTGATGACCTGTAAGGAGATGTGACAAAGATATACTACTGAAAAGTCTCAAACGAGAGAGTAGATCAGTGCCAGTGGCTCAAGTCTCTAATCCTAGCTACTCAGGAGGCAGAGATCAGGGGGATCGTGGTTCAAAGCTAGCCCAGGCAAATAGTTCTCAAGACAGTATCTCGGAAAATACCCAACCAAGATAGGGCTAATGTCCCAACTGGTAGAGCACCTACCTAGCAAGTGTGAGGCCCTGAGTTCAAAACCCAGTACCGCCAAAAAAAAAAAAAAAACCCAAACCAAGAGAGTAGCACAGTCCCATTTGTGTTTTTTGAAAAGCGAGGAGAAAAACTCGTGGATTTTTTTCCTGTCTTAACGATAGTAGACATATTGATGATGCTGATAAAGTCAGCCCTACAGAAGCTCAGAAGAAATTCAATCAAAACCAAAAAACAAGACTGTGACACAGGTTACTCCAGAGGCACCTGCACACCCATGTTTATTGAGGCACTATTCACAATAGCCAAGTTATGGAAACAGCCAAGATGCCCCACCACTGACGAATGGATTAAGAAAATGTGGTATCTATACACAATGGAATTTTATGCAGCCATGAAGAAGAATGAAATGTTATCATTCGCTGGTAAATGGATGGAATTGGAGAACATCATTCTGAGTGAGGTTAGCCTGCCCCAAAAGACCAAAAATCATATGTTCTCCCTCACATGCGGACATTAGATCAAGGGCAAACACAACAAGGGGATTGGACTTTGAGCACATGATAAAAGCGGGAGCACACAAGGGAGGGGTGAGGATAGGTAAGACACCTAAAAAATTAGCTAGCATTTGTTGCCCTCAACACAGAGAAACTAAAGCAGATACCTTAAAAGCAACTGAGGCCAATAGGAAAAGGGGACCAGGAACTAGAGAAAAGGTGAGATCAAAAAGAATTAACCTAGAAGATAACACACACTCACAGGAAATCAATGTGAGTCAATGCCCTGTATAGCAATCCTTATCTCAACCAGCAAAACCCTTGTACCTTCCTATTATTGCCTATACTCTCTCTTCAACAAAATTAGAGATAAGGGCAAAATAGTTTCTGCCGGGTATCGAGGAGGTCAGGGGGAGAGGGATGGGGTGGAGTGGGTGGTAAGGGAGGGGGTGGGGACAGGGGGGAGAAATGACCCAAGCATTGTATGTACATATGAATAATAAAAAAATTAAAATTTAAAAAAAAAACAAAAAACACCTTTAGGACTTCTTTTGACTGTAGGATAATCCCCCAGTGTTAATATACAAGTTCAGTCTACTCCTGTTTCACTAACACAGTAGTCTTCTTGGAGGAAGTTTTGATCAAGTGGTAACCTAACTATTTCTAATGTGACCCCAAGATATTCTTCTACAAAAGTGATCCCTGTAAGAAAGCTACATTCACTTATTTATAAATCCTTACTATCTCACCAAGTGCTCTTAGTGCCAATTTAAGATAGGGAAACTAAGATACAGACAGGTCAAAGAAATTGTTCAGAGTTACATAACTGATGAGTGGTGGAGCCAGGATTTGAACCCAGATCAGAGCCTAACTTTGCCCATTACCCCTACAGTACTATCTCAGTCTGCATTACTATGGTTGTGAAAATCTGTATGCTATTTGCGTTGGGGGTTGGGGTATTCTCCAGATGCTATGTGGGATTCATTTAGACTATACTTGTTGCTTTCCCGCAGACTACAGGGAGCACATGAAGTTAATATTTCCTCACTCCAGCTTATCTACCTGCATTGGGACTCCCTACCAAACCTTGAGTCCCAAAATGAAGATTACCATGTGTGCCTTGCTAAGATGCTACTGAGAACCAAGCTGTTTATGCTTTGAGTAATTTCTAATTACTCAAGAGATATTCCTGATCAGAATTCTCCTTCCTGTAAATAGATTATAGGCCAGAGATAGGAGAAACTAATATTTCTAAGGACTTACTTTCACCTAGCCCTTATGCTAAGCATTTTTCACAGATGTCTTCTCATCTACTAACCTCAGTAATCATATATAATCATAACCAGCCCTCCTTGCCCAAGGTAATCAGTAAGAAAGCTAGGACATGGAACTCAGTTCTATCTACAATAAGCTCATTACTCTTTCCAAATTACTGTATTGGATAGACACCTTTATCTGCCAAGCCAGCACTTGTCCATCCTTCATCCTTGCCAGGCAGAATCTAGTTTAGCATAGGGCAGCATGTGATGGATCATAGCCCACCATGGCAAGACTGATGCTGGAGTTTTCAGCTTCTCTTGCAGCTAGAGATGATCACGTGATCATGACTCTCATGCAACCAGAACTGGGAAAGACTGCTGAGAAATATTGTGTTTGCTCCACAGAAGGACACAAACGTCACTGGCATAGTTCCCTTCCACTACCTTAGATGCTGACACAGACTGGGTCTAAAGATGTAAACTTGGAACAATGAGAGGAAAAAATTGAGGGAATTTGAGAGAGATGAGCCCCACCATGCTGAACTACTAAACCAACAGCAGAAATGTTTTAATTCTTATGTAAGAAACATATGCTACGGTAAGTCACGGTTTCCCTACTTGCATCCAAATGCCTCCCCGTGCAATAATTTCTACTTTGCCACTGCACTCTTTCCTCCTGGCTCTGAAACATGGCTCCTGTGGACTGTGGTCAGATAATTGTCTCTTCTGATCCACAGTATAAAGGAAAATGTTTGGTAGTGGGTAATACCATGACTCACAGATACTCAGGAGGTAAAGATCTCATTTTATTTCAAAATTTGACTTCAGATTTTTTTAAAGGAAGCTTAGATTTTCTTCTTGAAAAACTGCAAGGAAACAACATGAATCCATTTTACCTTTTCTTCAATTACAGATTAAATTCGCTTTTGTGCCCCACATTCATTCACATTTTGTCTGTAGCAAGCACAGGTATTCAAGTGCAGCTCTCCACCTTGTCACTGTGTGTGCAGAGCAGTGAGGACTTCATTCTGCTTGAGGTTCTCTGTGCTCTGTGGTCCTAAGTCCTCCGAACACTGGAAATCTCACTCTCCTCCTAATCTGGATGCCAAGGGCCTCATCCTTGCCAAAGAAAAAACTCCCTGCTCAATCCCTGGGTTCTCAAAAAGGACATTTTATTTCTTAAAATCATAAAATGTGGATGCAGAAACAGCTTTCAAAGATACCTGGCTCAATTTCTAACTAAGTAAATAAAAATTCAAATCAGTCTACCTGTTTTATCAAAATGCCTTTATCACAGTTGTCTTTGGCAGGATTTGATCAAACTTGAGTCCAGTATTTCTTCTGTTGGTCTAATTTAACCACTTTTCTTCAATTAAGGATGCAAAAATTTAGAGTACCTGCCTAGCAAGTGAGAGTTCCTTAGTTCAAACTTCAGTACCACCAAGTTCATATCATATGAACTTGCAAGTAGTTATAATTTCTCAGTATTTCTTCCATATCCAAGATAGAACAAGTCCAAATAATAATCTATCCATTTTCCATCTTTCCACTTTCATCTTATAGAGTTAGTTCATGTAATATGGTAAAACTGGAATGGGAAGACCCCATGGCCCCCAGCCTTACTCTTGATACACATTAACTCTTTCTTAATGTCTTTTTTGTTCTGTGGCTCTCATCCTTCCTGCCTCCCAAACACACATGGTATCCCCTGTTCCTCTGCATCTGATAGGTTATAATTTCCCTGTCTTTCCTCCATATCCAAGATGGACCAATTCCAAATATGAATCTTATTAGAATATTCCCATTGCCCTTCTTTCCATTTTCATAGGCTTCACTGAGATTCTCCAAGTATCCCCATGGGCAGCCACACATGTGCCTTAGCCTTTCGGCTAGGTTTGTCTATTTTCCTTTAATGCTTTTCTTTGCCATTCTGCTCAATGTCTCAAGGATATGCGGATTTTCTTTAATATTGCAATCTAAACTAGTCCTGGACTCTCGAGAGAATGTAACCAGGGTAATTTCCTCTTTTTATTTAATTCACCCCATCCCCTTTTTTTCTATATGAGGACATATAGAAAAATATGCATATAGAAAATATACATTTTCTCCCCAATTGCAGATACCCTGCCTGAGTGCTCTCATCCATCAAGCTTGGGGTAGTCAGAGAAGAGAGTCTCTAGGAGTAGCACTGATCTGAGAAGTAAGTGCAAAGTGAGCCAGTGTTATAGACAGAAACTCACTCATAATTGTTCTGCACATATACTCAGAGACATGTAAGGCCTCAGGTTTTGAAGGGGAGCCATGAGGAAAAGCTGCATCCCTGCCTAGATAGCCCACTCTCTGATTGGTGGGTTGACACTCCCATCCTCTGTCATCACTGTTGTTTCTGTCATTCCAAGGGACCACTCCAAGTGCAAAACCATGAACTCCAATGCAAATGGATTCACTCGTAAGGTTCGATAAGGGGATTTGTCTTCAGAATGTGGGCTAATTTTCCTTTGCAGATCAGAGTACAGCAGGAGAGTCACTGCCTATTTGTCTCTGAAGAATATTTCTTATAAGTTTTATACACCCCTCTATGGGTTCCATTAACACTTATCTTTACTTTCCCCCCAAATATAAAATGTATACTGCACTTTGGTAAAGATCATTGTGCAGATTTCTGATCTTTATTTCCTGTCTTTTCCTTGTCTGGAGGTAAGCTATGACAGCATCCGGGAGGATTTCCACAATCTTATTAATATTTAACACTTATTGTTAGTCTCTTGAGTCACCACAGAGACATATATTATATCTTTGCAATATTTAATGTCGCCCTTAGTGATTCATATTCTCAATGGTATGTTTTCTGCTTAGGAAAAACCCTTCTACATCTCCAAATTAGAGCATTCTGTGCCTGGATGGAGTTCCAACACTGGAACAGAAGAAGAGAATAGGAGACAGTGAGGCTATTTATACTTGTCAACAAGGCATCAGAAGTTTTCCACAAAAAAAAAAAAAGAAGTTTTCCACAGAAACTTCTGGAATTATTCAGATCAAATCCTGTACTTATATTTCTTTTGAAGTTCCTTAAAACATAAACTTTAATTACATTAAAAACTTCTGAGGCTAGATATTTAACCCTGCATGATCTTATAAGCAAAATTTACTGTGCAAACAAATATAAACGATGTTCTGAGACTGACTTACTGTTCAATGGGAACGAATTATTTTGAATATTTTAGAAGTGCCCATCCACATACTGACAACTAATGTGCTAAATGGAAATGATTTTCATATATTCAAATATGCAGTGGGCAGATCTCACTTTGTTAACTTATTCTGAGTAACTCAGATGTCTAATTTAAGTATTCTCTAGTGCTGATTCTATAATATTTCAAATTAGTCATTCACATAGCTAGTGCTTTTGGCTTCAGCCCTATAATAAGAATTTGAATTTCCTCTATAATACATGCAATTCAAAACATCTAGATACGGATGGCAGACAGTCCTCATTTTAATATTGGATCCTCACTTTCTTGATGTGTGAACAAGCATTTAGCTTCTTTAAAACTCTTAATTAGGATAATACTAAGAATAACAACTATACTTATTGAGCTATAACCATGTTTTAGCAACTTTCAGTGTGACAACTGCCTATCATTTTTGAAGGATGCTCACGCATGAGTCAGGCAACCCTGACTACATACCTGAGCTCTGTACAAATCCACATTGTGTCATGGCGAAGTGTTAGGAGCAGATCCTCCCATCTCCCAGAGACCAGATGCAAAGCTAGGTGAGCTTAATAAGATAACAGTGTGTTCCTAGTGGCCCAAGGTTTGCTTTCTACCTAGAAAAAAGTCTGTTGCATTATGGTGGGAAATCACTATTACCACTTTCTAAGAAGCATATTATGCTTCTGCAGATGAGTTTAAACAGGGAGGGTATTTCGCCTTCAATTATTCGTGCTGTGATTCCTAAGTATCTCCATAATGTCTTCTGTTTTCATTTACTTACTACTCTGCCTTAATCTGGTTGAATTGGTGGAACATTGGCTCAACATTTAAGATAAACCACCCTAAGGTCAAGAATTAGCTGGGAGATCTGTCTGGAGTTTGAATAAGTTAGGAATTATAAGAAAATGACCTACTTTCTTGGGTATTCTTTTTTTAATAACCAATGCTTATTACATGCTTACATATATTAGAGGCCCCTAAAGGTTAAATGACTTGGCCAAGTTCAAACAACTTTTAAGGGACATGGCCAAGATTCACACAGGGTATATTGCTTCTTGAACTTGACTTTGTAAATATCAATCTGTCTTGTCTCCTCTCTAATCAAACAACTTTCTCTATCCCATTTGGTTGTGTTTCCTGACCTGGGATTATGTCTGTACATGCTTAATGTGACCCAAAGGAACAAAGTAGTATATTCTTGCCGACTGTCTCACCTCAGTCCAACAAGTATCTCAGTTAGGTCTGACCCGCTCGAGTTACCTGAGAATGCTACCTTTTCTATACATCTCCTTTTTATAGTTATTAGATCAGGATCTCTGTTTGTGGGGGAATATTGCATAAACAACACACATTTCTCACTCTTCCAAGTTAAACAATTGTCATATTGTTATCAGAGTCAGATAGATATAGATTTTAATTGAGTGTTGATTGTTGAATTTTAACAGTTCTTTGTATGTTTTGGATACTAAATATGTGCTTTGCAAATATTTTCTCTCTCTCAGTCTGGGGCTTGTCTTTTCATTTTCTTAACAGGGTCTTTCACAAAGCAGAAGTTTTATTACCTTTAATATAAAATTTTAAAAACCTGACTCTTGAATGCTTTTTCAAAATTATTGTTGTGCTGGGTGGGGACACATTGTGGCATTTACAAAAGTTCTTACAATGTATCAAATATATCATAGTTAAATTTACCCCCTCCATCATTCTCCTTTATCTCTCCTCCCCTCATTCCTGGAATATGTTCAACAGGTCTCATTTTCCCATTTACATAAATGTGTGCACAGTATTTGCATTATATTCACCCTCCTACACCTTTTCCCCACCTCCTCCCCACCACTGGTACCAACTACCCCCATGTAGGACCTGTTCTGCCATCTTGTCCTCCAATTTTTAAAAGAAAAAAAAGACATTTTTGTTTGTTTGTTTAAGACAGCTAACAGTGAGTTTCCTTGTGACGTTTACATGCATTTATGTATTATATCCTGAATTGGTTCATCTCCTCTACTTTACTTTCTTTACCTTAATCCCCTTCTTACAATGATGTCAACAAAAATTCTATATTCATTCTTGTATAGAAAGTACATCAACCATATTCACCTTTGTAACCAGGTTCAAAAGACCAAAAGCTGCATGTTTTCTCTCTTATATGGAATTAGACCTAATACAAATACAGCAATATTATATAAAAAAACCAGGTCACATATGAGAGAGGGAGGGTAAAAGAAGGAAGTTAAGAAGGAGCAGAAGTTTTAATTTTTAATAGAGTCCAACTTATCAATTTTTTTCTATTTTTTAGAGAGTAGTGGATATTGAATCTATATTGAACCCAGGGCCTCAGGCACCAAGATATACTCCAGTCCTAGTTTTTTATCTCGTGCATTGTGCTTTTGGTGATACATTGAAAAAGTCATTGTCATAGCCAAAGTTACCTAAATATTTCCCTATATTATCTTCTAATTTTGTGTTTTATATTTAGGTCCATGATACATTTAAGTTAATTTTATGAAAGGTGGAAGTTTTGTATCTACATTCACTTTTCTGCATGTGGAAGTGCAGCTGCACTTTCCCCAACAGATTGCCTTCTCTCTTTTGTCAAAGATAAAGTGACTCTATTTGCATGAGT
Source organism: Castor canadensis (assembly GCF_047511655.1). Classification (NCBI taxonomy): domain Eukaryota; kingdom Metazoa; phylum Chordata; class Mammalia; order Rodentia; family Castoridae; genus Castor; species Castor canadensis. Next base: position 116,846,993 of record NC_133396.1, read on the forward strand.
TTATTTCTAGAGTCTCTATTCTGTTCTACTCATTCATTTGTCTACTCTTTCACTAATACCACACTGTCTTGATGATTATAGTTTTATAGTAAGCTAAGCTTGTTTGGAGGTTCTAGCAGGGGAGCACAGTTACTCATATATTCTTGATGGAAGAACAGTCCTCCTCTGTGGGAGAATAACCTCCTCTTCAACCCAGTGTGCAACTTTGAGAGGGATGCACATGGAGCAGTAAGTGAGGAAGGGGACACCCATCTAGCCAGCCCATCAGCTGAATCAATCCTGGCAATCAATGGTGACAGATGATGCAATCAGATAGCCCTCACATCCTGATAGGAAATTTTGAAACCAGGTAGTGTCAGTCTTCTGACTTTGTTCTTCCCCTCCATATCCTGTCATCTAGGGGCATGGCTCAAGTGATAGAATGCCTGCCTTGCAACTGTGAGGTCCTGAGTTCAAACCCCAGTACCTTCTCCCGAAAATATTGTGTCACCTACTCTGAGTCTTTTGCCTTTACATATAAACTTTAAAATCAACTTGTCAATATGCACAAAATAATTCCCAATGGTTTTGATTGGCATTCTATCAAAGCAGAAGAACTGACACCCTGAACTGACAGTAATGTGTTAGTTCATCCTGAGCTGACAATATTCAGTCTTCCTATCCATGATCATGGAATAGCTCTCCATTTATTTAGTTCTTCTGCTTCATTTGTCAGAGTTTTATAGTTTTCCCCATGTAGATCTTGTCTCTATTTTGTTAGATTTAGCCCTAAGCTTATTTTTTTTGTGTTAATATAAGTAGTATGGTTTTTCATTTTAAATGCCTATTGTTTGTTAGTAACAATTGACTACATCATTTATAGATTTTTAAGAATCAGGTTTATTACTGAGTAAGACTGAATTTGAAGATATGGATATAATTGTGTATCTCTAACATCAGTGCATCAGACAAGTTTTGCCTAGAGACACAGGTGTCTCTCCAGGGAGAGCACCATGGAGAGGAACTGGGACTGTGTCCTGCTATGTCTCCTCCACAAAGGGAGAAAGGAGCCCAGGGGGAGCAGAAGCAGCACTGGCATCAGACAACTCACTCTCCTCATGGGGCAGAGCAAGACCAAGGGCCAAGAGAGTCTAGGAACACTACTCAGTCAGGAGCTGTCCCCGAGGGAAGCAAGACATGGAACAGAAAGTCCAACCCTCCACACTAGTCACTAATTCAAAAATATTAGGAAAGTCAGAGCAGAGTGGAAAAGCTAACAGTGGCCTCAAAAAAAGACATTTTCTATGTTTTGTATATATTTGTATTTGTGCATTCTCTTTAAAATGTATCAAACCTCTCTGAAATCAGTCTAATTTAAAATATTATCTCCTAAATTCTGAGCCTCTTATGAGTATGATGTATCACCAGAAATTCTGTTTTGCTCTAAGCAATTTACCATTTAATAATTGTTAATCATAAAATGTGGAAAATGTAAAAAGTGCAAGAAGAATATAAAAGTATTTTTCATGTCATCACTCAGAATTAATTATTTTCCTGTATGCATACATGTACATATGCATGTGGTTTGTAATCTATATAGGTATATTTCTGATACAATTTTTAACTTTGTACATCTTAAATTTTTTCTACGTCATTACATAGTCTTGCATAAGTTACTTTAAATATCTAGGTATCTATACATACCATAATTTATTAAATCAGTCCTCTGTTGCTGGACTATTTGATTATTTATAAGGTTTTCTCTATCAAAGACAAACCTATTATAAACATTTATTCCATAAATCTTTGCACAACTCCTTCACTATGTTCCAAAGTTGTAACCCTAAAACAACCTTCCTGCATAACTAAGTATGCCTATTTTTTTTAATCTTTTGAAGCATATTCTTAAGCCATGGTCTTACTTGCCACTCTTTTTTTTCCAGACAGGATCTCACTGTTAGTCCAGGCTTGCCTGGAACTCACTATTACAGTCCAGATGGCCCTCACGCTGGTGATCCTCCTGCCTCAGCCTCCTGAGTGCTAGGACTACAGGTATGTACCACCATGTCTAGTTTATCTGCAACTTCTGACAAAGAGATTTTCTCAGCTTCTTAATTTGCCAAACTTTTTTGCAAAAAGTTTGGAAACTTTTTGCATCTCTGTGGTCATGTTTACACCACTGGTGTGGGAATTTATTGAAATCACCCTGGGAGAATATCTAAATAAATGAAGTTCTAAAGTTTAGAAGGAGCCGAGATACAGAACTAACCTACTGAATATCATGGTTCACATACTGTTGTGTTTTTCTCCAACTTTCTAAATGTCTCATGTGGATTGATACTGCTCCTTTGGATAAAATGCTCACATGGAGAGAAACTTCTTAAGCTCTGAAATACCTTTTAACCTAGATCCTGATAGACAGCAAAATCACTGGTGTGACAAATGGCATCTGACATCCAGGAAGGAACATATCCTGAAAAATAAATCCATATCTCTCGTCCATCTCTAATTTCAGGGAACAGGCTCTTGTGCAAGATCCCTATCTGCCTCTGTCTTCCACAAACAACTCTGAGGGGTTTTGGCCCTATAATCAACTTGGCTGAAACACAGCTGCCAACCAATTTGAGTTAAAATTTGTTCCCGTAAAGAACGCTGACATGCTGCTTGTCTAAAATTGATTTCTAAGGAGAAAAATAAAGGTAAGTAAGCTATCATTCAAAAGACAGATATTTTGTTGGCTTAAAAATGTATTTAAAGGATCCATATTTTGCATTTATGTCTGCCATCAATGTGTTGGACTACTTAAGAATAGTTATAATATACATTAGGATACTTAGGATCTTTTGTACAAAGAGTTTAAAGTATAGTATTGTTAAAAATTAAATATATGTTCATTTTTATAAATATTATTGCATCTCTACAATGTGCCAGTTCACATTTGGTTATGGAGACTTTAAAATAAATATTTGAAAGCCTCATTGAAGACTCTCCTCATTTCTCCTCATAAGAAAATGACTGTCATTAATCATGTTGAGGAATTTATCATTGGTCAGAGAAATCAAAATAACAGTAAGAAATCACTTTATACCGACTAGGATAACCATGATTAAATAGATGAACCATCACAAATGTTACCAAAGAAACTGGGGAAATTGGAACATTGCCAGGCGTCAGTGGCTCACGCCTATAATCCTCACTACTTGGGAGGCTAAGAGTGGGATGATCACAGCTCGAGGCCAACTCAGACAAATGGTTCACAAGACCCCATCTCCAAAATAACCAGATCAAAATGGAATGGAAGTGTGGTTCAAGTGGTAGAGAGCCTGCTTTGCAAGCGAAGCCCTGATTTCAAACCCCAGTCCCGCCAAAAACGAAAGAAATTGGTACCTCCATGAGTTGCAGGTGATTGTAGAACAGTACAGACACTTTGGACAGTTTGGCAGCTCCTCTGTGTTCAACATAGAGTTGCTATAAAGACAGCAGTTCCACTCACAGATGTACACATCAGAGAACTGGAAACATGTCCATATGAAACTTGCTCGCGAATGTTCGTGGCAGCATTATTTTTAGTAACTAGAAAATGGAAATGACCCCAATGAGCAACAACAAATGAGTGAATCAGCCAAAAGTGATATAGCTATACAATTAAGTAAAAAGGAGCAGCATGCTATGACATGAGCAACTGTTAAAAATTAAGCTAGGTGAAAGAAACCAAACACACAACACTATATATTGTGATTCTATTATAGGAAATATCCAAAATAGGCGATTCTATAAGACAGAAGGTAAACTATTGATGGAGTGAGGCAGAAAAGGGAGGGGAAGTAAATGAAAATAGTGTGGAGTTTGTTTTAGGAATCATTAAAAAGAAAAAAAAACCCAAAAAACATCATGATCTAGAGCCAGGCATAGTGCTTATGGCTATAATTCCAGATACTTGTGAGGCAGAGATCAGGAGGATTGTGGTTTGGCAGTTAGTGAGACTATGTCAACCTACAAGCCAGGTGTAGTGGAGAATGCCTGTGGTCCTCCTGCGTAAGCAGGAGAATCAAGGTTTGATGCTAATCCCAGGCCAAAAAAAAAAAAAAAGTGAGACCCTACCTGAAAAATAACCTAAAAAAAGGAAAAGAGGCTTGGGAGTAGTTCAAGTGTAGAGGACTTCCTAGCAATGCATGGGCTCAAACCCCAGTTTCACAAAAAAAAGTCTAGAATTATGGAGTTGCAATTGACACACTTTATATATATACTAAAAGACACTGAATTACACTTTTTGAAAGAATGAAATTTGTGATACGTGAATTGAATCTCAATGAAATGTTAGTAAGAAAAAGAAAAAATTTCCAGGGTAAAGTGATCCACTCCCCCAGTAAAGTAGGTCATAAAAAGGGTGGGAACGGATTCAGGAAGACACTGACATCTATCCTAAATATTTAAAAATGTGCAGGGACAAAGTTCATGAAAGAACAGAAAAGGACATCCATCCAGATAAAGGGAATGACAGTAATTATTTCTGAACAAATTAAGGATCTTTTGTTTGATTTTTTTCCTTTATTGGTGTGCTGGATGGGGTACATTGTGCATTTTACACAGGTTCTTACAGTGTATCAAATACATGATACATGAATTTACCTCCTCTACCATTCTCCTCCATCCCTCACTCCCCTGATCCTGGAGTAGTTTCAATGGTATCATTTTTGTATTTACTCACATGTGCACATTTTATTGCCCTGTATTCCTCTTCCAACCCCCTTTCCCTAACATCTCCCCCTCCTACTGGTGCCAACCCTTCCCCCTGGGCAATACTTGTTCCATTCTCCTGTTCTCTGATTTTGTAGGAAAAAAAAAGAGAAATGATAAAATGAAAAACATGACATTTTAGCTTGATACAAAGGTAGCTACATGGATTTTCCTTGTGATAATTCCATGTATGTATGTATTATAACCCCAATTGGTTTATCTATTCTAATTTTCTTCATTCTGCCTTATTCCCTTTCTTATGGTGGTTTCAGTCAGTTTAA